>NC_140666.1:3752500-4377500 GCF_054131305.1 Coturnix japonica | reverse complement strand
GACTCACTGTGTTTATTAAATGTTTTATTAACTTCATAATGACTCACAAAGAAACATTTTAATTTTGATTGTGTGTTTCTGTCTATGCTCTGATTTCTGTTAAAATCAGCTTTTGGATATGTAGAGGGAGAATTTTTTCGGTGAATAACTGTGTGTTTAGGGCAGGAATGGATGATCCTTGATTTCACATGGTAGATGTTCTTTACCTGCTCTGTACTCATTTTACAAATCATTTCATGCTGTAACAGTAAACAAATGGTGAATTCTTCATCAGATACGTCTGCTACTGTAAGGTCTTTGTCTGATTTCAAAGTTAAAGTCAGGAGTCAAACTAAAAGAAGAAAAAACTAGTTTGATAAGGACGTATAGAAATTCTGCCTTTCTGTAACACAGCTTTGTTGGAAGTAACCGCGGGAGACAAGTCTCATGCTATCATGGTCAACAAGTCTCGTTTATTAGGTGTTACAGCATCTCATTTATACAATCAGTAATAAGTTCATGCATATTGCAAAAGTAAAGCTCAGGATTGGTGGGTTACACATTACTTCATCTGAGCTTTGTGGTTAGTCTTATGGATACTTTTTCTTTGCAGCTCTGTCTACACCTTGCTACACATCTTGCTTTTCCCTCAGGCCGTCCTTGCCTCTAGATACATATTTTGTCTTTAGCTACATACCCTGTCTTTTCACATCCTGATTTCTCCAGAGCTGCTTAGCCCGTGATCGGCCCTAGGATAGACCGTCCTTGTCTCTAATCACGTTCATTCTTTTACAATTTAACTAGTGGAATCTCTTCATGTCCTTTCTCATGAAGCCATTCTGCATAAACATTCTCCACATAGATCTGACCCACATCAGACGCACAGCAGCTCCCGCCCCATAGATCTGACCCACATCAGCCCCAAAGAAGCTCCTGCCCCATAGATCAGACCCACATCAGCCAAACAGCAGCTCCTGCCCCATAGATCAGACCCACATCAGCCAAACAGCAGCTCCTGCCCCATAGATCTGACCCACATCTACACCACAGCAGCTCCTGCCCCATAGATCTGACCAAAATGTGCCCCAGAGCAGCTCCTGTCCAAGAGATCTGCCCCACAGCAGCTCCTGCCACATAGATCTGACCCACATCTGCCCCACAGCAGCTCCTGCCCCATAGATCTGACCAACATGTGCCCCACAGCAGCTCCTACACCATAGATCTGACCCACATTAGCCCCAAAGCATCTTCTGCCCCATAGATCTGAGGCCCATCAGCTACACAGCATCTTCTGCCCCATCGATCTGACCCACATCTGCCCCACAGAGCCTTCTGCCCTAAAAATCTGACCCACATCTGCCCCACAGCAGCTCCTGTCTCATAGATCAGAACAACATCAGCACCACAGCAGCTCCTGCCCCATAGATCTGACCCACATCAGCCACACAGCAGCTCCTGCCCCATACATCTGACCCACATGTGCCGCACTGCAGCTCCTGCCCCATAGATCTGACCCAAATGCGCCCCACAGAAGCTCCTGCCTTATAGATCAGACTATCATCAGCCTCACAAAAGCTCCTGCCCCATAGATCTGACCCTCATCATCCCCACAGCAGCTCCTACCCCATAGATCAGACCCTCATCAGCCCCACAGCAGCTCCTGCCCCATAGATCAGACCCACATCTGCCCCACAGCAGCTCCTGCCCCATAGATCTGACCCACTTCAGCCCCACAGCAGCTCCTGCCCCATACATCTGACCCACATGCGCCCTACAGCAGCTCCTGCCCAATAAATCTGACACACATATGCCCCACTGCAGCTCCTGCCTTACAGATCAGACCCTCATCAGCCTCACAACAGCTCCTGCCCCATAGATTTACCACACAGCAGCTCCTGCTCCATAGATGTGACCCTCATCATCCCCACAGCATCTTCTGCCCCATAGATCTGACCCTCAGCAGCAACACAGCAGCACATGCCCCACAGATATGACCCACATATACCCCACAGCAGCTCCTGACCCATAGATCTTACCAACATCAGCTCCACAGCAGCACCTACCCCATAGATCTGACCCACATCTGCCCCACTGCAGCTCCTGCCCATAGATCTGACCCACATCTGCCCCACAGCAGCTCCTGCCCCATAGATCTGACCCACAGCAGCTCCTGCCCACAGATCAGACCCACATCAGCCCCAAAGCATCTCCTGCCCCATAGATCTGACCCTCATTAGCCCCACAGCAGCTCCTGACCCATAGATCAGACCCACAGCAGCTCCTGCCTCATAGATCTGTCCCCCGTGAGCCCCACAGCAGCTCCTGTCCCGTAGATTTGAACCTCATCAGCCACACAGCAGCTCCTGCCCCATTGATCTGACCCACATAAACCCACAGCAGCACCTGTTCCGTAGATCTGACACACATCATCCCCACAACTGCTCCTGCCCCAAAGATCTGATATAAATGTGCCCCACAGGAGCTCCTGCTCCATAGATCTGACCCAAATCTGCCCCACAGCAGCTCCTGCCCAGTAGATCTGACCCTCATCATCCCCACAGCAGCTCCTGCCCCATTGATCTGACTCACATCTACCCCACTGTAGCTCCTGCCCCATAGATCTGACCCACATCTGCCAAACAGCAGCTCCTGCCCCATATATCTGACACATATCAGCCACACAGCAGCTACTGACCCATAGATCTGACCCACATCGGACCCACAACAGCTCCCGCCCCATAGATCTGACCCTCATCACCCACACAACAGCTCCTGCCCCATAGATCAGACCTGCATCTACCCCACTGCAGCTCCAGTCCCATATATCTTACCAACATCAGCGCCATAGCATCTCCTGCCCCATAGATCTGACACACATCACCCCCACAACAGCTCCTGCCCCATTGATCTAGCCCCCATCAGACCCACAGCAGCTCCAGTCCCATAGATCTGACCCACATCTACCCACAGCAGCTCCTGCCCCATAGATCTGACACACAGCACCTCCACAGCAGCTCCTGCCCCATAGATCTGACCCACATAGGCCCCACAGCAGCTCCTGCCCCATAGATCTAACCAACATCAGCTCCACAGCAGCTCCTGCCCCATAGTTCTGAACCACATCAGCCCCACAGCAGCTCCAGCCCAGTAGATCTGACCCACAGCAGCTCCTGCCCCATTGATCTGACCAACATGTGCCCCAGAGCAGCTCCTGCCCCATAGATCTGACCCACATCTGCCCCACAGCAGCTCCTGCCAAGTAGATCTGACCCACAGCAGCTCCTGCCCCATAGATCTGACCAACCTGTGCCCCAGAGCAGCTCCTGCCCCATAGATCTGACCACATCAGCCGCACAGCAGCTCCTGGTCTATAGATCTGACCCACATCTGCACTACAGCAGCTCCTGCCCCATAGATCCCACTCACATGTGCCCCAGAGCAGATACTGCCCCATAGATCTGACCCACAACTACCCCACAGCAGCTCCTGCCCCATAGATCTGACCCGCATCAGCCTCACAGCAGCTCCTGCCCCATACATCTGACCCACTTGCGCCCCACAGCAGCTCCTGCTCCATAGATCAGACCATCATCAGCCTCACAACAGCTCCCGCCCCATAGATCTACCCCACAGCAGCTCCTGCCCCATAGATCTGACCCACATCATCCCCACAGCAGCTCCTTCCCCATTGATCTGACTCACATCTGCCCCACTGCCGCTCCTGCCCCATTGATCTGACCCACATCTGCCCCATAGCAGCTCCTGCCCCATATATCTGACCCATATCAGATCCACAGCAATGCCTGCCCCATAGATCTCAATCACATGAGCCCCACAGCAGCTCCTGTCCCACAGATCTGACCCACATAGGCCCCACAGCAGCTTCTGCCCCATAGATCTGACCCTCAGCAGCAACACAGCAGCTCCTGCCCCACAGATCTGACCAACACCAGCCTCACAGCAGCTCCTGCCCCATAGATCTGACAAACATCAGCTCCACAGCAGCACCTACCCCATTGATCTGACCCACATCTGCCCCACAGCAGCTCCTGCCACATAGATCTACCGACATGTGCCCCACAACAGCTCCTGCCCCATAGATCTGAACCACATGTGCCCCACAGCAGCTCCTGCCCCATAGATGTGACCCATAGCAGCCACACAGCAGTTCCTGCCCCATAGATCTGACCCACATTGTCCCACATCATCTCCTACCACATAGTTCTGACCCACATCATCTCCACAGCAGCTCCTGCCCCATAGATCTGACCCACAGCAGCCCCACAGCATCTCCAGCCCCATAGATCCGACCCACATCTGCCCCTTAGGAGCTCCAACCCCATAGATCTGACCAACAGCTGCTCCTGCCACATAGATCTGACCCACATCTGCCCCAGAGCAGCTCCTGCCTCATAGATCTGACCCACATCAGCCCCAAAGAAGCTCCTGCCCCATAGATCAGACCCACATCAGCCACACAGCATCTCCTGACCCATAGATCTGATCCCAATCAGCCCCAACGCAGCTCCTGCCCCATAGATCTCACCCTCATCAGCCCCAAAGAAGCTCCTGCCCCATAGATCAGACCCACGTCAGCCACACAGCAGCTCCCGCCCCATAGATCTGACCCACATCGGACCCACAACCGCTCCTGCCCGATAGATCAGACCCACATCTATGCCACTGCAGCTCCTGCCCCATATATCTTACCAACATCAGCGCCACAGCAGCTCCTTCACTATAGATCTGACCCACATAAGACCCACAGCAGCACCTGTTCCATAGATCTGACACACATCATCCCCACAACTGCTCCTGCCCCAAAGATCTGATATACATGTGCCCAAAAGGAGCTCCTGCCCCATAGATCTGACCCACATCAGCCCCACAGCAGCTCCTGCCCAGTAGATCTGACCCACAGCAGCTCCTGCCCCATAGATCTGACCCTCATCAGCCCCACAGCAGCTCCTGCCCCATTGATCTGACTCACATCTGCCCCACTGCAGCTCCTGCCCCATAGATCTGACGCCCATCAACCCCACAGCATCTTCTGCCCCATCGATCTCACCCACATCTGCCCCACAGAGCCTTCTGCCCTAAAAATCTGACCCACATCAGCCACAGAACAGCTCCTGCCCCATAGATCTGATCCCAATCAGCACCACAGCAGCTCCTGCCCCATAGATCTCACCCTCATCAGCCCCACAGCAGATCCTGCCCCATAGATCTGACCCACTTCAACCCCACAACAGCTCCTGCCCCATAGATCTGACCCACATGCGCCCTACAGCAGCTCCTGCCCAATAAATCTGACACACATATGCCCCACTGAAGCTCCTGCCTTACAGATTAGACCCTCATCAGCCTCACAACAGCTCCTGCCCCATAGATCTACCCCACAGCAGCTCCTGCCCCATAGATCTGACCCTCATCATCCCCACAGCATCTTCTGCCCAATAGATCTGACCCTCAGCAGCAACACAGCAGCACCTGCCCCACAGATATGACCCACATATACCCCACAGCAGCTCCTGCCCCATAGATCTTACCAACATCAGCTCCACAGCTGCACCTACCCCATAGATCAGACCAACATCTGCCCCACAGCAGCTCCTGCCCCATAGATCTGACCCACATCTGCCCCACAGCAGCTCCTGCCCCATAAATCTCAACCACATGAGCCACACAGCAGCTCCTGTCCCACAGATCTGACCCACATAGGCCCCACAGCAGCTCCTGCCCCATAGATCTGACCCAGGTCTTCCCCACAGCAGCTCCTGCCCCATAGATCTAACCAACATCAGCTCCACAGCAGCTCCTTCCCTATAGATCTGACCCACATAAGACCCACAGCAGCACCTGTTCCGTAGATCTGACACACATCATCCCCACAACTGCTCCTGCCCCAAAGATCTGATATACATGTGCCCCACAGGAGCTCCTGCCCCATAGATCTGACCCACATCAGCCCCACAGCAGCTGTTGCCCCATTGATCTGACTCACATCTGCCCCACTGCAGCTCCTGCCCCATAGATCTGACACACATCAGCTACACAGCAGCTCCTGCCCCATACATCTGACCCACATGCGCCCCACAGCAGCTCCTGCCTTATAGATCAGACCATCATCAACCTCACAGCAGCTCCTGCCCCATAGATCTGACCCTCATCATCCCCACAGCAGCACCTGCCCCATATATCTGACCCATATCAGATCCACAGCAATGCCTGCCTAATAGATCTCAACCACATGAGCCCCACAGCAGCTCCTGTCCCACAGATCTGACCCACATAGGCCCCACAGCAGCTCCTGCCCCATAGGTCTGACCCACATCAGCCACAGAGCAGCTCCCGCCTCACAGATCTGACTAACATCAGCTCCACAGCAGCACCTACCCCATTGATCTGACCCACATCTGCCCCACAGCAGCTCCTGCCACATAGATCTACCGACATGAGCCCCACAACAGCTCCTGCCCCAAAGATCTGATACCCATGTGCCCCACAACAGCTCCTGCCCCATAGATCTGACCAACATGTGCCCCACAGCAGCTCCTGTCTCATAGATCTTACCCACATCAGCACCACAGCAGCTCCTGCCCAATAGATCTGACCCTCATCAGCCACACAACAGCTCCTGCCCCATAGATCTGACCCACATCAGCCCCACAGCATCTCCTGCCCCACAGATCCGACCCACATCTGCCCCTTAGGAGCTCCAACCCCATAGATCTGACCAACAGCTGCTCCTGCCACATAGATCTCACCCTCATCAGCCACACAGCAGCTCCCGCCCCATAGATCTGACCCACATCGGACCCACAACAGCTCCTGCCCCAGAGATCAGACCCACATCTACCCCACTGCAGCTCCTGCCCCATATATCTTACCAACATCAGCGCCATAGCATCTCCTGCCCCATAGATCTTACACACATCACCCCCACAGCAGCTCCTGCCCCATAGATCTGACCCAGGTCTTCCCCACAGCAGCTCCTGCCCCATAGATCTAACCAACATCAGCTCCACAGCAGCTCCTTCCCTATAGATCTGACCCACATAAGACCCACAGCAGCACCTGTTCCGTAGATCTGACACACATCATCCCCACAACTGCTCCTGCCCCAAAGATCTGATATACATGTGCCCCACAGGAGCTCCTGCCCCATAGATCTGACCCACATCAGCCCCACAGCAGCTCCTGCCCAGTAGATCTGTCCCACAGCAGCTCCTGCCCCATAGATCAGACCCTCATCAGCCCCACAGCAGCTCCAGCCCCATTGATCTGAATCACATCAGCCCCACTGCAGCTCCTGCACCATAGATGTGACCCTCATCATCCCCACAGCATCTTCTGCCCCATAGATCTGACCCTCAGCAGCAACACAGCAGCACCTGCCACACAGATATGACCCACATATACCCCACAGCAGCTCCTGCCCCATAGATCTTACCAACATCAGCTCCACAGCAGCACCTACCCCATAGATCTGACCCACATCTGCCCCACAGCAGCTCCTGCCACATAGATCTACCGACATGTGCCCCACAACAGCTCCTGCCCCAAAGATCTGATACCCATTTGCCCCACAACAGCTCCTGCCCCATAGATCTGACCAACATGTGCCCCACAGCAGCTCTTGTCTCATAGATCTTACCCACATCAGCGCCACAGCAGCTCCTGCCCCATAGATCTGACCCACATCAGCCCCACAGCATCTCCTGCCCCATAGATCCGACCCACATCTGCCCCTTAGGAGCTCCAACCCCATAGATATGACCAACAGCTGCTCCTGCCACATAGATCTCACCCTCATCAGCCCCACAGCAGCTCCTGCCCCATAGATCAGACCCACATCTGCCCCACAGCAGCTCCTGCCCCATAGATCTGACCCTCATCTGCCCCATACTAGATCCTGCCCAATTGATCTTACCCACATTATCCCCACAGCAGCTCCTGCCCCATAGATCAGACCCACATCAGCCACACAGCAGCTCCCGCCCCATAGATCTGACCCACATCGGACCCACAACAGCTCCTGCCCCAGAGATCAGACCCACATCTACCCCACTGCAGCTCCTGCCCCATATATCTTACCAACATCAGCGCCATAGCATCTCCTGCCCCATAGATCTGACACACATCACCCCCACAGCAGCTCCTGCCCCATAGATCTGACCCAGGTCTTCCCCACAGCAGCTCCTGCCCCATAGATCTCAACCACATGAGCCACACAGCAGCTCCTGCCCCATAGATCTAACCAACATCAGCTCCACAGCAGCTCCTTCCCTATAGATC
The DNA here is from genome assembly GCF_054131305.1 of Coturnix japonica. Taxonomy (NCBI): domain Eukaryota; kingdom Metazoa; phylum Chordata; class Aves; order Galliformes; family Phasianidae; genus Coturnix; species Coturnix japonica. Next base: position 4,369,223 of record NC_140666.1, on the reverse strand, counting down.
TGACCCACATAAGACCCACAGCAGCACCTGTTCCGTAGATCTGACACACATCAGCCCCACAGCAGCTCCTGCCCAGTATATCAGACAATCATCAGCCTCACAGCAGCTCCTACCCCATAGATCTGACCCTCATCATCCCCAAAAGAGCTCCTGCCTCATTGATCTGACTCACATCTGCCCCACTGCAGCTCCTGCCCCATAGATCTGACCCACATCTGCCCCATAGCAGCTCCTGACCCATATATCTGACCCATATCAGATCCACAGCAACGCCTGCCCCATAGATCTCAACAACATGAGCCCCACAGCAGCTCCTGTCCCACAGATCTGACCCACACAGGCCCCACAGCAGCTCCTGCCCCATAGATCTGACCCTCAGCAGCAACACAGCAGCTCCCGCCCCACAGATCTGACCAACACCAGCCCCACAGCAGCTCCTGTTCCATACATCTGCCCCTTAGGAGCTCCTGCCCCATAGATCTGACCCTCATCATCCCCACAGCAGCTCCTGCCCCATAGATGTGACACACACCTGCCCAAAACAGCTGCTCCTTCCCTATAGATCTGACCCACATAAGCCCCACAGAAGCACCTGTTCTGTAGATGTTACACACATCAGCCCCACAGCAGCTCCTGCCCCATAGATATGACCCACCTCAGCCCCTGCCTCATAGATCTGACCCACATCAGCCCCTGCCTCATAGATCTGACCCACATGTGCCCCTTTGCAGGGGGGCTCCTCTGCCTGGTGGTCATGGAGGGCCCCCTCCTCCTTCTCACTCCTAGGGCCCCCAGCTCCATCCTCCCGCCTGAAACAGGGAAAACTTCTACCCTAGCCCTCTTAGCTGCCGACATGGCTGCTAACTGCCACAGCTGTCAGAGGCGAGTGCGTTGCGCGCGGCAGCGGTGACCAAGGTGACGTGGAGAGGGTTCTAAAATGGCGGCCGCACTGCTGGCACTGGTGTTCCACATAGGATGAGGAGGGGGCTGGTAATAGCGGGACAAGGGGAAACTGATTTAAGTTGAAAGAGGGAAGATTTAGGTTGGATGTTAGGGGGAAAGTTGTTTACTAGGAGAGTGGTTAGGCCCTGGAACGGGCTGCCCAGGGAGGTTGTGGATGCCCCGTCCTTGGGGGTGTTCAGGGCCAGGTTGGACAGGGCCCTGGGCAACCTGATCTAGTAAAGGTGTATGTTTGGTGGCCCTGCCAGGCAGGGGGGTTTGTTCTTCATGATCCATGAGGTCCCTTCCAACCTGGGTCATTCTGTGACTCTGTGATACTGGTGTGTGGCTGTTTGTCCCAGCGCGCTGACCTTTTGTCTTCAGGTTCACCAACAAGACTGTAACTGATTTATGGAGGAGGCAAGTGATGGGTGCTACTGTGTGACAATCAACATCACTTTGTGGACATTTGAAAGCACCTTCCTCCAGAGCTGTTCACCTCCAGAAGAGGGTGCTCAGAAGTGTTTACTGGCAGAAGATCTGGCTCCAGCTTGGTATGGGAAAACTGGGGAATGATACCATCGTGTCCGGTGAAGAACAAGAAGCAGGTGGGCGTCCCTGCTCCCTCTTGTCTGCTGGCAAGGTCCAGATGAGATCCCAGAGCCAGAAGCTGCCATTCCAAGGAGAGCTGACTCAACCATTTTGGATTTGAGCTGTCACACCAAGGAGAGCTGACTGAACCACGTTGGACTTATTTGTAAGTTTATACTATCATTGGAAACTGTTGCCGTGGTCACAGTCATCGTCAGCGGAACAACAACTCCTGATGACCCACCACTACTGAAGATCAATGACTGAACTACTAAACACGTCAGATCCATGGTGGTGACTCTCTCTCCCTCTTGCTTCCTATAAAGACTCCTTGATTCTTTTTCCTGTCTTTTCTATTGCCCGCCTTCCCTTCCTAATCACCCTAAATCGTAATAGCGTCCGTCCTCCAACATTTGAACCATGCTCAGGCATACACGTATGGACCTCCTCTCCTTCCTATAAATCGGAGCAGGACGGAGAACCACAAGGATTGTCAGCTCCCAAGTCATGCAAGTATTGCCCACAACACAGATAACTTCATCAGTTGGCCCCGCTGTCTCTGCATACCACCAAGCGAGGACCTGCAGTGCCCAGGTGAGACGATGTGCCTGGCAGTGCAAAGCCAGCCCACGTGTGTGCAGATGGCAAGGAGCGTGTGGCACTGTGCACCGACAGCCCTTGCCTGCCCAGGACTGCGTGTGGAGGGCGTTCTCCACTGCAGCCCTGCCCAACAGTCAGTAGGGGTGTGCGGCCATGATGGCAGTAATGAACAAACTGCTGCTTCACAAAGATCTTGGCCCGATTAGAAATCTTTGAGTAGTGCTGTTACAGCAGACAGAATGTGATAAGCGCAAGTAGTCTCCTACACTTCACATCCTTGCTACTTCATTCTGGGTGTTGTCACTGAGCAGCATCTAACACAAGTTCTGCCCTGGTCAGCTGGCTGCCTTAGCTTGAGCCCTGATGGCAACGCTGTGACGTGATGTTAGTATTGCTGTTTTCTCCTCGTCAGAATACTCTGCCTTTTGAAGGAAGCAGCTTCTTGGTTATTTTGTTTTGTTGTTGAACTTTATTGAATTAATTCACAATATCTATATTCCATATAGTTATAGATGTTTTGAATATGATCATCTGTGGTGCTGAGAATTTTTGTAGAAAAGGTATACTCAGTTCGGAAGGTGTAATAAGGATGTTAAAGAAAGAACCCCCTGTTGTGTTGACCAGTGATGATGCTCCCACCCCCTGACCAATGGTGGAGAGGAGCATGAAGAGAGAGGTGGTGCTGGGGGGATCTTGGGGCTGCTGGGCCTGTCATACTTTTTCCAGGCAGAGGTTTTACAGGTGTTGCCCCCATGCCGACCCTGTGGGGGGGGGCACTCCCGCATCCTGAAGGATGGAGGAGAGGAGCGGGAGGGCAGAGTTGGTGCTGTGGGGGGCTGGGAGCTGTGGGGCCTGGTATGCTTTCCCCTGGCTGTGGTTTTCTGGGTGTCGGATGATGCCCTCAAACTGCCACCCTGTGGGGGCTGCTCCAACCTCCTGAAGGATGGTGAAGGAAAGTTGGTGACAGTTCCTGGGGGGGACAAGGGGCTGCTGGGCCAGTTGGCTTCCCCCAGGCAATGGTCGTCCGTCTGTTGGATGATGTCCCCAGGTCTATACTCTGCTGGGGTCGCTTCCATCCCCTGATGGATGGTGGAGGGGAGGGTGAGGGCAGAGATGGTGCTGGAGGCTGACAGGCCTCTCAAGCTTCCCTGAGGCAGTGGCTGCCTGCGTGTGACACTTTGAGGGAGCCACTGCCAACCCCTGAAGAATGGTGGTGGGGGACGGGAGGGTGGTGTTGATGCCAGGGTGCTGCTGTTTGGGTGCCAGCCGATGACTGCAAGCTTCCAAACCAGGTGGGTCCCTCCTGTCCCCTGAAAGAGGTGTTGATGCCCAAGGTGGATAGGGGCCACTGGGCATGATGTACTTCCCAGGGGCCACGGAGCCTGGGCTGGTGGGCTACAGGGGCTGCACTGGGGGCAGCTGAGCCCGACAGCCGTCAGGCCTGGCAGGGGCCGCTCTGGTGGTGCTCTGCGGCTGGTGGGCAGATTGTCACTGCACAGGCACCGGTTGTTTGTGCCACGTCTTTTCTGTCCGGCGCACTGAGGCGAGCAAGCTGTTTGTCCAAGCGTGAGGTGTTGCTGCAGGCAATATGCTGGACTGCAGCATCTTCAGCAAGGCGCCTGCAGGGAGAGAAACGTGCTGAGGGCACAGGAGAACCCCTTGCTCTCCTTCCTCACAGTGCATGATAGAGTCACTCTCAGCTCCGGGCCTGTCTCAGGCCCAGCAGTAAGAACATGCAGCAGGAATGGCGAGGCCAGTTAAATGTCTGACAGTGTCAATCTCAGACAGTGTTAGGCAACAACTAACTGGCTTCTCTATGCTGCTTTAAGTAGAAATGCCTCCTTGCTCACAGGATCCCTATAGTAAAGAGAGGGGGCAGGATGGGGTTGGGGGTGAGCAAGAACTCACTGGTTTATCTGCCTCCGTTGTTGGACAAGACGATAGCACGAAAACATTGCCATCAGCATGGTAACGAAGATAGCCACACCAAATCCCAGGTAGTACTTCTCGATAAAATTATTGTCTGCGGCATTTGCGTGTTCCTCACCATCCGCACCTGGAAAAACAATGTGGATCTGTTTCACCAGCTGCTGCTTTGAGTGACGTGGACAAGAACAACCACAGGAAGGATCCCGCTCCGGGCTGCTGTTGTGCCTGGTGGCTCAGGGGAAGCACAGCAAGCTCTGGAATGCAGGGTCTGTGCACAGGAGGTACTATGGAGGTTCCTGTTTCCTCTCCTTATCTGCTGAATGTGGTTCTGGTGGCCTAGTTCCCAAAAGGACAAAGTTCCTAAGTCCCTGGGAACTGGCTGCAGTGGGAGGGGAGCAACCTCTAACCACGGCCACGGAGCTCTATGAGCGGCCCTTACCTGGAGTGACAGTTGTTGTGTGCATGGCCTCTATTACTCTCAGGGGGACAGTCAGTGTGCGAACTCTGCCGTTCCAAAATGCAAGCCAGCGCATAGGTGCTCCACCTGTCTCTTTAGAAAGGAGGTAAGGGAGTGGGACTGTAAGTAACTGCTTCTCATCAGGAAGATGGTGCAGTTTCTCCACATGTATTTCTAGAAATTCAGTTTCACAAGCCTTTCAGGGAACAGACGGAAATACACCTACCACGTGCTTTGTCCTTCATGATTTTCATTAGCAGAGGGGGCAGTGTCTGCAGATATTTTCCTGTTTCCAGGGCCTCTTTCTGTTTCTCAGGACCTAAACAGAAAGCATTAAGATAACTTTCAGACAAACAAGATATTAAACTGAACGGTCTTTTCAGTGAAGTCAGTAACGACAACAGCCACCCCTGGGATGCCTGTGGGGTTCCAGCACAACTAAGAATTTAGCACGGCCTTCCCTGGAGGCACTTCTGCAACCAAAGAATGAGAACTTTTCACCACACACTGCAGCTTACCTAAACGCATAACAGCATCACTGAATGGGACAAGGGCATTGTGCGAGGGCAGGGCACACACACACAGGTGTGCATTCTCACTCACACCTGCAGACGCGCCTGGCTGACATTAGGACTGTGAGCTGGCATCTCTCAAAGGAAGTAAAATCTCATGACATGGTATGCTGTAATTTCTCTCTTCCTTAGGGACCTGCAGTGACTGGAAGGGGCTCAGGTGATGACATGGCACTCAGACCTGGGTCAAAAGTTGCAAAGCTGCAGAGAAGCCAGGTGGGCAGTTGGCTGGCACTCAGCAGCTTTCCAGATACTCTCTCCAGGCCATGTAAAACAACCTTCAGAGAAGGCATAGAAGAACATTTGGCCCCTCAAGGTTTTTTTAGTGGGGAGATCTCTGATGTATGGAGACAAAGTCAACGGGATGCTGGGAGCATGCAGCACCCAAGAAACAGTGACTACCCAAGCTTCTCATGGAGAAGAAATCACCAGGCAGTGAAAAGATGAACCCCTCCTGAACTTCCACAACCAAATATGAGCAAAGATCATGAGATGAAGACTGGTGACTTACCTCTGGCATCCACCCCAGGCTCAGGGACGCGACTTTGCTTTCGAAATGCACCAAAGGGGCCTGCAGGCACAAGAGTGATCAGACACAGGTGAGGAGAGCTTCCGCTGTGCACTGGGGTCTGCCTTGTTTTTTTTCCTGCAGTGACCTGTGAGGACTGGCTGCAGGTCAGGGAATGACATGGCCCAAACAGCAAAGGAATAGGAGCAAAGACTGGCAAGGGCCGCCTTCCCACTGAAATGTGACAATTCTCCAAGTAAAGAAATACTAATGACTGATCTGTGTACGACCTTCAAAGCACAAAGAGACTTGAAAGACCTTTGGAGAGCCTTACGTACCCAAATAAGCTATTATAGCACTAATTTTTCGACTTCCAAGGAAACAGACACTCACAACTTACCTCGGAGTTTCCCCTGAGGCACAAAAGCAGTCTCCTTCCAGTCATCTGAGGAAGGAGTACCAATGTCATCATCTAGAAGAAAGAACAGAAGAGGGATGTCCCCATTGCATGCTGTGATCACCTTAGTGACAGGGAAGGGGCCAGGGAAGGGGCCAGGTAACAGGATGGGAGACTCAGGCCTTGATCGCCAAAGCTATAGGGGGGCCAGGGTGACCTGGAGCCTAGCACTCGGCAGCTTTACAAATGCTCCCTCCTGGCCACATGCAGCACCCCTCCGGGACCGCGTGGAAGAGCATACAAAGAAAAGGTGCCTGAAACACACTGGGCTACAGCTGGGGGTCTCTGTTGGGAACCAGGATTTTTCTATGGGGAGCATCAGGCAGCTGGAGCAGAAATGCTCATGCTTTTCCCAGCACACACCTTCCACGTTCTCCCCTGGGACACCCCCAGGATGAAGAGCATGCTCCACCCAGCCAGCGGCAGAGCCGTGGGAGCACAGGGCTTCCTCATGCCCTTGCCCAGCTCCTGTGGTGCTGCCTGTCCCCCTTTTCCAATACCCCCCCGCCCCCATCGAAGGCAGCCTTAGGGCTATAAGGCACAGAGCCACTGGAACCAGAACCTGGGCTTCTCACTCTCATTTCCGCTTATTTTTTACCCCATCTCTGCCCACCCACCTGCTCCTGCTGCTTGCCCTGGAGCAGCACAAGTCTCCTGACAACACATGGCTATCAGTAGGAGGACGGCAAGGCAGGTGGGGGCCGTGGCCCCCAGTACTCGTGCCATGCTGCTACCACCACTGCTACAGCCACAACGAGTGCTGCTATTGGGGCACAGAACACCTAGAGCACGCAGCTGGGCATTGTGATCTTGTGGCACAAGGCAGCAATGTGGCAGGGCATAGTGACCTCACATCCCCAGGCTGCTGGCTGGGCCTCCCCACGGGCTGCTCCTCCTGTGACGCAGGGCTGCATAGAGTGGGTGCTTGTGGCACCCCTTAGTGGGTGAGTGCCAGGCTGCTGGGGAAGAATTACTGGGAGCGTGTCCCACTGGGTAGATCTGTTCCACCGCAAGGACCAGGCTCCCCCTGGGCTTGTTATGGACGCTGAGGATTCCCAGTCATCTAGAGCAGCAGGAGACCATGGCAGATATTTTCACATTTACATTGTGGAAATATATTATTGTGGAATGGTTTGGGTGGGAAGGGACATTAAAGACCCAGAGACTCTGTCAAAGGATAAAGAAAATCGCTCCAGTGTTGTTTTTACTGCTTTGTGCAAATCAAAAGATTGCATTTTGTCTTTTAATGGCCAAAAAAGCCATTTCTTCAGGGACACTGTATTTGTTGTCACAGACTCTAACAAAAATGCAAACTGAGCTTTATCTGTAGCATCAATACTTTAGTATTTCGTATCTTGTATTTGACAGTTCCCTCCCAGCCAGTTGCCCGTGCCTTTCTCTCAGCCCATGAGAGCACCACTTACTGCCTCTGGGAACTTGGAAACTGGCAGCATGATGGCCAGCACACACACAAGGTGCTCGTGACGCAGCTCCAGACGGCTCTCCTGAGGCCCAGCTTCATTTCACGGCCACTCACGCTCTGCTGCTGGACATTCTGCAACGGAAAAGCCACCGGATGCAAATCCCATCCCTCACAGATGGTATCAGACCCCTGCTCTCATGGCAGTCACCACCGCCCGGCATTGGACAGCGCTTCCACTGCCCTTGCTCCTGCCACAAGACACCAACGTCTGCTTCTAGTTCGGCTCCACCATGGGATCCTGTTTGCAACAGAAAAACACACGGAGGCTGCCAGCCACTGCAACACGCGCTGTGAAACCCCTGGCACTGCTGAGTCCCATGAGCAGAGGAGAGAAGCGTCTGCCTGCCATGGACGGGCTGCGGCGGGATTGAATCCTGCCTTCCAATCGGGACACCCCCAGGGAGAGCCTCCCTGGGGACCCAAAGACTTACGGCAGCGCCAACACAGCAGGCAGAAACGCGACGTGCTCCTGACTGCCCGCACTGTTCAAAGCTCCCTGACTTGCGGAATCAAACTCTATAATCCAGAGATGGGTTATACAGCAGGTATGTTTTATTCCAGCGCTGGGTTCAAGGGGGATAGCTCCTCCAAACTTGCACACCAACTTGTAAAACCGTGATACATATATAGGTACACCTCATGCATAGTCAATGATTTCCCGTAATTCTAACATGCATCCCTTAATTCTAATACACATTCTTTATCATGCAGACCCCCTCTTGTTATCGCCCATCTTGTCAGGGAGATGCAAATATCAAAAGAGGAGTTGCAACACCTAATCCCCTTCTCACCAGGTGTCTCAGGGAGTTCTCACTCCTTAATCTTCATCCTTCCTGCTCTTCCAGACCCACTGTCTCCATTCCTTGTTATTCTAACTAAATCATTTTCTGTAAACTACCTTTAACTATTCCCCTTTTAGCCCCCCTTTATTCTGAATTCCAGCAGAGCATCTGTTTTCTGCTTCCCTGTTCATCCCTCCCTCTCCCTCTCCCTCCCTCCGCCCTATGACGGCAGCCCTTCAAAGCAACCAACACAACCACGCCAAACCGCAGCCCGGACTCGTCCCGCTCACTGCAATCCAGACCCACTCCATCCGTACAAACCTTCATCCACGCCGTTTCTTAACCGGGCCTCGGCGCCACCCGGATCATACAGCCAGCGAGCGGCCGGCAAACGAACGGCCGTCTTCCTCTTGGTGCCGCACAGCCCAGCACGGTCGGAGCCACACCACACGATCCGGGCCGGGGCCGGCTCAGGCTCTGCCTCCAGGCTTTTGGGGCCGGCCGGGTGACTCCGCAGCACAGCGAGACCGTGGAGCCGCCCGGGAGCCGCCTCTGGGTGCCGGCAGCGCCGCGAGCTCCTCCCCCGACAGCCCCTCCGTGCCCCCACACCGAGGCCCGACCCCGTTCGCAGCACAGAGCCCGCTCCTCCCGGCCCCGCTCATGGCCGCCATGGCCCGGAAGTGCTCTCCGCCGCCTGCAGGAAGCAATTCCTGTCACTGTCACGTGGCTCAGGCCGGGCTGGGGCCTGTTGGGGGGGGGGGCAGCTGCCAGATCTTCTGCCAGTAAACACTTCTGAGCACCCTCTTCTGTAGGTGAACAGCTCTGGAGGAAGGTGCTTTCAAATGTCCACAAAGTGATGTTGATTGTCACACAGTAGCACCCATCACTTGCCTCCTCCATAAATCAGTTACAGTCTTTTTGGTGAACCTGAAGACAAAAGGTCAGCGCGCTGGGACAAACAGCCACACACCAGTATCACAGAGTCACAGAATGACCCAGGTTGGAAGGGACCTCATGGATCATGAAGAACAAACCCCCCTGCCTGGCAGGGCCACCAAACATACACCTTTACTAGATCAGGTTGCCCAGGGCCCTGTCCAACCTGGCCCTGAACACCCCCAAGGACGGGGCATCCACAACCTCCCTGGGCAGCCCGTTCCAGGGCCTAACCACTCTGCTAGTAAACAACTTTCCCCCTAACATCCAACCTAAATCTTCCCTCTTTCAACTTAAATCAGTTTCCCCTTGTCCTGCTATTACCAGCCCCCTCATCATCCTATGTGGAACACCAGTGCCAGCAGTGCGGCCGCCATTTTAGAACCCTCTCCACGTCACCTTGGTCACCGCTGCCGCGCGCAACGCACTCGCCTCTGACAGCTGTGGCAGTTAGCAGCCATGTCGGCAGCTAAGAGGGCTAGGGTAGAAGTTTTCCCTGTTTCAGGCGGGAGGATGGAGCTGGGGGCCCTAGGAGTGAGAAGGAGGAGGGGGCCCGCCATGACCACCAGGCAGAGGATGGGTAAGAGAGCCATATTCCATCATGCCTGGACCAGCCCCGTGACCACCACCCATGTGGAGCCTATGGAGGTGGATCCACCTCCAGATGAGCGAATGGAGGTGGATCCACCTGCAGAGGAGCCCATGGAGGTGGATCCACATGCAGAGGAGCCCATGGAGGTGGATCCGCCCGCGGCATAGCTGGCCTGGCACCACACCACCGTGCCAGGCCCCGCGCTGGCATGGTCACAGCTCCACCGTGGCTGGTCCAGGCGCTGAGCTCCTTACCCGCTGCACGGCCCCCGCCCCCTGCATTAGCTGGGTGGCATTTTTGTAACATCTGTTCCTCCTTTGGGCCTATTCTGCAGCCACATTCTGTGGGCCCCCAGTCCCATCTTTACCCTGTTTGTTCCAGTCCCTGTTTCTATAGTTGGTTTTTGGGTTTAGTTTAGTTTTAGAGTTAGGTGTAGGTTGTTGTTAGTGTTTTTGAGTTAGGCATAGGTTATTGTTTGTGTTTTTGAGTTAGGCATTGCTTATTGTTCATTTTTTAGTGTTAGGAGTAGGTTAGGAGTAGGTTTAGTGTTAGTAGTTGGTGTTTTCCTGTTAGGAGTTTGTTCCTCTTCATTCTTTAGTGTTAGGAGTAGATTGTTGTTCCCATAGTAGAGTTAGGCATAGGTTACTGTTGGTACTGTAGGGTTAGGCGTGGGTTCCTACCAGCAGCTGGCAGCAAACAGCGCTCGCTCGGTAAGCACACGTCTGCTTTCTCCCCCGGAGCCGTGAGTGCGACTGCCATGAGAGCGGAGGTCTGATGCCATCTGCGAGGGATGGGATTTGCATCCGGTGGCTTTTCCGTTGCAGAATGTCCAGCAGCAGAGCGTGAGTGGCCGTGAAATGAAGCTGGGCCTCAGGAGAGCCGTCTGGAGCTGCGTCACGAGCTTCCTGCATGGCCAGCGCAAGGTAGGTGTGCCTTACTTTAAGCGTGCGCTGAAGCAGTGTTGGTTAAGCACGGCTCACTCCTCTGTCTGCAACAGATGGGCTTTCTGCACGCTTTATTGCTGTGGCCGGCGTTGAAGAGCACAGCAGCAGCGAGGCCTCGAACATGTCCACAACCAGGTACGTGAATGTGAGTAAATTTAGCTGTGTGAATGATGTTATTGTTCATATTAGTAAGGCAGTATTCACATGTGTGTGATGGAGCTCAGGGATAGGTTTATTCTTGCCTGGTAAATTTTCCCTTCTTTGACACCCACCCGTCCTCTTGCTTCTCTTCCCCTCACCTGTAAGTGCAGCAATACTGAAGGCTGAGGGCTCTTCTCCGAGGCAGGCGCTAAAGGGCAATTGAAATGCAAGTTTGTTGTCCCTCTTTGTTCTTGGGTCGGTAGCCCAAGGTGACCAAGCTTCAGAGCACTTCTCTAAGTCAGCCTGGAAATGTTTCTAGCAGGAAGTAACTCCATCACAGTGCCTGAGAGTAATGATGCCTCATTTCCCCCCTCACAGCAGGCAGCCTCCATAAGAGAGCAGTAGAGCAGCAGGCTGTCTGTGCTATGGCTGCTGAACTGCATTTCTGGCCACCTGAGATCCCTGAGCCCATGCTAATGAAGAACATGCTGCGCCACAGACTCTTCTACGGAGCCGTTTTGCAGCTTCTCTGTGCTGGCCATCATGCTGCCAGTTTCCAAGTTCCCAAAGGCAGTAAGTGGTGCTCTCATGGGATAGGAGAAAGGCACGGGCAACTGGGTGGGAGGGAACCATCTGTAACTGTTGCCAGCAGCCTGGAGGTGCCAGCTCAGTCTTATCCTGTGGCTACTGCTGCTCCCTATGAGCTGCCAGGCACAGGGTCCTCCCGCCCGTGCAGGGACCGCCTTGCAGGAAAGGGCTTTAGGCTCTGGTTTGTGTGGGATTTGGGGAACGAGACAGGGGTGGAGTTTCTTGTGTGCCCGACTGTCAGGAAGGCGGTTCCCAGTTCTGGCAGCCCAACGTGCCCAGCAGGGTGACTTGAGCTCCCAAAGCGAGCCGCCAACCAGTTGTTAGCTGAGAAGGTTCCCTGAGCGTTTCCGAATTGATTCTTGTAGGACTCGGAGAGTCTGGGGACTGAGACCTGGGAGAGAGTGAAGAAAGCTGAGGCAAGGCAAGCGCTGCTCAGCTGAGGAAGAAAGCCGAGAAGGAAAGCAGAAAGCAACGATGATGGCCTGAGCAAGAAGCTGCAGAGGACAGCAGAACCACCTGCAGCGCTTCCTCGGAGGTGGCACCAAAAGCTGCTGACTGAACAGTCCAGTTTACCGGCACAGCCGTGCTTTCCCTGTCATGGACGGTGGAGATGATGGAAGTGAACTGGACAGGAAGGACTTGTGCTGCGTTAGAAGCAAAGAGGGCTTCACCTGTGCAGGACTTGGTGTACGGCAAGAGCTGGAGACGCTGCGTTCCTTCAGGGTGTGTCTCTTGAGGTCCAGGCCTGGTGTAGGGTTAGGTTGAAATAGGGCTGGCTGGGACTGGAGAGGGAGGAGGTGACGTAGCCCTGGGGTTTGGCTTCTCCTTGGGTCTGACTGGAGGCTGAGTGACTGATTGCTAAGCGGAAATCCTGGGCACTGGGGCTTCATTTTGGGGTGTGGGCGGGGTAATAAATAGAAGCCGAGTCCTTTTGTACGCAATAAAATTGAAGCGAACATTCTAAACCTGGTGCTGCCTCTTTCAGTAGCTGGTCAGAACGTCCCTCGCTCGGGCTGGCAATCACAGGGCGATGAAGCGGTCGGCTTCACGTCTCTCCCTTGACATGGTGCAGGTTTTCCCCTGTTTCCTTGTTGGTCTTCCCAACCTGTGGCCTTTCAGCCAACCCGTAAGTGCTGGTGACAGGCTGTGAGCATCTCCTTGCTCTCTGAGGACTGACAGAAAGAAACCAGAGGAGGGGAAGCAGCCCGGCAGGAAGAAGGGTGTCCCGTGCTCAGCCCCTTGAGTTGGCCTCTCTTCCCTGAGGGTTCTTTCAGCTTCTGATGCACCGTGTGCTGCTGTTTGCCCTGGGAAGCCCAGCTGCACGCTGGCAGCCGTGGCCTGTGCATCAGCCTCCCCTTGAGGCCCAAGGAGTTGTTTGTTTTTATGTATTCAGTATTGGTGTGGCATTTTGTTGTTTTGTTCAGCTTTGAGATCAAGGGGTAATTTAACACCGTTGGAAGTAATTGGGGTTCAGGAGTAGCACATGCAGAATTTTGATCACGCAGCAAGTTGTGATTTCTACTGTGTTAAAGAACTGGCACACACATATACGCCTGCAGCCGGAGCTTGATTGACTCTCGTCAATACGGCCTTCCAAAGCCCGGCCCTGGGGAGCTGTCCAAAAATTTTCCAACATTTTGTATTACCTAAGTTTATTTTAAACAGCCAAGGAGGAGTAATCTCTTAAAGGCTTTTTTAAAGGCATTGGACTAGGTTTTGATTATCACTTCTCAGGAAGCTTCTGCATTCCACCTAGTGCTAATGGGATAAATCAAGAGCAGATTACACAAGAGATTCAGGCCTTGCTGCCAGTCTTTTATGAATCAGAACTTTGTTTCATGTTGCCAGATATTCTGGTTTCCTTTTCAGGAGATTCCTTTGCTGTATATTAAGAAGGCCAAGGGCATCCTGGCCTGCATCAGAAACAGTGTTGCCAGCAGGAGCAGAGAGGTGATTGTCCCCCTGTTCTCAGCACTGATGAGGCCGCAGCTCGAGTGCTGTGTTCAGTTTTGGGCCCCTCAGTGCAAGGAAGACATGGAGGCCCCGGAACGCGTTCAGAGGAGGGCAACAAAGCTGGTGAGGGGTCTGGAGCACAGGCCGTATGAGTTGAGGCTGAGGGAGCTGGGATTGTTCAGCCTGGAGAAGAGGAGGCTCAGGGGAGACCTCATTGCTCTCTCTAACTTCCTGAAGGGAGGCTGTAGTGAGATCCGGATGTAGTGTGTAGGTCAGATCTATGAGGCAGGAGCTGCTGTGGGGCAGATGTGGGTCAGATCTATGGGGCAGGAGCTGTTGTGGGGATGATGAGGGTCAGATCTATGGGACTGGAGCTGCTGTGGGTCTGATGGGGGCTAGATCTATGGGGCAGGAGCTGCTGTGGGGAAGACGTGGGTCAGATCTATGGGGCAGGAGCTGCTGTGGGGGTGATGTGTGTCAGATCTATGGGGCAGGAGATGCTATGGCGCTGATGTTGGTAAGATATATGGGGCAGGAGCTGCTGTGGGGTAGATGTGGGTCTGATCTATGGGGCAAGAGCTGTGGTGGGTCCGATGTGGGTCAGATCTATGTGGCGGGAGCTGCTGTGTGGCTGATGTGGGTCTGATCTATGGGGCAGGAGCATCTTTGGGGCTGATGTGGGTCAGATCTATGGGGCGGGAGCTGTTCTGGGGCAGATGTGGGTGAGATCTATGTGGCAGGAGCAGCTGTCGGTCAGATCTATGGGGTTGGAGCTCCTAAGGGGCAGATGTGGGTCGGATCTATGAGGCAGGAGCTGCTGTGGGGCTGGTGTTGGTCAGATCTGTGGGGCGGGAGCTGCTGTGTGGCTGATGTGGGTCAGACCTATGGGGCAGGAGCTGCTGTGGGGCCTATGTGGGTCAGATCTGTGGGACAGGAGCTGCTGTGGGGCTCATGTGGTTGGGATCTATGGGGCAGGCGTTGCTGTGGATCTGATATGGGTCAGATATATGGGGCAGGAGCTGCTATGGGGCAGATGTGGGTCAGATCTATGGGGCAGGAGCTGCAGTGGGGCAGATGTGAGTCAGATCAATGGGGCAGGAGCTGCTGTGGGGATGATGAGGGTCAGATCTATGAGGAAGGAACTGCTGTGGGACAGATCTAAGGGGCAGGAGCTGCTGTGGGGCACATGTGGGTCAGATCTATAAGGCAGGAGCTGCTGTGGGGCACATGTGGGTCAGATCTATGAGGCAGGAGTTTCTGTGGGGCAGATGTGGGTCTGATCTATGGGGCAGGAGCTGCTGAGGGTCAGATCTATGGGGCAGGAGTTGCTGTGGGGCACATATGGGTCATATCTATGGGACATAAGCTGCTGTGGGGCTGCTGTGGGTCATATCTATGGGGCAGGAGCTGCTGTGGGGATGATGTAGCTCAGATCTATGAGGCAGGAGCTGCTATGGGGCAGATGTGGGTGAGACATATTGAACAGGAGCTGCTGTGGGGCTTATGTGGATCAGATCTATAGGGCAGGAGCTCCTGTGGGGCAGATGTGGGTCAGATCTATGGGACTGGAGCTGCTGTGGGGCACAAGTGAGTCAGATCAATGGGGCAGGAGCTGCTGTGGGGCTCATGTGGGACAGATCTGTGGGGCAGGAGCTGCTGTGGTGCTGATGTGGTTAAGATCTATGAGACAAGAGCTGCTGTGGGGCCGATGTGGGTCAGATCTATTGGGCAGGAGCTGTTGTGGGGCACATGGGTATCAGATCTTTGGGGCAGGATCTGTTGTGGGGCACATGTCGGTAGATCTATGTGGCAGGAGATGCTGTGGGGCAGATGTGGGTCAGATCTATGGGGTAGGTGCTGCTATGGAGCTGCTGTGGGTCAGATCTATGGGGCAGGATCTGCTGTGGGTCATATGTGGGTCAGATCTATGAGTTAGGAGCTGCTGTGGGTCAGATCTATGGGGCAGGAGCTGCTAAGGGGCACATGTGGGTAAGATCTCTGAGGCAGGGGCTGAGGTGGGTCATATCTATGGGGCAGGAGCTGCTGTGGGGCTGATGTGGGTCAGATCTACGGAACAGGTGCTGCTGTGGGGCTTATGTGGGTCAGATCTATAGGGAAGGAGCTGCTGTGGGGCAGGTGTGTGTCATATCTATGGGGCAGGAGCTGCTATGGGGCTGGTGTTGGTCAGATCAATGGGGCAGGTGCTGGTGTGGGGCTGATGTGGGTCAGATCTATGGGGCAGGAGCTGGTGTGGGGCTGATTTGGGTCAGATCTATGGGGCAGGAGCTGCTGTGGGGTAGTTGTGGGTCTGATCTATGGGGCAGGATCTGCTCTGGGGCACATGTGAGTGAGATCTATGGGGCAGGAGCTGCTGTGGGGTAGATGTTGGTCAGATCTATGGGGCAGGAGTAGCTGTGGGGCATATGTGAGTCAGATGTATGGGGCAGGAGCTGCTGTAGTGCAGATGTGGGTCAGATCTATGGGGCAGGAGCTGCTGTGGGGTAGTTCTGGGTCAGATCTATCGGGCAGTATCTGCTCTGGGGCACATGTGAGTGAGATCTATGGGGCAGGAGCTGCTGTAGTGCAGATGTGGGTCTGATCTATGGGGCAGGAGCTGCTGTGTGTCAGATCTATGGGGCAGGAGATGCTATGGCGCTGATGTTGGTAAGATCTATGGGGCAGGAGCTGCTGTGGGGTAGA
This sequence comes from Coturnix japonica, assembly GCF_054131305.1. Lineage (NCBI taxonomy): Eukaryota > Metazoa > Chordata > Aves > Galliformes > Phasianidae > Coturnix > Coturnix japonica. The sequence continues at coordinate 4,353,051 of NC_140666.1, read as the reverse complement.
TGTTGGTCAGATCTATTGTGCAGGACCAGCTCTGGGGTATATGTGTGTCAGATCTATGGGGCAGGAGCTGCTGTGGGGCACATGTGGGTCAGATCTATGGGGCCAGAGTTGCTGTGGGGTAGATGTGGGTCAGATCTATGGGGCAGGAAATGCTGTGGGGCTGATTGCGGAAAGATCTATAGGGCAGGAGCTGCTGTGAGGCAGATGTGGGTCAGATCTATTGGGAAGGATCTGCTGTGGGGTAGAGGTGGGACTGATCTATTGGGCAGGAGCTGCTGTGGGGCTGATGAGGGTCAGATCTATGGAGCAGGAGCAGCTGTGGGGCACATGTGGGTCAGGTCTATGGGACAGGTTCTGCTGTGGGGCTAATTGGGGTATGATCTATTGAGGCAGGAGCTGCTGTGGGTCAGATCTACGGGGCAGGAGCTGCTGTGGGGTTGCTGTGGGTCAGATCTATGGGGCAGGAGCTGCTACGGGGCACATGTGTATCAGATCTATGGGGCAGGAGCTGTTGTGGGGCACATGTGGGTCAGATCGATGGGGCAGGAGCTGCTGTGGTGCACATGTGGGTCAGATCTATGGGGCAGGAGTTGCTGTGGGGCAGATGTGGGTCTGATCTATGGGGCAGGAGCTGCTGTGGGTCAGATCTATGGGGCAGGAGTTGCTGTGGGGCACATGTGGGTCAGATCTATGGGGCATAACCTGCTGAGGGGTATATGTGGGTCATATCTATTGGGCTGGAGCAGCTGTGGGTCTGATGAGGGTCATTTCAATGGGGAAGGAGATGCTGTGGGTTAGATCTATGGGGCAGAAGCTGCTGTCGGGCATATGTGAGTCAGATCTATGGGGCAGGAGCTGCTGTTGGTCAGATGTGGTTCAGATCTATCGGGCAGGAGCTGCTGTGGGGCTGATGTTGGTCAGATCTATGGGGCAGGAGCTGCTGTGAGGCTGATGAGGGTCACATCTATGGGCCAGGTATTGCTATACATCTGACTCACATATGCCCGAAAGGAGCTTCTGCCCCATAGATCTAACCCACAGCAACAGCTACCCCATTGATATGACCCACATCTGCCCCACAGCAGCTCCTTCCCAATAGATATGAACCACATGTGCCCCACAGCAGCTCCTGCCCCATAGATCTGACCCACAGCTTCTCCTGCCCCATATATCTGACACACAGCAGCTCCTGCCCCATAGATCTGACCCAAATCAGCCCGACAGCAGCTCCTGCCCCATAGATCTTACCCACGTCTACCCCACAGCAGCTCCTGCCCTACAGATCTGACCCACATCAGCCCCACAGCAGCTCCTGCCACATAGATCTGACCCTCATCTGCAACACAACAGCTTCTGCCCCATAGATCTGACCCACATCAGCTCCTGACACATAGATCTGACCCAGATCAGCTCCAGCCTTAGATGTCTGACCCTCATCAGTCCCACAAGAGCTTCTGCCCCATAGATCTGACCTACATCTGCCCCACAGCAGCTCCTGCCCCATAGATCTGACCCACATCTACCCCACAGCAGCTCCTGCCCCATAGATCTTACCCAGATGTGCCCCAGAGCAGAGCCTGCCCCATAGATCTGCCCCACACCAGCTCCTGCCCCATAGATCTGACCCACATCAGCCCCACACCAGCTCCTGCCCCATTGATCTGAACCATATCAGCCACACAGCAGCTCCTGCCCCATAGATCTGACCCACATGAGCCCCACAGCAGCACCTACCCATAAATCTGAACCACATGTGTCCCACACCAGCTCCTGCCCCATAGATCTGACCCACAGCAGCTCGTGCCCCATAGATCTGACCCACCTCTGCCTCACAGCAGCTCCTGCCCCATAGTTCTGACCGACAGCAGCTCCTGCTCAATTGATCTAAACCCCATCAGTCCCACAGCTGCTCCCTCCCCATAGATCTGACGCACATGTGCCACAGAGAAGCTCCTGACAAATAGATCTGACCCACATCAGTCCCACAGCAGCTCCTGCCCCATAGATCTTACACCAATGAGACCAACAGCACCACCTGCCCCATAGATCTGACCCACATCAGCCCCAAAGCAGCACCTTTCCCAAAAAACTTACCCAAATCAGTCCCAGAGCAGCTTCTGCCCCATAGATCTGACCCACAACATCTCCTGCCCCATAGATGAGACCCACATCTGCCCCACAGCAGCTCCTGCCCCATATATCTGACCCACATCTACACCACAGCAGATCCTTCTCAATAGATCTGACCCACTACTGCCCCACTGTATCTCCTGCCCCATATATCTGACCCACAGCAGCTCCTACCGAAATGATCTAACCCCCATAAGCCCCAAAGCGGCTCCTGCCCCATAGATCTGACCCACATCTACCCCACAGCAGCTCCTACCCCATAGATGTGACCCACATCAGCCCCAGAGACTCTCCTGTCCCATAGATCTGTCCCACAGCAGCTCCTTCCCCATAGATCTGACACACAGCAGCACATGCCCCATAGATCTGACCCAAATCATCCCCACAGCAGCTCCTGCCCCATATATCTGACCCACATGTGATCCAGAGCAGCTCCTGCCCCATAGATCAGACCCACATCTGCCCCACAGCAGCTACTGCCCATAGATCTGACCCACATCTGCCCCACAGCAGCGCCTGCACCATAGATCTTACGCACATGTGACCCACAGCATCTCCTGCCCCATAGAAATGTCCCACATCAGCCCCATAGAAGCTCCTGCCCCATAGTTCTGACCCACATCAGCCCCACAGAAGCTCCTGCCCCATAGGTCTGATCCACATGTGCCCCACAGCAGCTCCTGCCTCATAGATCTGACCCACATCAGCCCCACAGCAGCTCCTGCCCAATAGATCAGATCCACATCTCCCCCACAGCAGTTCCTGCCCCATAGATCTGACCCATATCTACCCGACAGCAGATCCTGCCCCATAGATCTGGCCCACATCAGCCCCACAGCAGCTCCTGCCCCATAGATCCGATCCACATGTGCCCCACAGCAGCTCCTGCCTCATATATCTGAACCCCAGCAGGCAAACATCAGCTCCTGCCCCATAGATCTAGCCCACATTGTCCCACAGCATCTCCTACCATATAGTTCTGATCCACATCATCTGCACAGTAGCTCCTGCCCCATAGATCTGCCCCACAGCAGCTCCTGCCACATAGATCTGACCCACATATGCCCCAGAGCAGCTCCTGCCCCATAGATCTAACCCACATGTGCCCCACACAGCTCCTGCCACATAGCTCTGACACCAATCAGCCTCACAGCCGCTCCTGCCCCATAGATCTGAACCACATCTTCATCAGAGCATCTCCTGCCCCATAGATCTGACCCCCTTGTGCCCCACAACAGCTCCTACCCCATATATCTGATACACATGTGCCCCATAGCAGCTCCTGCCTCATATATCTGAACCTCAGCAGGCAAACATCAGCTCCTGCCCCATATACCTGACCCAAATCTGCCCCACAGCAGCTCCTGCCCCATAGATCTGACCCATATCAGTCCCACAGCAGCTATTGCCACATAGATCTGACCCACAGCAACTCCTGTCCCAAAGATATGACCCACATCTACCCCACAGAAGCTCCTGCCCCATAGATCTGACCCACATATGCCCCAGAGCAGCTCCTGCCCAATAGAAGTTACCCCCATCAGCCCCACAGCATCTTCTGCCCCATAGATCTGACCACCATCTTCACCACAGCAGCCTTCTGCCCCATAGATCTGACCCACATGTGCCCCACAGCAGCTCCTGCCCCATTGGCCTGACACACATGTGCCCCATAGAAGCACCTGCACCATAGATCTGACCCACCTCTACCCCACAGCAGCTCCTGCCCCATGGATCTGACCCACAGCAGATCCTGTCCAAGAGATCTGCCCCACAGAATTTCCTGCCCCTATGATCTGACCCACATCTGACCCACAGAATTTCCTGCCCCAAAGAATTGACCTACAAGTGCCCCACAGCAGTTCCACCCCCATAGATCTGACACACATACGCCCCACAGCAGCTCCTGCCCAACAGATCAGAAGCACATCAGCCCCACAGCACCTCCTGCCCCATAGATCTGACCCCCATCAGCCCCACAGCAACTCGTGCCTCATAGATCTGACCCACATCTGCCCCACAGCAGCTACTCCCCATAGATCTGACCCACATCACCCCAACAGCTACTCCTGCCCGTTAAATCTGACCCACTTCTGTTCCACAGCAGCGCCTGTCCCATAGATCTGACCCACATCTACCCCACAGCAGCTTCTGCCCCATAGATCTGACCCACCTCTACCCCACAGCAGATCTTTCCCAATAGATCTGACCCACATCTGCCTCACAGCAGCTCCTGCCCTATAGATCTTACCGCAATCAGCCCCACAGCAGCTCCTGCCCCATATACCTGACCCAAATCTGCCCCATAGCAGCTCCTACCCCATAGATCTGAGCCACATCATCCCCACAGCAGCTCCTGCCCCATAGATCTGACCCACATATACCCCACAGCAGCGCCTCCCCCCTTGGATCTGACCCACATGTGCCCCACAGCAACTCCTGCCCCATAGATCTGACACAAATGTGCCCCACATCATCTCCTGCCCCATAGATCTGACCCCAATCAGCCCTACAGCAGCTCCTGCCCCATAGATCTGACCCACATCAGCTCCACAGCAGCTCCTGCCCCATAGATCTGAAACACATGTGCCCCACAGCAGCTCCTGCCCCATAGATGTGACCCTTAGAAGCCACACAGCAGTTCCTGCCCCATAGATCTGACCCACATTGTCCCACATCATCTCCTACCACATAGTTCTGACCCACATCATCTCCACAGCAGCTCCTGCCCCATAGATCTGACCCACAGCAGCTCCTGCCCCATAGATCTGACCCAAATCAGACCCACAGCAGCTCCTGCCCCATAGATCTGATCCACATCCGCCCCACTACATCTCCTGCCCCATCGATATGAACCATACCTGCCTCACAGCAGCTCCTGCCCCATAGATCTGACCTACATATACCCCACAGCAGCGCCTCCCCCTTGGATCTGACCCACATGTGCCCCACATCATCTCCTGACCCATAGATCTGACCCACATGTGCACCACAGCAGCTCCTGTCCCATAGATCTGATGCCAATCAGCCCCACAGCAGATCCTGCCCCATAGATCTGACCCATATCAGCTCCACAGCAGCTCCTGACCCATTGATCTGACCTACATCTGCCCCACAGCAGCTCCAGGCCCATAGATCTTACCCACATGTGCCCCACAACAGCTACTGCCCCATAGATCTGATACACATGTGCCCCATAGCAGCTTCTACCCCATAGATCTGACCCACATCAGCCCCGCAGCAGCTCCTGCCCCATAGATCTGACCCACATCAGCTCCTGCCCCATAGATCTTACCCCAATTAGCTCCACAGCAGCACCTGCCTTATAGACCTGACCCACATGTTCCCCACAGCAGCTCCTGCCCAATAATAAGAACCCCCTCTGCCCCACATAGGTCCTGCCCCATTGATCTGACCCACCTCTACCCCACAGCAGCTCCTGCCCTATAGATCTTACCGCAATCATTCCCAGATCAGATCCTGCCCCATATATCTCACCCACATCTGCCCCATAGCAGCTCCTGCCCCATATATCTTAGCCACATCATCCCCAAAGCTGCTTCTGTACCATAGATCTGACCCACATCTACTCCACAGCAGCTCCTGACCCATAGATCCGACCCACATGTGCCCCACAGCAACTCCTGCCCCATAGATCTGACCCACAGCAGCTTCTGCCCCATAGATCAGACCCACATCTGCCCACAGCAGCTCCTGCCTCATTGATGTGACCCACCTCTACCCCACAGCAGATCCTTCCCAATAGATCTGACCCACATCTGCCTCACAGCAGCTCCTGCCCTATAGATCTTACCGCAATCATCCCCACTGTAGCTCCTGCCCCATAGATCTGACCCACATCTGCCCCACAGCAGCTCCTGCCCCATAGATCTGAGCCACATCATCCACACAGCAATTCCTGCCCCATAGATCTGAGCCACATCATCCACACAGCAATTCCTGCCCCATAGATCTGACCCACATCTACCACACAGCAGCGCGTGCCACATAGATCTGACCCATATCAGCCACACAGCAGCTCCTGCCCCATAGATCTGACCCACATGTGCACCAAAGCAGCTCCTGTCCATAGATCTGACGCCAAGCAGCACCACAGCAGCTCCTGCCCCATAGATCTGACCCACATCAGCTCCACAGCAGTTCCTGACCAATAGATCTGACCTACATCTGCCCCATAGCAGCTCCTGTCCCACAGATCTGACCCACATCAGCTCCTGCCCCATAGATCTGACCCACATCTTCCCCACAGCAGCACCTGCCCCACAGACCTGAACCACATGTGCCCCAGAGAAGCTCCTGCTCCGTAGATCTGACCCACATCAGCCCCACAGCATCTCCTGCCCAATAGATCAGACCCACCTCTGCCCCACAGCAGCTTCTGCCCCATTGATCTGACCCACCTCTACCCCACAGCAGATCCTTCCCAATAAATCTGACCCACATCTGCCTCACAGCAGCTCCTGCCCTATTGATCTTAGCGCAATCATCCCCGTAGCAGCTCCTGCCCCATATATCTCACCCATATATGCCCCATAGCAGCACCTGCCCCATAGATCTGAACCACATCTACCCCACAGCAACTCCTGCCCCGTATATCTGACCCACATGTGCCCCACAGCAGCTCCTGCCCCATAGATCTGACACACATATGCCCCAGAGCACCTCCTGCCCAATAGATCTGACCACAATCAGCCCTACAGCAGCTGCTGCCCCATAGATCGGACCCGCATTAGCTCCACAGCAGCTCCTGCCACATAGATCTGACCCACATTGTCTCACATCATCTCCTACCACATAGTTCTGACCCACATCATCTCCACAGTTGCTCCTGCCCCATAGATCTGACCCACAGCAGCTACTGCCCCATAGATCTGACTCTCATCTGCACCAAAGCTGCTCCTGCTCCGTAGATCTGACCCATATCAGCCCCACATGAGCTCCTGCCCCATAGATCTGAACCACATCAGCCACACAGCAGCTCCTGCCCCATAGATCTGATGCACATCTGCCCCACTGCATCTTCTGCCCCATAGATCTGTACCACAGCAGCTCCTTGCCCATAGATATGAACCATATCTGCCCCACAGCAGCTCCTGCCCCATAGATCTGACCCACATATGCCGCAGAGCAGCTCCTGCCCCATAGATCTGACGCCAATCAGCCCCACAGCAGCTCCTGCCCTATAGATCTGACCCACATGTGCACCACAACAGCTCCTGCCCCATAAATCTGATACACATGTGCCCCACAGCAGCTCCTGCCCCATAGATCTGACCAACATCAGCCCCAAAGCAGCTCCTCCTCCATAGATCTGACCCACAAGAGCTCCTGCCCCATAGATCTTACCCCAATTAGCCCCACAGATGCAACTGCCCCATAGATCTGACCCACATTGTCCCACATCATCTCCTGCCACATAGTTCTGACCCTCATCATCTCCACAGCTGCTCCTGCTCCATAGATCTGACCCATATCATCCCCACAGCATCTCCTGCCCCATAGATCTGATGCACATCTGCCCCACAGTAGCTCCTGCCCCATAGATCTGACAGGTCTCCCTGGCCATTACACACATGCAAAACACGTATGGCGTGTAGTATTCAATAAAAGTTCATGTTTGTCTCTGATAGATGGACGTGATGATCTTAGTGGTGATTTAACACGTCATGGACTTTGAGTGTCCTCTGTTTTCACGCACGTCAAGTTCTTGTGTGATCAGTACTTTCTGTCTTTTGTCGCATCCATTTCATTTGTCAAAAGAGTTATTAATCCCTCTTAGCAATCTAAGTGTTGCATGGATATGCTATTTGAATTTTTTGGGTGCAATCATTATATTCCTTGTAGAAGGACCATGTATTGAAAAATTTAACTTGAAAGCCATTTTTGCAATTACTGTTAATATACACTGTACCAAGTTCTGATTAGATTTAAATGGAACCAATAGTATATGTGGATATTATTTATGAATACTTTAGATATCACATCAATTGACGCTGTGAAGTAGAGCTCATGTATTTGTTGCCCAAGGCATGCATTTGCTGGGTAGTGTTAATATCCATCTTGTACTCCTGAAGAGCTCGCTGTTTACAAATGGCACCTGTTCTACTGCTCTTCTGATGGTCTAGAAATGGAATTCAGCTAACTGTAAAGACTGCAAGTACTGCAGTGTTGCAAGGATCGAGTTGCAATGCTTTAATGTAGTAGGTGCCTTCTCTCTGACAGCCTTAAAGTATTTTCTTGTATGTATGTGTCATCTTCTTTCCTGAGAGTTTAAGCTCTAGGGTACAATGTTTTGGAGGTCTTGATGCTCTTTGATACAGATTTGAGAGGGTTTTTGACATTTATTGTTTCTGAAATGGTTTGATCTTGTCTTAGAGAGTCGAATGCCACAAATAGGTAAATACTATCTCCTGTTGCTGAATCAGTGCAACATTTATGGCATCCTGCTGGTTTTTTATTTGTTTTTTAATTTCCTGATTGATCTATACATTATTGCTGCATATGAGCTCGCAGATGAGTTAACAGGTGATGAGAACTCTAATGCCGGGCAGGGCATGACTGCTCTTCATCTTGTGTAACAAAACAGGGGCTGCTACTGTGACCTGATATTTAAAGGATATGTTGAGTGAATAAAAAGATGCCTGAAGTTGAACCCAATAATTGTGAGGAAATAGAATGTATTTTTTTGGTTAATCATCTCTTCCTCTTTTTATGAAGGGTATTGGTTTGCCAGATATTTTCAGATTCATTTCAGATAAATGATTTTGTGCTTCTGTCATTTGGTAGGTTGATCGCACAGTTTGTTTTGGGGCAGTGCCTTTGCTGAGGGATGGTGAGAGAAAGCACCTCTGGTACTATGTGTTCGTGCCACCTGGTGGCTTTGCTGGGCAGCCTGGGCTTCAGATACACAGTTAAAAACACAGGTGTAAAGTGTCTGTAAAATCCTCTACATTCCAGTACTGTAGTTTTTTTCTACTAACCCAGTGAGAGTTAAACTTTTAGTATATGCAGATCGACTTAAGCTGGTTCTTATCTTTGTTAGCAGTTTTTAGCTTGTGGTTCTTTTGATCTGATATCAATGACATAAGTCAGAGCATTTGTAAATACAGATTCTGAGTGGAATGCACAGATGGTTTGTCTCCAGAACAAAACAAGCCTTCAGTAAAAGGATTTTGTAGGTATTTATAGATAACTATTATCCTGTTGCTAATTACATACTGTGAATTTAAAGTGGAAAATATTCTTTCTTGTCACACTTAGAATACAAAGAGGTGCCTAATGTTGTGCTGTTTCCCAGCTTCATTAATTGACTTTTTTTTTTTTTTTTTTTCCCCAGGCGTCAGTATAGGGGTAGGTCCTGTTTAATATCTTTATTGATGATCTGGATGGGGGGATTGAGTGTATCCCCAGTGAGTTTGCAGATGACTCCTCGCTGGAAGGAAGTGTTGATTTGCCTGAGAGTAGGAAGGCCTTACAGAGGGATCTGAATTGGCTGGATCAATGGGCTGAAGGCAATTGTATAAGCTTCAACAAAGTCAAGTGCCAGCTACTGCACTTTGATCACAATATCATGCCACTCCATTTTGCAGGCTTGTGGCTAGAATCTAGATTCTGGTGGTGTTCGTTGACAGCCAGATGAATGTGAGCCAGCAGTGTGCCTGGTAGCCTAGAAGGCCTGGCTTGTATCAGAAATAGTGTTGCCAGCAGGACCAGGGAGGTGATAATCTCTCAGTACTTGGCACTGGTGAAGCTGTGACTTGAGCACTGTGTTCATTTTTGGGCCCCCTCACTACAAGAAAGACCCTGGCACATGTTCATAGAATGGTAATGAGGCTGGTGTGGGGTCTGGAGCATAAGCCTTGTGAGGAGCAGCTGAGGAAGCTGGGGGTATTTAGTCCGGCGAAGAGGAGGCTTGGGGGGAGACCTCATTGCTCTCTACAACTTCCTGAAGGGGGGTTGTGGTGAGGTGAGGTTCAACCTCTTTTTGTGTGTAACTAGTGACAGGACAAGAGGGAGTGGCTTAGAGTTGTGCCAGGAGAGGTTCTACTGGATGTTCGGAGAAACAACTTCTCAAAAATAGTCATTAGGTATTGGAAAGGTTTGCCCAGGGTGATGGTGGAATCACCATCCCTGCAGACGTCCAAGAAACGTGTAGATGTGGCTCTGAGGGACATAGTGGGCATGCTGGGAGTGGGTTGATGGTTGAACTAGATGACCTTCAGTGGTCTTTTTCAACCTTAAGTCACAGAATCATAGAACCATAGAGTCATTCGTTCTTCTAAGAACCAGCTACACTCTGAAATGCTATACAGGTTGGTTGGTCCTTCTGATCCTTCTCATTTATGGCTCTGTATTATCTTATCCTCAGTGATCCTGCCGTCCTTCAAGAAAGGTGCTTTAGATATACTTCTGTTATACTTCAGCTTGATTGCTTTAAGTGTATCTCTCAATACCACAGTCCAAGGAAATGTGTGTGTACATTCTTCCAGCTAGATAAATAAATAAAAACACAAAGCATCTCTGAAGCTCGGACTCACTGTGTTTATTAAATGTTTTATTAACTTCATAATGACTCACAAAGAAACATTTTAATTTTGATTGTGTGTTTCTGTCTATGCTCTGATTTCTGTTAAAATCAGCTTTTGGATATGTAGAGGGAGAATTTTTTCGGTGAATAACTGTGTGTTTAGGGCAGGAATGGATGATCCTTGATTTCACATGGTAGATGTTCTTTACCTGCTCTGTACTCATTTTACAAATCATTTCATGCTGTAACAGTAAACAAATGGTGAATTCTTCATCAGATAAGTCTGCTACTGTAAGGTCTTTGTCTGATTTCAAAGTTAAAGTCAGGAGTCAAACTAAAAGAAGAAAAAACTAGTTTGATAAGGACGTATAGAAATTCTGCCTTTCTGTAACACAGCTTTGTTGGAAGTAACCGCGGGAGACAAGTCTCATGCTATCATGGTCAACAAGTCTCGTTTATTAGGTGTTACAGCATCTCATTTATACAATCAGTAATAAGTTCATGCATATTGCAGAAGTAAAGCTCAGGATTGGTGGGTTACACATTACTTCATCTGACCTTTGTGGTTAGTCTTACGGATACTTTTTCTTTGCAGCTCTGTCTACACCTTGCTACACATCTTGCTTTTCCCTCAGGCCGTCCTTGCCTCTAGATACATATTTCGTCTTTAGCTACATACCCTGTCTTTTCACATCCTGATTTCTCCATAGCTGCTTAGCCCGTGATCGGCCCTAGGATAGACCGTCTTTGTCTTTAATCACGTTCATTCTTTTACAATTTAACTAGTGGAATCTCTTCATGTCATTTCTCATGAAGCCATTCTGCATAAACATTCTCCACATAGATCTGACCCACATCAGACGCACAGCAGCTCCCGCCCCATAGATCTGACATACATCAGCCCCAAAGAAGCTCCTGCCCCATAGATCAGACCCACATCAGCCAAACAGCAGCTCCTGCCCCATAGATCGGACCCACATCACCCCCACAGCAGCTCCAGCCGCATAGATCTAGCCCCATCAGACCCACAGCAGCTCCAGTCCCATAGATCTGACCCACATCTACACCACAGCAGCTCCTGCCCCATAGATCTGACCAAAATGTGCCCCAGAGCAGCTCCTGTCCAAGAGATCAGCCCCACAGCAGCTCCTGCCACATAGATCTGACCCACATCTGCCCCACAGCAGCTCCTGCCCCATCGATCTGACCAACATGTGCCCCACAGCAGCTCCTACACCATAGATCTGACCCACATTAGCCCCACAGCATCTCCTGCCCAATAGATCTGATGCCCATCAGCCCCACAGCATCTTCTGCCCCATCGATCTGACCCACATCTTCCCCACAGAGCCTTCTGTCCTAAAAATCTGACCCACATCTGCCCCACAGCAGCTCCTGTCTCATAGATCTGAACCACATGTGCCCCACAGAAGCTCCTGCCCCATAGATCTGACCCACATCAGCCACACAGCAGCTCCTGCCCCATACACCTGACCCACATGTGCCCCACAGCAGCTCCTGCCCCATACATCTGACCCAAATGAGCCCCACAGAAGCTCCTGCCTTATAGATCAGACCATCATCAGCCTCACAACAGCTCCTGCCCCATAGATCTGACCCTCATCATCCCCACAGCAGCTCCTGCCCCATTGATCTGACTCACATCTGCCCCACTGCAGCTCCTGCCCCATAGATCTGACGCCCATCAACCCCACAGCATCTTCTGCCCCATCGATCTCACCCACATCTGCCCCACAGAGCCTTCTGCCCTAAAAATCTGACCCACATCAGCCACAGAACAGCTCCTGCCCCATAGATCTGATCCCAATCAGCACCACAGCAGCTCCTGCCCAATAGATCTGAACCTCATCATCCCCACAGCATCTTCTGCCCCATAGATCTGACCCTCAGCAGCAACACAGCAGCTCCTGCCCCACAGATATGACCCACATATACCCCACAGCAGCTCCTGCCCCATAGATCTTACCAACATCAGCTCCACAGCAGCACCTACCCCATAGATCTGACCCACATCTGCCCCAAAGCAGCTCCTGCCCATAGATCTGCCCCACATCTGCCCCACAGCAGCTCCTGCCCATAGATCAGACCCACATCAGCCCCACAGCAGCTCCTGCCCATAGATCTGACCCTCATCAGCCCCACAGCAGCTCCTGACCCATTGATCAGACCCACAGCAGCTCCTGCCCCATAGATCTGACCCACATCTGCCCCAAAGCAGCTCCTGCCCATAGATCTGACCCACATCTGCCCCACAGCAGCTCCTGCCCCATAGATCTGACCCGCATCAGCCACACAGCAGCTCCTGCCCCATACATCTGAACCACATGTGCCCCAGAGCAGCTCCTGCCCCATAGATCTGACCCGCATCAGCCACACAGCAGCTCCTGCCCCATACATCTGACCCACTTGTGCCCCACAGCAGCTCCTGCCTTATAGAACAGACCATCATCAGCCTCACAACAGCTCCTGCCCCATGGATCTACCCCACAGCAGCTCCTGCCCCATAGATCTGACCCTCATCATCCCCACAGCAGCTCCTGCCCCATTGATCTGACTCACATCTGCCCCACTGCAGCTCCTGCCCCATAGATCTGACCCACATCTGCCCCATAGCAGCTACTGCCCCGTATATCTGACCCATATCAGATCCACAGCAATGCCTGCCCCATAGATCTCAACCACGTGAGCCCCACAGCAGCTCCTGTCCCATAGATCTGACCCACATAGGCCCCACAGCAGCTCCTGCCCCATAGATCTAACCCTCAGCAGCAACACAGCAGCTCCTGCCCCACAGATCTGACCAACACCAGCACCACAGCAGCACCTACCCCATAGATCTGACCCACATCTGCCCCACAGCAGCTCCTGCCCCATAGATCTACCGACAAGTGCCCCACAACAGCTCCTGCCCCAAAGATCTGATACCCATGTGCCCCACAACAGCTCGTACCCCATAGATCTGACCCACATCAGCACCACAGCAGCTCCTGCCCAATAGATCTGACCCTCATCAGCTACACAACAGCTCCTGCCCCATTGATCTGACCCACATCAGCCCCACAGCATCTCCTGCCCCATAGATCCGACACACATCTGCCCCTTAGGAGCTCCAACCCCATAGATCTGACCAACAGCTGCTCCTGCCACATAGATCTGACCCACAGCTGCCCCAGAACAGCTCCCGCCCCATAGATCTGACCCACATCAGCCCCAAAGAAGCTCCTGCCCCATTGATCAGACCCACATCAGCCACACAGCAGCTCCTGACCCATAGATCTGATCCCAATCAGCCCCACAGCAGCTCCTGCCCCATAGATCTCACCCTCATCAGCACCACAGCAGCTCCTGCCCCATAGATCAGACCCACATCTGCCCCACAGCAGCTCCTGCCCCATAGATCTGACCCACATCTGCCCCATACCAGATCGTGCCCAATTGATCTGACCCACATTATCCCCACAGCAGCTCCTGCCCGATAGATCTGACCCACATCAGCCCCAAAGAAGCTCCTGCCCCATAGATCAGACCCACGTCAGCCACACAGCAGCTCCCGCCCCAGAGATCTGAACCACATCGGACCAACAACAGCTCCTGCCCCATAGATCAGACCCACATCTACCCCACAGCAGCTCCTGCCCCATAGATCTCAACCACTTGAGCCACACAGCAGCTCCTGTCCCACAGATCTTGCCCACATAGGCCCCACAGCAGCTCCTGCCCCATAGATCTAACCAACATCAGCTCCACAGCAGCTCCTTCCCTATAGATCTGACCCACATAAGACCCACAGCAGCACCTGTTCCGTAGATCTGACACACATCATCCCCACAACTGCTCCTGCCCCAAAGATCTGATATACATGTGCCCCACAGGAGCTCCTGCCCCATAGATCTGACCCACATCAGCCCCACAGCAGCTCCAGCCAAGTAGATCTGACCCACAGCAGCTCCAGCCAAGTAGATCTGACCCACATCTGCCCCACAGCTGTTCCTGCCCAATAAATCTGACCCACATGCGCCCCACAGCAGCTCCTGCCTTATAGATCAGACCCTCATCAGCCTCACAACAGCTCCTGCCCCATAGATCTACCACACAGCAGCTCATGCCCCATAGATCTGACCCTCATCATCCCCACAGCATCTTCTGCACCATAGATCTGACCCTCAGCAGCAACACAGCAGCACCTGCCCAACAGACATGACCCACATATACCCCACAGCAGCTCCTGCCCCATAGATCTTACCAACATCAGCTCCACAGCAGCACCTACCCCATAGATCTGACACACATCTGCCCCAAAGCAGATCCTGCCCCATAGATCTGACCCTCATCATCCCCACAGAAGCTCCTGCCCCATTGATCTGACTCACATCTGCCCCACTGCAGCTCCTGCCCCATAGATCTGACCCACATCAGCACCACAGCAGCTCCTGCCCCATATATCTGACCCATATCATATCCACAGCAACGCCTGCCCCATAGATCTCAACCACATGAGCCTCACAGCAGCTCCTGCCCCATAGATCTGACCCTCAGCAGCAACACAGCAGCTCCCGCCCCACAGATCTGACCAACACCAGCCCCACAGCAGCTCCTGTCCCATAGATCTGACCCTCATCACCCCCACAGCAGCTCCTGCCCCATTGATCTGACTCACATCTGCCCCACTGCAGCTCCTGACCCATAGATCTGACCCACATCGGATCCACAACAGCTCCCGCCCCATACTTCTGACCCACATCGGACCCACAACAGCTCCTGCCCCATAGATCAGACCCACATCTACCCCACTGCAGCTTCTGCCCCATATATCTTACAAACATCAGCGCCATAGCATCTCCTGCCCCATAGACCTGACACACATCACCCCCACAGCAGCTCCTGCCCCATAGATCTAGCCCCCATCAGAACCACAGCAGCTCCAGTCCCATAGATCTGACCCACATCTACCCCACAGAAGCTCCTGCCCCATAGATCTGACCCACATCAGCCCCACAGCAGCTCCTGCCCCATTGATCTGACCCACATCTGCACTACAGTAGCTCCTGCCGCATACATCTGACTCACATATGCCCCACAGATACTCCTGCCCCATAGATCTGAACAACATCTACCCCACAGCAGCTCCTGCCCATAGATTTGATCCAAATCAGCCCCACACCAGATCCTGCCTCATAGATCTGACCCATATCAGCCCCACACCATCTCCTGCCCCATTGATCTGACCCACACCAGCCCCACAGCAGCTCCTGCCCCATAGATCTGACACACACCTGCCCCACAGCAGCTCATGCCCCATAGATATGACACACACCTGCCCCACAGCAGCTCCTGCCCCATAGATCTGACACACACCTGCCCCACAGCAGCTCCTGCCCCATAGATCTGACACACATCTGCCCCACAGCAGCTCCTGCCCCATAGATCTGACACACACCTGCCCCACAGCAGCTCCTGCCCCATAGATATGACCCACCTCAGCTCCTGCCTCATAGATCTGACCAACATGTGCCCCTTAGCAGCTCCTGCCCCATAGATCTGACCCACAGCAGCTCCTAACTCATAGATCTGACCCTCATATGACCCACAGCAGATCCTGCCCCATAGATCTGACCCACAGCAGCTTCTGCCCCAAAGATCAGACCCACATCAGCCCCACCGCAGCTCCTGCCCCATAGATCTGACCCACAGTAGCTCCTGCCCCATAGATCAGACCCACATCAGCCCCACCGCAGATCCTGCCCCATAGATCTGACCCTCATCAGCCCCACAGCAGCTCCTGACCCATAGATCAGACCCACAGCAGCTCCTGCCTCATAGATCTGTCCCCCCTGAGCCCCACAGCAGCTCCTGTCCTGTAGATTTGAACCTCATCAGCCACACAGCAGCTCCTGCCCCATTGATCTGACCCTCATCATCCCCACAGCAGCTCCTGCCCCATTGATCTGACTCACATCATCCCCACTGCAGCTCCTGCCCCATAGATCAGACCCACATCTGC
Source organism: Coturnix japonica (assembly GCF_054131305.1). Classification (NCBI taxonomy): domain Eukaryota; kingdom Metazoa; phylum Chordata; class Aves; order Galliformes; family Phasianidae; genus Coturnix; species Coturnix japonica. The sequence continues at coordinate 4,336,351 of NC_140666.1, read as the reverse complement.
CCCACAGCAGCTTCTGCCCCATATATCTGACCCACATCAGCACCACAGCAACGCCTGCCCCATAGATCACAACCACATGAGCCCCACAGCAGCTCCTGTCCCACAGATCTGACCCACATAGCCCCCACAGCAGCTCCTGCCCCATAGATCTGACCCACATCTGCCCCACTGCAGCTCCTGCCCCATATATCAGACCCACATCTGCCCCACAGCAGCTCCTGCCCCATAGATCTGACCCACATCAGCCCCTCACCAGCTCCTGCCCCATAGATCTGACACACACCTGCCCCACAGCAGCTCCTGCCCCATAGATCTGACACACACCTGCCCCACAGCAGCTCCTGCCCCATAGATCTGACACACATCTGCCCCACAGCAGCTCCTGCCCCACAGATCTGACACACACCTGCCCCACAGCAGCTCCTGCCCCATAGATATGACACACACCTGCCCCACAGCAGCTCCTTCCCTATTGATCTGACCCACATAAGCCCCACAGCAGCACCTGTTCCGTAGATCTGACACACATCAGCCCCACATGAGCTCCTGCCCCATAGATATGACCCACCTCAGCCCCTGCCTCATAGATCTGACCAACATGTGCCCCTTAGCAGCTCCTGCCCCATAGATCTGACCCACAGCAGCTCCTGCCCTATAGATCAGACCCACATCAGCCCCACAGCAGCTCCTGCCCCATAGATCAGACCCACATCAGCCCCACCGCAGATTCCTCCCCATAGATCTGACCCTCATCAGCCCCACAGCAGCTCCTGCCCCATAGATCAGACCCACATAAACCCACAGCAGCACCTGTTCCATAGATCTCACACACATCATCCCCACAACTGCTCCTGCCCCAAAGATTTGATATACATGTGCCCCACAGGAGCTCCTGCCCCATAGATCTGACCCACATCTGCCCCACAGCAACTCCTGCCCAGTAGATCTGACCCACAGCAGCTCCTGCCCCATAGATCTGACCAACATGTGCCCCAGAGCAGCTCCTGCCCCATTGATCTGACCCACACCAGCCCCACAGCAGCTCCTGCCCCATAGATCTGACCCGCATCAGCCTCACAGCAGCTCCTGCCCCATAGATCTGACCCACATGTGCCCCACAGCAGCTCCTGCCCCATAGATCTGACCCACATCAGCCACACAGCAGCTCCTGCCCCATACATCTGACCCACATGCGCCCCACAGCAGCTCCTGCCTTATAGATCAGACCATCATCAGCCTCACAACAGCTCCTGCCCCATAGATCTACCCCACAGCAGCTCCTGCACCATAGATCTGACTTACTTCTGCCCCACTGCAGCTCCTGCCCCATAGATCTGACCCACATCTGCCCCAAAGCTGCTCCTGCCCCGTATATCTGACCCATATCAGATCCACAGCAACGCCTGCCCCATAGATCTCAACCACATGAGCCCCACAGCAGCTCCTGTCCCATAGATCTGACCCTCAGCAGCAAAACAGAAGCTCCCGCCCCACAGATCTGACCAACACCAGCCCCACAGCAGCTCCTGCCCCATAGATCCGACCCACATCTGCCCCTTAGGAGCTCCAACCCCATAGATCTGACCGACAGCTGCTCCTGCCACATAGATCTCACCCACATCTGCCCCAGAACAGCTCCCGCCCCATAGATCTGACCCACATCAGCCCCAAAGAAGCTCCTGCCCCATAGATCAGACTCACATCAGCCACACAGCAGCTCCCGCCCCATAGATCTGACCCACATCGGACCCACAACAGCTCCTGCCCCATAGATCAGACCCACATCTACCCCACAGCAGCTCCTGCCCCATATATCTTACCAACATCAGCGCCATAGCATCTCCTGCCCCATAGATCTGACACACATCACCTTCACAGCAGCTCCTGCCCCATAGATCTAGCCCCCATCAGACCCACAGCAGCTCCAGTCCCATAGATCTGACCCACATCTACCCCACAGCAGCTCCTGCCCCATAGATCTGACCCACGTCTTCCCCACAGCAGCTCCTGCCCCATAGATCTCAACCACATGAGCCACACAGCAGCTCCTGTCCCACAGATCTGACCCACAGCACCCCCACAGCTCCTCCTGCCCCATAGTTCTGACCAACATCTACCCCACAGCAGCTCCTGCCCCATAGATTTCACTCACATGTGCCCCAGAGCAGATCCTGCCCCATAGATCTGACCCACAACTACCCCACAGCAGCTCCTGCCCCATAGATCTGATCCAAATCAGCCCTACAGCAGCTCCTGCCCCATAGATCTGACCCACATCAGCCCCTGCCTCATAGATCTGACCCACATGTGCCCCTTTGCAGGGGGGCTCCTCTGCCTGGTGGTCATGGCGGGCCCCCTCCTCCTTCTCACTCCTAGGGCCCCCAGCTCCATCCTCCCGCCTGAAACAGGGAAAACTTCTACCCTAGCCCTCTTAGCTGCCAACATGGCTGCTAACTGCCACAGCTGTCAGAGGCGAGTGTTTTGCGCGCGTCAGCGGTGACTAAGGTGACGTGGAGAGGGTTCTAAAATGGCGGCCGCACTGCTGGCACTGGTGTTCCACATAGGATGAGGAGGGGGCTGGTAATAGCGGGACAAGGGGAAACTGATTTAAGTTGAAATAGGGAAGATTTAGGTTGGATGTTAGGGGGAAAGTTGTTTACTAGGAGAGTGGTTAGGCCCTGGAACGGGCTGCCCAGGGAGGTTGTGGATGCCCCGTCCTTGGGGGTGTTCAGGGCCAGGTTGGACAGGGCCCTGGGCAACCTGATCTAGTAAAGGTGTATGTTTGGTGGCCCTGCCAGGCAGGGGGGTTTGTTCTTCATGATCCATGAGGTCCCTTCCAACCTGGGTCATTCTGTGACTCTGTGATACTGGTGTGTGGCTGTTTGTCCCAGCGCGCTGACCTTTTGTCTTCAGGTTCACCAACAAGACTGTAACTGATTTATGGAGGAGGCAAGTGATGGGTGCTACTGTGTGACAATCAACATCACTTTGTGGACATTTGAAAGCACCTTCCTCCAGAGCTGTTCACCTCCAGAAGAGGGTGCTCAGAAGTGTTTACTGGCAGAAGATCTGGCTCCAGCTTGGTATGGAAAAACTGGGGAATGATACCATCGTGTCCGGTGAAGAACAAGAAGCAGGTGGGCGTCCCTGCTCCCTCTTGTCTGCTGGCAAGGTCCAGATGAGATCCCAGAGCCAGAAGCTGCCATTCCAAGGAGAGCTTACTCAACCATTTTGGATTTGAGCTGTCACACCAAGGAGAGCTGACTGAACCACGTTGGACTTATTTGTAAGTTTATACTATCATTGGAAACTGTTGCCGTGGTCACAGTCATTGTCAGCGGAACAACAACTCCTGATGACCCACCACTACTGAAGATCAATGACTGAACTACTAAACACGTCAGATCCATGGTGGTGACTCTCTCTCCCTCTTGCTTCCTATAAAGACTCCTTGATTCTTTTTCCTGTCTTTTCTATTGCCCGCCTTCCCTTCCTAATCACCCTAAATCGTAATAGCGTCCGTCCTCCAACATTTGAACCATGCTCAGGCATACACATATGGACCTCCTCTCCTTCCTATAAATTGGAGCAGGACAGAGAACCACAAGGATTGTCAGCTCCCAAGTCATGCAAGTATTGCACACAACACAGATAACTTCATCTGTTGGCCCCGCTGTCTCTGCATACCACCAAGCGAGGACCTGCAGTGCCCAGGTGAGACGATGTGCCTGGCAGTGCAAAGCCAGCCCATGTGTGTGCAGATGGCAAGGAGCGTGTGGCACTGTGCACCGACAGCCCTTGCCTGCCCAGGACTGCGTGTGGAGGCCGTTCTCCACTGCAGCCCTGCCCAACAGTCAGTAGGGGTGTGCGGCCATGATGGCAGTAATGAACAAACTGCTGCTTCACAAAGATCTTGGCCCGATTAGAAATCTTTGAGTAGTGCTGTTACAGCAGACAGAATGTGATAAGCGCAAGTAGTCTCCTACACTTCACATCCTTGCTACTTCATTCTGGGTGTTGTCACTGAGCAGCATCTAACACAAGTTCTGCCCTGGTCAGCTGGCTGCCTTAGCTTGAGCCCTGATGGCAACGCTGTGACGTGATGTTAGTATTGCTGTTTTCTCCTCGTCAGAATACTCTGCCTTTTGAAGAAAGCAGCTTCTTGGTTATTTTGTTTTATTGTTGAACTTTATTGAATTAATTTACAATATCTATATTCCATATAGTTATAGATGTTTTGAATATGATCATCTGTGGTGCTGAGAATTTTTGTAGAAAAGGTATACTCAGTTCAGAAGGTGTAATAAGGATGTTAAAGAAAGAAGCCCCTGTTGTGTTGACCAGTGATGATGCTCCCACCACCTGACCAATGGTGGAGAGGAGCATGAAGAGAGAGGTGGTGCTGGGGGGATCTTGGGGCTGCTGGGCCTGTCATACTTTTTCCAGGCAGAGGTTTTACAGGTGTTGCCCCCATGCCGACCCTGTGGGGGGGGGCCACTCCCACATCCTGAAGGATGGAGGAGAGGAGCGGGAGGGCAGAGTTGGTGCTGTGGGGGGCTGGGAGCTGTGGGGCCTGGTATGCTTTCCCCTGGCTGTGGTTTTCTGGGTGTCGGATGATGCCCTCAAACTGCCACCCTGTGGGGGCTGCTCCAACCTCCTGAAGGATGGTGAAGGAAAGTTGGTGACAGTTCCTGGGGGGACAGGGGGCTGCTGGGCCAGTTGGCTTCCCCCAGGCAATGGTCGTCCGTCTGTTGGATGATGTCCCCAGGTCTATACTCTGCTGGGGTCGCTTCCATCCCCTGATGGATGGTGGAGGGGAGGGTGAGGGCAGAGATGGTGCTGGAGGCTGACAGGCCTCTCAGGCTTCCCTGAGGCAGTGGCTGCCTGCGGGTGACACTTTGAGGGAGCCACTGCCAACCCCTGAAGGATGGTGGTGCGGGATGGGAGGGTGGTGTTGATGCCAGGGTGCTGCTGTTTGGGTGCTAGCCGATGACTGCAAGCTTCCAAACCAGGTGGGTCCCTCCTGTCCCCTGAAAGAGGTGTTGATGCCCAAGGTGGATAGGGGCCACTGGGCCTGATGTACTTCCCAGGGGCCACGGAGCCTGGGCTGGTGGGCTACGGGGGCTGCACTGGGGGCAGCTGAGCCCGACAGCCGTCAGGCCTGGCAGGGGCCGCTCTGGTGGTGCTCTGCAGCTGGTGGGCAGATTGTCACTGCACAGGCACCGGTTGTTTGTGCCACGTCTTTTCTGTCCGGCGCACTGAGGCGAGGAAGCTGTTTGTCCAAGCGTGAGGTTGCTGCGGGCAATATGCTGGACTGCAGCATCTTCAGCAAGGCGCCTGCAGGGAGAGAAACGTGCTGAGGGCACAGGAGAACCCCCTGCTCTCCTTCCTCACAGTGCATGATAGAGTCACTCTCAGCTCCGGGCCTGTCTCAGGCCCAGCAGTAAGAACATGCAGCAGGAATGGCGAGGCCAGTTAAATGTCTGACAGTGTCAATCTCAGACAGTGTTAGGCAACAACTAACTGGCTTCTCTATGCTGCTTTAACTAGAAATGCCTCCTTGCTCACAGGATCCCTATAGTAAAGAGAGGGGGCAGGATGGGGTTGGGGGTGAACAAGAACTCACTGGTTTATCTGCCTCCGTTGTTGGACAAGACGATAGCACGAAAACATTGCCATCAGCATGGTAACGAAGATAGCCACACCAAATCCCAGGCAGTACTTCTTGATAAAATTATTGTCTGCGGCATTTGCGTGTTCCTCACCATCCGCACCTGGAAAAACAATGTGGATCTGTTTCACCAGCTGCTGCTTTGAGTGACATGGACAAGAACAACCACAGGAAGGATCCCGCTCCGGGCTGCTGTTGTGCCTGGTGGCTCAGGGGAAGCACAGCAAGCTCTGGAATGCAGGGTCTGTGCACAGGAGGTACTATGGAGGGTCCTGTTTCCTCTCCTTATCTGCTGAATGTGGTTCTGGTGGCCTAGTTCCCAAAAGGACAAAGTTCCTAAGTCCCTGGGAACTGGCTGCAGTGGGAGGGGAGCAACCTCTAACCACGGCCACGGAGCTCTATGAGCGGCCCTTACCTGGAGTGACAGTTGTTGTGTGCATGGCCTCTATTACTCTCAGGGGGACAGTCAGTGTGCGAACTCTGCCGTTCCAAAATGCAAGCCAGCGCATAGGTGCTCCACCTGTCTCTTTAGAAAGGAGGTAAGGGAGTGGGACTGTAAGTAACTGCTTCTCATCAGGAAGATGGTGCAGTTTCTCCACATGTATTTCTAGAAATTCAGTTTCACAAGCCTTTCAGGGAACAGACGGAAATACACCTACCACGTGCTTTGTCCTTCATGATTTTCATTAGCAGAGGGGGCAGTGTCTGCAGATATTTTCCTGTTTCCAGGGCCTCTTTCTGTTTCTCAGGACCTAAACAGAAAGCATTAAGATAACTTTCAGACAAACAAGATATTAAACTGAACGGTCTTTTCAGTGAAGTCAGTAACGACAACAGCCACCCCTGGGATGCCTGTGGGGTTCCAGCACAACTAAGAATTTAGCACGGCCTTCCCTGGAGGCACTTCTGCAACCAAAGAATGAGAACTTTTCACCACACACTGCAGCTTACCTAAACGCATAACAGCATCACTGAATGGGACAAGGGCATTGTGCGAGGGCAGGGCACACACACACAGGTGTGCATTCTCACTCACACCTGCAGACGCGCCTGGCTGACATTAGGACTGTGAGCTGGCATCTCTCAAAGGAAGTAAAATCTCATGACATGGTATGCTGTAATTTCTCTCTTCCTTAGGGACCTGCAGTGACTGGAAGGGGCTCAGGTGATGACATGGCACTCAGACCTGGGTCAAAAGTTGCAAAGCTGCAGAGAAGCCAGGTGGGCAGTTGGCTGGCACTCAGCAGCTTTCCAGATACTCTCTCCAGGCCATGTAAAACAACCTTCAGAGAAGGCATAGAAGAACATTTGGCCCCTCAAGGTTTTTTTAGTGGGGAGATCTCTGATGTATGGAGACAAAGTCAACGGGATGCTGGGAGCATGCAGCACCCAAGAAACAGTGACTACCCAAGCTTCTCATGGAGAAGAAATCACCAGGCAGTGAAAAGATGAACCCCTCCTGAACTTCCACAACCAAATATGAGCAAAGATCATGAGATGAAGACTGGTGACTTACCTCTGGCATCCACCCCAGGCTCAGGGACGCGACTTTGCTTTCGAAATGCACCAAAGGGGCCTGCAGGCACAAGAGTGATCAGACACAGGTGAGGAGAGCTTCCGCTGTGCACTGGGGTCTGCCTTGTTTTTTTTCCTGCAGTGACCTGTGAGGACTGGCTGCAGGTCAGGGAATGACATGGCCCAAACAGCAAAGGAATAGGAGCAAAGACTGGCAAGGGCCGCCTTCCCACTGAAATGTGACAATTCTCCAAGTAAAGAAATACTAATGACTGATCTGTGTACGACCTTCAAAGCACAAAGAGACTTGAAAGACCTTTGGAGAGCCTTACGTACCCAAATAAGCTATTATAGCACTAATTTTTCGACTTCCAAGGAAACAGACACTCACAACTTACCTCGGAGTTTCCCCTGAGGCACAAAAGCAGTCTCCTTCCAGTCATCTGAGGAAGGAGTACCAATGTCATCATCTAGAAGAAAGAACAGAAGAGGGATGTTCCCATTGCATGCTGTGATCACCTTAGTGACAGGGAATGGGCCAGGGAAGGGGACAGGTAACAGGATGGGAGACTCAGGCCTTGATCGCCAAAGCTATAGAGGGGCCAGGGTGACCTGGAGCCTAGCACTCGGCAGCTTTACAAATGCTCCCTCCTGGCCACATGCAGCACCCCTCCGGGACCGCGTGGAAGAGCATACAAAGAAAAGGTGCCTGAAACACACTGGGCTACAGCTGGGGGTCTCTGTTGGGAACCAGGATTTTTCTATGGGGAGCATCAGGCAGCTGGAGCAGAAATGCTCATGCTTTTCCCAGCACACACCTTCCACGTTCTCCCCTGGGACACCCCCAGGATGAAGAGCATGCTCCACCCAGCCAGCGGCAGAGCCGTGGGAGCACAGGGCTTCCTCATGCCCTTGCCCAGCTCCTGTGGTGCTGCCTGTCCCCCTTTTCCAATACCCCCCCGCCCCCATCGAAGGCAGCCTTAGGGCTATAAGGCACAGAGCCACTGGAACCAGAACCTGGGCTTCTCACTCTCATTTCCGCTTATTTTTTACCCCATCTCTGCCCACCCACCTGCTCCTGCTGCTTGCCCTGGAGCAGCACAAGTCTCCTGACAACACATGGCTATCAGTAGGAGGACGGCAAGGCAGGTGGGGGCCGTGGCCCCCAGTACTCGTGCCATGCTGCTACCACCACTGCTACAGCCACAAAGAGTGCTGCTATTGGGGCACAGAACACCTAGAGCACGCAGCTGGGCATTGTGATCTTGTGGCACAAGGCAGCAATGTGGCAGGGCATAGTGACCTCACATCCCCAGGCTGCTGGCTGGGCCTCCCCACGGGCTGCTCCTCCTGTGCAGCAGGGCTGCATAGAGTGGGTGCTTGTGGCACCCCTTAGTGGGTGAGTGCCAGGCTGCTGGGGAAGAATTACTGGGAGCGTGTCCCACTGGGTAGATCTGTTCCACCGCAAGGACCAGGCTCCCCCTGGGCTTGTTATGGACGCTGAGGATTCCCAGTCATCTAGAGCAGCAGGAGACCATGGCAGATATTTTCACATTTACATTGTGGAAATATATTATTGTGGAATGGTTTGGGTGGGAAGGGACATTAAAGACCCAGAGACTCTGTCAAAGGATAAAGAAAATCGCTCCAGTGTTGTTTTTACTGCTTTGTGCAAATCAAAAGATTGCATTTTGTCTTTTAATGGCCAAAAAAGCCATTTCTTCAGGGACACTGTATTTGTTGTCACAGACTCTAACAAAAATGCAAACTGAGCTTTATCTGTAGCATCAATACTTTAGTATTTCGTATCTTGTATTTGACAGTTCCCTCCCAGCCAGTTGCCCGTGCCTTTCTCTCAGCCCATGAGAGCACCACTTACTGCCTCTGGGAACTTGGAAACTGGCAGCATGATGGCCAGCACACACACAAGGTGCTCGTGACGCAGCTCCAGACGGCTCTCCTGAGGCCCAGCTTCATTTCACGGCCACTCACGCTCTGCTGCTGGACATTCTGCAACGGGAAAGCCACCGGATGCAAATCCCATCCCTCACAGATGGTATCAGACCCCTGCTCTCATGGCAGTCACCACCGCCCGGCATTGGACAGCGCTTCCACTGCCCTTGCTCCTGCCACAAGACACCAACGTCTGCTTCTAGTTCGGCTCCACCATGGGATCCTGTTTGCAACAGAAAAACACACGGAGGCTGCCAGCCACTGCAACACGCGCTGTGAAACCCCTGGCACTGCTGAGTCCCATGAGCAGAGGAGAGAAGGGTCTGCCTGCCATGGACGGGCTGCGGCGGGACTGAATCCTACCTTCCAATCGGGACACCCCCAGGGAGAGCCTCCCTGGGGACCCAAAGACTTACGGCAGCGCCAACACAGCAGGCAGAAACGCGACGTGCTCCTGACTGCCCGCACTGTTCAAAGCTCCCTGACTTGCGGAATCAAACTCTATAATCCAGAGATGGGTTATAAAGCAGGTATGTTTTATTCCAGCGCTGGGTGCAAGGGGGATAGCTCCTCCAAACTTGCACACCAACTTGTAAAACCATGATACAGATATAGGTACACCTCATGCATAGTCAATGATTTCCCGTAATTCTAACATGCATCCCTTAATTCTAATACACATTCTTTATCATGCTGACCTCCTCTTGTTATCGCCCATCTTGTCAGGGAGATGCAAATATCAAAAGAGGAGTTGCAACACCTAATCCCCTTCTCACCAGGTGTCTCAGGGAGTTCTCACTCCTTAATCTTCATCCTTCCTGCTCTTCCAGACCCACTGTCTCCATTCCTTGTTATTCTAACTAAATCATTTTCTGTAAACTACCTTTAACTATCCCCCTTTTAGCCCCCCTTTATTCTGAATTCCAGCAGAGCATCTGTTTTCTGCTTCCCTGTTCATCCCTCCCTCTCCCTCTCCCTCCCTCCGCCCTATGACGGCAGCCCTTCAAAGCAACCAACACAACCACGCCAAACCGCAGCCCGGACTCGTCCCGCTCACTGCAATCCAGACCCACTCCATCCGTACAAACCTTCATCCACGCCGTTTCTTAACCGGGCCTCGGCGCCACCCGGATCTTACAGCCTGCGAGTGGCCGGCAAACGAACGGACGTCTTCCTCTTGGTGCCGCACAGCCCAGCACGGCCGGAGCCGCACCACACGATCCGGGCCGGGGCCGGCTCAGGCTCTGCCTCCAGGCTTTTGGGGCCGGCCGGGTGACTCCGCAGCACAGCGAGACCGTGGAGCCGCCCGGGAGCCGCCTCTGGGTGCCGGCAGCGCCGCGAGCTCCTCCCCCGACAGCCCCTCCGTGCCCCCGCACCGAGGCCCGACCCCGTTCGCAGCACAGAGCCCGCTCCTCCCGGCCCCGCTCATGGCCGCCATGGCCAGGAAGTGCTCTCCGCCGCCTGCAGGAAGCACTTCCTGTCACTGTCACGTGGCTCAGGCCGGGCTGGGGCCTGTTGGGGAGGGGGGCAGCTGCCAGATCTTCTGCCAGTAAACACTTCTGAGCACCCTCTTCTGGAGGTGAACAGCTCTGGAGGAAGGTGCTTTCAAATGTCCACAAAGTGATGTTGATTGTCACTCAGTAGCACCCATCACTTGCCTCCTCCATAAATCAGTTACAGTCTTGTTGGTGAACCTGAAGACAAAAGGTCAGCGCGCTGGGACAAACAGCCACACACCAGTATCACAGAGTCACAGAATGACCCAGGTTGGAAGGGACCTCATGGATCATGAAGAACAAACCCCCCTGCCTGGCAGGGCCACCAAACATACACCTTTACTAGATCAGGTTGCCCAGGGCCCTGTCCAACCTGGCCCTGAACACCCCCAAGGACGGGGCATCCACAACCTCCCTGGGCAGCCCGTTCCAGGGCCTAACCACTCTCCTAGTAAACAACTTTCCCCCTAACATCCAACCTAAATCTTCCCTCTTTCAACTTAAATCAGTTTCCCCTTGTCCCGCTATTACCAGCCCCCTCCTCATCCTATGTGGAACACCAGTGCCAGCAGTGCGGCCGCCATTTTAGAACCCTCTCCACGTCACCTTGGTCACCGCTGCCGCGCGCAACGCACTCGCCTCTGACAGCTGTGGCAGTTAGCAGCCATGTCGGCAGCTAAGAGGGCTAGGGTAGAAGTTTTCCCTGTTTCAGGCGGGAGGATGGAGCTGGGGGCCCTAGGAGTGAGAAGGAGGAGGGGGCCCGCCATGACCACCAGGCAGAGGATGGGTAAGAGAGCCATATTCCATCATGCCTGGACCAGCCCCGTGACCACCACCCATGTGGAGCCTATGGAGGTGGATCCACCTCCAGATGAGCGAATGGAGGTGGATCCACCTGCAGAGGAGCCCATGGAGGTGGATCCGCCCGCGGCATAGCTGGCCTGGCACCACACCACCGTGCCAGGCCCCGCGCTGGCATGGTCACAGCTCCACCGTGGCTGGTCCAGGCGCTGAGCTCCTTACCCGCTGCACGGCCCCCGCCCCCTGCATTAGCTGGGTGGCATTTTTGTAACATCTGTTCCTCCTTTGGGCCTATTCTGCAGCCACATTCTGTGGGCCCCCAGTCCCATCTTTACCCTGTTTGTTCCAGTCCCTGTTTCTATAGTTGGTTTTTGGGTTTAGTTTAGTTTTAGAGTTAGGTGTAGGTTGTTGTTAGTGTTTTTGAGTTAGGCATAGGTTATTGTTTGTGTTTTCGAGTTAGGCATTGCTTATTGTTCATTTTTTAGTGTTAGGAGTAGGTTAGGAGTAGGTTTAGTGTTAGTAGTTGGTGTTTTCCTGTTAGGAGTTTGTTCCTCTTCATTCTTTAGTGTTAGGAGTAGATTGTTGTTCCCATAGTAGAGTTAGGCATAGGTTACTGTTGGTACTGTAGGGTTAGGCATGGGTTCCTACCAGCAGCTGGCAGCAAACAGCGCTCGCTCGGTAAGCACACGTCTGCTTTCTCCCCCGGAGCTGTGAGTGCGACTGCCATGAGAGCGGAGGTCTGATGCCATCTGCGAGGGATGGGATTTGCATCCGGTGGCTTTTCTGTTGCAGAATGTCCAGCAGCAGAGCGTGAGTGGCCGTGAAATGAAGCTGGGCCTCAGGAGAGCCGTCTGGAGCTGCGTCACGAGCTTCCTGCATGGCCAGCGCAAGGTAGGTGTGCCTTACTGTAAGCGTGCGCTGAAGCAGTGTTGGTTAAGCACGGCTCACTCCTCTGTCTGCAACAGATGGGCTTTCTGCGCGCTTTATTGCTGTGGCCGGCGTTGAACAGCACAGCAGCAGCGAGGCCTCGAACATGTCCACAACCAGGTACGTGAATGTGAGTAAATTTAGCTGTGTGAATGATGTTATTGTTCATATTAGTAAGGCAGTATTCACATGTGTGTGATGGAGCTCAGGGATAGGTTTATTCTTGCCTGGTAAATTTTCCCTTCTTTGACACCCACCCGTCCTCTTGCTTCTCTTCCCCTCACCTGTAAGTGCAGCAATACTGAAGGCTGAGGGCTCTTCTCCGAGGCAGGCGCTAAAGGGCAATTGAAATGCAAGTTTGTTGTCCCTCTTTGTTCTTGGGTCGGTAGCCCAAGGTGACCAAGCTTCAGAGCACTTCTCTAAGTCAGCCTGGAAATGTTTCTAGCAGGAAGTAACTCCATCACAGTGCCTGAGAGTAATGATGCCTCTTTTTCCCCCCTCACAGCAGGCAGCCTCCATAAGAGAGCAGTAGAGCTGCAGGCTGTCTGTGCTATGGCTGCTGAACTGCATTTCTGGCCACCTGAGATCCCTGAGCCCATGCTAATGAAGAACATGCTGCGCCACAGACTCTTCTACGGAGCCGTTTTGCAGCTTCTCTGTGCTGGCCATCATGCTGCCAGTTTCCAAGTTCCCAAAGGCAGTAAGTGGTGCTCTCATGGGATAGGAGAAAGGCACGGGCAACTGGGTGGGAGGGAACCATCTGTAACTGTTGCCAGCAGCCTGGAGGTGCCAGCTCAGTCTTATCCTGTGGCTACTGCTGCTCCCTATGAGCTGCCAGGCACAGGGTCCTCCCGCCCGTGCAGGGACCGCCTTGCAGGAAAGGGCTTTAGGCTCTGGTTTGTGTGGGATTTGGGGAACGAGACAGGGGTGGAGTTTCTTGTGTGCCCGACTGTCAGGAAGGCGGTTCCCAGTTCTGGCAGCCCAACGTGCCCAGCAGGGTGACTTGAGCTCCCAAAGCGAGCCGCCAACCAGTTGTTAGCTGAGAAGGTTCCCTGAGCGTTTCCGAATTGATTCTTGTAGGACTCGGAGAGTCTGGGGACTGAGACTTGGGAGAGAGTGAAGAAAGCTGAGGCAAGGCAAGCGCTGCTCAGCTGAGGAAGAAAGCCGAGAAGGAAAGCAGAAAGCAACGATGATGGCCTGAGCAAGAAGCTACAAAGGACAGCAGAACCACCTGCAGCGCTTCCTCGGAGGTGGCACCAAAAGCTGCTGACTGAACAGTCCAGTTTACTGGCACAGCCGTGCTTTCCCTGTCATGGACGGTGGAGATGATGGAAGTGAACTGGACAGGAAGGACTTGTGCTGCGTTAGAAGCAAAGAGGGCTTCACCTGTGCAGGACTTGGTGTACGGCAAGAGCTGGAGACACTGCGTTCCTTCAGGGTGTGTCTCTTGAGGTCCAGGCCTGGTGTAGGGTTAGGTTGAAATAGGGCTGGCTGGGACTGGAGAGGGAGGAGGTGACGTAGCCCTGGGGTTTGGCTTCTCCTTGGGTCTGACTGGAGGCTGAGTGACTGATTGCTAAGCGGAAATCCTGGGCACTGGGGCTTCATTTTGGGGTGTGGGCGGGGTAATAAATAGAAGCCGAGTCCTTTTGTACGCAATAAAATTGAAGCGAACTTTCTAAACCTGGTGCTGCCTCTTTCAGTAGCTGGTCAGAACGTCCCTCGCTCGGGCTGGCAATCACAGGGCGATGAAGCGGTCGGCTTCACGTCTCTCCCTTGACATGGTGCAGGTTTTCCCCCGTTTCCTTGTTGGTCTTCCCAACCTGTGGCCTTTCAGCCAACCCGTAAGTGCTGGTGACAGGCTGTGAGCATCTCCTTGCTCTCTGAGGACTGACAGAAAGAAACCAGAGGAGGGGAAGCAGCCCGGCAGGAAGAAGGGTGTCCCGTGCTCAGCCCCTTGAGTTGGCCTCTCTTCCCTGAGGGTTCTTTCAGCTTCTTTTGCGCCGTGTGCTGCTGTTTGCCCTGGGAAGCCCAGCTGCACGCTGGCAGCCGTGGCCTGTGCATCAGCCTCCCCTTGAGGCCCAAGGAGTTGTTTGTTTTTATGTATTCAGTATTGGTGTGGCATTTTGTTGTTTTGTTCAGCTTTGAGATCAAGGGGTAATTTAACACCGTTGGAAGTAATTGGGGTTCAGGAGTAGCACATGCAGAATTTTGATCACGCAGCAAGTTGTGATTTCTACTGTGTTGAAGAACTGGCACACACATATACGCCTGCAGCCGGAGCTTGATTGACTCTCGTCAATACGGCCTTCCAAAGCCCGGCCCTGGGGAGCTGTCCAAAAATTTTCCAACATTTTGTATTACCTAAGTTTATTTTAAACAGCCAAGGAGGAGTAATCTCTTAAAGGCTTTTTTAAAGGCATTGGACTAGGTTTTGATTATCACGTCTCAGGAAGCTTCTGCATTCCACCTAGTGCTAATGGGATAAATCAAGAGCAGATTACACAAGAGATTCAGGCCTTGCTGCCAGTCTTTTATGAATCAGAACTTTGTTTCATGTTGCCAGATATTCTGGTTTTCTTTTCAGGAGATTCCTTTGCTGTATATTAAGAAGGCCAAGGGCATCCTGGCCTGCATCAGAAACAGTGTTGCCAGCAGGAGCAGAGAGGTGATTGTCCCCCTGTTCTCAGCACTGATGAGGCCGCAGCTCGAGTGCTGTGTTCAGTTTTGGGCCCCTCAGTGCAAGGAAGACATGGAGGCCCCGGAACGCGTTCAGAGGAGGGCAACAAAGCTGGTGAGGGGTCTGGAGCACAGGCCGTATGAGTTGAGGCTGAGGGAGCTGGGATTGTTCAGCCTGGAGAAGAGGAGGCTCAGGGGAGACCTCATTGCTCTCTCTAACATCCTGAAGGGAGGCTGTAGTGAGATCCGGATGTAGTGTGTAGGTCAGATCTATGAGGCAGGAGCTGCTGTGGGGCAGATGTGGGTCAGATCTATGGGGCAGGAGCTGTTGTGGGGATGATGAGGGTCAGATCTATGTGTCAGAAGCTGCTGTGGGACAGATCTAAGGGACAGGAGCTGCTGTGTGGTAGTTGTGGGTCAGATCTATGGGGCAGGATCTGCTCTGGGGCACATGTGAGTGAGATCTATGGGGCAGGAGCTGCTGTAGTGCAGATGTGGGTCAGATCTATTGGGCAGGAGCTGCTGTGGGGCAGATCTATGGGACAGGAGCTGCTGTGGTGCACATGTGGGTCAGATCTATAGACCAGGAGCTGCTGTGCGGCTGATGTGGGTAAGGTCTATGGGGCAGGAGCTGCTCTGGGGCAAATGTTGGTCAGATCTATGGGGCAGGAGCTGCTGTGGGTCAGATCTACTGGGCAGAAGCTGCTGTGGGGCAGATGTGGGTCAGATCTATGGGGCAGGAGCTGTTGTGGGGATGATGTGGGTCAGATCTATGAGACTGGAGCTGCTGTGGGTCTGATGGGGGCTAGATCTATGGGGCAGGAGCTGCTGTGGGGAAGACGTGGGTCAGATCTATGGGGCAGGAGGTGCTGTGGGGGTGATGTGTGTCAGATCTATGGGGCAGGAGATGCTATGGCGCTGATGTTGGTAAGATATATGGGGCAGGATCTGCTGTGGGGTAGATGTGGGTCTGATCTATGGGGCAAGAGCTGTGGTGGGTCCGATGTGGGTCAGATCTATGTGGCGGGAGCTGCTGTGTGGCTGATGTGGGTCTGATCTATGGGGCAGGAGCTTCTTTGGGGCTGATGTGGGTCAGATCTATGGGGTGGGAGCTGTTCTGAGGCAGATGTGGGTGAGATCTATGTGGCAGGAGCAGCTGTGGGTCAGATCTATGGGGTTGGAGCTCCTAAGGGGCAGATGTGGGTCGGATCTATGGGGCAGGAGCTGCTGTGGGGCTGGTGTTGGTCAGATCTGTGGGGCGGGAGCTGCTGTGTGGCTGATGTGGGTCAGACTTATGGGGCAGGAGCTGCGGGGGGGCCTATGTGGGTCAGATCTGTGGGACAGGAGCTGCTGTGGGGCTCATGTGGTTGAGATCTATGGGGCAGGCGTTGCTGTGGGGCACATATGGGTCAGATCTATGGGACATAAGCTGCTGTGGGGCTGCTGTGGGTCATATCTATGGGGCAGGAGCTGCTGTGGGGATGATGTGGCTCAGATCTATGAGGCAGGAGCTGCTATGGGGCAGATGTGGGTGAGACATATTGAACAGGAGCTGCTGTGGGGCTTATGTGGATCAGATCTATAGGGCAGGAGCTCCTGTGGGGCAGATGTGGGTCAGATCTATGAAGCAGCAGCTGCTGTGGGGCACATGCATGTCAGATCTATGGGGCAGGAGCTGCTGTGGAGATGATTTGGGTGAGATCTCTGGGGCAGGAGCTGCAGAGGGGCTTATGTGGGTCAGATCTATGGGGCAGGAGCTGCTGTGAGGCTGATGAGGGTCACATCTATGGGCCAGGAATTGCTGTGGGGTAGATATGGCTCATATCAATGGAGCAGGAGATGCTGTGGGGCAGATCTATGGGGCAGAAGCTGCTGTCGGGTATATTTGAGTCAGATCTATGGGGCAGGAGCTGCTATGGGGAGATATGAATCTGATCTATGGGACAGGAGCTGCTGTGGGACAAATCTATGGGACAGGAGCTGATGTGGGGCTGATATGGGTCAGATCTATGGGGAAGGAGCTGCTGTGGGGCAGATGTGGTTCAGATCTACGGGGCAGGAGCGGCTGTGCGTCAGATCTATAGGACAGGAGCTGCTGTGGGGCTGATGTGCGTCAGATCTATAGGACAGGAGCTGCTGTGGGGCTGATGTGCGTCAGATCTATAGGACAGGAGCTGCTGTGGGGCTGCTGTGGGTCAGATCTATGGGGCAGGAGCTGTTGTGGGGCAGATCTATGGGACTGGAGCTGCTGTGGGGCACAAGTGAGTCAGATCTATGGGGCAGGAGCTGCTGTGGGGCACACGTCGATCAGATCTATGGGGCAGGAGCTGCTGTGGGGCTCATGTGGGACAGATCTATGGGGCAGGAGCTGCTGTGGTGCTGATGTGGTTAAGATCTATGAGACAAGAGCTGCTGTGGGGCAGATGTGGGTCAGATCTATTGGGCAGGAGCTGTTGTGGGGCACATGGGTATCAGATCTTTGGGGCAGGAGCTGTTGTGGGGCACATGTCGGTAGATCTATGTGGCAGGAGCTGCTGTGGGGCAGATGTGGGTCAGATCTATGGGGCAGGATCTGCTGTGGGTCATATGTGGGTCAGATCTATGAGTTAGGAGCTGCTGTGGGTCAGATCTATGGGGCAGGAGCTGCTAAGGGGCACATGTGGGTAAGATCTCTGAGGCAGGTGCTGAGGTGGGTCATATCTATGGGGCAGGAGCTGCTGTGGGGCTGATGTGGGTCAGATCTATAGGGAAGGAGCTGCTGTGGGGCAGGTGTGTGTCATATCTATGGGGCAGGAGCTGCTGTGGGGCTGGTGTGGGTCAGATCAATGAAGCAGGTGCTGGTGTGGGGCTGATGTGGGTCAGATCTATGGGGCAGGAGCTGGTGTGGGGCTGATTTGGGTCAGATCTATGGGGCAGGAGCTGCTGTGGGGTAGTTGTGGGTCTGATCTATGGGGCAGGATCTGCTCTGGGGCACATGTGAGTGAGATCTATGGGGCAGGAGTAGCTGTGGGGCATATGTGAGTCAGATGTATGGGGCAGTATCTGCTGTAGTGCAGATGTGGGTCAGATCTATGGGGCAGGAGCTGCTGTGGGGTAGTTGTGGGTCAGATCTATCGGGCAGTATCTGCTCTGGGGCACATGTGAGTGAGATCTATGGGGCAGGAGCTGCTGTAGTGCAGATGTGGGTCAGATCTAAGGGGCAGGAGCTGCTGTGTGTCAGATCTATGGGGCAGGAGATGCTATGGCGCTGATGTTGGTAAGATCTATGGGGCAGGAGCTGCTGTGGGGTAGATGTTGGTCAGATCTATTGTGCAGGACCAGCTCTGGGGTATATGTGTGTCAGATCTATGGGGCAGGAGCTGCTGTGGGGCACATGTGGGTCAGTTCTATGGGGCCAGAGTTGCTGTGGGGTAGATGTGGGTCAGATCTATGAGGCAGGAAATGCTGTGGGGCTGATTGCGGTAAGATCTATAGGGCAGGAGCTGCTGTGAGGCAGATGTGGGTCAGATCTATTGGGAAGGATCTGCTGTGGGGTAGAGGTGGGACTGATCTATTGGGCAGGAGCTGCTGTGGGGCTGATGAGGGTCAGATCTATGGAGCAGGAGCAGCTGTGGGGCACATGTGGGTCAGGCCTATGGGACAGGTTCTGCTGTGGGGCTAATTGGGGTATGATCTATTGAGGCAGGAGCTGCTGTGGGTCAGATCTACGGGGCAGGAGCTGCTGTGGGGTTGCTGTGGGTCAGATCTATGGGGAAGGAGCTGCTATGGGGCACATGTGTATCAGATCTATGGGGCAGGAGCTTCTGTGGGGCTGATGTGGGTCAGATCTATGGGGCAGGAGTTGCTGTGGGGCAGATCTATGGGGCAGGAGTTGCTGTGGGGCACATGTGGGTCAGATATATGGGGCATAACCTGCTGAGGGGTATATGTGGGTCATATCTATTGGGCTGGAGCAGCTGTGGGTCTGATGAGGGTCATATCAATGGGGAAGGAGATGCTGTGGGTTAGATCTATGGGGCAGAAGCTGCTGTCGGGCATATGTGAGTCAGATCTATGGGGCAGGAGCTGCTGTTGGTCAGATGTGGTTCAGATCTGACCCACATCAGCCCCACACCAGCACCTGCCCCATTGATCTGACCCACAGCAGCCCCACAGCAGCTCCTGCCCCATAGATATGACACACATCAGCCCCACAGCAGCTCCTTCCCTATAGATCTGACCCACATCAGCCCCACAGCAGCTCCTGCCCCATAGATATGACCCACCTCAGCCCCTGCCTCAGAGATCTTACCCACATGTGCCCCTTAGCAGCTCCTGCCCAATAGATCTGACCCACAGCAGCTCCTAACTCATAGATCTGACCCACATATGACCCACAGCAGATCCTGCCCCATAGATCTGACCCACAGCAGCTCCATAGCAGCACCTACCCCATAGATCTGACCCTCATCTGCCCCACAGCAGCTCCTGCCCCATAGATCTGACCCACAGCTTCTCCTGCTTCATATATCTGACACACAGCAGCTCCTGCCCCATATATCAGACCCACATCTGCCCCACAGCAGCTCCTGCCCCATAGATCTGACCCACATCAGCCCGACAGCAGCTCCTGCCACATAGATCTTACCCATGTCTACCCCAAAGCAGCTCCTGCCCTACAGATCTGACCCACATCAGCCCCACAGCAGCTCCTGCCACATAGATCTGACCCTCATCTGCAACACAACAGCTTCTGCCCCATAGATCTGACCCACATCAGCTCCTGACACATAGATCTGACCCAGATCAGCTCCAGCCTTAGAGGTCTGACCCTCATCAGCCCCACACCAGCTCCTGCCCCATTGATCTGAACCATATCAGCCACACAGCAGCTCCTGCCCCATAGATCTGACCCACATGAGCCCCACAGCTACACCTACCCATAAATCTGAACCACATGTGTCCCACAGCAGCTCCTGCCCCATAGATCTGACCCACAGCAGCTCGTGCCCCATAGATCTGACCCACCTCTGCCTCACAGCAGCTCCTGCCCCATAGTTCTGACCGACAGCAGCTCCTGCTCAATTGATCTAAACCCTATCAGTCCCACAGCTGCTCCCTCCCCATAGATCTGACGCACATGTGCCACAGAGAAGCTCCTGACAAATAGATCTGACCCACATCAGTCCCACAGCAGCTCCTGCCCCATAGATCTTACACCAATGAGACCAACAGCACCACCTGCCCCATAGATCTGACCCACATCAGCCCCAAAGCAGCACCTTTCCCAAAAAACTGACCCAAATCAGCCCCAGAGCACCTTCTGCCCCATAGATCTGACCCACAACATCTCCTGCCCCATAGATGAGACCCACATCTGCCCCACAGCAGCTCCTGCCCCATATATCTGACCCACATCTACCCCACAGCAGCTCCTGCCCCATATATCTGACCCACATCTACCCCACAGCAGATCCTTCTCAATAGATCTGACCCACTACTGCCCCACTGCATCTCCTGCCCCATATATCTGACCCACAGCAGCTCCTACCGAAATGATCTAACCCCCATAAGCCCCAAAGCGGCTCCTGCCCCATAGATCTGACCCACATCTACCTCACAGCAGCTCCTGCCCCATAGATGTGACCCACATCAGCCCCAGAGACTCTCCTGTCCCATGGATCTGTCCCACAGCAACTCCTTCCCCATAGATCTGACACACAGCAGCACCTGCCCCATATATCTGACCCACATCAGCCACTCAGCAGCTCCTGTCCCGTAGATCTGCCCCACAGCAGCTCCTGTCCCATAGATCTGACTCATATTTGCCTGACAGCAGCATCTGCCCCATAGATCTTACCCACATAATCTCCACAGTAGCTCCTGCCCCATTGTTCGGACCCACATCTGCCCCACATCAGCTACTGCCCCATATATCTGACCCACGTCAGCCTCACAGCAGATCCTGCCCCATAGATCTGACCCACATCAGCCACACAGCAGCTCCTGCCACATAGATCTGAATCACATCTGCCCCACAGCAGCTCCTGCCCCATAGATCTTACCCACATCAGCCCCACAGCAGCTTCTGCCCCATAGATCTGAACCACAGCATCTCCTGCCCCAAATATCTGACCCACATCATCTCCACAGCATCTCCTGCCCCATAGATTTGAACCACAGCATCTCCTGCCCCAAATATCTGACCCACATCTGCACCACAGCAGCTCCTGCCCCATAGATCTGACCTACATCAGCCCCCAGCAGCTCCTGGCCCATAGATCTGACCCACATCATCTCCACAGCATCTCGTGCCCCATAGTTCTGACCCACATCTGACCCACAGCAGCTCCTGCCCCATAGATCTGACCCTCATCAGTCACACAGCAGCTCCTGCCCCATAGATCTGACCCACATCATCCCCACAGCAGATCCTTCCCCATTGATCAGACCCACATCTTCCCCACAGCAGCACCTCCCCCATAGACCCGACCCACATGTGCCTCACAGCAGCTCCTGCTCCATAGATGTGACCCACATCAGCCCCACAGCAGCACCTTCCCTATAGATCTGACCCACATCATATCCACAGTAGCTCCTGCCCAATAGATCAGTCCCACCTCTGCCCCACCTCAGCTCCTGCCCCAAAGATGTGACCCACATCTGACCCACAGCAGCTCCTGCCTGATACATCTGGCTCACATATGCCCGACAGCAGCTTCTGCCCCATAGACCTACACCCAAAGCATCTCCTGCCCCATTGATAAGACCAACATCAGCCCCACAGCAGCTCCTGCCCCATAGATCTGACACACATATGCCCCACAACAGCTCCTGCCCCATAGATCCGACCCCCCTCAGCCCCACAGCAGCTCCTTCCCCATAATTCTGACCCTCATCTGCCCCACAGCTACTCCTGCCCCATAGATCAGACCCACATCAGCCCCAAAGAAGCTCCTGCCTCATAGATCTGACCCACATCAGCCCCACACCAGCTCGTCCCCCATAGATCTGACCCACATGTGCCCCACAGCAGCTCCAACCCCATAGATCTGAACAACATGAGACCCACTGCAGTTCCTGCCCCATAGATCTGAACAACATGAGACCCACTGCAGCTCCTGCCCAATAGATCTGCCCCATGGCAGCTCATGCCCCATAGATCTGACCCATATCAGACACACAGCAGCGCCTGCCCCATAGATCTGATCCACATCTACCCGACTGCATATCCTGCCCCATAGATCTGACTCACAGCAGCTCCTGCCCTAAAGATACGACCCACATCAGCCCCACAGCAGCTCCTGCCGCATAGATGAGACCCCCATCAGCCCGAAACCATCTTCTCCCACATAGATGTGATGAAAATCTGCCCCACAGCAGATCCTGCCCCATTGTTCTGACCCACATCTGCCCCACAGCAGCTCCTGCCCCATAGATCTGACCCACATCTGCCCCACAGCAGCTCCTGCCCCATAGATCTGACCCACATCTGCCCCACAGCAGCTCCTGCCCCATAGAACTGACCCACATCAGTTCCACAGCAGCTCCTGCCCTATAGATCTGACCCACATGTGCCCCAGAGCAGCTCCTGCCCCATAGATCTGACCCACATCAGCCCCAAAGAAGCTCCTGCCCCATAGATCAGACCCACATCAGCCAAACAGCAGCTCCTGTCCCATATATCTGACCCACACCTACACCACAGCAGCTCCTGCCCCATAGATCTGACCAAAATGTGCCCCAGAGCAGCTCCTGTCCAAGAGATCTGACCCACAGCATCACCTGCCCCATAGATCTGACCCACATCTGCCCCACAGCAGCTCCTGTCCCATAGATCTGACCCACATCAGCCCCACAGCAGCTCCTGCCCTATACATCGTACCCACATGTGCCCCACAGCAACTCCTGCCCCATAGATCTGACCCACAGCATCACCTGCCCCATAGATCTGACCCACATCTGCCCCACAGCAGCTACTGCCCCATAGATCTGACCCACATCTGCACCACAGCAGCTCCTGCACCATAGATCTGACGCACATGTGACCCACAGCATCTCCTCCCCATAGAAATTTCCCACATCAGCCCCACAGAAGCTCCTGCCCCATAGGTCTGATCCACATGTGCCCCACAGCAGCTCCTGCCTCATAGATCTTACCCACATCAGCCCCACAGCAGCTCCTGCCCAATAGATCAGATCCACATCTCCCCCACAGCAGTTCCTGCCCCATAGATCTGACCCATATCTACCCGACAGCAGATCCTGCCCCATAGATCTGGCCCACATCAGCCCCATAGAAGCTCCTGCCCCATAGATCTGATCCACATGTGCCCCACAGCAGATCCTGCCCCATAGATCTGACCCACAGCATCACCTGCCCCATAGATCTGACCCACAGCAGCTCCTGCCCCATAGATCTGACCCTCATCAGCCACACAGCAGCTCCTGCCCAATAGAACTGACCCATATCAGCCCCACAGCAACTCTTGCCCCATAGATCAGACCCACATCTGCCCCATAGCAGCTCCTGCCCCATAGATCTGACCCAAATCATTTCCACAGCAGCTCCTGCCCCATATATCTGACACACATGTGATCCAGAGCAGCTCCTGCCCCATAGATCAGACCCACATCTGCCCCACAGCAGCTACTGCCCATAGATCTGACCCACATCTGCCCCACTTCAGCTCCTGCCCTATTGATCTTACCCACATGTGCCCCACAACAGCTACTGCCCCATAGATCTGAGACACATGTGCCCCATAGCAGCTTCTACCCCATAGATCTGACCCACATCAGCCCCGCAGCAGCTCCTGCCCCATATATCTGACCCACATCGGCTCCTGCCCCATAGATCTTACCCCAATTAGCCCCACAGCAGAACCTGCCTTATAGACCTGACTCACATGTTCCCCACAGCAGCTCCTGCCCAATAGATAAGAACCCCCTCTGCCCCACATAGGTCCTGCCCCATTGATCTGACCCAACTCTACCCCACAGCAGCTCCTGCCCTATAGATCTTACCGCAATCATTCCCAGATCAGATCCTGCCCCATATATCTCACCCACATCTGCCCCATAGCAGCTCCTGCCCCATATATCTTAGCCACATCATCCCCAAAGCTGCTTTTGTACCATAGATCTGACCCACATCTACCCCACAGCAGCTCCTGACCCATAGATCCGACCCACATGTGCCCCACAGCAACTCCTGCCCCATAGATCTGACCCACAGCAGCTTCTGCCCCATAGATCAGACCCACATCTGCCCACAGCAGCTCCTGCCTCATTGATGTGACCCACCTCTACCCCACAGCAGATCCTTCCCAATAGATCTGACCCACATCTGCCTCACAGCAGCTCCTGCCCTATAGATCTTACCGCAATCATCCCCACTGCAGCTCCTGCCCCATAGATCTGACCCACATCTGCCCCATAGCAGCTCCTGCCCCATAGATCTGAGCCACATAATCCACACAGCAATTCCTGCCCCATAGATCTGACCCACATATACCCAACAGCAGCGCATGCCACATAGATCTGACCCATATCAGCCATACAGCAGCTCCTGCCCCATAGATCTGACACACATGTGCACCAAAGAAGCTCCTGTCCATAGATCTGACGCCAAGCAGCACCACAGCAGCTCCTGCCCCATAGATCTGACCCAAATCAGCTCCACAGCAATTCCTGCCCCATAGATCTGACCCACATCTTCCCCACAGCAGCACCTGCCCCACAAACCTGAACCACATGTGCCCCAGAGCAGCTCCTGCTCCTTAGATCTGACCCACCTCTGCCCCACAGCAGCTTCTGCCCCATTGATCTGATCCACCTCTACCCCACAGCAGATCCTTCCCAATAAATCTGACCCACATCTGCCTCACAGCAGCTCCTGCCCTGTTGATCTTAGCGCAATCATCCCCGTAGCAGCTCCTGCCCCATATATCTCACCCATATATGCCCCATAGCAGCTCCTGCCCCATAGATCTGAGCCACAACATCCCCACAGCAGCACCTGCCCCATAGATCTGAACCACATCTACCCCACAGCAACTCCTGCCCCGTATATCTGACCCACATGTGCCCCACAGCAGCTCCTGCCCCATAGATCTGACACACATATGCCCCAGAGCACCTCCTGCCCAATAGATCTGACCACAATCAGCCCTACAGCAGCTGCTGCCCCATAGATCGGACCCGCATCAGCTCCACAGCAGCTCCTGCCACAAAAACCTTTCCATATTCCCTGCCAGTCATCATTCTCTGGTTCTGGAGGAGACTTCCGCATAGAACGAATGCATAGGAACATATATGCATTCATTAATAGTGATAACATGGATGCAAGTATGAACCCTATCTCAGTTATTGAAAGGCGTGTGGAAATCTGAGAGTACAACCTAAATAAAAAGGGTTTTTTTAGCCTGTACAATGAATTAAACATGGTGGTGTTTGTAAAATTGCCTGTTCCATCTGGGATGCAAGTACTTGTAAGATTTGCAATTCCATCTGGGATGCAAGTGTTTGTAAGATTCACAATTCCATCTGGGATGTAGGTGCCAAAATTCTGACCATACCACATCTCATAAAAGTACCAGGCAGGTGTCTCCATCAGTATCCACCTTATTAGGCTATATACCTGCACAATTCCACAACACCAAATTATGGTGTTAATAGTTGACCAATACTTTAAGAAGATCATAATTGCTTTCAATCCCTTAAACAGAGCAACTGGGATGAAGAGTGGATTCATAGCTGGCAGGCTCTGTAAAAGTCAGAGCTAGCTAGCTTTGCTCTAAGGGAGAAAGAAATCCCTTTGTTTTCTACACAAAAGTTAGATAGCAGTGCTGAGAATGTACAGCAGCCCTTAATGTTGACAATTTGTCTGGTATTTCAAGGTCACGTTCTCAGTGAGCAGCTACGAAAAGATAACACTCCCCTAACGAAGCTCTTTAAGAGTAAAGAGAGAGTTGTTCTAAAAGCTAAAAAGCTCTATGCCCGCATTCTCCACCAAAAAATCTGTCACGGGTTACTTAGATTTACCTATGCCCGTGACAGGGGAAGCCACCCCATGGGCCCCCCTCCCGGGGCCCGGAAAGGAGGGGGAAAAAGGGAGTGGGATAAAACAGCGACAATCTAAGGAGGAAAAACTTATTTTACTAAATATGATACCGAAATACAAGATAACACAATATAATATAATTGAGGCTAACAAATTGAACGAAACAGAGAGAGAGAGTCCCCGAAAACCGAGAGGCCTACTGTGAACTCTAGGCGACACGGCTGGAACGCTTCCCACTCTCCGAGAAGTTCGAGAGAAGAAGGAGGGCACTCCAGCCTGGGAACGAGATTATACAGCGTCCTGGTCCCGTGACTTATCATTAACCCTGTTGTTCTCTGGGATATGTAGTCTTCTTCTGTGGACTGCACATTCAATAGAAGTATCCATACTTTACATGATGTTATGATGTGGAATACTGATAGCAAAATTACAAAATTACAAAACCATGACAGCTGGGTAGTGTTAATATCCATCTTGTACTCCTGAAGAGCTCACTGTTTACAAATGGCACCTGTTCTACTGCTCTTCTGATGGTCTAGAAATGGAATTCAGCTAACTGTAAAGACTGCAAGTACTGCAGTGTTGCAAGGATCGAGTTGCAATGCTTTAATGTAGTAGGTGCCTTCTCTCTGACAGCCTTAAAGTATTTTTTTGTATGTATGTGTCATCTTCTTTCCTGAGAGTTTAAGCTCTAGGGTACAATGTTTTGGAGGTCTTGATGCTCTTTGATACAGATTTGAGAGGGTTTTTGACATTTATTGTTTCTGAAATGGTTTGATCTTGTCTTAGAGAGTCGAATGCCACAAATAGGTAAATACTATCTCCTGTTGCTGAATCATTACAACATTTATGGCATCCTGCTGGTTTTTTATTTGTTTTTTAATTTCCTGATTGATCTATACATTATTGCTGCATATGAGCTCGCAGATGAGTTAACAGGTGATGAGAACTCTAATGCCGGGCAGGGCATGACTGCTCTTCATCTTGTGTAACAAAACAGGGGCTGCTACTGTGACCTGATATTTAAAGGATATGTTGAGTGAATAAAAAGATGCCTGAAGTTGAACCCAATAATTGTGAGGAAATAGAATGTATTTTTTTGGTTAATCATCTCTTCCTCTTTTTATGAAGGGTATTGGTTTGCCAGATATTTTCAGATTCATTTCAGATAAATGATTTTGTGCTTCTGTCATTTGGTAGGTTGATCGCACAGTTTGTTTTGGGGCAGTGCCTTTGCTGAGGGATGGTGAGAGAAAGCACCTCTGGTACTATGTGTTCGTGCCACCTGGTGGCTTTGCTGGGCAGCCTGGGCTTCAGATACACAGTTAAAAACACAGGTGTAAAGTGTCTGTAAAATCCTCTACATTCCAGTACTGTAGTTTTTTTCTACTAACCCAGTGAGAGTTAAACTTTTAGTATATGCAGATCGACTTAAGCTGGTTCTTATCTTTGTTAGCAGTTTTTAGCTTGTGGTTCTTTTGATCTGATATCAATGACATAAGTCAGAGCATTTGTAAATACAGATTCTGAGTGGAATGCACAGATGGTTTGTCTCCAGAACAAAACAAGCCTTCAGTAAAAGGATTTTGTAGGTATTTATAGATAACTATTATCCTGTTGCTAATTACATACTGTGAATTTAAAGTGGAAAATATTCTTTCTTGTCACACTTAGAATACAAAGAGGTGCCTAATGTTGTGCTGTTTCCCAGCTTCATTAATTGACTTTTTTTTTTTTTTTTTTCCCCAGGCGTCAGTATAGGGGTAGGTCCTGTTTAATATCTTTATTGATGATCTGGATGGGGGGATTGAGTGTATCCCCAGTGAGTTTGCAGATGACTCCTCGCTGGAAGGAAGTGTTGATTTGCCTGAGAGTAGGAAGGCCTTACAGAGGGATCTGAATTGGCTGGATCAATGGGCTGAAGGCAATTGTATAAGCTTCAACAAAGTCAAGTGCCAGCTACTGCACTTTGATCACAATATCATGCCACTCCATTTTGCAGGCTTGTGGCTAGAATCTAGATTCTGGTGGTGTTCGTTGACAGCCAGATGAATGTGAGCCAGCAGTGTGCCTGGTAGCCTAGAAGGCCTGGCTTGTATCAGAAATAGTGTTGCCAGCAGGACCAGGGAGGTGATAATCTCTCAGTACTTGGCACTGGTGAAGCTGTGACTTGAGCACTGTGTTCATTTTTGGGCCCCCTCACTACAAGAAAGACCCTGGCACATGTTCATAGAATGGTAATGAGGCTGGTGTGGGGTCTGGAGCATAAGCCTTGTGAGGAGCAGCTGAGGAAGCTGGGGGTATTTAGTCCGGCGAAGAGGAGGCTTGGGGGGAGACCTCATTGCTCTCTACAACTTCCTGAAGGGGGGTTGTGGTGAGGTGAGGTTCAACCTCTTTTTGTGTGTAACTAGTGACAGGACAAGAGGGAGTGGCTTAGAGTTGTGCCAGGAGAGGTTCTACTGGATGTTCGGAGAAACAACTTCTCAAAAATAGTCATTAGGTATTGGAAAGGTTTGCCCAGGGTGATGGTGGAATCACCATCCCTGCAGACGTCCAAGAAACGTGTAGATGTGGCTCTGAGGGACATAGTGGGCATGCTGGGAGTGGGTTGATGGTTGAACTAGATGACCTTCAGTGGTCTTTTCCAACCTTAAGTCACAGAATCATAGAACCATAGAGTCATTCGTTCTTCTAAGAACCAGCTACACTCTGAAATGCTATACAGGTTGGTTGGTCCTTCTGATCCTTCTCATTTATGGCTCTGTATTATCTTATCCTCAGTGATCCTGCCGTCCTTCAAGAAAGGTGCTTTAGATATACTTCTGTTATACTTCAGCTTGATTGCTTTAAGTGTATCTCTCAATACCACAGTCCAAGGAAATGTGTGTGTACATTCTTCCAGCTAGATAAATAAATAAAAACACAAAGCATCTCTGAAGCTCGGACTCACTGTGTTTATTAAATGTTTTATTAACTTCATAATGACTCACAAAGAAACATTTTAATTTTGATTGTGTGTTTCTGTCTATGCTCTGATTTCTGTTAAAATCAGCTTTTGGATATGTAGAGGGAGAATTTTTTCGGTGAATAACTGTGTGTTTAGGGCAGGAATGGATGATCCTTGATTTCACATGGTAGATGTTCTTTACCTGCTCTGTACTCATTTTACAAATCATTTCATGCTGTAACAGTAAACAAATGGTGAATTCTTCATCAGATACGTCTGCTACTGTAAGGTCTTTGTCTGATTTCAAAGTTAAAGTCAGGAGTCAAACTAAAAGAAGAAAAAACTAGTTTGATAAGGACGTATAGAAATTCTGCCTTTCTGTAACACAGCTTTGTTGGAAGTAACCGCGGGAGACAAGTCTCATGCTATCATGGTCAACAAGTCTCGTTTATTAGGTGTTACAGCATCTCATTTATACAATCAGTAATAAGTTCATGCATATTGCAAAAGTAAAGCTCAGGATTGGTGGGTTACACATTACTTCATCTGAGCTTTGTGGTTAGTCTTATGGATACTTTTTCTTTGCAGCTCTGTCTACACATTGCTACACATCTTGCTTTTCCCTCAGGCCGTCCTTGCCTCTAGATACATATTTCGTCTTTAGCTACATACCCTGTCTTTTCACATCCTGATTTCTCCAGAGCTGCTTAGCCCGTGATCGGCCCTAGGATAGACCGTCTTTGTCTTTAATCACGTTCATTCTTTTACAATTTAACTAGTGGAATCTCTTCATGTCCTTTCTCATGAAGCCATTCTGCATAAACATTCTCCACATAGATCTGACCCACATCAGACGCACAGCAGCTCCCGCCCCATAGATCTGACCCACATCAGCCCCAAAGAAGCTCCTGCCCCATAGATCAGACCCACATCAGCCAAACAGCAGCTCCTGTCCCATATATCTGACCCACACCTACACCACAGCAGCTCCTGCCCCATAGATCTGACCAAAATGTGCCCCAGAGCAGCTCCTGTCCAAGAGATCTGCCCCACAGCAGCTCCTGCCACATAGATCTGACCCACATCTGCCCCACAGCAGCTCCTGCCCCATACATCTGACCCAAATGCGCCCCACAAAAGCTCCTGCCTTATAGATCAGACCATCATCAGCCTCACAACAGCTCCTGCCCCAGAGATCTGACCCTCATCATCCCCACAGCAGCTCCTGCCCCATAGATCTGACGCCCATCAACCCCACAGCATCTTCTGCCCCATCGATCTGACCCACATCTTCCCCACAGAGCCTTCTGTCCTAAAAATCTGACCCACATCTGCCCCACAGCAGCTCCTGTCTCATAGATCAGAACAACATCAGCACCACAGCAGCTCCTGCCCCATAGATCAGACCCACATCTGCCCCACAGCAGCTCCTGCCCCAATAGATCTGACCCACTTCAGCCCCACAGCAGCTCCTGCCCCATAGATCTTACCCACATCTGCCCCACAGCATCTCCTGCCCCATAGATCTGACCCACATGCGCCCTACAGCAGCTCCTGCCCAATAAATCTGACACACATATGCCCCACTGCAGCTCCTGCCCCATACATCTGACCCTCATCAGCCTCACAACAGCTCCTGCCCCATAGATCTACCCCAAAGCATCTCCTGCTACATAGATGTGACCCTCATCATCCCCACAGCATCTTCTGCCCCATAGATCTGACCCTCAGCAGCAACACAGCAGCATCTGCCCCACAGATATGACCCACATATACCCCACAGCAGCTCCTGCCCCATAGATCTTACCAACATCAGCTCCACAGCAGCACCTACCCCATAGATCTGACCCACATCTGCCCCAAAGCAGCTCCTGCCCCATAGATCTGACCCGCATCAGCCACACAGCAGCTCCTGCCCCATACATCTGACCCACTTGCGCCCCACAGCAGCTTCTGCCTTATAGATCAGACCATCATCAGCCTCACAACAGCTCCTGCCCCATAGATCTACCCCACAGCAGCTCCTGCCCCATAGATCTGACCCTCATCATCCCCACAGCAGCTCCTGCCCCATTGATCTGACTCACATCTGCCCCACTGCAGCTCCTGCCCCATAGATCTGACCCACATCTGCCCCGTAGCAGCTCCTGCCCCATATATCTGACCCATATCAGATCCACAGCAACGCCTGCCCCATAGATCTCAACCACATGAGCCCCACAGCAGCTCCTGTCCCACAGATCTGACCCACATAGGCCCCACAGCAGCTCCTGCCCCATAGATCTGACCCTCAGCATCAACACAGCAGCTCCTGCCCCACAGATCTGACCAACACCAGCACCACAGCAGCTCCTGCCCCATAGATCTGACCAACATCAGCTCCACAGCAGCACCTACACCATAGATCTGACCCTCATCATCCCCACAGCAGCTCCTGCCACATAGATCTACCGACATGTGCCCCACAACAGCTCCTGCCCCAAAGATCTGATACCCATGTGCCCCACAACAGCTCCTGCCCCATAGATCTGACCAACATGTGCCCCACAGCAGCTCCTGTCTCATAGATCTTACCCACATCAGCACCACAGCAGCTCCTGCCCAATAGATCTGACCCTCATCAGACACAGAACAGCTCCTGCCCCATAGATCTGACCCACATCAGCCCCACAGCATCTCCTGCTTCATAGATCTGACCCACATCTGCACCTTAGGAGCACCAAACCCATAGATCTGACCAACAGCTTCTCCGGCCACATAGATCTGACCCACATCTGCCCCAGAACAGCTCCCGCCCCATAGATCTGACCCACATCAGCCCCAAAGAAGCCCCTGCCCCTTAGATCAGACCCACATCAGCCACACGGCAGCTCCTGACCCATAGATCTGATCCCAATCAGCCCCACAGCAGCTCCTGCCCCATAGATCTGACCCTCATCAGCCCCACAGCAGCTCCTGCCCCATAGATCAGACCCACATCTGCCCCACAGCAGCTCCTGCCACATAGATCTGACCCACATCTGCCCCACAGCAGCTCCTGCCCCATACATCTGACCCAAATGCGCCCCACAAAAGCTCCTGCCTTATAGATCAGACCATCATCAGCCTCACAACAGCTCCTGCCCCAGAGATCTGACCCTCATCATCCCCACAGCAGCTCCTGCCCCATAGATCTGACGCCCATCAACCCCACAGCATCTTCTGCCCCATCGATCTGACCCACATCTTCCCCACAGAGCCTTCTGTCCTAAAAATCTGACCCACATCTGCCCCACAGCAGCTCCTGTCTCATAGATCAGAACAACATCAGCACCACAGCAGCTCCTGCCCCATAGATCAGACCCACATCTGCCCCACAGCAGCTCCTGCCCCAATAGATCTGACCCACTTCAGCCCCACAGCAGCTCCTGCCCCATAGATCTTACCCACATCTGCCCCACAGCATCTCCTGCCCCATAGATCTGACCCACATGCGCCCTACAGCAGCTCCTGCCCAATAAATCTGACACACATATGCCCCACTGCAGCTCCTGCCCCATACATCTGACCCTCATCAGCCTCACAACAGCTCCTGCCCCATAGATCTACCCCAAAGCATCTCCTGCTACATAGATGTGACCCTCATCATCCCCACAGCATCTTCTGCCCCATAGATCTGACCCTCAGCAGCAACACAGCAGCATCTGCCCCACAGATATGACCCACATATACCCCACAGCAGCTCCTGCCCCATAGATCTTACCAACATCAGCTCCACAGCAGCACCTACCCCATAGATCTGACCCACATCTGCCCCAAAGCAGCTCCTGCCCCATAGATCTGACCCGCATCAGCCACACAGCAGCTCCTGCCCCATACATCTGACCCACTTGCGCCCCACAGCAGCTTCTGCCTTATAGATCAGACCATCATCAGCCTCACAACAGCTCCTGCCCCATAGATCTACCCCACAGCAGCTCCTGCCCCATAGATCTGACCCTCATCATCCCCACAGCAGCTCCTGCCCCATTGATCTGACTCACATCTGCCCCACTGCAGCTCCTGCCCCATAGATCTGACCCACATCTGCCCCGTAGCAGCTCCTGCCCCATATATCTGACCCATATCAGATCCACAGCAACGCCTGCCCCATAGATCTCAACCACATGAGCCCCACAGCAGCTCCTGTCCCACAGATCTGACCCACATAGGCCCCACAGCAGCTCCTGCCCCATAGATCTGACCCTCAGCATCAACACAGCAGCTCCTGCCCCACAGATCTGACCAACACCAGCACCACAGCAGCTCCTGCCCCATAGATCTGACCAACATCAGCTCCACAGCAGCACCTACACCATAGATCTGACCCTCATCATCCCCACAGCAGCTCCTGCCACATAGATCTACCGACATGTGCCCCACAACAGCTCCTGCCCCAAAGATCTGATACCCATGTGCCCCACAACAGCTCCTGCCCCATAGATCTGACCAACATGTGCCCCACAGCAGCTCCTGTCTCATAGATCTTACCCACATCAGCACCACAGCAGCTCCTGCCCAATAGATCTGACCCTCATCAGACACAGAACAGCTCCTGCCCCATAGATCTGACCCACATCAGCCCCACAGCATCTCCTGCTTCATAGATCTGACCCACATCTGCACCTTAGGAGCACCAAACCCATAGATCTGACCAACAGCTTCTCCGGCCACATAGATCTGACCCACATCTGCCCCAGAACAGCTCCCGCCCCATAGATCTGACCCACATCAGCCCCAAAGAAGCCCCTGCCCCTTAGATCAGACCCACATCAGCCACACGGCAGCTCCTGACCCATAGATCTGATCCCAATCAGCCCCACAGCAGCTCCTGCCCCATAGATCTGACCCTCATCAGCCCCACAGCAGCTCCTGCCCCATAGATCAGACCCACATCTGCCCCACAGCAGCTCCTGCCCCATAGATCTGACCCACATCTGCCCCCTAGCAGCTCCTGCTCAATTGATCTGACCCACATTATCCCCACAGCAGCTCCTGCCCCATAGATCTGACCCACATCAGCCCCAAAGAAGCTCCTGCCCCATAGATCAGACCCACGTCAGCCACACAGCAGCTCCCGCCCCATAGATCTGACCCACATCGGACCCACAACAGCTCCTGCCCCTTAGATCTGACCCACGTATTCCCCACAGCAGCTCCTGCCCCATAGATCTCAACCACATGAGCCACACAGCAGCTCCTGTCCCACAGATCTGACCCACATAGGCCCCACAGCAGCTCCTGCCCCATAGATGTAACCAACATCAGCTCCACAGCAGCTCCTTCCCTATAGATCTGACCCACATAAGACCCACAGCAGCACCTGTTCCGTAGTTCTGACACACATCATCCCCACAACTGCTCCTGCCCCAAAGATCTGATATACATGTGCCCCACAGCAACTCCTGCCCCATAGATCTGACCCACATCAGCCCCACAGAAGCTCCAGCCCAGTAGATCTGACCCACAGCGGCTCCTGCCCCATAGATCTGACCCACATGCACCCCACTGCAGCTCCTGCCTTAAAGATCAGTCCTTCATCAGACTCACAACAGCTCCTGCCCCATAGATCTACCCCACAGCATCTTCTGCCCCATAGATCTGACCCTCAGCAGCAACACAGCAGCACCTGCCCCACAGATATGACCCACATATACCCCACAGCAGCTCCTGCCCCATAGATCTTACCAACATCAGCTCCACAGCAGTACCTACCCCATAGATCTGACCCACATCTGCCCCAAAGCAGCTCCTGCCCCATAGATCTGACCCATATGTGCCCCACAGCAGCTCCTGCCCCATAGATCTGACACACATCAGCCACACAGCAGCTCCTGCCCCATAGATCTGACCCACATGTGCCTCACAGCAGCTCCTGCCCCATAGATCTGATCCACATCAGCCACACAGCAGCTCCTGCCCCATAGATCTGACCCTCATCATCCCCACTGCAGCTCCTGCCCCATAGATCTGACCCACATCTGCCCCATAGCAGCTCCTGCCCCATATATCTGACCCATATCAGCACCACAGCAACGCCTGCCCCATAGATCTCAACCACATAGGCCCCACAGCAGCTCCTGCCCCATAGATCTGACCCTCAGCAGCAACACAGCAGCTCCCGCCCCACTGATCTGACCAACACCAGCCCCACAGCAGCTCCTGCCCCATACATCTGACCCACAGCAGCTCCTGCCCCATTGATCTGACTCACATCTGCCCCACTGCAGCTCCTGCCCCAAAGATCTGACCCACATCTGCCCCATATCAGCTCCTGCCCCATATATCTGACCCATATCAGCCACACAGCAGCTCCTGACCCATAGATCTGACCCACATCGGACCCACAACATCTCCCGCCCCATAGATATGACCCACATCGGACCCACAACAGCTCCTGCCCCATAGATCAGACCCACATCTACCCCACTGCAGCTCCTGCCCCATATATCTTACCAACATCAGCGCCGTAGCATCTCCAGTCCCATAGATCTGACCCACATCTACCCCAAAGCAGCTCCTTCCCCATAGATCTGACACACAGCACCTCCACAGCAGCTCCTGCCCCATAGATCTGACCCACATAGGCCCCACAGCAGCTCCTGTCCCACAGATCTGACCAACAGCAGCTCCACAGCAGCTCCTTCCCTATAGATCTGACCCACATAAACCCACAGCAGCACCTGTTCCGTAGATCTGACAAACATCATCCCCACAACTGCTCCTGCCCCAAAGATCTGATATACATGTGCCCCACAGCAACTCCTGCCCAGTAGATCTGACCCACAGCAGCTCCTGCCCCATAGATCTGACCAACATGTGCCCCAGAGCAGATACTGCCCGATAGATCTGACCCACAACTACCCCACAGCAGCTCCTGCCCCATAGATCTGACCCACATCTGCACTACAGTAGCTCCTGCCGCATAGATATGACACACAGCACCCCCACAGCAGCTCCTGCTCCATAGATCTGACCCACGTCTTCCCCACAGAAGCTCCTGCCCCATAGATCTCAACCACATGAGCCACACAGCAGCTCCTGTCCCACAGATCTGACCCACATAGCCCCCACAGCAGCTCCTGCCCCATAGATGTAACCAACATCAGCTCCACAGCAGCTCCTTCCCTATAGATCTGACCCACATAAGACCACAGCAGCACCTGTTCCGTAGATCTGACACACATCATCCCCACAACTGCTCCTGCCCCAAAGATCTGATATACATGTGCCCCACAGGAGCTCCTGCCCCATAGATCTGACCCACATCAGCCCCACAGCAGCTCCTGCCCAGTACATCTGACCCACAGCAGCTCCTGCCCCATAGATCTGACCAACATGTGCCCCAGAGCAGGTCCTGCCCCATAGACCTTACCCACATCAGCCGCACAGCAGCTCCTGCCCCATAGATCTGACCCACATGTGCACCACAGCACCTCCTGTCCCATAGATCTGCCCCACAGCAGCTCCTGCCCCATAGATCTGACCCACATCTGCACTACAGCAGCTCCTGCCCCATAGATCTCACTCACATGTGCCCCAGAGCAGATCCTGCCCCATAGATCTGACCCACAACTACCCCACAGCAGCTCCTGCCCCATAGATCTGACCCACACCAGCCCCACAGCAGCTCCTGCCCCATAGATATGACACACACCTGCCCCACAGCAGCTCCTTCCCTATAGATCTGACCCACATAAGCCCCACAGCAGCACCTGTTCCGTAGATGTGACACACATCAGCCCCACAGCAGCTCCTGCCCCATAGATATGACCCACCTCAGCCCCTGCCTCATAGATCTGACCCACATGTGCCCCTTTGCAGGGGGGCTCCTCTGCCTGGTGGTCATGGAGGGCCCCCTCCTCCTTCTCACTCCTAGGGCCCCCAGCTCCATCCTCCCGCCTGAAACAGGGAAAACTTCTACCCTAGCCCTCTTAGCTGCCGACATGGCTGCTAACTGCCACAGCTGTCAGAGGCGAGTGCGTTGCGCGCGGCAGCGGTGACCAAGGTGACGTGGAGAGGGTTCTAAAATGGCGGCCGCACTGCTGGCACTGGTGTTCCACATAGGATGAGGAGGGGGCTGGTAATAGCGGGACAAGGGGAAACTGATTTAAGTTGAAAGAGGGAAGATTTAGGTTGGATGTTAGGGGGAAAGTTGTTTACTAGGAGAGTGGTTAGGCCCTGGAACGGGCTGCCCAGGGAGGTTGTGGATGCCCCGTCCTTGGGGGTGTTCAGGGCCAGGTTGGACAGGGCCCTGGGCAACCTGATCTAGTAAAGGTGTATGTTTGGTGGCCCTGCCAGGCAGGGGGGTTTGTTCTTCATGATCCATGAGGTCCCTTCCAACCTGGGTCATTCTGTGACTCTGTGATACTGGTGTGTGGCTGTTTGTCCCAGCGCGCTGACCTTTTGTCTTCAGGTTCACCAACAAGACTGTAACTGATTTATGGAGGAGGCAAGTGATGGGTGCTACTGTGTGACAATCAACATCACTTTGTGGACATTTGAAAGCACCTTCCTCCAGAGCTGTTCACCTCCAGAAGAGGGTGCTCAGAAGTGTTTACTGGCAGAAGATCTGGCTCCAGCTTGGTATGGGAAAACTGGGGAATGATACCATCGTGTCCGGTGAAGAACAAGAAGCAGGTGGGCGTCCCTGCTCCCTCTTGTCTGCTGGCAAGGTCCAGATGAGATCCCAGAGCCAGAAGCTGCCATTCCAAGGAGAGCTGACTCAACCATTTTGGATTTGAGCTGTCACACCAAGGAGAGCTGACTGAACCACGTTGGACTTATTTGTAAGTTTATACTATCATTGGAAACTGTTGCCGTGGTCACAGTCATCGTCAGCGGAACAACAACTCCTGATGACCCACCACTACTGAAGATCAATGACTGAACTACTAAACACGTCAGATCCATGGTGGTGACTCTCTCTCCCTCTTGCTTCCTATAAAGACTCCTTGATTCTTTTTCCTGTCTTTTCTATTGCCCGCCTTCCCTTCCTAATCACCCTAAATCGTAATAGCGTCCGTCCTCCAACATTTGAACCATGCTCAGGCATACACGTATGGACCTCCTCTCCTTCCTATAAATTGGAGCAGGACAGAGAACCACAAGGATTGTCAGCTCCCAAGTCATGCAAGTATTGCACACAACACAGATAACTTC
The DNA here is from genome assembly GCF_054131305.1 of Coturnix japonica. Taxonomy (NCBI): domain Eukaryota; kingdom Metazoa; phylum Chordata; class Aves; order Galliformes; family Phasianidae; genus Coturnix; species Coturnix japonica. The sequence goes on along the minus strand of NC_140666.1, from coordinate 4,298,141 downwards.
ATCTGTTGGCCCCGCTGTCTCTGCATACCACCAAGCGAGGACCTGCAGTGCCCAGGCGAGACGATGTGCCTGGCAGTGCAAAGCCAGCCCACATGTGTGCAGATGGCAAGGAGCGTGTGGCACTGTGCACCGACAGCCCTTGCCTGCCCAGGACTGCGTGTGGAGGGCGTTCTCCACTGCAGCCCTGCCCAACAGTCAGTAGGGGTGTGCGGCCATGATGGCAGTAATGAACAAACTGCTGCTTCACAAAGATCTTGGCCCGATTAGAAATCTTTGAGTAGTGCTGTTACAGCAGACAGAATGTGATAAGCGCAAGTAGTCTCCTACACTTCACATCCTTGCTACTTCATTCTGGGTGTTGTCACTGAGCAGCATCTAACACAAGTTCTGCCCTGGTCAGCTGGCTGCCTTAGCTTGAGCCCTGATGGCAACGCTGTGACGTGATGTTAGTATTGCTGTTTTCTCCTCGTCAGAATACTCTGCCTTTTGAAGGAAGCAGCTTCTTGGTTATTTTGTTTTGTTGTTGAACTTTATTGAATTAATTCACAATATCTATATTCCATATAGTTATAGATGTTTTGAATATGATCATCTGTGGTGCTGAGAATTTTTGTAGAAAAGGTATACTCAGTTCAGAAGGTGTAATAAGGATGTTAAAGAAAGAACCCCCTGTTGTGTTGACCAGTGATGATGCTCCCACCCCCTGACCAATGGTGGAGAGGAGCATGAAGAGAGAGGTGGTGCTGGGGGGATCTTGGGGCTGCTGGGCCTGTCATACTTTTTCCAGGCAGAGGTTTTACAGGTGTTGCCCCCATGCCGACCCTGTGGGGGGGGGCACTCCCACATCCTGAAGGATGGAGGAGAGGAGCGGGAGGGCAGAGTTGGTGCTGTGGGGGGCTGGGAGCTGTGGGGCCTGGTATGCTTTCCCCTGGCTGTAGTTTTCTGGGTGTCGGATGATGCCCTCAAACTGCCACCCTGTGGGGGCTGCTCCAACCTCCTGAAGGATGGTGAAGGAAAGTTGGTGACAGTTCCTGGGGGGGACAAGGGGCTGCTGGGCCAGTTGGCTTCCCCCAGGCAATGGTCGTCCGTCTGTTGGATGATGTCCCCAGGTCTATACTCTGCTGGGGTCGCTTCCATCCCCTGATGGATGGTGGAGGGGAGGGTGAGGGCAGAGATGGTGCTGGAGGCTGACAGGCCTCTCAAGCTTCCCTGAGGCAGTGGCTGCCTGCGTGTGACACTTTGAGGGAGCCACTGCCAACCCCTGAAGAATGGTGGTGGGGGACGGGAGGGTGGTGTTGATGCCAGGGTGCTGCTGTTTGGGTGCCAGCCGATGACTGCAAGCTTCCAAACCAGGTGGGTCCCTCCTGTCCCCTGAAAGAGTTGTTGATGCCCAAGGTGGATAGGGGCCACTGGGCATGATGTACTTCCCAGGGGCCACGGAGCCTGGGCTGGTGGGCTACAGGGGCTGCACTGGGGGCAGCTGAGTCCGACAGCCGTCAGGCCTGGCAGGGGCCGCTCTGGTGGTGCTCTGCGGCTGGTGGGCAGATTGTCACTGCACAGGCACCGGTTGTTTGTGCCACGTCTTTTCTGTCCGGCGCACTGAGGCGAGCAAGCTGTTTGTCCAAGCGTGAGGTGTTGCTGCAGGCAATATGCTGGACTGCAGCATCTTCAGCAAGGCGCCTGCAGGGAGAGAAACGTGCTGAGGGCACAGGAGAACCCCTTGCTCTCCTTCCTCACAGTGCATGATAGAGTCACTCTCAGCTCCGGGCCTGTCTCAGGCCCAGCAGTAAGAACATGCAGCAGGAATGGCGAGGCCAGTTAAATGTCTGACAGTGTCAATCTCAGACAGTGTTAGGCAACAACTAACTGGCTTCTCTATGCTGCTTTAAGTAGAAATGCCTCCTTGCTCACAGGATCCCTATAGTAAAGAGAGGGGGCAGGATGGGGTTGGGGGTGAGCAAGAACTCACTGGTTTATCTGCCTCCGTTGTCGGACAAGACGATAGCACGAAAACATTGCCATCAGCATGGTAACGAAGATAGCCACACCAAATCCCAGGTAGTACTTCTCGATAAAATTATTGTCTGCGGCATTTGCGTGTTCCTCACCATCCGCACCTGGAAAAACAATGTGGATCTGTTTCACCAGCTGCTGCTTTGAGTGACGTGGACAAGAACAACCACAGGAAGGATCCCGCTCCGGGCTGCTGTTGTGCCTGGTGGCTCAGGGGAAGCACAGCAAGCTCTGGAATGCAGGGTCTGTGCACAGGAGGTACTATGGAGGTTCCTGTTTCCTCTCCTTATCTGCTGAATGTGGTTCTGGTGGCCTAGTTCCCAAAAGGACAAAGTTCCTAAGTCCCTGGGAACTGGCTGCAGTGGGAGGGGAGCAACCTCTAACCACGGCCACGGAGCTCTATGAGCGGCCCTTACCTGGAGTGACAGTTGTTGTGTGCATGGCCTCTATTACTCTCAGGGGGACAGTCAGTGTGCGAACTCTGCCGTTCCAAAATGCAAGCCAGCGCATAGGTGCTCCACCTGTCTCTTTAGAAAGGAGGTAAGGGAGTGGGACTGTAAGTAACTGCTTCTCATCAGGAAGATGGTGCAGTTTCTCCACATGTATTTCTAGAAATTCAGTTTCACAAGCCTTTCAGGGAACAGACGGAAATACACCTACCACGTGCTTTGTCCTTCATGATTTTCATTAGCAGAGGGGGCAGTGTCTGCAGATATTTTCCTGTTTCCAGGGCCTCTTTCTGTTTCTCAGGACCTAAACAGAAAGCATTAAGATAACTTTCAGACAAACAAGATATTAAACTGAACGGTCTTTTCAGTGAAGTCAGTAACGACAACAGCCACCCCTGGGATGCCTGTGGGGTTCCAGCACAACTAAGAATTTAGCACGGCCTTCCCTGGAGGCACTTCTGCAACCAAAGAATGAGAACTTTTCACCACACACTGCAGCTTACCTAAACGCATAACAGCATCACTGAATGGGACAAGGGCATTGTGCGAGGGCAGGGCACACACACACAGGTGTGCATTCTCACTCACACCTGCAGACGCGCCTGGCTGACATTAGGACTGTGAGCTGGCATCTCTCAAAGGAAGTAAAATCTCATGACATGGTATGCTGTAATTTCTCTCTTCCTTAGGGACCTGCAGTGACTGGAAGGGGCTCAGGTGATGACATGGCACTCAGACCTGGGTCAAAAGTTGCAAAGCTGCAGAGAAGCCAGGTGGGCAGTTGGCTGGCACTCAGCAGCTTTCCAGATACTCTCTCCAGGCCATGTAAAACAACCTTCAGAGAAGGCATAGAAGAACATTTGGCCCCTCAAGGTTTTTTTAGTGGGGAGATCTCTGATGTATGGAGACAAAGTCAACGGGATGCTGGGAGCATGCAGCACCCAAGAAACAGTGACTACCCAAGCTTCTCATGGAGAAGAAATCACCAGGCAGTGAAAAGATGAACCCCTCCTGAACTTCCACAACCAAATATGAGCAAAGATCATGAGATGAAGACTGGTGACTTACCTCTGGCATCCACCCCAGGCTCAGGGACGCGACTTTGCTTTCGAAATGCACCAAAGGGGCCTGCAGGCACAAGAGTGATCAGACACAGGTGAGGAGAGCTTCCGCTGTGCACTGGGGTCTGCCTTGTTTTTTTTCCTGCAGTGACCTGTGAGGACTGGCTGCAGGTCAGGGAATGACATGGCCCAAACAGCAAAGGAATAGGAGCAAAGACTGGCAAGGGCCGCCTTCCCACTGAAATGTGACAATTCTCCAAGTAAAGAAATACTAATGACTGATCTGTGTACGACCTTCAAAGCACAAAGAGACTTGAAAGACCTTTGGAGAGCCTTACGTACCCAAATAAGCTATTATAGCACTAATTTTTCGACTTCCAAGGAAACAGACACTCACAACTTACCTCGGAGTTTCCCCTGAGGCACAAAAGCAGTCTCCTTCCAGTCATCTGAGGAAGGAGTACCAATGTCATCATCTAGAAGAAAGAACAGAAGAGGGATGTTCCCATTGCATGCTGTGATCACCTTAGTGACAGGGAATGGGCCAGGGAAGGGGACAGGTAACAGGATGGGAGACTCAGGCCTTGATCGCCAAAGCTATAGGGGGGCCAGGGTGACCTGGAGCCTAGCACTCGGCAGCTTTACAAATGCTCCCTCCTGGCCACATGCAGCACCCCTCCGGGACCGCGTGGAAGAGCATACAAAGAAAAGGTGCCTGAAACACACTGGGCTACAGCTGGGGGTCTCTGTTGGGAACCAGGATTTTTCTATGGGGAGCATCAGGCAGCTGGAGCAGAAATGCTCATGCTTTTCCCAGCACACACCTTCCACGTTCTCCCCTGGGACACCCCCAGGATGAAGAGCATGCTCCACCCAGCCAGCGGCAGAGCCGTGGGAGCACAGGGCTTCCTCATGCCCTTGCCCAGCTCCTGTGGTGCTGCCTGTCCCCCTTTTCCAATACCCCCCCGCCCCCATCGAAGGCAGCCTTAGGGCTATAAGGCACAGAGCCACTGGAACCAGAACCTGGGCTTCTCACTCTCATTTCCGCTTATTTTTTACCCCATCTCTGCCCACCCACCTGCTCCTGCTGCTTGCCCTGGAGCAGCACAAGTCTCCTGACAACACATGGCTATCAGTAGGAGGACGGCAAGGCAGGTGGGGGCCGTGGCCCCCAGTACTCGTGCCATGCTGCTACCACCACTGCTACAGCCACAAAGAGTGCTGCTATTGGGGCACAGAACACCTAGAGCACGCAGCTGGGCATTGTGATCTTGTGGCACAAGGCAGCAATGTGGCAGGGCATAGTGACCTGACATCCCCGCTTTTCTTGGTTTTCCTTCGCTCTAAGCCCGCTTTTCTTGGTTGTACTCCGCTCTAACTTCGATTTTCTTCTTTTTCCTCCACTGTATCCCCGCTTTTCTTGGTTTACATCTGCTCTAACGTCTCTTATCTTAGTTTATCTCCGCTCTGACCCCGCTTTTCTTGGTTTTCCTCCGCTCTAACTTCGCTTTTTTTGGCTTTCCTCTGCTATATCCCCCTTTTCCTGGTTTTCCTCTGCTCTAACTTCGCTTTTCTTTGTTTTCCTCCACTCTAACTCCGCTTTTCTTGGTTTTCCTCCTCTCAAACCCTGCTTTTCTTGGTTTTCCTTTGTTCTAACTTGGCTTTTCTTGGTTTTCCTGCGCTCTAACCCAATTTTTCTTGGTTTTCCTCCGCTCTAACCCCGCTTTTCTTGGTTTTCCTCCATTCTAACCTTGCTTTTCTTGGTTTTCCTCCACTTTAGCCCAGCTTTTCTTGATTTTCCTGTGCTCTAACCTTGTTTTTTTGGTTTTCCTCCGCACTAACCCCGTTTTTCTTGGTTTTCCTCCGCTCCAACCCTGCTTTTCTTGGTTTTCTTCCGCTCTAACCCCGCTTTTCTTGGATTTCATCCATCCTAACCCCCCTTGTCTTGGTTTTTCTCCGCTCCAACTTTGCTTTTCTTGGTTTTCATCCGCTCTAACTTCGCTTTTCTTGGTTTTCCTCCGCTCTAACTTCGTTTTCTTTGTTTTCCTTTGCTCTAATTTGGCTTTTCTTGGTTTTCCTGCGCTTTAACCTTTTTCTCATGGTATTCCTCTGCTGTAACCCTACTTTTCTTGGTTTTCCTCCGCTCTAACTTCGTCTCTCTTGGATTTCCTCCGTTCTAACCCCGCCATTCTTGGTTTTCCTCCGCTCTAACCCCGTTTTTCTTGGTTTTCCTGTGCTCTAACCCCGCTTTTCTTGGATTTCCTCCGCCCTAACCCCGCTTTCCTTTCTTTTCCGCCGCTCTATCCCCGCTTTTTTTGTTTTTCCTCCGCTCTAACTTCGCTTTTCTTGGTTTTCCTCCGCTATAACTTCGCTTTTCTTGGTTTTCCTCTGCTCTATACCCGCTTTTCTTCGTTTTCCTCGTCTCTAACTTTGCTTTGCTTGGTTTTCCTCTGCTCTAAATTTGCTTTTCTTGGTTTACTTCCGCTCTAACCCCGCTTTTCTCGGTTTTCCTTCGCTCTAAATTGGCTTTTCTTGGTTTTTTTGCGCTCTAACCCCGCTTTTTTTTTGTTTTCCTCCATTCTAACCTTGCTTTTCTTGGTTTTCCTCCACTCTAGCCCAGCTTTTCTTGATTTTCCTGTGCTCTAACCTTGTTTTTTTGGTTTTCCTCCGCTCTAACCTTGTTTTTCTTGTTTTCCCTCCGCTCCAACCCCGCTTTTCTTGGTTTTCCTCCGCTCTAACCTTGCTTTTCTTGGATTTCATCCACTCTAACCCCGCTTTTCTCGGTTTTCCTCAGCTCCAACCCCGCTTTTCTTGGTTTTCCTCCGCTCTCACCCCGCTTTTCATGGTTTTCCTCTGCTGTAACCCTAATTTTCTAGGTTTTCCTCCGCTCTAACCCCGCCATTCTTGGTTTTCCTCCGCTCTAACCCGGTCTTTCTTGGTTTTCCTCCGCTCTAACTTCACTATTCTTCGTTTTCCTCCGCTCTAACTTCACTTTTTTTGTTTTTCCTCCGCTCTAAACCCTCTTTTCTTGGTTTTCCTCCGCACTAACTTAGTTTTTCTTGGTTTTCCTTCGCTCTAACCCCGCTTTTCTTGGTTTTTCTCAGCTCTGACCCCGCTACTCTTGATTTTCCTCCGCTCTAACATTGCTTTTCTTGGTTTTCCTCATCTCTAATCTCACTGTTCTTGGTTTTCCTCTGCAGTAACATAGCTTTTCTTGATTTTCCTCCGCTCTAACCCCGCCATTCTTGGTTTTCCTCCACTCTAACTTCGCTATTCTTCGTTTTCCTCCGCTCTAACTTCACTTTTTTTGTTTTTCCTCCGCTCTAACCCCTCTTTTCTTGGTTTTCCTCCGCACTAACTTAGCTTTTCTTGGTTTTCTTCCGCTCTAACCCCGCTTTTCTTAGTTTTCCTCCACTCTAGCCACGCTTTTCTAGATTTTCCTCCGCTCCAACACCTCTTTTCTTGGTTTTCCTCCGTTCTAACATTGCTTTTCTTGGATTTCCTCATCTCTAATCTCACTGTTCATGGTTTTCCTCTGCTGTAACCCTACTTTTCTTGGTTTTCCTCCGCTTTAACCCCGCTTTTCTAGGTTTTCCTTTGCTCTAAGCCTGCTTTTCTTGGTTGTACTCCGCTCTAACTTCGATTTTCTTCTTTTTCCTCCACTCTATCCCCGCTTTTCTTGGTTTTCATCTGCTCTAACGTCTCTTTTCTTGGTTTATTTCTGCTCTGACCTCGCTTTTCTTGGTTTTCCTCCGCTCTAACCCCGCTTTTCTTTGTTTTCCGCTGCTCTATCCCAGATTTTCTTGGTTTTCCTCCGCTCTAACCCCGCTTTTCATGGTTTTCCTCTGTTGTTACCCTACTTTTCTTGGTTTTCCTCCGCTCTAACCCCGCTTTTCTTGGTTTTCCTTCGCTCTAAGCCCGCTTTTCTTGGTTGTACTCCGCTCTAACTTCGATTTTCTTCTTTTTCCTCCACTGTATCCCCGCTTTTCTTGGTTTACATCTGCTCTAACGTCTCTTATCTTAGTTTATCTCCGCTCTGACCCCGCTTTTCTTGGTTTTCCTCCACTCTAACTCACTGTTCTTGGTTTTCCTCCACTCAAACCCTGCTTTTCTTGGTTTTCCTTTGCTCTAACTTGGCTTTTCTTGGTTTTCCTGCGCTCTAACCCCATTTTTCTTGGTTTTCCTCCGCTCTAACCCCGCTTTTCTTGGTTTTCCTCCATTCTAACCTTGCTTTTCTTGGTTTTCCTCCACTTTAGCCCAGCTTTTCTTGATTTTCCTGTGCTCTAACCTTGTTTTTTTGGTTTTCCTCCGCACTAACCCCGTTTTTCTTGGTTTTCCTCCGCTCCAACCCCGCTTTTCTTGGTTTTCTTCTGCTCTAACCCCGCTTTTCTTGGATTTCATCCATCCTAACCCCCCTTGTCTTGGTTTTTCTCCGCTCCAACTTTGCTTTTCTTGGTTTTCATCCGCTCTAACTTCGCTTTTCTTGGTTTTCCTCCGCTCTAACTTCACTTTTCTTTGTTTTCCTTTGCTCTAATTTGGCTTTTCTTGGTTTCCCTGCGCTTTAACCTTTTTCTCATGGTATTCCTCTGCTGTAACCCTACTTTTCTTGGTTTTCCTCCGCTCTAACTTCGTCTCTCTTGGATTTCCTCCGTTCTAACCCCGCCATTCTTGGTTTTCCTCCGCTCTAACCCCGTCTTTCTTGCTTTTCCTCTGCTCTAAACCCACTTTTCTTTGTTTTTCTCTGCTCTATCCCCGCTTTTCTTCGTTTTCCTCCGCTCTAACTTCGCTTTTCTTGGTTTTCCTCCGCTATAACTTCGCTTTTCTTGGTTTTCCTCTGTTCTATACCCGCTTTTCTTCGTTTTCCTCGTCTCTAACTTTGCTTTGCTTGGTTTTCCTCTGCTCAAACTTTGCTTTTCTTGGTTTACTTCCGCTCTAACCCCGCTTTTCTCGGTTTTCCTTCGCTCTAACTTGGCTTTTCTTGGTTTTTTTGCGCTCTAACCCCGCTTTTTTTTTGTTTTCCTCCATTCTAACCTTGCTTTTCTTGGTTTTCCTCCACTCTAGCCCAGCTTTTCTTGATTTTCCTGTGCTCTAACCTTGTTTTTTTGGTTTTCCTCCGCTCTAACCTTGTTTTTCTTGTTTTCCCTCCGCTCCAACCCCGCTTTTCTTGGTTTTCCTCCGCTCTAACCTTGCTTTTCTTGGATTTCATCCACTCTAACCCCGCTTTTCTCGGTTTTCCTCAGCTCCAACCCCGCTTTTCTTGGTTTTCCTCCGCTCTAACCCCGCTTTTCATGGTTTTCCTCTGCTGTAACCCTAATTTTCTTGGTTTTCCTCCGCTCTAACCCCGCCATTCTTGGTTTTCCTCCGCTCTAACCCCGTCTTTCTTGGTTTTCCTCCGCTCTAACCCCGCTTTTCTTGGTTTTTCTCAGCTCTGACCCCGCTACTCTTGATTTTCCTCCGCTCTAACATTGCTTTTCTTGCTTTTCCTCATCTCTAATCTCACTGTTCTTGGTTTTCCTCTGCAGTAACATAGCTTTTCTTGATCTTCCTCCGCTCTAACCCCGCCATTCTTGGTTTTCCTCCGCTCTAACCCCATCTTTCTTGGTTTTCCTCCACTCTAACTTCGCTATTCTTCGTTTTCCTCCGCTCTAACTTCACTTTTTTTGTTTTTCCTCCGCTCTAACCCCTCTTTTCTTGGTTTTCCTCCGCACTAACTTAGCTTTTCTTGGTTTTCTTCCGCTCTAACCCCGCTTTTCTTAGTTTTCCTCCACTCTAGCCATGCTTTTCTAGATTTTCCTCCGCTCCAACACCTCTTTTCTTGGTTTTCCTCCGTTCTAACATTGCTTTTCTTGGATTTCCTCATCTCTAATCTCACTGTTCTTGGTTTTCCTCTGCTGTAACCCTACTTTTCTTGGTTTTCCTCCGCTCTAACCCCGCTTTTCTAGGTTTTCCTTCGCTCTAAGCCCGCTTTTCTTGGTTGTACTCCACTCTAACTTCGATTTTCTTCTTTTTCCTCCACTCTATCCCCGCTTTTCTTGGTTTTCATCTGCTCTAACGTCTCTTTTCTTGGTTTACCTCTGCTGTGACCTCGCTTTTCTTGGTTTTCCTCCGCTCTAACCCCGCTTTTCTTTGTTTTCCGCTGCTCTATCCAAGCTTTTCTTGGTTTTCCTCCGCTCTAACCCCGATTTTCATGGTTTTCCTCTGCTGTAACCCTACTTTTCTTGGTTTTCCTCCGCTCTAACCCCGCTTTTCTAGGTTTTCCTTCGCTCTAAGCCCGCTTTTCTTGGTTGTACTCCGCTCTAACTTCGATTTTCTTCTTTTTCCTCCACTCTATCCCCGCTTTTCTTGGTTTTCATCTGCTCTAACGTCTCTTTTCTTGGTTTACCTCTGCTCTGACCTCGCTTTTCTTGGTTTTCCTCTGCTCTAACCCCGCTTTTCTTTGTTTTCCGCTGCTCTATCCCAGCTTTTCTTGGTTTTCCTCCGCTCTAACCCCGCTTTTCATGGTTTTCCTCTGTTGTTACCCTACTTTTCTTGGTTTTACTCCGCTCTAACCCCGCTTTTCTTGGTTTTCCTTCGCTCTAAGCCCGCTTTTCTTGGTTGTACTCCGCTCTAACTTCGATTTTCTTCTTTTTCCTCCACTCTATCCCCGCTTTTCTTGGTTTTCATCTGCTCTAACGTCTCTTTTCTTGGTTTACCTCTGCTCTGACCTCGCTTTTCTTGGTTTTCCTCCGCTCTAACCCCGCTTTTCTTTGTTTTCCGCTGCTCTATCCCAGCTTTTCTTGGTTTTCCTCCGCTCTAACCCCGCTTTTCTTGGTTTTCCTCCATTCTAACCTTGCTTTTCTTGGTTTTCCTCCACTTTAGCCCAGCTTTTCTTGATTTTCCTGTGCTCTAACCTTGTTTTTTTGGTTTTCCTCCGCACTAACCCCGTTTTTCTTGGTTTTCCTCCGCTCCAACCCCGCTTTTCTTGGTTTTCTTCCGCTCTAACCCCGCTTTTTTTGGATTTCATCCATCCTAACCCCCCTTGTCTTGGTTTTTCTCCGCTCCAACTTTGCTTTTCTTGGTTTTCATCCGCTCTAACTTCGCTTTTCTTGGTTTTCCTCCGCTCTAACTTCGCTTTTCTTTGTTTTCCTTTGCTCTAATTTGGCTTTTCTTGGTTTCCCTGCGCTTTAACCTTTTTCTCATGGTATTCCTCTGCTGTAACCCTACTTTTCTTGGTTTTCCTCCGCTCTAACTTCGTCTCTCTTGGATTTCCTCCGTTCTAACCCCGCCATTCTTGGTTTTCCTCCACTCTAACCCCGTCTTTCTTGCTTTTCCTCTGCTCTAAACCCACTTTTCTTTGTTTTTCTCTGCTCTATCCCCGCTTTTCTTCGTTTTCCTCCGCTCTAACTTCGCTTTTCTTGGTTTTCCTCTGCTCTATACCCGCTTTTCTTCATTTTCCTCATCTCTAACTTTGCTTTGCTTGGTTTTCCTCTGCTCAAACTTTGCTTTTCTTGGTTTACTTCCGCTCTAACCCCGCTTTTCTCGGTTTTCCTTCGCTCTAACTTGGCTTTTCTTGGTTTTTTTGCGCTCTAACCCCGCTTTTTTTTTGTTTTCCTCCATTCTAACCTTGCTTTTCTTGGTTTTCCTCCACTCTAGCCCAGCTTTTCTTGATTTTCCTGTGCTCTAACCTTGTTTTTTTGGTTTTCCTCCGCTCTAACCTTGTTTTTCTTGTTTTCCCTCCGCTCCAACCCCGCTTTTCTTGGTTTTCCTCCGCTCTAACCTTGCTTTTCTTGGATTTCATCCACTCTAACCCCGCTTTTCTCGGTTTTCCTCAGCTCCAACCCCGCTTTTCTTGGTTTTCCTCCGCTCTAACCCCGCTTTTCATGGTTTTCCTCTGCTGAAACCCTAATTTTCTAGGTTTTCCTCCGCTCTAACCCCGCCATTCTTGGTTTTCCTCCGCTCTAACCCCGTCTTTCTTGGTTTTCCTCCGCACTAACTTAGCTTTTCTTGGTTTTCCTCCGCTCTAACCCCGCTTTTCTTGGTTTTTCTCAGCTCTGACCCCGCTACTCTTGATTTTCCTCCGCTCTAACATTGCTTTTCTTGGTTTTCCTCATCTCTAATCTCACTGTTCTTGGTTTTCCTCTGCAGTAACATAGCTTTTCTTGATCTTCCTCCGCTCTAACCCCGCCATTCTTGGTTTTCCTCCGCTCTAACCCCATCTTTCTTGGTTTTCCTCCACTCTAACTTCGCTATTCTTCGTTTTCCTCCGCTCTAACTTCACTTTTTTTGTTTTTCCTCCGCTCTAACCCCTCTTTTCTTGGTTTTCCTCCGCACTAACTTAGCTTTTCTTGGTTTTCTTCCGCTCTAACCCCGCTTTTCTTAGTTTTCCTCCACTCTAGCCATGCTTTTCTAGATTTTCCTCCGCTCCAACACCTCTTTTCTTGGTTTTCCTCCGTTCTAACATTGCTTTTCTTGGATTTCCTCATCTCTAATCTCACTGTTCTTGGTTTTCCTCTTCTGTAACCCTACTTTTCTTGGTTTTCCTCCGCTCTAACCCCGCTTTTCTAGGTTTTCCTTCGCTCTAAGCCCGCTTTTCTTGGTTGTACTCCACTCTAACTTCGATTTTCTTCTTTTTCCTCCACTCTATCCCCGCTTTTCTTGGTTTTCATCTGCTCAAACGTCTCTTTTCTTGGTTTACCTCTGCTCTGACCTCGCTTTTCTTGGTTTTCCTCCGCTCTAACCCCGCTTTTCTTTGTTTTCCGCTGCTCTATCCCAGCTTTTCTTGGTTTTCCTCCGCTCTAACCCCGCTTTTCATGGTTGTCCTCTGCTGTAACCCTACTTTTCTTGGTTTTCCTCCGCTCTAACCCCGCTTTTCTAGGTTTTCCTTCGCTCTAAGCCCGCTTTTCTTGGTTGTACTCCGCTCTAACTTCGATTTTCTTCTTTTTCCTCCACTCTATCCCCGCTTTTCTTGGTTTTCATCTGCTCTAACGTCTCATTTCTTGGTTTACCTCTGCTCTGACCTCGCTTTTCTTGGTTTTCCTCCGCTCTAACCCCGCTTTTCTTTGTTTTCCGCTGCTCTATCCCAGCTTTTCTTGGTTTTCCTCCGCTCTAACCCCGCTTTTCATGGTTTTCCTCTGTTGTTACCCTACTTTTCTTGGTTTTCCTCCGCTCTAACCCCGCTTTTCTTGGTTTTCCTTCGCTCTAAGCCCGCTTTTCTTGGTTGTACTCCGCTCTAACTTCGATTTTCTTCTTTTTCCTCCACTCTATCCCCGCTTTTCTTGGTTTTCATCTGCTCTAACGTCTCTTTTCTTGGTTTACCTCTGCTCTGACCTCGCTTTTCTTGGTTTTCCTCCGCTCTAACCCCGCTTTTCTTTGTTTTCCGCTGCTCTATCCCAGCTTTTCTTGGTTTTCCTCCGCTCTAACCCCGCTTTTCTTGGTTTTCCTCCATTCTAACCTTGCTTTTCTTGGTTTTCCTCCACTTTAGCCCAGCTTTTCTTGATTTTCCTGTGCTCTAACCTTGTTTTTTTGGTTTTCCTCCGCACTAACCCCGTTTTTCTTGGTTTTCCTCCGCTCCAACCCCGCTTTTCTTGGTTTTCTTCCGCTCTAACCCCGCTTTTCTTGGATTTCATCCATCCTAACCCCCCTTGTCTTGGTTTTTCTCCGCTCCAACTTTGCTTTTCTTGGTTTTCATCCGCTCTAACTTCGCTTTTCTTTGTTTTCCTTTGCTCTAATTTGGCTTTTCTTGGTTTCCCTGCGCTTTAACCTTTTTCTCATGGTATTCCTCTGCTGTAACCCTACTTTTCTTGGTTTTCCTCCGCTCTAACTTCGTCTCTCTTGGATTTCCTCCGTTCTAACCCCGCCATTCTTGGTTTTCCTCCGCTCTAACCCCGTCTTTCTTGCTTTTCCTCTGCTCTAAACCCACTTTTCTTTGTTTTTCTCTGCTCTATCCCCGCTTTTCTTCGTTTTCCTCCGCTCTAACTTCGCTTTTCTTGGTTTTCCTCCGCTATAACTTCGCTTTTCTTGGTTTTCCTCCGCTATAACTTCGCTTTTCTTGGTTTTCCTCTGCTCTATACCCGCTTTTCTTCGTTTTCCTCATCTCTAACTTTGCTTTGCTTGGTTTTCCTCTGCTCAAACTTTGCTTTTCTTGGTTTACTTCTGCTCTAACCCCGCTTTTCTCGGTTTTCCTTCGCTCTAACTTGGCTTTTCTTGGTTTTTTGGCGCTCTAACCCCGCTTTTTTTTTGATTTCCTCCATTCTAACCTTGCTTTTCTTGGTTTTCCTCCACTCTAGCCCAGCTTTTCTTGATTTTCCTGTGCTCTAACCTTGTTTTTTTGGTTTTCCTCCGCTCTAACCTTGTTTTTCTTGTTTTCCCTCCGCTCCAACCCCGCTTTTCTTGGTTTTCCTCCGCTCTAACCTTGCTTTTCTTGGATTTCATCCACTCTAACCCCGCTTTTCTCGGTTTTCCTCAGCTCCAACCCCGCTTTTCTTGGTTTTCCTCCGCTCTAACCCCGCTTTTCATGGTTTTCCTCTGCTGTAACCCTAATTTTCTTGGTTTTCCTCCGCTCTAACCCCGCCATTCTTGGTTTTCCTCCGCTCTAACCCCGTCTTTCTTGGTTTTCCTCCGCACTAACTTAGCTTTTCTTGGTTTTCGTCCGCTCTAACCCCGCTTTTCTTTGTTTTTCTCAGCTCTAACCCTGCCATTCTTGGTTTTCCTCCGCTCTAACCCCGTCTTTCTTGGTTTTCCTCCGCTCTAACTTCACTATTCTTCGTTTTCCTCCGCTCTAACTTCAATTTTTTTGTTTTTCTCAGCTCTGACCCCGCTACTCTTGATTTTCCTCCGCTCTAACATTGCTTTTCTTGGTTTTCCTCATCTCTAATCTCACTGTTCTTGGTTTTCCTCTGAAGTAACATAGCTTTTCTTGATCTTCCTCCGCTCTAACCCCGCCATTCTTGGATTTCCTCCGCTCTAACCACATCTTTCTTGGTTTTCCTCCACTCTAACTTCGCTATTCTTCGTTTTCCTCCCCTCTAACTTCACTTTTTTTGTTTTTCCTCCGCTCTAACCCCTCTTTTCTTGGTTTTCCTCCGCACTAACTTAGCTTTTCTTGGTTTTCTTCCGCTCTAACCCCGCTTTTCTTAGTTTTCCTCCACTCTAGCCATGCTTTTCTAGATTTTCCTCCGCTCCAACACCTCTTTTCTTGGTTTTCCTCCGTTCTAACATTGCTTTTCTTGGATTTCCTCATCTCTAATCTCACTGTTCTTGGTTTTCCTCTGCTGTAACCCTACTTTTCTTGGTTTTCCTCCGCTCTAACCCCGCTTTTCTAGGTTTTCCTTCGCTCTAAGCCCGCTTTTCTTGGTTGTACTCTGCTCTAACTTCGATTTTCTTCTTTTTCCTCCACTCTATCCCCGCTTTTCTTGGTTTTCATCTGCTCTAACGTCTCTTTTCTTGGTTTACCTCTGCTCTGACCTCGCTTTTCTTGGTTTTCCTCCGCTCTAACCCCGCTTTTCTTTGTTTTCCGCTGCTCTATCCCAGCTTTTCTTGGTTTTCCTCCGCTCTAACCCCGCTTTTCTTGGTTTTCCTCCATTCTAACCTTGCTTTTCTTGGTTTTCCTCCACTTTAGCCCAGCTTTTCTTGATTTTCCTGTGCTCTAACCTTGTTTTTTTGGTTTTCCTCCGCACTAACCCCGTTTTTCTTGGTTTTCCTCCGCTCCAACCCCGCTTTTCTTGGTTTTCTTCCGCTCTAACCCCGCTTTTCTTGGATTTCATCCATCCTAACCCCCCTTGTCTTGGTTTTTCTCCGCTCCAACTTTGCTTTTCTTGGTTTTCATCCGCTCTAACTTCGCTTTTCTTGGTTTTCCTCCGCTCTAACTTCGCTTTTCTTTGTTTTCCTTTGCTCTAATTTGGCTTTTCTTGGTTTCCCTGCGCTTTAACCTTTTTCTCATGGTATTCCTCTGCTGTAACCCTACTTTTCTTGGTTTTCCTCCGCTCTAACTTCGTCTCTCTTGGATTTCCTCCGTTCTAACCCCGCCATTCTTGGTTTTCCTCCGCTCTAACCCCGTCTTTCTTGCTTTTCCTCTGCTCTAAACCCACTTTTCTTTGTTTTTCTCTGCTCTATCCCCGCTTTTCTTCGTTTTCCTCCGCTCTAACTTCGCATTTCTTGGTTTTCCTCCGCTATAACTTCGCTTTTCTTGGTTTTCCTCCGCTATAACTTCGCTTTTCTTGGTTTTCCTCTGCTCTATACCCGCTTTTCTTCGTTTTCCTCATCTCTAACTTTGCTTTGCTTGGTTTTCCTCTGCTCAAACTTTGCTTTTCTTGGTTTACTTCCGCTCTAACCCCGCTTTTCTCGGTTTTCCTTCGCTCTAACTTGGCTTTTCTTGGTTTTTTTGCGCTCTAACCCCGCTTTTTTTTTGTTTTCCTCCATTCTAACCTTGCTTTTCTTGGTTTTCCTCCACTCTAGCCCAGCTTTTCTTGATTTTCCTGTGCTCTAACCTTGTTTTTTTGGTTTTCCTCCGCTCTAACCTTGTTTTTCTTGTTTTCCCTCCGCTCCAACCCCGCTTTTCTTGGTTTTCCTCCGCTCTAACCTTGCTTTTCTTGGATTTCATCCACTCTAACCCCGCTTTTCTCGGTTTTCCTCAGCTCCAACCCCGCTTTTCTTGGTTTTCCTCCGCTCTAACCCCGCTTTTCATGGTTTTCCTCTGCTGAAACCCTAATTTTCTAGGTTTTCCTCCGCTCTAACCCCGCCATTCTTGGTTTTCCTCCGCTCTAACCCCGTCTTTCTTGGTTTTCCTCCGCACTAACTTAGCTTTTCTTGGTTTTCCTCCGCTCTAACCCCGCTTTTCTTGGTTTTTCTCAGCTCTGACCCCGCTACTCTTGATTTTCCTCCGCTCTAACATTGCTTTTCTTGGTTTTCCTCATCTCTAATCTCACTGTTCTTGGTTTTCCTCTGCAGTAACATAGCTTTTCTTGATCTTCCTCCGCTCTAACCCCGCCATTCTTGGTTTTCCTCCGCTCTAACCCCATCTTTCTTGGTTTTCCTCCACTCTAACTTCGCTATTCTTCGTTTTCCTCCGCTCTAACTTCACTTTTTTTGTTTTTCCTCCGCTCTAACCCCTCTTTTCTTGGTTTTCCTCCGCACTAACTTAGCTTTTCTTGGTTTTCTTCCGCTCTAACCCCGCTTTTCTTAGTTTTCCTCCACTCTAGCCATGCTTTTCTAGATTTTCCTCCGCTCCAACACCTCTTTTCTTGGTTTTCCTCCGTTCTAACATTGCTTTTCTTGGATTTCCTCATCTCTAATCTCACTGTTCTTGGTTTTCCTCTTCTGTAACCCTACTTTTCTTGGTTTTCCTCCGCTCTAACCCCGCTTTTCTAGGTTTTCCTTCGCTCTAAGCCCGCTTTTCTTGGTTGTACTCCACTCTAACTTCGATTTTCTTCTTTTTCCTCCACTCTATCCCCGCTTTTCTTGGTTTTCATCTGCTCAAACGTCTCTTTTCTTGGTTTACCTCTGCTCTGACCTCGCTTTTCTTGGTTTTCCTCCGCTCTAACCCCGCTTTTCTTTGTTTTCCGCTGCTCTATCCCAGCTTTTCTTGGTTTTCCTCCGCTCTAACCCCGCTTTTCATGGTTGTCCTCTGCTGTAACCCTACTTTTCTTGGTTTTCCTCCGCTCTAACCCCGCTTTTCTAGGTTTTCCTTCGCTCTAAGCCCGCTTTTCTTGGTTGTACTCCGCTCTAACTTCGATTTTCTTCTTTTTCCTCCACTCTATCCCCGCTTTTCTTGGTTTTCATCTGCTCTAACGTCTCATTTCTTGGTTTACCTCTGCTCTGACCTCGCTTTTCTTGGTTTTCCTCCGCTCTAACCCCGCTTTTCTTTGTTTTCCGCTGCTCTATCCCAGCTTTTCTTGGTTTTCCTCCGCTCTAACCCCGCTTTTCATGGTTTTCCTCTGTTGTTACCCTACTTTTCTTGGTTTTCCTCCGCTCTAACCCCGCTTTTCTTGGTTTTCCTTCGCTCTAAGCCCGCTTTTCTTGGTTGTACTCCGCTCTAACTTCGATTTTCTTCTTTTTCCTCCACTCTATCCCCGCTTTTCTTGGTTTTCATCTGCTCTAACGTCTCTTTTCTTGGTTTACCTCTGCTCTGACCTCGCTTTTCTTGGTTTTCCTCCGCTCTAACCCCGCTTTTCTTTGTTTTCCGCTGCTCTATCCCAGCTTTTCTTGGTTTTCCTCCGCTCTAACCCCGCTTTTCTTGGTTTTCCTCCATTCTAACCTTGCTTTTCTTGGTTTTCCTCCACTTTAGCCCAGCTTTTCTTGATTTTCCTGTGCTCTAACCTTGTTTTTTTGGTTTTCCTCCGCACTAACCCCGTTTTTCTTGGTTTTCCTCCGCTCCAACCCCGCTTTTCTTGGTTTTCTTCCGCTCTAACCCCGCTTTTCTTGGATTTCATCCATCCTAACCCCCCTTGTCTTGGTTTTTCTCCGCTCCAACTTTGCTTTTCTTGGTTTTCATCCGCTCTAACTTCGCTTTTCTTGGTTTTCCTCCGCTCTAACTTCGCTTTTCTTTGTTTTCCTTTGCTCTAATTTGGCTTTTCTTGGTTTCCCTGCGCTTTAACCTTTTTCTCATGGTATTCCTCTGCTGTAACCCTACTTTTCTTGGTTTTCCTCCGCTCTAACTTCGTCTCTCTTGGATTTCCTCCGTTCTAACCCCGCCATTCTTGGTTTTCCTCCGCTCTAACCCCGTCTTTCTTGCTTTTCCTCTGCTCTAAACCCACTTTTCTTTGTTTTTCTCTGCTCTATCCCCGCTTTTCTTCGTTTTCCTCCGCTCTAACTTCACTTTTCTTGGTTTTCCTCCGCTATAACTTCGCTTTTCTTGGTTTTCCTCCGCTATAACTTCGCTTTTCTTGGTTTTCCTCTGCTCTATACCCGCTTTTCTTCGTTTTCCTCATCTCTAACTTTGCTTTGCTTGGTTTTCCTCTGCTCAAACTTTGCTTTTCTTGGTTTACTTCTGCTCTAACCCCGCTTTTCTCGGTTTTCCTTCGCTCTAACTTGGCTTTTCTTGGTTTTTTGGCGCTCTAACCCCGCTTTTTTTTTGATTTCCTCCATTCTAACCTTGCTTTTCTTGGTTTTCCTCCACTCTAGCCCAGCTTTTCTTGATTTTCCTGTGCTCTAACCTTGTTTTTTTGGTTTTCCTCCGCTCTAACCTTGTTTTTCTTGTTTTCCCTCCGCTCCAACCCCGCTTTTCTTGGTTTTCCTCCGCTCTAACCTTGCTTTTCTTGGATTTCATCCACTCTAACCCCGCTTTTCTCGGTTTTCCTCAGCTCCAACCCCGCTTTTCTTGGTTTTCCTCCGCTCTAACCCCGCTTTTCATGGTTTTCCTCTGCTGTAACCCTAATTTTCTTGGTTTTCCTCCGCTCTAACCCCGCCATTCTTGGTTTTCCTCCGCTCTAACCCCGTCTTTCTTGGTTTTCCTCCGCACTAACTTAGCTTTTCTTGGTTTTCGTCCGCTCTAACCCCGCTTTTCTTTGTTTTTCTCAGCTCTAACCCTGCCATTCTTGGTTTTCCTCCGCTCTAACCCCGTCTTTCTTGGTTTTCCTCCACTCTAACTTCACTATTCTTCGTTTTCCTCCGCTCTAACTTCAATTTTTTTGTTTTTCTCAGCTCTGACCCCGCTACTCTTGATTTTCCTCCGCTCTAACATTGCTTTTCTTGGTTTTCCTCATCTCTAATCTCACTGTTCTTGGTTTTCCTCTGCAGTAACATAGCTTTTCTTGATCTTCCTCCGCTCTAACCCCGCCATTCTTGGTTTTCCTCCGCTCTAACCACATCTTTCTTGGTTTTCCTCCACTCTAACTTCGCTATTCTTCGTTTTCCTCCCCTCTAACTTCACTTTTTTTGTTTTTCCTCCGCTCTAACCCCTCTTTTCTTGGTTTTCCTCCGCACTAACTTAGCTTTTCTTGGTTTTCTTCCGCTCTAACCCCGCTTTTCTTAGTTTTCCTCCACTCTAGCCATGCTTTTCTAGATTTTCCTCCGCTCCAACACCTCTTTTCTTGGTTTTCCTCCGTTCTAACATTGCTTTTCTTGGATTTCCTCATCTCTAATCTCACTGTTCTTGGTTTTCCTCTGCTGTAACCCTACTTTTCTTGGTTTTCCTCCGCTCTAACCCCGCTTTTCTAGGTTTTCCTTCGCTCTAAGCCCGCTTTTCTTGGTTGTACTCCGCTCTAACTTCGATTTTCTTCTTTTTCCTCCACTCTATCCCCGCTTTTCTTGGTTTTCATCTGCTCTAACGTCTCTTTTCTTGGTTTACCTCTGCTCTGACCTCGCTTTTCTTGGTTTTCCTCCGCTCTAACCCCGCTTTTCTTTGTTTTCCGCTGCTCTATCCCAGCTTTTCTTGGTTTTCCTCCGCTCTAACCCCGCTTTTCTTGGTTTTCCTCCATTCTAACCTTGCTTTTCTTGGTTTTCCTCCACTTTAGCCCAGCTTTTCTTGATTTTCCTGTGCTCTAACCTTGTTTTTTTCGTTTTCCTCCGCACTAACCCCGTTTTTCTTGGTTTTCCTCCGCTCCAACCCCGCTTTTCTTGGTTTTCTTCCGCTCTAACCCCGCTTTTCTTGGATTTCATCCATCCTAACCCCCCTTGTCTTGGTTTTTCTCCGCTCCAACTTTGCTTTTCTTGGTTTTCATCCGCTCTAACTTCGCTTTTCTTGGTTTTCCTCCACTCTAACTTCGCTTTTCTTTGTTTTCCTTTGCTCTAATTTGGCTTTTCTTGGTTTCCCTGCGCTTTAACCTTTTTCTCATGGTATTCCTCTGCTGTAACCCTACTTTTCTTGGTTTTCCTCCGCTCTAACTTCGTCTCTCTTGGATTTCCTCCGTTCTAACCCCGCCATTCTTGGTTTTCCTCCGCTCTAACCCCGTCTTTCTTGCTTTTCCTCTGCTCTAAACCCACTTTTCTTTGTTTTTCTCTGCTCTATCCCCGCTTTTCTTCGTTTTCCTCCGCTCTAACTTCGCTTTTCTTGGTTTTCCTCCGCTATAACTTCGCTTTTCTTGGTTTTCCTCCGCTATAACTTCGCTTTTCTTGGTTTTCCTCTGCTCTATACCCGCTTTTCTTCGTTTTCCTCATCTCTAACTTTGCTTTGCTTGGTTTTCCTCTGCTCAAACTTTGCTTTTCTTGGTTTACTTCTGCTCTAACCCCGCTTTTCTCGGTTTTCCTTCGCTCTAACTTGGCTTTTCTTGGTTTTTTGGCGCTCTAACCCCGCTTTTTTTTTGATTTCCTCCATTCTAACCTTGCTTTTCTTGGTTTTCCTCCACTCTAGCCCAGCTTTTCTTGATTTTCCTGTGCTCTAACCTTGTTTTTTTGGTTTTCCTCCGCTCTAACCTTGTTTTTCTTGTTTTCCCTCCGCTCCAACCCCGCTTTTCTTGGTTTTCCTCCGCTCTAACCTTGCTTTTCTTGGATTTCATCCACTCTAACCCCGCTTTTCTCGGTTTTCCTCAGCTCCAACCCCGCTTTTCTTGGTTTTCCTCCGCTCTAACCCCGGTTTTCATGGTTTTCCTCTGCTGTAACCCTAATTTTCTTGGTTTTCCTCCGCTCTAACCCCGCCATTCTTGGTTTTCCTCCGCTCTAACCCCGTCT
This sequence comes from Coturnix japonica, assembly GCF_054131305.1. Classification (NCBI taxonomy): domain Eukaryota; kingdom Metazoa; phylum Chordata; class Aves; order Galliformes; family Phasianidae; genus Coturnix; species Coturnix japonica. The sequence continues at coordinate 4,277,038 of NC_140666.1, read as the reverse complement.
TTCTTGGTTTTCCTCCGCACTAACTTAGCTTTTCTTGGTTTTCCTCCGCTCTAACCCCGCTTTTCTTTGTTTTTCTCAGCTCTAACCCTGCCATTCTTGGTTTTCCTCCGCTCTAACCCCGTCTTTCTTGGTTTTCCTCCGCTCTAACTTCACTATTCTTCGTTTTCCTCCGCTCTAACTTCAATTTTTTTGTTTTTCTCAGCTCTGACCCCGCTACTCTTGATTTTCCTCCGCTCTAACATTGCTTTTCTTGGTTTTCCTCATCTCTAATCTCACTGTTCTTGGTTTTCCTCTGCAGTAACATAGCTTTTCTTGATCTTCCTCCGCTCTAACCCCGCCATTCTTGGTTTTCCTCCGCTCTAACCACATCTTTCTTGGTTTTCCTCCACTCTAACTTCGCTATTCTTCGTTTTCCTCCCCTCTAACTTCACTTTTTTTGTTTTTCCTCCGCTCTAACCCCTCTTTTCTTGGTTTTCCTCCGCACTAACTTAGCTTTTCTTGGTTTTCTTCCGCTCTAACCCCGCTTTTCTTAGTTTTCCTCCACTCTAGCCATGCTTTTCTAGATTTTCCTCCGCTCCAACACCTCTTTTCTTGGTTTTCCTCCGTTCTAACATTGCTTTTCTTGGATTTCCTCATCTCTAATCTCACTGTTCTTGGTTTTCCTCTTCTGTAACCCTACTTTTCTTGGTTTTCCTCCGCTCTAACCCCGCTTTTCTAGGTTTTCCTTCGCTCTAAGCCCGCTTTTCTTGGTTGTACTCCACTCTAACTTCGATTTTCTTCTTTTTCCTCCACTCTATCCCCGCTTTTCTTGGTTTTCATCTGCTCAAACGTCTCTTTTCTTGGTTTACCTCTGCTCTGACCTCGCTTTTCTTGGTTTTCCTCCGCTCTAACCCCGCTTTTCTTTGTTTTCCGCTGCTCTATCCCAGCTTTTCTTGGTTTTCCTCCGCTCTAACCCCGCTTTTCATGGTTGTCCTCTGCTGTAACCCTACTTTTCTTGGTTTTCCTCCGCTCTAACCCCGCTTTTCTAGGTTTTCCTTCGCTCTAAGCCCGCTTTTCTTGGTTGTACTCCGCTCTAACTTCGATTTTCTTCTTTTTCCTCCACTCTATCCCCGCTTTTCTTGGTTTTCATCTGCTCTAACGTCTCATTTCTTGGTTTACCTCTGCTCTGACCTCGCTTTTCTTGGTTTTCCTCCGCTCTAACCCCGCTTTTCTTTGTTTTCCGCTGCTCTATCCCAGCTTTTCTTGGTTTTCCTCCGCTCTAACCCCGCTTTTCATGGTTTTCCTCTGTTGTTACCCTACTTTTCTTGGTTTTCCTCCGCTCTAACCCCGCTTTTCTTGGTTTTCCTTCGCTCTAAGCCCGCTTTTCTTGGTTGTACTCCGCTCTAACTTCGATTTTCTTCTTTTTCCTCCACTCTATCCCCGCTTTTCTTGGTTTTCATCTGCTCTAACGTCTCTTTTCTTGGTTTACCTCTGCTCTGACCTCGCTTTTCTTGGTTTTCCTCCGCTCTAACCCCGCTTTTCTTTGTTTTCCGCTGCTCTATCCCAGCTTTTCTTGGTTTTCCTCCGCTCTAACCCCGCTTTTCTTGGTTTTCCTCCATTCTAACCCTACTTTTCTTGGTTTTCCTCCGCTCTAACCCCGCTTTTCTAGGTTTTCCTTCGCTCTAAGCCCGCTTTTCTTGGTTGTACTCTGCTCTAACTTCGATTTTCTTCTTTTTCCTCCACTCTATCCCCGCTTTTCTTGGTTTTCATCTGCTCTAACGTCTCTTTTCTTGGTTTACCTCTGCTCTGACCTCGCTTTTCTTGGTTTTCCACCGCTCTAACCCCGCTTTTCTTTGTTTTCCGCTGCTCTATCCCAGCTTTTCTTGGTTTTCCTCCGCTCTAACCCCGCTTTTCATGGTTTTCCTCTGTTGTTACCCTACTTTTCTTGGTTTTCCTCCGCTCTAACCCTGCTTTTCTTGGTTTTCCTTCGCTCTAAGCCCGCTTTTCTTGGTTTTCCTCCGCTCTAACTTTGATTTTCTTCTTTTTCCTCCACTCTATCCCCGCTTTTCTTGGTTTTCATCTGCTCTAACGTCTCTTTTCTTGGTTTACCTCTGCTCTGACCTCGCTTTTCTTGGTTTTCCTCCGCTCTAACCCCGCTTTTCTTTGTTTTCCTCTGCTCTATCCCAGCTTTTCTTGGTTTTCCTCCGCTCTAACCCTGCTTTTCATGGTTTTCCTCTGTTGTTACCCTACATTTCTTGGTTTTCCTTCGCTCTAACCCCGCTTTTCTTGGTTTTCCTTTGCTCTAAGCCCGCTTTTCTTGGTTGTACTCCGCTCTAACTTCGATTTTCTTCTATTTCCTCCACTGTATCCCCGCTTTTCTTGGTTTACATCTGCTCTAATGTCTCTTATCTTAGTTTATCTCCGCTCTGACCCCGCTTTTCTTGGTTTTCCTCCACTCTAACTTCGCTTTTTTTGGCTTTCCTCTGCTATATCCCCGCTTTTCTTGGTTTTCCTCTGCTCTAACTTCGCTTTTCTTTGTTTTCCTCCATTCTAACTCACTGTTCTTGGTTTTCCTCCGCTCTAACCCCCCTTGTCTTGGTTTTCCTCCATTCTAACCTTGCTTTTCTTGGTTTTCATCCGCTCTAACTTCGCTTTTCTTGGTTTTCCTCCGCTCTAACTTCGCTTTTCTTTGTTTTCCTTTGCTCTAATTTGGCTTTTCTTGGTTTTCCTGCGCTTTAACCTTTTTCTCATGGTATTCCTCTGCTGTAACCCTACTTTTCTTGGTTTTCCTCCGCTCTAACTTCGTCTCTCTTGGATTTCCTTCGTTCTAACCCCGCCATTCTTGGTTTTCCTCCGCTCTAACCCCGTCTTTCTTGCTTTTCCTCTGCTCTAAACCCACTTTTCTTTGTTTTTCTCTGCTCTTTCCTTGCTTTTCTTGGTTTTCCTCCGCTCTAACTTCGCTTTTCTTGCTTTTCCTCCGCTATAACTTCGCTTTTCTTGGTTTTCCTCTGCTCTATACCCGCTTTTCTTCGTTTTCCTCGTCTCTAACTTTGCTTTGCTTGGTTTTCCTCTGCTCAAACTTTGCTTTTCTTGGTTTACTTCCGCTCTAACCCCTCTTTTCTTGGTTTTCCTCCGCACTAACTTAGCTTTTCTTGGTTTTCCTCCGCTCTAATCCCGCTTTTCTTGGTTTTTCTCAGCTCTGACCCCACTACTCTTGATTTTCCTCCGCTCTAACATTGCTTTTCTTGGTTTTCCTCATCTCTAATCTCACTTTTCTTGTTTTTCCTCTGCAGTAACATAGCTTTTCTTGATCTTCCTCCGCTCTAACCCCGCCATTCTTGGTTTTCCTCCACTCTATCCCCATCTTTCTTGGTTTTCCTCCACTCTAACTTCGCTATTCTTCGTTTTCCTCCGCTCTAACTTCACTTTTTTTGTTTTTCCTCCGCTCTAACCCCTCTTTTCTTGGTTTTCCTCCGCACTAACTTAGCTTTTCTTGGTTTTCTTCCGCTCTAACCCCGCTTTTCTTAGTTTTCCTCCATTCTAGCCATGCTTTTCTAGATTTTCCTCCGCTCCAACACCTCTTTTCTTGGTTTTCCTCCGTTCTAACATTGCTTTTCTTGGATTTCCTCATCTCTAATCTCACTGTTCTTGGTTTTCCTCTGCTGTAACCCTACTTTTCTTGGTTTTCCTCCGCTCTAACCCCGCTTTTCTAGGTTTTCCTTCGCTCTAAGCCCGCTTTTCTTGGTTGTACTCCACTCTAACTTCGATTTTCTTCTTTTTCCTCCACTCTATCCCCGCTTTTCTTGGTTTTCATCTGCTCTAACGTCTCTTTTCTTGGTTTTCCTCTGCTCTAACCCCGCTTTTCATGGTTTTCCTCTGCTGTAACCCTACTTTTCTAGGTTTTCCTCCGCTCTAACCCCGCTTTTCTAGGTTTTCCTTCGCTCTAAGCCCGCTTTTCTTGGTTGTACTCCGCTGTAACTTCGATTTTCTTCTTTTTCCTCCACTCTATCCCCGCTTTTCTTGGTTTTCATCTGCTCTAACGTCTCTTATCTTAGTTTATCTCCGCTCTGACCCCGCTTTTCTTGGTTTTCCTCCACTCTAACTTCGCTTTTTTTGGCTTTCCTCTGCTATATCCCCGCTTTTCTTGGTTTTCCTCTGCTCTAACTTCGCTTTTCTTTGTTTTCCTCCACTCTAACTCACTGTTCTTGGTTTTCCTCCACTCAAACCCTGCTTTTCTTGGTTTTCCTTTGCTCTAACTTGGCTTTTCTTGGTTTTCCTGCGCTCTAACCCCATTTTTCTTGGTTTTCCTCCGCTCTAACCCCGCTTTTCTTGGTTTTCCTCCATTCTAACCTTGCTTTTCTTGGTTTTCCTCTACTTTAGCCCAGCTTTTCTTGATTTTCCTGTGCTCTAACCTTGTTTTTTTGGTTTTCCTCCGCACTAACCCCGTTTTTCTTGGTTTTCCTCCGCTCCAACACCGCTTTTCTTGGTTTTCTCCCGCTCTAACCATGCTTTTCTTGGATTTCATCCATCCTAACCCCCCTTGTCTTGGTTTTTCTCCGCTCCAACTTTGCTTTTCTTGGTTTTCATCCGCTCTAACTTCGCTTTTCTTGGTTTTCCTTTGCTCTAACTTCGCTTTTCTTTGTTTTCCTTTGCTCTAATTTGGCTTTTCTTGGTTATCCTGCGCTTTAACCTTTTTCTCATGGTATTCCTCTGCTGTAACCCTACTTTTCTTGGTTTTCCTCCGCTCTAACTTCGTCTCTCTTGGATTTCCTCCGTTCTAACCCCGCCATTCTTGGTTTTCCTCCGCTCCTAACCCCGTCTTTCTTGGTTTTCCTCTGCTCTAAACCCACTTTTCTTTGTTTTTCTCTGCTCTATCCCCGCTTTTCTTGGTTTTCCTCCGCTCTAACTTCGCTTTTCTTGGATTTCCTCCGCTATAACTTCGCTTTTCTTGGTTTTCCTCTGCTCTATACCCGCTTTTCTTCGTTTTCCTCGTCTCTAACTTTGTTTGCTTGGTTTTCCTCTGCTCTAACTTTGCTTTTCTTGGTTTACTTCCGCTCTAACCCCGCTTTTCTCGGTTTTCCTTCGCTCTAACTTGGCTTTTCTTGTTTTTTTTGCGCTCTAACCCCGCTTTTTTTTTGTTTTCCTCCATTCTAACCTTGCTTTTCTTGGTTTTCCTCCACTCTAGCCCCGCTTTTCTTGATTTTCCTGTGCTCTAACCTTGTTTTTTTGGTTTTCCTCCGCTCTAACCTTGCTTTTCTTGTTTTCCCTCCGCTCCAACCCCGCTTTTCTTGGTTTTCCTCCGCTCTAACCTTGCTTTTCTTGGATTTCATCCACTCTAACCCCGCTTTTCTCGGTTTTCCTCAGCTCCAACCCCGCTTTTCTTGGTTTTCCTCCGCTCTAACCCCGCTTTTCATGGTTTTCCCCTGCTGTAACCCTAATTTTCTTGCTTTTCCTCCGCTCTAACCCCGCCATTCTTGGTTTTCCTCCGCTCTAACCCCGTCTTTCTTGGTTTTCCTCCGCTCTAACTTCACTATTCTTCGTTTTCCTCCGCTCTAACTTCACTTTTTTTGTTTTTCCTCCGCTCTAACCCCTCTTTTCATGGTTTTCCTACGCACTAACTTAGCTTTTCTTGGTTTTCCTCTGCTCTAACCCCGCTTTTCTTGGTTTTTCTCAGCTCTGACCCCGCTACTCTTGATTTTCCTCCATTCTAACATTGCTTTTCTTGGTTTTCCTCATCTCTAATCTCACTGTTCTTGGTTTTCCTCTGCAGTAACATAGCTTTTCTTGATTTTCCTCCGCTCTAACCCCGCCATTCTTGGTTTTCCTCCGCTCTAACCCATCTTTCTTGGTTTTCCTCCACTCTAACTTCGCTATTCTTCGTTTTCCTCCCCTCTAACTTCACTTTTTTTGTTTTTCCTCCGCTCTAACCCCTCTTTTCTTGGTTTTCCTCCGCACTAACTTAGCTGTTCTTGGTTTTCTTGCGCTCTAACCCCGCTTTTCTTAGTTTTCCTCCACTCTAGCCACGCTTTTCTAGATTTTCCTCCGCTCCAACACCTCTTTTCTTGGTTTTCCTCCGTTCTAACATTGCTTTTCTTGGATTTCCTCATCTCTAATCTCACTGTTCTTGGTTTTCCTCTGCTGTAACCCTACTTTTCTTGGTTTTCCTCCGCTCTAACCCCGCTTTTCTAGGTTTTCCTTCGCTCTAAGCCCGCTTTTCTTGGTTGTACTCCGCTCTAACTTCGATTTTCTTCTTTTTCCTCCACTCTATCCCCGCTTTTCTTGGTTTTCATCTGCTCTAACGTCTCTTTTCTTGGTTTACCTCTGCTCTGACCTCGCTTTTCTTGGTTTTCCTCCGCTCTAACCCCACTTTTCTTTGTTTTCCGCTGCTCTATCCCAGCTTTTCTTGATTTTCCTCCGCTCTAACCCCGACTTTTCATGGTTTTCCTCTGTTGTTACCCTACTTTTCTAGGTTTTCCTCCGCTCTAACCCCGTATTTCTTGGTATTCCTTCACTCTAAGCCCGCTTTTCTTGGTTGTACTCCGCTCTAACTTCGATTTTCTTCTTTTTCCTCCACTGTATCCCCGCTTTTCTTGGTTTACATCTGCTCTAACGTCTCTTATCTTAGTTTATCTCCGCTCTGACCCCGCTTTTCTTGGTTTTCCTCCGCTCTAACTTCGCTTTTTTTGGCTTTCCTCTGCTATATCCCCGCTTTTCTTGGTTTTCCTCTGCTCTAACTTCGCTTTTCTTTGTTTTCCTCCACTCTAACTCACTGTTCTTGGTTTTCCTCCACTCAAACCCTGCTTTTCTTGGTTTTCCTTTGTTCTAACTTGGCTTTTCTTGGTTTTCCTGCGCTCTAACCCCATTTTTCTTGGTTTTCCTCCGCTCTAACCCCGCTTTTCTTGGTTTTCCTCCATTCTAACCTTGCTTTTCTTGGTTTTCCTCTACTTTAGCCCAGCTTTTCTTGATTTTCCTGTGCTCTAACCTTGTTTTTTTGGTTTTCCTCCGCACTAACCCCGTTTTTCTTGGTTTTCCTCCGCTCCAACACCGCTTTTCTTGGTTTTCTCCCGCTCTAACCCCGCTTTTCTTGGATTTCATCCATCCTAACCCCCCTTGTCTTGGTTTTTCTCCGCTCCAACTTTGCTTTTCTTGGTTTTCATCCGCTCTAACTTCGCTTTTCTTGGTTTTCCTCCACTCTAACTTCGCTTTTCTTTGTTTTCCTTTGCACTAATTTGGCTTTTCTTGGTTTTCCTGCGCTTTAACCTTTTTCTCATGGTATTCCTCTGCTGTAACCCTACTTTTCTTGGTTTTCCTCCGCTCTAACTTCGTCTCTCTTGGATTTCCTCCGTTCTAACCCCGCCATTCTTGGTTTTCCTCCGCTCTAACCCCGTCTTTCTTGGTTTTCCTCTGCTCTAAACCCACTTTTCTTTGTTTTTCTCTGCTCTATCCCCGCTTTTCTTGGTTTTCCTCCGCTCTAACTTCGCTTTTCTTGGTTTTCCTCCGCTATAACTTCGCTTTTCTTGGTTTTCCGCTGATCTATACCCGCTTTTCTTCGTTTTCCTCGTCTCTAACTTTGCTTTGCTTGGTTTTCCTCTATTCTAACTTTGCTTTTCTTGGTTTACTTCCGCTCTAACCCCGCTTTTCTCGGTTTTCCTTCGCTCTAACTTGGCTTTTCTTGGATTTTTGCGCTCTAACCCCGCTTTTTTTTTGTTTTCCTCCATTCTAACCTTGCTTTTCTTGGTTTTCCTCCACTCTAGCCCAGCTTTTCTTGATTTTCCTGTGCTCTAACCTTGTTTTTTTGGTTTTCCTCCGCTCTAACCTTGTTTTTCTTGTTTTCCCTCCGCTCCAACCCCGCTTTTCTTGGTTTTCCTCCGCTCTAACCTTGCTTTTCTTGGATTTCATCCACTCTAACCCCGCTTTTCTCGGTTTTCCTCAGCTCCAACCCCGCTTTTCTTGGTTTTCCTCCGCTCTAACCCCGCTTTTCATGGTTTTCCTCTGCTGTAACCCTAATTTTCTTGGTTTTCCTCCGCTCTAACCCCGCCATTCTTGGTTTTCCTCTGCTCTAACCCCGCCATTCTTGGTTTTCCTCCGCTCTAACCCCATCTTTCTTGGTTTTCCTCCCCTCTAACTTCACTTTTTTTGTTTTTCCTCCGCTCTAACCCCTCTTTTCTTGGTTTTCCTCCGCACTAACTTAGCTGTTCTTGGTTTTCTTGCGCTCTAACCCCGCTTTTCTTAGTTTTCCTCCACTCTAGCCACGCTTTTCTAGATTTTCCTCCGCTCCAACACCTCTTTTCTTGGTTTTCCTCCGTTCTAACATTGCTTTTCTTGGATTTCCTCATCTCTAATCTCACTGTTCTTGGTTTTCCTCTGCTGTAACCCTACTTTTCTTGGTTTTCCTCCGCTCTAACCCCGCTTTTCTAGGTTTTCCTTCGCTCTAAGCCCGCTTTTCTTGGTTGTACTCCGCTCTAACTTCGATTTTCTTCTTTTTCCTCCACTCTATCCCCGCTTTTCTTGGTTTTCATCTGCTCTAACGTCTCTTTTCTTGGTTTACCTCTGCTCTGACCTCGCTTTTCTTGGTTTTCCTCCGCTCTAACCCCGCTTTTCATGGTTTTCCTCTGTTGTTATCCTTCTTTTCTAGGTTTTCCTCCGCTCTAACCCCGCTTTTCTTGGTTTTCCTTCGCTCTAAGCCCGCTTTTCTTGGTTGTACTCCGCTCTAACTTCGATTTTCTTCTTTTTCCTCCACTGTATCCCCGCTTTTCTTGGTTTACATCTGCTCTAACGTCTCTTATCTTAGTTTATCTCCGCTCTGACCCCGCTTTTCTTGGTTTTCCTCCGCTCTAACTTCGCTTTTTTTGGCTTTCCTCTGCTATATCCCCGCTTTTCTTTGTTTTCCTCCACTCTTACTCACTGTTCTTGGTTTTCCTCCACTCAAACCCTGCTTTTCTTGGTTTTCCTTTGCTCTAACTTGGCTTTTCTTGGTTTTCCTGCGCTCTAACCCCATTTTTCTTGGTTTTCCTCCGCTCTAACCCCGCTTTTCTTGGTTTTCCTCCATTCTAACCTTGCTTTTCTTGGTTTTCCTCCACTTTAGCCCAGCTTTTCTTGATTTTCCTGTGCTCTAACCTTGTTTTTTTGGTTTTCCTCCGCACTAACCCCGTTTTTCTTGGTTTTCCTCCGCTCCAACCCCGCTTTTCTTGGTTTTCTTCCGCTCTAACCCCGCTTTTCTTGGATTTCATCCATCCTAACCCCCCTTGTCTTGGTTTTTCTCCGCTCCAACTTTGCTTTTCTTGGTTTTCATCCGCTCTAACTTCGCTTTTCTTGGTTTTCCTCCGCTCTAACTTCGCTTTTCTTTGTTTTCTTTTGCTCTAATTTGGCTTTTCTTGGTTATCCTGCGCTTTAACCTTTTTCTCATGGTATTCCTCTGCTGTAACCCTACTTTTCTTGGTTTTCCTCCACTCTAGCCCAGCTTTTCTTGATTTTCCTGTGCTCTAACCTTGTTTTTTTGGTTTTCCTCCGCACTAACCCCGTTTTTCTTGGTTTTCCTCCGCTCCAACCCCGCTTTTCTTGGTTTTCTTCCGCTCTAACCCCGCTTTTCTTGGATTTCATCCATCCTAACCCCCCTTGTCTTGGTTTTTCTCCGCTCCAACTTTGCTTTTCTTGGTTTTCATCCGCTCTAACTTCGCTTTTCTTGGTTTTCCTCCACTCTAACTTCGCTTTTCTTTGTTTTCCTTTGCACTAATTTGGCTTTTCTTGATTTTCCTGCGCTTTAACCTTTTTCTCATGGTATTCCTCTGCTGTAACCCTACTTTTCTTGGTTTTCCTCCGCTCTAACTTCGTCTCTCTTGGATTTCCTCCGTTCTAACCCCGCCATTCTTGGTTTTCCTCCGCTCTAACCCCGTCTTTCTTGGTTTTCCTCTGCTCTAAACCCACTTTTCTTTGTTTTTCTCTGCTCTATCCCCGCTTTTCTTGGTTTTCCTCCGCTCTAACTTCGCTTTTCTTGGTTTTCCTCCGCTATAACTTCGCTTTTCTTGGTTTTCCGCTGCTCTATACCCGCTTTTCTTCGTTTTCCTCGTCTCTAACTTTGCTTTGCTTGGTTTTCCTCTATTCTAACTTTGCTTTTCTTGGTTTACTTCCGCTCTAACCCCGCTTTTCTCGGTTTTCCTTCGCTCTAACTTGGCTTTTCTTGGATTTTTGCGCTCTAACCCCGCTTTTTTTTTGTTTTCCTCCATTCTAACCTTGCTTTTCTTGGTTTTCCTCCACTCTAGCCCAGCTTTTCTTGATTTTCCTGTGCTCTAACCTTTTTTTTTGGTTTTCCTCCGCTCTAACCTTGTTTTTCTTGTTTTCCCTCCGCTCCAACCCCGCTTTTCTTGGTTTTCCTCCGCTCTAACCTTGCTTTTCTTGGATTTCATCCACTCTAACCCCGCTTTTCTCGGTTTTCCTCAGCTCCAACCCCGCTTTTCTTGGTTTTCCTCCGCTCTAACCCCGCTTTTCATGGTTTTCCTCTGCTGTAACCCTAATTTTCTTGGTTTTCCTCCGCTCTAACCCCGCCATTCTTGGTTTTCCTCTGCTCTAACCCCGCCATTCTTGGTTTTCCTCCGCTCTAACCCCATCTTTCTTGGTTTTCCTCCCCTCTAACTTCACTTTTTTTGTTTTTCCTCCGCTCTAACCCCTCTTTTCTTGGTTTTCCTCCGCACTAACTTAGCTGTTCTTGGTTTTCTTGCGCTCTAACCCCGCTTTTCTTAGTTTTCCTCCACTCTAGCCACGCTTTTCTAGATTTTTCTCCGCTCCAACACCTCTTTTCTTGGTTTTCCTCCGTTCTAACATTGCTTTTCTTGGATTTCCTCATCTCTAATCTCACTGTTCTTGGTTTTCCTCTGCTGTAACCCTACTTTTCTTGGTTTTCCTCCGCTCTAACCCCGCTTTTCTAGGTTTTCCTTCGCTCTAAGCCCGCTTTTCTTGGTTGTACTCCGCTCTAACTTCGATTTTCTTCTTTTTCCTCCACTCTATCCCCGCTTTTCTTGGTTTTCATCTGCTCTAACGTCTCTTTTCTTGGTTTACCTCTGCTCTGACCTCGCTTTTCTTGGTTTTCCTCCGCTCTAACCCCGCTTTTCATGGTTTTCCTCTGTTGTTATCCTTCTTTTCTAGGTTTTCCTCCGCTCTAACCCCGCTTTTCTTGGTTTTCCTTCGCTCTAAGCCCGCTTTTCTTGGTTGTACTCCGCTCTAACTTCGATTTTCTTCTTTTTCCTCCACTGTATCCCCGCTTTTCTTGGTTTACATCTGCTCTAACGTCTCTTATCTTAGTTTATCTCCGCTCTGACCCCGCTTTTCTTGGTTTTCCTCCGCTCTAACTTCGCTTTTTTTGGCTTTCCTCTGCTATATCCCCGCTTTTCTTTGTTTTCCTCCACTCTTACTCACTGTTCTTGGTTTTCCTCCACTCAAACCCTGCTTTTCTTGGTTTTCCTTTGCTCTAACTTGGCTTTTCTTGGTTTTCCTGCGCTCTAACCCCATTTTTCTTGGTTTTCCTCCGCTCTAACCCCGCTTTTCTTGGTTTTCCTCCATTCTAACCTTGCTTTTCTTGGTTTTCCTCCACTTTAGCCCAGCTTTTCTTGATTTTCCTGTGCTCTAACCTTGTTTTTTTGGTTTTCCTCCGCACTAACCCCGTTTTTCTTGGTTTTCCTCCGCTCCAACCCCGCTTTTCTTGGTTTTCTTCCGCTCTAACCCCGCTTTTCTTGGATTTCATCCATCCTAACCCCCCTTGTCTTGGTTTTTCTCCGCTCCAACTTTGCTTTTCTTGGTTTTCATCCGCTCTAACTTCGCTTTTCTTGGTTTTCCTCCGCTCTAACTTCGCTTTTCTTTGTTTTCTTTTGCTCTAATTTGGCTTTTCTTGGTTATCCTGCGCTTTAACCTTTTTCTCATGGTATTCCTCTGCTGTAACCCTACTTTTCTTGGTTTTCCTCCACTCTAGCCCAGCTTTTCTTGATTTTCCTGTGCTCTAACCTTGTTTTTTTGGTTTTCCTCCGCACTAACCCCGTTTTTCTTGGTTTTCCTCCGCTCCAACCCCGCTTTTCTTGGTTTTCTTCCGCTCTAACCCCGCTTTTCTTGTATTTCATCCATCCTAACCCCCCTTGTCTTGGTTTTTCTCCGCTCCAACTTTGCTTTTCTTGGTTTTCATCCGCTCTAACTTCGCTTTTCTTGGTTTTCCTCCACTCTAACTTCGCTTTTCTTTGTTTTCCTTTGCACTAATTTGGCTTTTCTTGGTTTTCCTGCGCTTTAACCTTTTTCTCATGGTATTCCTCTGCTGTAACCCTACTTTTCTTGGTTTTCCTCCGCTCTAACTTCGTCTCTCTTGGATTTCCTCCGTTCTAACCCCGCCATTCTTGGTTTTCCTCCGCTCTAACCCCGTCTTTCTTGGTTTTCCTCTGCTCTAAACCCACTTTTCTTTGTTTTTCTCTGCTCTATCCCCGCTTTTCTTGGTTTTCCTCCGCTCTAACTTCGCTTTTCTTGGTTTTCCTCCGCTATAACTTCGCTTTTCTTGGTTTTCCGCTGATCTATACCCGCTTTTCTTCGTTTTCCTCGTCTCTAACTTTGCTTTGCTTGGTTTTCCTCTATTCTAACTTTGCTTTTCTTGGTTTACTTCCGCTCTAACCCCGCTTTTCTCGGTTTTCCTTCGCTCTAACTTGGCTTTTCTTGGATTTTTGCGCTCTAACCCCGCTTTTTTTTTGTTTTCCTCCATTCTAACCTTGCTTTTCTTGGTTTTCCTCCACTCTAGCCCAGCTTTTCTTGATTTTCCTGTGCTCTAACCTTTTTTTTTGGTTTTCCTCCGCTCTAACCTTGTTTTTCTTGTTTTCCCTCCGCTCCAACCCCGCTTTTCTTGGTTTTCCTCCGCTCTAACCTTGCTTTTCTTGGATTTCATCCACTCTAACCCCGCTTTTCTCGGTTTTCCTCAGCTCCAACCCCGCTTTTCTTGGTTTTCCTCCGCTCTAACCCCGCTTTTCATGGTTTTCCTCTGCTGCAACCCTAATTTTCTTGGTTTTCCTCCGCTCTAACCCCGCCATTCTTGGTTTTCCTCTGCTCTAACCCCGCCATTCTTGGTTTTCCTCCGCTCTAACCCCATCTTTCTTGGTTTTCCTCCCCTCTAACTTCACTTTTTTTGTTTTTCCTCCGCTCTAACCCCTCTTTTCTTGGTTTTCCTCCGCACTAACTTAGCTGTTCTTGGTTTTCTTGCGCTCTAACCCCGCTTTTCTTAGTTTTCCTCCACTCTAGCCACGCTTTTCTAGATTTTCCTTTGCTCCAACACCTCTTTTCTTGGTTTTCCTCCGTTCTAACATTGCTTTTCTTGGATTTCCTCATCTCTAATCTCACTGTTCTTGGTTTTCCTCTGCTGTAACCCTACTTTTCTTGGTTTTCCTCCGCTCTAACCCCGCTTTTCTAGGTTTTCCTTCGCTCTAAGCCCGCTTTTCTTGGTTGTACTCCGCTCTAACTTCGATTTTCTTCTTTTTCCTCCACTCTATCCCCGCTTTTCTTGGTTTTCATCTGCTCTAACGTCTCTTTTCTTGGTTTACCTCTGCCCTGACCTCGCTTTTCTTGGTTTTCCTCCGCTCTAACCCCGCTTTTCATGGTTTTCCTCTGTTGTTATCCTTCTTTTCTAGGTTTTCCTCCGCTCTAACCCCGCTTTTCTTGGTTTTCCTTCGCTCTAAGCCCGCTTTTCTTGGTTGTACTCCGCTCTAACTTCGATTTTCTTCTTTTTCCTCCACTGTATCCCCGCTTTTCTTGGTTTTCCTGTGCTCTGCCCCCGCTTTTCTTGGATTTCCTCCGCTCTAACCCCGCTTTCCTTTCTTTTCCGCCGCTCTATCCCCGCTTTTTTTGTTTTTCCTCCGCTCTAACTTCGCTTTTCTTGGTTTTCCTCCGCTATAACTTCGCTTTTCTTGGTTTTCCTCTGCTCTATACCCGATTTTCTTCATTTTCCTCGTCTCTAACTTTGCTTTGCTTGGTTTTCCTCTGCTCTAAATTTGCTTTTCTTGGTTTACATCCGCTCTAACCCCGCTTTTCTCGGTTTTCCTTCGCTCTAAATTGGCTTTTCTTGGTTTTTTTGCGCTCTAACCCCGCTTTTTTTTTGTTTTCCTCCATTCTAACCTTGCTTTTCTTGGTTTTCCTCCACTCTAGCCCAACTTTTCTTGATTTTCCTGTGCTCTAACCTTGTTTTTTTGGTTTTCCTCCGCTCTAACCTTGCTTTTCTTGGATTCCATCCACTCTAACCCCGCTTTTCTCGGTTTTCCTCAGCTCCAACCCCGCTTTTCTTGGTTTTCCTCCGCTCTAACCCCGCTTTTCATGGTTTTCCTCTGCTGTAACCCTACTTTTCTTGGTTTTCCTCCGCTCTAACCCCGCCATTCTTGGTTTTCCTCCGCTCTAACCCCGTCTTTCTTGGTTTTCCTCCGCTCTAACTTCACTATTCTTCGTTTTCCTCCGCTCTAACTTCACTTTTTTTGTTTTTCCTCCGCTCTAACCCCTCTTTTCTTGGTTTTCCTTCGCACTAACTTAGCTTTTCTTGGTTTTCCTCCGCTCTAACCCCGCTTTTCTTGGTTTTTCTCAGCTCTGACCCCGCTACTCTTGATTTTCCTCCGCTCTAACATTCCTTTTCTTGGTTTTCCTCATCTCTAATCTCACTGTTCTTGGTTTTCCTCTGCAGTAACATAGCTTTTCTTGACTTTCCTCCGATCTAACCCCGCCATTCTTGGTTTTCCTCCGCTCTAACCCCATCTTTCTTGGTTTTCCTCCACTCTAACTTCGCTATTCTTCGTTTTCCTCCCTTCTAACTTCACTTTTTTTGTTTTTCCTCCGCTCCAACCCCGCTTTTCTTGGTTTTCTCCCGCTCTAACCCCGCTTTTCTTGTATTTCATCCATCCTAACCCCCCTTGTCTTGGTTTTTCTCCGCTCCAACTTTGCTTTTCTTGGTTTTCATCCGCTCTAACTTCGCTTTTCTTGGTTTTCCTCCACTCTAACTTCGCTTTTCTTTGTTTTCCTTTGCACTAATTTGGCTTTTCTTGGTTTTCCTGCGCTTTAACCTTTTTCTCATGGTATTCCTCTGCTGTAACCCTACTTTTCTTGGTTTTCCTCCGCTCTAACTTCGTCTCTCTTGGATTTCCTCCGTTCTAACCCCGCCATTCTTGGTTTTCCTCCGCTCTAACCCCGTCTTTCTTGGTTTTCCTCTGCTCTAAACCCACTTTTCTTTGTTTTTCTCTGCTCTATCCCCGCTTTTCTTGGTTTTCCTCCGCTCTAACTTCGCTTTTCTTGGTTTTCCTCCGCTATAACTTCGCTTTTCTTGGTTTTCCGCTGATCTATACCCGCTTTTCTTCGTTTTCCTCGTCTCTAACTTTGCTTTGCTTGGTTTTCCTCTATTCTAACTTTGCTTTTCTTGGTTTACTTCCGCTCTAACCCCGCTTTTCTCGGTTTTCCTTCGCTCTAACTTGGCTTTTCTTGGATTTTTGCGCTCTAACCCCGCTTTTTTTTTGTTTTCCTCCATTCTAACCTTGCTTTTCTTGGTTTTCCTCCACTCTAGCCCAGCTTTTCTTGATTTTCCTGTGCTCTAACCTTTTTTTTTGGTTTTCCTCCGCTCTAACCTTGTTTTTCTTGTTTTCCCTCCGCTCCAACCCCGCTTTTCTTGGTTTTCCTCCGCTCTAACCTTGCTTTTCTTGGATTTCATCCACTCTAACCCCGCTTTTCTCGGTTTTCCTCAGCTCCAACCCCGCTTTTCTTGGTTTTCCTCCGCTCTAACCCCGCTTTTCATGGTTTTCCTCTGCTGTAACCCTAATTTTCTTGGTTTTCCTCCGCTCTAACCCCGCCATTCTTGGTTTTCCTCTGCTCTAACCCCGCCATTCTTGGTTTTCCTCCGCTCTAACCCCATCTTTCTTGGTTTTCCTCCCCTCTAACTTCACTTTTTTTGTTTTTCCTCCGCTCTAACCCCTCTTTTCTTGGTTTTCCTCCGCACTAACTTAGCTGTTCTTGGTTTTCTTGCGCTCTAACCCCGCTTTTCTTAGTTTTCCTCCACTCTAGCCACGCTTTTCTAGATTTTCCTCCGCTCCAACACCTCTTTTCTTGGTTTTCCTCCGTTCTAACATTGCTTTTCTTGGATTTCCTCATCTCTAATCTCACTGTTCTTGGTTTTCCTCTGCTGTAACCCTACTTTTCTTGGTTTTCCTCCGCTCTAACCCCGCTTTTCTAGGTTTTCCTTCGCTCTAAGCCCGCTTTTCTTGGTTGTACTCCGCTCTAACTTCGATTTTCTTCTTTTTCCTCCACTCTATCCCCGCTTTTCTTGGTTTTCATCTGCTCTAACGTCTCTTTTCTTGGTTTACCTCTGCTCTGACCTCGCTTTTCTTGGTTTTCCTCCGCTCTAACCCCGCTTTTCATGGTTTTCCTCTGTTGTTATCCTTCTTTTCTAGGTTTTCCTCCGCTCTAACCCCGCTTTTCTTGGTTTTCCTTCGCTCTAAGCCCGCTTTTCTTGGTTGTACTCCGCTCTAACTTCGATTTTCTTCTTTTTCCTCCACTGTATCCCCGCTTTTCTTGGTTTACATCTGCTCTAACGTCTCTTATCTTAGTTTATCTCCGCTCTGACCCCGCTTTTCTTGGTTTTCCTCCGCTCTAACTTCGCTTTTTTTGGCTTTCCTCTGCTATATCCCCGCTTTTCTTTGTTTTCCTCCACTCTTACTCACTGTTCTTGGTTTTCCTCCACTCAAACCCTGCTTTTCTTGGTTTTCCTTTGCTCTAACTTGGCTTTTCTTGGTTTTCCTGCGCTCTAACCCCATTTTTCTTGGTTTTCCTCCGCTCTAACCCCGCTTTTCTTGGTTTTCCTCCATTCTAACCTTGCTTTTCTTGGTTTTCCTCCACTCTAGCCCCGCTTTTCTTGATTTTCCTGTGCTCTAACCTTGTTTTTTTGGTTTTCCTCCGCTCTAACCTTGTTTTTCTTGTTTTCCCTCCGCTCCAACCCCGCTTTTCTTGGTTTTCCTCCGCTCTAACCTTGCTTTTCTTGGATTTCATCCACTCTAACCCCGCTTTTCTCGGTTTTCCTCAGCTCCAACCCCGCTTTTCTTGGTTTTCCTCCGCTCTAACCCCGCTTTTCATGGTTTTCCTCTGCTGTAACCCTAATTTTCTTGGTTTTCCTCCGCTCTAACCCCGCCATTCTTGGTTTTCCTCCGCTCTAACCCCGTCTTTCTTGGTTTTCCTCCGCTCTAACTTCACTATTCTTCGTTTTCCTCCGCTCTAACTTCACTTTTTTTGTTTTTCCTCCGCTCTAACCCCTCTTTTCTTGGTTTTCCTTCGCACTAACTTAGCTTTTCTTGGTTTTCCTCCGCTCTAACCCCGCTTTTCTTGGTTTTTCTCAGCTCTGACCCCGCTACTCTTGATTTTCCTCCGCTCTAACATTCCTTTTCTTGGTTTTCCTCATCTCTAATCTCACTGTTCTTGGTTTTCCTCTGCAGTAACATAGCTTTTCTTGACTTTCCTCCGCTCTAACCCCGCCATTCTTGGTTTTCCTCCGCTCTAACCCCATCTTTCTTGGTTTTCCTCCACTCTAACTTCGCTATTCTTCGTTTTCCTCCCCTCTAACTTCACTTTTTTTGTTTTTCCTCCGCTCTAACCCCTCTTTTCTTGGTTTTCCACCGCACTAACTTAGCTGTTCTTGGTTTTCTTGCGCTCTAACCCCGCTTTTCTTAGTTTTCCTCCACTCTAGCCACGCTTTTCTAGATTTTCCTCCGCTCCAACACCTCTTTTCTTGGTTTTCCTCTGTTCTAACATTGCTTTTCTTGGATTTCCTCATCTCTAATCTCACTGTTCTTGGTTTTCCTCTGCTGTAACCCTACTTTTCTTGGTTTTCCTCCGCTCTAACCCCGCTTTTCTAGGTTTTCCTTCGCTCTAAGCCCGCTTTTCTTGGTTGTACTCCGCTCTAACTTCGATTTTCTTCTTTTTCCTCCACTCTATCCCCGCTTTTCTTGGTTTTCATCTGCTCAAACGTCTCTTTTCTTGGTTTACCTCTGCTCTGACCTCGCTTTTCTTGGTTTTCCTCCGCTCTAACCCCGCTTTTCTTTGTTTTCCGCTGCTCTATCCCAGCTTTTCTTGGTTTTCCTCCGCTCTAACCCCGCTTTTCATGGTTTTCCTCTGTAGTTACCCTACTTTTCTTGGTTTTCCTCCGCTCTAACCCCGCTTTTCATGGTTTTCCTTCGCTCTAAGCCCGCTTTTCTTGGTTGTACTCCGCTCTAACTTCGATTTTCTTGTTTTTCCTCCGCTCTATCCCCGCTTTTCTTGGTTTTCATCTGCTCTAACGTCTCTTTTCTTGGTTGTCCTCCGCTCTGACCTCGCTTTTCTTGTTTTTCCTCTGCTCTAACACCGCTTTTCTTTGTTTTCCGCTGCTCTATCCAAGCTTTTCTTGGTTTTCCTCTGCTCTAACCCCGCTTTTCATGGTTTTCCTCTGTTGTTACCCTACTTTTCTTGGTTTTCCTCCGCTCTAACCCCGCTTTTCTAGGTTTTCCTTCGCTCTAAGCCCGCTTTTCTTGGTTGTACTCCGCTCTAACTTCGATTTTCTTCTTTTTCCTCCACTCTATCCCCGCTTTTCTTGGTTTTCATCTGCTCTAACGTCTCTTTTCTTGGTTTACCTCCGCTCTGACCTCGCTTTTCTTGTTTTTCCTCCGCTCTAACCCCGCTTTTCTTTGTTTTCCGCTGCTCTAACCCTGCCATTCCTGGTTTTCCTCCGCTCTAACCACGTCTTTCTTGGTTTTCCTCCACTCTAACTTCGCTATTCTTCGATTTCCTCCGCTCTAACATTGCTTTTCTTGGTTTTCCTCATCTCTAATCTCATTGTTCTAGGTTTTCCTCTGCTGTAACCCTACTTTTCTTGGTTTTCCTTCGCTCTAACCCTTCTTTTCTTGGTTTTCCTTCGCTCTAAGCTCGCTTTTCTTGGTTGTCCTCCGCTGCAGCCGCGCTTTTCCTGGATTTCATGCACTCTAACCCCGCTTTTCTTGGATTTCATCCATTCGAACCCCGCTTTTCTCGGTATTCCTTCGTTCTAACTTCGCTTTTCTTGTTTTTCCTCTGCTCTAACGCCGCCATTCTTCGTTTTCCTCTGCTCTAACTTAGCTTTTCTTGGTTTTCCTCCGTGCTAACTTCACTTTTCTTGGTTTTCCTACGCTCTAACCTCGCTTTTCTTGGTTTTCGTCTTCTCTAACCCCTCTTTTCTTGGTTTAAATTTTCTCTAACCCCACTTTTCTTTGTTTTCCTCTGCTCTATCCCCGCTTTTCTTGGTTTTCCTCCGCTCTGTCGTCGCTTTTCTCGGATTTCCTCCGCACTAACCCCGCTTTTCTTGGTTTTCCTCCACTCTAACCCCGCCATTCTTGG
The DNA here is from genome assembly GCF_054131305.1 of Coturnix japonica. Taxonomy (NCBI): domain Eukaryota; kingdom Metazoa; phylum Chordata; class Aves; order Galliformes; family Phasianidae; genus Coturnix; species Coturnix japonica. The sequence goes on along the minus strand of NC_140666.1, from coordinate 4,257,685 downwards.
TTTTCCTCTGCTCTAACCCCGCCATTCTTTGTTTTCCTCCGCTCCAACCCCGCTTTTCTTGGTTTTCATCCGCTCTAACCCCGCTTTTCTTGGATTTCATCCAATCTAACCCCGCTTTTCTCGGTTTTCCTCAGGTCCAACCCCGCTTTTCTTGGTTTTCCTCCGCTCTAAAACCGCTTTTCATGGTTTTCCTGCGCTCTAACCCCATTTTTCTTGGTTTTCCTTCGCTCTAACCCCGCCATTCTTGGTTTTCCTCCGCTCTAACCCCGTCTTTCTTGGTTTTCCTCCGCTCTAACTTCGCTATTCTTTGTTTTCCTGCGCTCTAACTTCACTTTTTTTGTTTTTCCTCCGCTCCAACCCCGCATTTCTTGGTTTTCCTCCGCTCTAACCCCGTTTTTTATGGTTTTCCTGTTCTCTAATCCTATTTTTCTTGCTTTTCCTGCGCTCTAACCCCACCATTCTTGGTTTTCCTCCGCTCTAACCCCGTCTTTCTTGGTTTTCCTCTGCTCTAACTTTGCTATTCTTCGTTTTCCTCCACTCTAACCCCTCTTTTCTAAGTTTTCCTCTGCTCTAATCCCGCTTTTCTTGGTTTTCCTCTGATCCAACCCCGCTTTTCTTAGTTTTCCTCCACTCTAACCCCGCTTTTCTTGGTTTTCCTCTGCTCTAACTTGGCTTTTCTTGGTTTACTTCCGCTCTAACCCCGCTTTTCTCGGTTTTCCTTCGCTCTAACTTGGCTTTTCTTGGATTTTTGCGCTCTAACCCCGCTTTTTTTTTGTTTTCCTCCATTCTAACCTTGCTTTTCTTGGTTTTCCTCCACTCTAGCCCAGCTTTTCTTGATTTTCCTGTGCTCTAACCTTTTTTTTTGGTTTTCCTCTGCTCTAACCTTGTTTTTCTTGTTTTCCCTCCGCTCCAACCCCGCTTTTCTTGGTTTTCCTCCGCTCTAACCTTGCTTTTCTTGGATTTCATCCACTCTAACCCCGCTTTTCTCGGTTTTCCTCAGCTCCAACCCCGCTTTTCTTGGTTTTCCTCCGCTCTAACCCCGCTTTTCATGGTTTTCCTCTGCTGTAACCCTAATTTTCTTGGTTTTCCTCCGCTCTAACCCCGCCATTCTTGGTTTTCCTCCGCTCTAACCCCGTCTTTCTTGGTTTTCCTCCGCTCTAACTTCACTATTCTTCGTTTTCCTCCGCTCTAACTTCACTTTTTTTGTTTTTCCTCCGCTCTAACCCCTCTTTTCTTGGTTTTCCTTCGCACTAACTTAGCTTTTCTTGGTTTTCCTCCGCTCTAACCCCGCTTTTCTTGGTTTTTCTCAGCTCTGACCCTGCTACTCTTGATTTTCCTCCGCTCTAACATTCCTTTTCTTGGTTTTCCTCATCTCTAATCTCACTGTTCTTGGTTTTCCTCTGCAGTAACATAGCTTTTCTTGACTTTCCTCCGATCTAACCCCGCCATTCTTGGTTTTCCTCCGCTCTAACCCCATCTTTCTTGGTTTTCCTCCACTCTAACTTCGCTATTCTTCGTTTTCCTCCCCTCTAACTTCACTTTTTTTGTTTTTCCTCCGCTCTAACCCCTCTTTTCTTGGTTTTCCACCGCACTAACTTAGCTGTTCTTGGTTTTCTTGCGCTCTAACCCCGCTTTTCTTAGTTTTCCTCCACTCTAGCCACGCTTTTCTAGATTTTCCTCCGCTCCAACACCTCTTTTCTTGGTTTTCCTCTGTTCTAACATTGCTTTTCTTGGATTTCCTCATCTCTAATCTCACTGTTCTTGGTTTTCCTCTGCTGTAACCCTACTTTTCTTGGTTTTCCTCCGCTCTAACCCCGCTTTTCTAGGTTTTCCTTCGCTCTAAGCCCGCTTTTCTTGGTTGTACTCCGCTCTAACTTCGATTTTCTTCTTTTTCCTCCACTCTATCCCCGCTTTTCTTGGTTTTCATCTGCTCAAACGTCTCTTTTCTTGGTTTACCTCTGCTCTGACCTCGCTTTTCTTGGTTTTCCTCCGCTCTAACCCCGCTTTTCTTTGTTTTCCGCTGCTCTATCCCAGCTTTTCTTGGTTTTCCTCCGCTCTAACCCCGCTTTTCATGGTTTTCCTCTGTAGTTACCCTACTTTTCTTGGTTTTCCTCCGCTCTAACCCCGCTTTTCATGGTTTTCCTTCGCTCTAAGCCCGCTTTTCTTGGTTGTACTCCGCTCTAACTTCGATTTTCTTGTTTTTCCTCCGCTTTATCCCCGCTTTTCTTGGTTTTCATCTGCTCTAACGTCTCTTTTCTTGGTTGTCCTCCGCTCTGACCTCGCTTTTCTTGTTTTTCCTCTGCTCTAACACCGCTTTTCTTTGTTTTCCGCTGCTCTATCCAAGCTTTTCTTGGTTTTCCTCTGCTCTAACCCCGCTTTTCATGGTTTTCCTCTGTTGTTACCCTACTTTTCTTGGTTTTCCTCCGCTCTAACCCCGCTTTTCTAGGTTTTCCTTCGCTCTAAGCCCGCTTTTCTTGGTTGTACTCCGCTCTAACTTCGATTTTCTTCTTTTTCCTCCACTCTATCCCCGCTTTTCTTGGTTTTCATCTGCTCTAACGTCTCTTTTCTTGGTTTACCTCCGCTCTGACCTCGCTTTTCTTGTTTTTCCTCCGCTCTAACCCCGCTTTTCTTTGTTTTCCGCTGCTCTAACCCTGCCATTCCTGGTTTTCCTCCGCTCTAACCACGTCTTTCTTGGTTTTCCTCCACTCTAACTTCGCTATTCTTCGATTTCCTCCGCTCTAACATTGCTTTTCTTGGTTTTCCTCATCTCTAATCTCATTGTTCTAGGTTTTCCTCTGCTGTAACCCTACTTTTCTTGGTTTTCCTTCGCTCTAACCCTTCTTTTCTTGGTTTTCCTTCGCTCTAAGCTCGCTTTTCTTGGTTGTCCTCCGCTGCAGCCGCGCTTTTCCTGGATTTCATGCACTCTAACCCCGCTTTTCTTGGATTTCATCCATTCGAACCCCGCTTTTCTCGGTATTCCTTCGTTCTAACTTCGCTTTTCTTGTTTTTCCTCTGCTCTAACGCCGCCATTCTTCGTTTTCCTCTGCTCTAACTTAGCTTTTCTTGGTTTTCCTCCGTGCTAACTTCACTTTTCTTGGTTTTCCTACGCTCTAACCTCGCTTTTCTTGGTTTTCGTCTTCTCTAACCCCTCTTTTCTTGGTTTAAATTTTCTCTAACCCCACTTTTCTTTGTTTTCCTCTGCTCTATCCCCGCTTTTCTTGGTTTTCCTCCGCTCTGTCGTCGCTTTTCTCGGATTTCCTCCGCACTAACCCCGCTTTTCTTGGTTTTCCTCCACTCTAACCCCGCCATTCTTGGTTTTCCTCTGCTCTAACCCCGCCATTCTTTGTTTTCCTCCGCTCCAACCCCGCTTTTCTTGGTTTTCATCCGCTCTAACCCCGCTTTTCTTGGATTTCATCCAATCTAACCCCGCTTTTCTCGGTTTTCCTCAGGTCCAACCCCGCTTTTCTTGGTTTTCCTCCGCTCTAAAACCGCTTTTCATGGTTTTCCTGCGCTCTAACCCCATTTTTCTTGGTTTTCCTTCGCTCTAACCCCGCCATTCTTGGTTTTCCTCCGCTCTAACCCCGTCTTTCTTGGTTTTCCTCCGCTCTAACTTCGCTATTCTTTGTTTTCCTGCGCTCTAACTTCACTTTTTTTGTTTTTCCTCCGCTCCAACCCCGCATTTCTTGGTTTTCCTCCGCTCTAACCCCGTTTTTTATGGTTTTCCTGTTCTCTAATCCTATTTTTCTTGCTTTTCCTCCGCTCTAACCCCACCATTCTTGGTTTTCCTCCGCTCTAACCCCGTCTTTCTTGGTTTTCCTCTGCTCTAACTTTGCTATTCTTCGTTTTCCTCCGCTCTAACCCCTCTTTTCTAAGTTTTCCTCTGCTCTAATCCCGCTTTTCTTGGTTTTCCTCTGATCCAACCCCGCTTTTCTTAGTTTTCCTCCACTCTAACCCCGCTTTTCTTGGTTTTCCTCTGCTCTAACTTGGCTTTTCTTGGTTTTCCTGCACTCTAACCCCATTTTTCTTTCATTTCCTACGCTCTAAGCCCGCTTTTCTTGTTTTTCCTCCGCTCTAACTTCGCTTTTCTTGGTTTTCCTCCACTCTAGCCCAGCTTTTCTTGATTTTCCTCTGCTCTAACCTTGTTTTTTTGATTTTCCTCCGCTCTAACCCCTTTTTCTTGGTTTTCCTCCGCTGCAACCCCGTTTTTCTTGGTTTTCCTCCGCTCCAACCCCGCTTTTCTTGGTTTTCATCCGCTCTAACCCCGCTTTTCTTGGATTTCATCCACTCTAACCCCGCTTTTCTCGGTTTTCCTCAGCTCCAACCCTGCTTTTCTTGGTTTTCCACCTCTCTAACCCCGCTTTTCATGCTTTTCCTCTGCTGTAATCCTATTTTTCTTGGTTTTCCTCCTCACTAACCCAGTCTTTCTTGGTTTTCCTCCGCTCTAACTTCGCTATTCTTCGTTTTCCTCCGCTCTAACTTCACTTTTTTTGTTTTTCCTCCGCTCTAACCCCGCTTTTCATGGTTTTTCTCTGCTGTAACCCTACTTTTCATGGTTTTCCTCTGCTCACCTTGCCGTTCTTGGTTTTCCTCCGCTCTAACCCCGTCTTTTTTGGTTTTCCTCCGCTCTAACTTCGCTATTCTTCATTTTCCTGCTCTCTAACTTCACTTTTTTTGTTTTTCCTCCGCTCCAACCGCGCATTTCTTGGTTTTCCTCTGCTCTAACCCCGCTTTTCTAGGTTTTCCTTCGCTCTAAGCCCGCTTTTCTTGGTTGTACTCCGCTCTAACTTCGATTTTCTTCTTTTTCCTCCACTCTATCCCCGCTTTTCTTGGTTTTCATCTGCTCTAACGTCTCTTTTCTTGGTTTACCTCCGCTCTGACCTCGCTTTTCTTGTTTTTCCTCCGCTCTAACCCCGCTTTTCTTTGTTTTCCGCTGCTCTAACCCTGCCATTCCTGGTTTTCCTCCGCTCTAACCACGTCTTTCTTGGTTTTCCTCCACTCTAACTTCGCTATTCTTCGATTTCCTCCGCTCTAACATTGCTTTTCTTGGTTTTCCTCATCTCTAATCTCATTGTTCTAGGTTTTCCTCTGCTGTAACCCTACTTTTCTTGGTTTTCCTTCGCTCTAACCCTTCTTTTCTTGGTTTTCCTTCGCTCTAAGCCCGCTTTTCTTGGTTGTCCTCTGCTGCAGCCGCGCTTTTCCTGGATTTCATGCACTCTAACCCCGCTTTTCTGGGATTTCATCCATTCTAACCCCGCTTTTCTCGGATTTCATCCATTCTAACCCCGCTTTTCTCGGTATTCCTTCGTTCTAACTTCGCTTTTCTTGTTTTTCCTCTGCTCTAACGCCGCCATTCTTCGTTTTCCTCTGCTCTAACTTAGCTTTTCTTGGTTTTCCTCCGTGCTAACTTCACTTTTCTTGGTTTTCCTACGCTCTAACCTCGCTTTTCTTGGTTTTCGTCTTCTCTAACCCCTCTTTTCTTGGTTTAAATTTTCTCTAACCCCACTTTTCTTTGTTTTCCTCTGCTCTATCCCCGCTTTTCTTGGTTTTCCTCCGCTCTGTCGTCGCTTTTCTCGGATTTCCTCCGCACTAACCCCGCTTTTCTTGGTTTTCCTCCACTCTAACCCCGCCATTCTTGGTTTTCCTCTGCTCTAACCCCGCCATTCTTTGTTTTCCTCCGCTCCAACCCCGCTTTTCTTGGTTTTCATCCGCTCTAACCCCGCTTTTCTTGGATTTCATCCAATCTAACCCCGCTTTTCTCGGTTTTCCTCAGGTCCAACCCCGCTTTTCTTGGTTTTCCTCCGCTCTGTCGTCGCTTTTCTCGGATTTCCTCCGCACTAACCCCGCTTTTCTTGGTTTTCCTCCACTCTAACCCCGCCATTCTTGGTTTTCCTCTGCTCTAACCCCGCCATTCTTTGTTTTCCTCCGCTCCAACCCCGCTTTTCTTGGTTTTCATCCGCTCTAACCCCACTTTTCTTGGATTTCATCCAATCTAACCCCGCTTTTCTCGGTTTTCCTCAGGTCCAACCCCGCTTTTCTTGGTTTTCCTCCGCTCTAAAACCGCTTTTCATGGTTTTCCTGCGCTCTAACCCCATTTTTCTTGGTTTTCCTTCGCTCTAACCCCGCCATTCTTGGTTTTCCTCCGCTCTAACCCCGTCTTTCTTGGTTTTCCTCCGCTCTAACTTCGCTATTCTTTGTTTTCCTGCGCTCTAACTTCACTTTTTTTGTTTTTCCTCCGCTCCAACCCCGCATTTCTTGGTTTTCCTCCGCTCTAACCCCGTTTTTTATGGTTTTCCTGTTCTCTAATCCTATTTTTCTTGCTTTTCCTGCGCTCTAACCCCACCATTCTTGGTTTTCCTCCGCTCTAACCCCGTCTTTCTTGGTTTTCCTCTGCTCTAACTTTGCTATTCTTCGTTTTCCTCCGCTCTAACTTCACTTTTTTTGTTTTTCCTCCGCTCTAACCCCTCTTTTCTTGGTTTTCCTCCGCTCTAATCCCGCTTTTCTTGGTTTTCCTCTGATCCAACCCCGCTTTTCTTAGTTTTCCTCCACTCTAACCCCGCTTTTCTTGGTTTTCCTCTGCTCTAACTTGGCTTTTCTTGGTTTTCCTGCACTCTATCCCCATTTTTCTTGCATTTCCTCCACTCTAAGCCCGCTTTTCTTGTTTTTCCTCCGCTCTAACTTCGCTTTTCTTGGTTTTCCTCCACTCTATCCCAGCTTTTCTTTATTTTCCTCTGCTCTAACCTTATTTTTTTGATTTTCCTCCGCTCTAACCCTGTTTTTCTTTGTTTTCCTCCGCTGCAACCCCGTTTTTCTTGGTTTTCCTCCGCTCCAACCCCGCTTTTCTTGGTTTTCATCCGCTCTAACCCCGCTTTTCTTGGATTTCATCCACTCTAACCCCGCTTTTCTCGGTTTTCCTCAGCTCCAACCCTGCTTTTCTTGGTTTTCCTCCTCTCTAACCCCGCTTTTCATGCTTTTCCTCTGCTGTAATCCTATTTTTCTTGGTTTTCCTCCTCACTAACCCCGTCTTTCTTGGTTTTCCTCCGCTCTAACTTCGCTATTCTTCGTTTTCCTCCGCTCTAACTTCACTTTTTTTGTTTTTCCTCCGCTCTAACCCCGCTTTTCATGGTTTTTCTCTGCTGTAACCCTACTTTTCATGGTTTTCCTCTGCTCACCTAGCCATTCTTGGTTTTCCTCCGCTCTAACCCCGTCTTTTTTGGTTTTCCTCCGCTCTAACTTCGCTATTCTTCCTTTTCCTGCGCTCTAACTTCACTTTTTTTGTTTTTCCTCCGCTCCAACCCCGCATTTCTTGGTTTTCCTCCGCTCTAACCCCGCTTTTTATGGTTTTCCTCTGCTGTAATCCTATTTTTCTTGCTTTTCCTCCGCTCTAACCCCGTCTTTCTTGGTTTTCCTCCGCTCTAACCCCGTCCTTCTTGGTTTTCCTCCGCTCTAACTTCGCTATTCTTCGTTTTCCTCCGCTCTAATCCCGCTTTTCTTGGTTTTCCTCTGATCCAACCCCACTTTTCTTAGTTTTCCTCCACTCTAACCCCGCTTTTCTTGGTTTTCCTCTGCTCTAACTTGGCTTTTCTTGATTTTCCTCTGCTCTAACCCCATTTTTCTTGCATTTCATCTGCTCTAAGCCCGCTATTCTTGTTTTTCCTCCGCTCTAACTTCGCTTTTCTTATTTTTCCTCCACTCTAGCTGTCACGGTTTGAACTAAAAATCCACCTGCGTCCGTGACAGGGGCCGTGGGCCCCGGAGGGGCCCTGGGCCGAAAGGAAAAAAGTTAATTAGGAAAGGAAGACAGCAGCAACAATCTAAGGAGGCACACTTATTTACTAAATACTTTATCGAAATACCGGATAACACAATATAATACAATATAATTGAAAATTGAAAATTGGGCTAACGAATCAAGCAAAATAGGAGAGAGAATGAGTCCCGTAACCGAGAGGCCTACTGTGAAATTTAGGCGAGACGGTGAAGGCTCCCACACACTCCCCTGAACGCCAGAACTCGAAAGACATCAGTCTAGTCTGCGACAGAGTTAATATAGAGTCCAGGTCCCATGACCTATCGTGTTGTTCCCTGGGAGATGTAGTCTTCTTCTGTAAGTTGCAGATTCAGTAAAATTATTCATGCTTTATATGATGTTATGATGTGGAATACTGATAGCAAAATTACAAAATTATTAAACCATGACATTCCACCCCTTATTCTACATCATTACATTATGTTTATACATACATACACACTCATATGTATAATTGTGAATAATCAGCAACCTTATTTTTCTCAACAATTTATATTTATTCCATACAAATCCCTAAGTTGAGAACAAAACTCTATAACCTAACCTACTATTTATTAATTTTGAGAAAATGGCAAAACTGCCAGAAAAGGAAAAACACGTCAGCGGTAGAGGGGAAAGGCAGTGCTAGTAGGGCGTCCCCCACATCAAGGTGCACTCATCCTTTCCCAGCCACCACAGCAGATTCCCTTTTGACTTATACTTCTTTCCATGTGTGCTCTACACATGCATGGCCAGTGCAGGATATAGAGTCCAGATGGAAAACTTGCTTACAGAATGCCTAATTAAGGTATATAGAGAAAAGTGTTTCCTTAACATTAATCCACTCTATCTTAAGTCCTATACCTAATTGAACTATTCTGTACCTAATTGAAATATTTTCTGAGACTCTACCTATATATATACAGGAAAAAATCATTGGCTGCACTCCCCCAACATCAAATTCCCTTGTGGTACACATTGGACATTCCCATTTTTGTCCATCACCCACCATGTGCACCCAGGTCCCTGGGCAAAGACAGTACCCCGGAGAGGTTTGCCCTTTCCAGACGCTGGAAGGACCCAAACTGTTTTTCCCAACACACTTTTTATGTGTACTACAGGAACCTTATCTCCCTCCACGGTACGTAGGGAGCTGGATTGGTTAGGACCATTACGATTACTAGATCCTCGAGTGTTGACCAACCAGGTGGCTTCTGCTAAATGGTTCTCCCAATTTTTGTACGTTCCACCACCCATTGCTTTCAACATAGTTTTCAACAACCCATTGAATCGTTCAATCTTACCAGAAGCTGGTGCATGATAGGGAATATGGTGAATCCACTCAATGCCATGATTTTTGGCCCAAGTGGTTACAAGAGAATTTTTGAAATGAGTCCCATTATGATTCAATTCTTTCTGGAGTGCCATGCCGCCACAGGATTTGCTTTTCCAACCCTAATATGGTGCTTCGGGCGGTAGCATGGGGTACTGCGTATGTTTCAAGCCACCCAGTGGTTGCTTCCACCATGGTGAGTACATAACGCTTACCATTGCGAGATCGTGGCAAGGTGATATAATCAACCTGCCATGCCTCTCCATATTTATACTTTTGCCATCGCCCTTCCCCCCAAAAAGGTTTCATCCTCTTGGCTTGTTTAATTATGGCGCATGTTTCACAGTCATGAATAACTTGAGCAATAGCGTCCATAGTTAAGTCCACCCCTCGGTCTCTGGCCCACTTGTATGTCGCATCCCTTCCTTGATGACCTGAAGTCTCGTGGGCCCACCGAGCTAGGAATAATTCACCCTTGTTCTGCCAGTCCAAGTCTATTTGAGCCACCTCAATTTTGGCAGCTCGATCAACCTGATGGTTATTTTTATGTTCTTCAGTAGCCTTACTTTTAGGCACATGAGCATCTACATGGCGCACCTTTACAACAATGTTCCTTATTCGGGCAGCAATGTCTTTCCACAGTTCAGCAGCCCAAACAGGTTTACCCTTTCGTTGCCAATTATCATCTTCCCACTGTTGCAACCACCCCCATAAGGCATTTGCCACCATCCATGAATCAGTATAAAGATGAAGCATTGGCCACCTCTCCCGTTCAGCTACATCTAAAGCCAGCTGAACAGCCTTTACCTCTGCGAATTGACTTGATTCTCCTTTACCTTCAGTGGCCTCTGCAACTTGTCGTGTGGGGCTCCATACAGCAGCTTTCCATCTGCGATGCTTCCCTACAATACGACATGATCCGTCTGTGAATAGGGCAAATTTCTTTTCGTTTTCTGGTAGCTCATTGTATGGTGGTGCCTCTTTAGCACGTGATACCTCTTCTGTAGGTGGTTTTTCAATTTTTTTACTCTCAGGCCAGTCCATGATCACTTCTAGAATTCCAGGACGGCCGAGTTTTCCCATTCGAGCTCGTTGAGTAATTAATGAAATCCACTTACTCCAAGTGGCATCAGTAGCATGATGGGTGGAGGGAACCTGTCCTTTAAACATCCAGTTTATTACTGGCAAGCGAGGTGCTAGAAGAAGCTGAACCTCTGTCCCAACTACTTCAGAAGCAGCCCGAACCCCCTCATACACGGCTAAGATCTCCTTCTCAGTCGGAGTGTAGCGCTCCTCAGACCCTTTATATGCTCGACTCCAGAATCCTAGGGGTCGGCCTCGGGTCTCTCCTGAGGCTCTTTGCCACAAACTCCACGTGGGACCTTTCTCTCCAGCAGCAGTGTAGAGGATGTTCTTCACATCCTGTCCCGTCCGTACTGGCCCCAAGGCCACGGCACGGGCTATTTCTTGTTTTATCTGCTCAAAAGCCTGCTGCTGCTCAGGACCCCATGAGAAATTATTCTTCTTCCGTGTTACCTGATAGAGGGGGCTCACTATGTGGCTGTAGTTTGGGACATGCATTCTCCAAAAGCCCACTACTCCCAGAAAAGATTGGGTCTCTGTTTTGTTGGTGGGCGGAGACATAGCAGTGATTTTGTCAATCACATCTGCTGGGATGTGACGACGTCCATCTTGCCATTTTATACCTAAGAACTGGATTTCCTGGGCAGGCCCCTTCACCTTGCTGCTCTTAATGGCAAAACCAGCTTGCAAAAGAATTTGGATTATCTGTTTTCCTTTCTGGAAAACCTCTGCTGCTGTATGGCCCCACACTACAATATCATCAATATACTGAAAGTGCTCAGGAGCATTACCCTGTTCCAAGACAGCTTGGATCAATCCATGGCAAATTGTTGGGCTGTGCTTCCACCCCTGAGGTAAACGGTTCCAGGTATACTGAATACCTCTCCAGGTAAAAGCAAACTGTGGCCTACATTTTGCAGCCAATGGGATGGAAAAGAAGGCATTAGCAATGTCAATGGTGGCATACCACCTAGCTTCTTTTGACTCCAATTCATACTGGAGTTCTAGCATGTCTGGTACAGCAGCACTTAATGGAGGTGTGACTTCATTCAGGCCACGGTAATCTACCGTCAGCCTCCATTCCCCACTGGTTTTACGCACTGGCCATATGGGGCTGTTAAAAGGCGAGTGAGTTTTGCTAATCACTCCCTGATTTTCTAATTGGCGAATTAGCTTGTGAATGGGGAGCAATGAGTCCCTATTGGTGCGGTACTGCCGTCTGTGAACCACTTTGGTGGCAATTGGTACCACTTGGTCTTTTACCTGGAGCAACCCCACAGCAGAAGGATCATCTGACAGACCAGGTAAAGTTGACAGCTGCTTAACACCGTTTGTGTTAACAGCAGCTATCCCAAAGGCCCATCGATACCCCTTGGGATCCTTAAAATGTCCCATCCTAAGGTAATCGATTCCCAGTATACATGGAGCCTCTGGACCAGTCACAATAGGGTGTTTTTGCCAGTTTTTACCAGTGAGGCTTATTTCGGCCTCCAACATAGTCAATTCTTGAGAACCCCCAGTCACTCCATGGATATATATTGGTTGTGTCCCTTGGTGACTTGAGGGCATTAGGGTGCATTGTGCACCAGTGTCCACCAAGGCTTTATATTTCTGTGGTTGAGATGTGCCAGGCCACTTAATCCACACAGTCCAGTATACTCTGTTGTCCCTTTCCCCCCCCTGGCTGGGGGCAGGGCCCCTCTATTGTTTACCTCGGTGGCTTGCAGCAACTGGAACTTTCCCCCTTTTGGAAGAGTTCGCCTTGGTGGTTGTTTTGTACTGTAATTCTTTCACTCGTGCCTGAAGTGCAGAAGTGGATGAATTATACCACCTCTTTATATCCTCCCCATGATTACTCAAGAAATACAACAAAGCAAAACGTATGGTCTTATCGTTGTCATTTGCTTGAATATGAGGACCTCTCTTTTTTATGGTTGAGATTTTCGATGATACGGGTCGAGAGGAACTCATGTTGTTTAGCTTTTTCAATAGGCAATCGTGGGAATCCTGGTCCCCATCATCTGGTACCACCATGGATCCATCTACATCAGGCATGTTAGTCAACATGTCAATAATTTCATTTTGTGTTCCCTCCATTCTGTTTAACCTTTCAGCTATTTTGACAATGGCTGAAGTATAACGATTAACTTCTGTAGTGCTTATAAATAATTCAAGCTCCTGAAGTTTAGCAATTAGTTCATTAACAAGGGGTTTCCTTTCCCCTTGGCCATATACTAATGCAAGTGCACTGGCATGCTTTTCTGGAGCAGCCCTTGTAAAGTCACGCCACATTTGTCGTGGTACATGGACTATCTCAGGATCATGTAATTGGTTCGGGTCATTGCGGTTGAAGTGGGAGCTGTATAGCATTTCCACCAGAGCATTTTCTCTCAAAGTTTGGATGCCTTTCTCTATATCAGTCCATTTCCTTTTCTCAGGCTCCAAGTCCCGTTTAAAGGGGAATCTATCTCTTACCGCTATCAACATCCGCTTCCAGAGGGTGTAGGACCGATTTTGGCATGTGCCAATACCTCTGTCCACACGTGCATCTCTGGAAATGCTACCCAGTTGGCGAGCTTCATTGCCATCAAGCCACACACTGCTGGCACCATTGTCCCAGCATCGAAGTAACCAAGTGACCATATGTTCTTTTGGCTGACGTGTGTAATCCTTTCTTAGATCCCGAATTTCACTCAGTTTTAAAGATCTATCAATAATGGTCGTAATACTTTGCTCACCTTTTGCTCTATCAAGAGTCCCAGGTGTTGACGGTGGCAACTGTGTTGATGAGGCTGCCCCATCTATAAGTTTGGACTCGAGAAATTCTCGTAAAGAAAATCTAACTTTTGGCTCCTCTTCATCTTCTTATACCCCTCTAACATCCTCTGCTCCTCCAACTTCTTCTGGTCTTCTGACTCCCCCTGCTCTCCTGAGTCCCCCTGCTCTCCTGAGTCCTGCTCTCCTAACTCCCTCCGCTCTTCTAACTCCTTCTGCATTTTCTCTAACTGAGTTGAAAATTGTTTTATTTTTCGCCCTCTTACAGGGGCAACCAACATTGTATCTGGTGCCCCTGGTAGTTGGTCAAGGTGTGGTACATACGGTTCAGACTTGGGGATGTTCCCCTTGGACTGGAGGGTGCATAGCTTGGATCGGAGGAGATCGCGCTCGAACTCCAGGGTGTCGAACTCAGCCCTGAGGGCGTTGTACTTGGACTGAATTGTGTCGAACCCGGACTCGAGCGCGTCGTGTTTGAACTGGAGAGTGTTGTGCTCAGATTGGACGGCATCGTACATGGTCTGGAGGTTGTTACGATCGATCTTGATAGCATCGAACTGAACCTTGAGGTCGCTGTACATGGACCGGAGGACATCTCGCTCAGATCGGAGGGTGTTACACTCGGACTGGAGGATGTTGTGCTCAGACTGGAGGGCGTTGTAATCAGTCTGGAGGGTGTCACGCTCCGACGGGAGAATGTCACGCTCAGACTGGGGGCAGCTATTCTCAGTCTGGAGGGCGTTGTGCTCGGACTGGAGAGTGCCGTGCTCGGACTGGAGAGTGCCGTGCTCGGACTGGAGAGCGTTGTGCTCGGACTGGAGAGCGTTGTGCTTGGACCGGAGAGCTTTGTGCTCGGACTGGAGAGTGTCGTGCTTGGACCGGAGAGCGTTGTGCTTGGACTGGAGAGCGTTGTGCTCGAACTGGAGAGTGTCGTGCTTGGACCGGAGAGCGTTGTGCTCGGACTGGAGAGTGTCGTGCTCGGACTGGAGAGCGTTGTGCTTGGACTGGAGAGCGTTGTGCTTGGACTGGAGAGCGTTGTGCTCGGACTGGAGAGCGTTGTGCTTGGACTGGAGAGTGTCGTGCTCGGACTGGAGAGTGTCATGCTCGGACCGGAGAGCGTTGTGCTCGGACTGGAGAGCGTTGTGCTCGGACTGGAGAGTGTCGTGCTTGGACCGGAGAGCGTTGTGCTCGGACTGGAGGGTGCCGTGCCCGGACTGGAGAGCGTTGTGCTCGGACTGAAGAGTGTTGAGTTTGGATTGCAGGGATTCTTTCTCATACCAATATGTGTCTCGTTGATATAGGAGGTCTTCTCTCTCAGCTCTGAGACTCTCTTTCTCATACCAGAATGAGTCTCGTTGTTGTAGGAGGTTATTTCTCTCATCAAGGAGACTCTCATTCTCAGCCCTGAGACTCCCTCTCTCAGCATCAAAAACTTCCCTCTCAGAAATGGTATTAAATAAGGCCCGATAAGCATTAGCTAGGCCCCAAGTCATTTGTGCCTCCTGAGATCTGCCTGAGCCACAACATTCCTGTCTCAAATATGCGGTCAAACTCTTGGGATTCTTTAAGTGTTCAGGAGTAAAGCTCCATGACACTAAAGATGTCTGTCTTCTAAAAGTTTCTCCAAAGTCTCTCCACACTCCCTGCCACTCAGTATTCTCTAATTCTAGGGAAGACTTCCTCCTGAGGTTATAAATCCAGATACTGAGTGAGATCACTACAGTGACCTGAACCAACAGTAAATTCAGGGAGATTAATAAGATTGACAGTGTGGTCCACTGGGACAACTGGTCAGTCGAAGACTGCTTAAAGGATGCAAAGAAAAAAGGAGGAGTATGCTCAAAAACCACCATTCCTGAACTAATAGTTGCATTAGTTGCATTAGTTGCTCCCTCTGGAGCTGCATGCAGATACCAAGTAAGCGTTGATAACCATGCTTTCAAATCATTATACATGTTTACAATTCCATAGGAAAAAGTGGCTAGCTTAAACATGCTCCAATATGTTTGGAGCATCACAAAAGAGGAACTAATGAAATGCAGTCCCTGGTAGAACAAACTTACTAGAGGGAACATTTTTTTTCTTCTTTTTTTTTTTTTTTCTTCAATAGAGAGAAAAAAGTAAAAGAAAACAAAGCTCAGCAGTGTTTATAAAATATACCGGAGTATTGGCAGTCCGCCTGGACTTTCAAGGTCAAGCTCGCAGGCGCAGAATCGCAAACCTAAGATAGCTCCTTAACAAAGAAAAACAACTTGTAGCCCTGTTAAAAGCAACAGAAGAAAACACAGAAAAACAGCAACTCAAATTGCCCGCATCCTCCACCAAAATCTGTCACGGTTTGAACTAAAAATCCACCTGCGTCCGTGACAGGGGCCGTGGGCCCCGGAGGGGCCCTGGGCCGAAAGGAAAAAAGTTAATTAGGAAAAGAAAACAGCGGCAACGATCTAAGGAGGCACACTTATTTACTAAATACTTTATCGAAATACCGGATAACACAATATAATACAATATAATTGAAAATTGAAAATTGGGCTAACGAATCAAGCAAAATAGGAGAGAGAATGAGTCCCGTAACCGAGAGGCCTACTGTGAAATTTAGGCGAGACGGTGAAGGCTCCCACACACTCCCCTGAACGCCAGAACTCGAAATAAGTTAATATAGAGTCCAGGTCCCATGACCTATCGTGTTGTTCCCTGGGAGATGTAGTCTTCTTCTGTAAGTTGCAGATTCAGTAAAATTATTCATGCTTTATATGATGTTATGATGTGGAATACTGATAGCAAAATTACAAAATTATTAAACCATGACACTAGCCCAGCTTTTCTTGATTTTCCTCTGCTCTAACCTTATTTTTTTGGTTTTCCTCCGCTCTAACCCTGTTTTTCTTGGTTTTCCTCCGCTGCAACCGCGCTTTTCTTGGTTTTCATCCGCTCTAACCCCGCTTTTCTTGGATTTCATCCATTCTAACCCCGCTTTTCTCGGTATTCCTCCCCTCTAACTTCGCTTTTCTTGGTTTTCCTCCACTCTAACCCCGCCATTCTTGGTATTCCTCTGCTCTAACGCCACCATTCTTGGTTTTCCTCTGCTCTAACTTAGGTTTTCTTGGTTTTCCTCCGTGCTAACTTCACTTTTCTTGGTTTTCCTCCGTTCTAACCTCGCTTTTCTTGGTTTTCGTCCACTCTAACCCCTCTTTTCTTGGTTTAAATTTGCTTTAAACCCACTTTTCTTTGTTTTCCTCTGCTCTATTCCCGCTTTTCTTGGTTTTCCTCCGCTTTGTCCCCGCTTTTCTTGGATTTCCTCCTCTCTAACCCTGTTTTCTTGGTTTTCCTCCGCTCTAACCCCGCCATTCTTGGTTTTCCTCTGCTCTAACCCCGCCATTTTTGGTTTTCCTCCACTCCAACCCCGCTTTTCTTTGTTTTCATCCGCTCTAACCCAGCTTTTCTTGGATTTCATCCACTCTAACCCCGCTTTTCTCGGTTTTCCTCAGCTCCAACCCCGCTTTTCTTGGTTTTCCTCCGCTCTAAAACCGCATTTCTTGGTTTTCCTCCGCTCTAACCCCGCTTTTTATGGTTTTCCTCTGCTGTAATCCTTTTTTTCTTGCTTTTCCTCCGCTCTAACCCCGCCATTCTTGGTTTTCCTCCGCTCTAACCCCGTCTTTCTTGGTTTTCCGCCGCTCTAACTTCGCTATTCTTCGTTTTCCTTTGCTCTAACTTCACTTTTTTTGTATTTCCTCCGCTCTAACCCCTCTTTTCTTGGTTTTCCTCCGCACTAATCCCGCTTTTCTTGGTTTTCCTCTGATCCAACCCCGCTTTTCTTGGTTTTCCTCCGCTCTAACCCCAATTTTCTTGATTTCCCTCCGCTCTAACACCTCTTTTCTTGGTTGTACTCTGCTCTAACTTCGATTTTCATGGTTTTCCTCCGCTCTCTCTTCGCTTTTCCTGGATTTCATCTGCTCTAGCATTTCATTTCTTGGTTTATCTCCGCTCTGACCCCGCTTTTCTTGGTTTTCCTCCGCTCTAACTTCGATTTTCATGGTTTTCCTCTGCTCTATCCCCCCTTTTCTTGGTTTTCCTCTGCTCTAACTTCGCTTTTCTTGGTTTTCCTCCGCTCCAACTTTGCTTTTCTTGATTTACCTCCGCTCTAACCCCGCTTTTCTTGGTTTTCCTCTGCTCTAACTTGGCTTTTCTTGGTTTTCCTGCACTCTAACCCCATTTTTCTTGCATTTCCTCCGCTCTAAGCCCGCTTTTCTTGTTTTTCCTCCGCTCTAACTTCGCTTTTCTTGGTTTTCCTCCACTCTAGCCCAGCTTTTCTTGATTTTCCTCTGCTCTAACCTTATTTTTTTGGTTTTCCTCCGCTCTAACCCCGTTTTTCTTGGTTTTCCTCCGCTGCAACCGCGCTTTTCTTGGATTTCATGCGCTCTAACCCCGCTTTTCTTGGATTTCATCCATTCTAACCCCGCTTTTCTCGGTATTCCTCCGTTCTAACTTCGCTTTTCTTGGTTTTCCTCCGCTCTAACCCCACCATTCTTGGTTTTCCTGTGCTCTAACCCCGCCATTCTTGGTTTTCCTCTGCTCTAACTTAGCTTTTCTTGGTTTTCCACCGTGCTAACTTCACTTTTCTTGGTTTTCCTCCGCTCTAACCTCGCTTTTCTTGGTTTTCGTCCACTCTAACTTCGCTTTTCTTGGTTTAAATTTGCTCTAACCCCACTTTTCTTTGTTTTCCTCTGCTCCATCCCCGCTTTTATTGGTTTTCCTCCGCTCTGTCCCCGATTTTCATGGATTTCTTCCGCTCTAACCCCGCTTTTCTTGGTTTTCCTCCGCTCTAACCCCGCCATTCTTGGTTTTCCTCTGCTCTAACCCCGCCATTCTTGGTTTTCCTCTGCTCTATCCCCGCTTTTCTTGGTTTTCCTCCGCTCTAACCCCGCTTTTCTAGGTTTTCCTCCGCTCTAACCCCGCCATTCTTGGTTTTCCTCCACTCTAACCCCGTCTTCCTTGGTTTTCCTCCACTCTAACATCGCTATTCTTCGTTTTCCTCCGCTCTAACTTCACTTTTTTTGTATTTCCTCCTCTCTAACCACTCTTTTCTTGGTTATCCTCCGCACTAACTTAGCTTTTCTTGGTTTTTTTTCCGCTCTAACCCCGCCATTCTAGGTTTTCCTCCGCTCTAACCCCGTCTTTCTTGGTTTTCCTCCACTCTAACTTCGCTATTCTTCGTTTTCCTCCGCTCTAACTTCACTTTTTTTGTTTTTCCTCCGCTCTAACCGCGCTTTTCTTGGTTTTCATTTGCTCTAACTTAGCTTTTCTTGGTTTTCCTCCGCTCTAACCCCGCTTTTCTTAGTTTTCCTCCACTATAGCCACGCTTTTCTTTGTTTTCCTCCGCTCTAACCTTGCTTTTCTTGTTTTTTCTCAGCTCTGACCCCGCTTTTCTTGATTTTCCTCCGCTCTAACCCCTCTTTTCTTGGTTTTCCTCCGCACTAACATTGCTTTTCTTGGTTTTCCTCATCACTAATCTCACTGTTCTTGGTTTTCCTCTGCTGTAACCCTACTTTTCTTGGTTTTCCTCCACTCTAACGCCGCTTTTCTTTGTTTTCCTTCGCTCTAAGCCCGCTTTTCTTGGTTGTACTCCGCACTAACTTCGATTTTCTTCTTTTTCCTCCACTCTATCCCCGCTTTTCATGGTTTTCATCTGCTCTAACATCTTTTTTCTTTGTTTACCTCCGCTCTGACTTTGCTTTTCTTGGTTTCCTCCGCTCTAACCCCACTTTTCTTTGTTTTCCGCTGCTCTATCCCCGTTTTCTTGGTTTTCATCCGCTCTAACCCCGCTTTTCTTGGATTTCATCCACTCTAACCCCGCCATTCTTGGTTTTCCTCCGTTCTAACCTTGCTCTTCTTGGTTTTCATCCACTCTAACTTCGCTATTCTTCGATTTCCTCCGCTCTAACATTGCTTTTCTTGATTTTCCTCATCTCTAATCTCACTGTTCTTGGTTTTCCTCTGCTGTAACCCTACTTTTCTTGGTTTTCCTCCGCTCTAACCCCGCTTTTCTTGGTTTTCCTTCGCTCTAAGCCCGCTTTTCTTGTTTGTACTCCGCTCTAACGTCGATTTTCTTCTTTTTCCTCCACTCTATCCCCGCTTTTCTTGGTTTTCATCTGCACTAACATCTCTTTTCTTTGTTTATCTCCGCTCTGACCCCGCTTTTCTTGGTTTTCCTCCGCTCTAACCCCGCTTTTCATGGTTTTCCTCTGCTGTTACCCTACTTTTCTTGGTTTTCCACCGCTCTAACCCCGCCATTCTTGGTTTTCCTCCGCTCTAACCCCGCTTTTCTTGGTTTTCATCCACTCTAACTTCGCTATTCTTCGATTTCCTCCGCTCTAACATTGCTTTTCTTGGTTTTCCTCATCTCTAATCTCACTGTTCTAGGACTTCCTCTGCTGTAACCCTACTTTTCTTGGTTTCCCTCCGCTCTAACCCTGCTTTTCTTCGTTTTCCTTCGCTCTAACCCCTATTTTCTTGGTTTTCCACTTCTGTAATTCCGCTTTTCTTGGTTTTCCTTCGCTCTAAGCCCGCTTTTCTTGGTTGTCCTCCGCTCCAACATCGATTTTCTTGGTTTTCCTCCACTTCAACCCCGCTTTTCTTGGTTTTCATCCGCTCTAACCCCGCTTTTCTTGGATTTCATCCACTCTAACCCCGCTTTTCTCGGTTTTCCTCAGCTCCAACCCCACTTTTCTTGGTTTTCCTCCGCTCTAACCCCGCTTTTCATGGTTTTCCTCTGCTGTAACCTTACTTTTCTTGGTTTTCCTCCGCTCTGACCCCGCTTTTCTTGGTTTTCCTCCGCTCTAACCCCTCTTTCCTTAGTTTTCCTCCGCTCTAACTTCGCTATTCTTCGTTTTCCTCCGCTCTAACTTCACTTTTTTTGTTTTTCCTCCGCTCTAACCGCGCTTTTCTTGGTTTTTCTCAGCTCTGACCCCGCTTTTCTTGATTTTCCTCCGCTCTAACCCCTCTTTTCCTGGTTTTCCTCCGCTCTAACATTGCTCATCTTGGTTTTCCTCATCTCTAATCTCACTGTTCTTGGTTTTCCTCTGCTGTAACATAGCTTTTCTTGATTTTCCTCCTCTCTGACCCCGCTTTTCTTGGTTTTCCTCCGCTCTAACCCCTATTTTCTTTGTTTTCCTCTGCTCTAACCCCGCTTTTCTTGGTTTTCCTTCGCTCTAAGCCCGCTTTTCTTGTTTGTCCTGCGCTCTAACTTCGATTTTCTTGGTTTTCCTCCACTCCAACCCCGCTTTTCTTGGTTTTCATCCGCTCTAACCCCGCTTTTCTTGGATTTCATCCACTCTAACCCCGCTTTTCTCGGTTTTCCTCATCTCCAACTCCGCTTTTCTTTGTTTTCCTCCGCTCTAACCCCACTTTTCATGTTTTTCCTCTGCTGTAACCCTACTTTTCTTGGTTTTCCTCCGCTCTAACCCCACCATTCTTGTTTTTCCTCCTCTCTAACCCCAGTTTTATTCGTTTTCCTCCGCTCTAACTTCGCTATTCTTCGTTTTCCTCCGCTCTAACTTCACTTTTTTTGTTTTTCCTCCGCTCTAACCGCGCTTTTCTTGGTTTTCCTCCGCACTAACTTAGCTTTTCTTGGTTTTCCTCCGCTCTAACCCCGCTTTTCTTAGTTTTCCTCCACTATAGCCACGCTTTTCTTTGTTTTCCTCCGCTCTAACCTTGCTTTTCTTGTTTTTTCTCAGCTCTGACCCCGCTTTTCTTGATTTTCCTCCGCTCTAACCCCTCTTTTCTTGGTTTTCCTCCGCACTAACATTGCTTTTCTTGGTTTTCCTCATCACTAATCTCACTGTTCTTGGTTTTCCTCTGCTGTAACCCGACTTTTCTTGGTTTTCCTCCACTCTAACCCCGCTTTTCTTTGTTTTCCTTCGCTCTAAGCCCGCTTTTCTTGGTTGTACTCCGCACTAACTTCGATTTTCTTCTTTTTCCTCCACTCTATCCCCGCTTTTCATGGTTTTCATCTGCTCTAACGTCTTTTTTCTTTGTTTACCTCCGCTCTGACTTTGCTTTTCTTGGTTTCCTCCGCTCTAACCCCACTTTTCTTTGTTTTCCGCTGCTCTATCCCCGCTTTTCTTGGTTTTCATCCGCTCTAACCCCGCTTTTCTTGGATTTCATCCACTCTAACCCCGCCATTCTTGGTTTTCCTCTGTTCTAACCCCGCTCTTCTTGGTTTTCATCCACTCTAACTTCGCTATTCTTCGATTTCCTCCGCTCTAACATTGCTTTTCTTGGTTTTCCTCATCTCTAATCTCACTGTTCTTGGTTTTCCTCCGCTCTAACCCCGCTTTTCTTGGTTTTCCTTCGCTCTAAGCCCACTTTTCTTGGTTGTACTCCGCTCTAACGTCGATTTTCTTCTTTTTCCTCCACTCTATCCCCGCTTTTCTTGGTTTTCATCTGCACTAACATCTCTTTTCTTTGTTTATCTCCGCTCTGACCCCGCTTTTCTTGGTTTTCCTCCGCTCTAACCCCACTTTTCTTTGTTTTCCGCTGCTTTATCCCCGTTTTCTTGGTTTTTCTCCGCTCTAACCCCGCTTTTCATGGTTTTCCTCTGCTGTAACCCTACTTTTCTTGGTTTTCCTCCGCTCTAACCCCGCTTTTCTTGGTTTTCATCCACTCTAACTTCGCTATTCTTCGATTTCCTCCGCTCTAACATTGCTTTTCTTGGTTTTCCTCATCTCTAATCTCACTGTTCTAGGATTTCCTCTGCTGTAACCCTACTTTTCTTGGTTTCCCTCCGCTCTAACCCTGCTTTTCTTCGTTTTCCTTCGCTCTAAGTCCGCTTTTCTTGGTTGTACTCCGCTCTAACTTCGATTTTCTTGTTTTTCGTCCACTCTATCCCCGCTTTTCTTGGTTTTCATCTGCTCTAATGTCTCTTTTCTTGGTTTATCTCCGCTCTGACCTCGCTTTTCTTGGTTTTCCTCCGCTCTAACTTCGCTTTTCTTGGCTTTCTTCTGATCTATTCCCGCTTTTCTTGGTTTTCCTCTGCTCTAACTTCGCTTTTCTTGGTTTTCCTCCGCACCAACTTTGCTTTTCATCGTTTACCTCCGTTCTAAGCCCGCTTTTCTTGGCTTTCCTCTTCTCTAACTTTGTTTCTTTGGTTTTCCTCCGCTCTAACCCCGTTTTTCTTTGTTTTCCTCTGCTCTATCCACGCTTTTCTTGGTTCTCCTCCACTCTAACTTCGCTTTTCTTGTTTACTTTCGCTCTAACCCCGCTATTCTTGGTTTTCCTCTGCTCTAACTTGGCTTTTCTTGGTTTTCCTGCGCTCTAACCCCATTTTTCTTGGTTTTCCTCCGCTCTAACCCCGCTTTTTTTTGTTTTCCTCCATTCTAACCTTGCTTTTCTTGGTTTTCCTCCACTCTAGCCCAGCTTTTCTTGATTTTCCTGTGCTCTAAACTTCTTTTTTTGGTTTTCCTTCGCTCTAACCCCGTTTTTCTTGGTTTTCCTCCGCTCCAACCCCGCTTTTCTTGGTTTTAATCCGCTCCAATCACGCTTTTCTTGGATTTCATCCACTCCAACCCCGCTTTCTCGGTTTTCCTCAGCTCCAGCCCCGCTTTTCTTGGTTTTCCTCCGCTCTAACCCCACTTTTCATGGTTTTCCTCTGCTGTAACCCTACTTTTCTTGGTTTTCCTCCGCTCTACCCCTGCCATTCTAGGTTTTCCTCCGCTCTAACCCCTCTTTTCTTGGTTTTCCTCCGCTCTAATTTCGCTATTCTTCGTTTTCCTCCGCTCTAACTTCAGTTTTTTGTTTTTCATCCGCTCTAACTTCGCTTTTCTTGGTTTTTCTCAGCTCTGACCCCACATTTCTTGATTTTCCTCCGCTCTAAACCCTCTTTTCTTGGTTTTCCTCCGCTCTAACATTGCTTATCTTGGTTTTCCTAATCTCTAATCTCACTGTTCTTGGTTTTACTCTGCTGTAACATAGCTTTTCTTGGTTTTCCTCCGCTCTAACCCCTCTTTTCTTTGTTTTCCTCTGCTCTAACCCCGCTTTTCTTGGTTTTCCTTCGCTCTTAGCCCGCTTTTCTTGTTTGTCCTGCGCTCTAACTTCGATTTTCTTGGTTTTCCTTCACTCCAACCCCGCTTTTCTTGGTTTTCATCCGCTCTAACCCCGCTTTTCTTGGATTTCATCCACTCTAACCCCGCTTTTCTCGGTTTTCCTCATCTCCAACTCCGCTTTTCTTGGTTTTCCTCCGCTCTAACCCCACTTTTCATGTTTTTCCTCTGCTGTAACCCTACTTTTCTTGGTTTTCCTCCGCTCTAACCCCGCCATTCTTGGTTTTCCTCCGCTCTAACCCCAGTTTTATTCGTTTTCCTCCGCTCTAACTTCGCTATTCTTCGTTTTCCTCCGCTCTAACTTCACTTTTTTTGTTTTTCCTCCGCTCTAACTGCGCTGTTCTTGGTTTTTCTCAGCTCTGACACCGCTTTTCTAGATTTTCCTCCGCTCTAACCCCTCTTTTCTTGGTTTTCCTCCGCTCTAACATTGCTTATCTTGGTTTTCCTGATCTCTAACATCACTGTTCTTGGTTTTCCTCTGCTGTAACATATCTTTTCTTGATTTTCCTCCTCTCTGACCCCGCTTTTCTTGGTTTTCCTCCGCTCTAACCCCTCTTTTCTTGGTTTTCCTCTGCTCTAACCCCGCTTTTCTTGGTTTTCCTTCGCTCTAAGCCCGCTTTTCTTGTTTGTCCTCCGCTCTAACTTCGATTTTCTTGGATTTCCTCCGCTCTATCCCCGCTTTTCTTGGTTTTTATCTGCTCTAACGTCTCTTTTCTTGGTTTATCTTTGCTCTGACCCCGCTTTTCTTGGTTTTCCTCCGCTCTAACCCCTATTTTCTTTGTTTTCCTCTGCTCTAACCCCGCTTTTCTTGGTTTTCCTTCGCTCTAAGCCCGCTTTTCTTGGTTGTCCTCCGCTCTAACTTCGATTTTCTTGGTTTTCCTCCGCTCTAACCCTGCTTTTCTTTGTTTTCCTCCGCTCTAACTTCGATTTTCTTGGTTTACCTCTGCTCTGACCCCGCTTTTCTTGGTTTTCCTCCGCTCTAACGTCACTTTTCGTGGTATTCCTCTGCTCTATCCCCGCTTTTCTTGGTTTTCCTCTTCTCTAACTTTGCTTTTCTTGGTTTTCCTCCACTCTAGCCCAGCTTTTCTTGATTTTCCTTTGCTCTAACCTTGTTTTCTTGGTTTTCCTCCGCTCTAACCCCGTTTTTCTTGGTTTTCCTCCGCTCCAACACCGCTTTTCTTGGTTTTCATCTGCTCTAACCCCGCTTTTCATGGATTTCCTCTGCTGTAACCCTACTTTTCTTGGTTTTCCTCCACTCTAACTTCGTCTCCCTTGGTTTTCCTCCGCTCTAACTCTGCCATTCTTGGTTTTCCTCCGCTCTAACCCCGTCTTTCTTGGTTTTCCTTCGCTCTAACTTCGCTATTCTTCGTTTTCCTCCCCTCTAACTTCACTTTTTTTGTTTTTCCTCCGTTCTAACCACGCTTTTCTTGGTTTTCCTCCACTGTCACCACGCTTTTCTAGATTTTCCTCCACTCAAACCCCGCTTTTCTTGGTTTTTCTCAGTTCTGACCCCACTTTCCTTGATTTTCCTCCGCTATAACCTTGTTTTCTTGGTTTTCCTCCAGTCTAACATCGCTTTTCTTGGTTTTCCTCATGTCTAATCTCACTTTTCTTGGTTTACCTCTGCTGTAACATAGCTTTTCTTGATTTTCCTCCTGTCTAACCCCTCTTTTCTTGGTTTTCCTCCGCTCTAACTTCGCTATTCTTCGTTTTCCTACGCTCTAACTTCACTTTTTTTGTTTTTCCTCTGCTCTAACCGCGCTTTTCTTGGTTTTTCTCAGCTCTGACCCCGCTTTTCTTGATTTTCCTCTGCTCTATCCCCTCTTTTCTTGATTTTCCTCCTCTCTGACCCCGCTTTTCTTGGTTTTCCTCCGCTCTAACCCCTATTTTCTTGGTTTTCCACTTCTGTAATTCCGCTTTTCTTGGTTTTCCTTCGCTCTAAGCCCGCTTTTCTTGGTTGTCCTCCGCTCCAACATCGATTTTCTTGGTTTTCCTCCACTCCAACCCCGCTTTTCTTGGTTTTCATCCGCTCAACCCCGCTTTTCTTGGATTTCATCCACTCTAACCCCGCTTTTCTCGGTTTTCCTCATCTCCAACTCCGCTTTTCTTGGTTTTCCTCCGCTCTAACCCCGCTTTTCATGGTTTTCCTCTGCTGTAACCCTACTTTTCTTGGTTTTCCTCCGCTCTAACCCCACCTTTCTTGGTTTTCCTCCGCTCTAACCCCTCTTTTCTTGGTTTTCCTCCGCTCTAACTTCGCTACTCTTCGTTTTCCTCCGCTCTAACTTCACTTTTTTTGTTTTTCCTCCACTCTAACCGCGATTTTCTTGGTTTTTCTCAGCTCTGACCCCGCTTTTCTAGATTTTCCTCCACTCTAACTTCTCTTTTCTTGGTTTTCCTCCACTCTAACATCGCTTTTCTTGGTTTTCCTCATCTCTAATCTCACTGTTCTTGGTTTTCTTCTGCTGTAACATATCTTTTCTTGATTTTCCTCCTCTCTGACCCCGCTTTTCTTGGTTTTCCTCTGCTCTAAAACTGCTTTTCTTGGTTTTCCTTCGCTCTAAGCCCGCTTTTTTTGGTTGTCCTCCGCTCTAACTTCTATTTTCTTGGTTTTCCTCACTCCAACCCCGCTTTTCTTGGTTTTCATCCGCTCTAACCCCGCTTTTCTTGGATTCCATCCACTCTAACCCCGCTTTTCTCGGTTTTCCTCATCTCCAACTCCGCTTTTCTTGGTTTTCCTCCGCTCTAACCCCGCTTTTCATGATTTTCCTCTGCTGTAACCCTAATTTTCTTGGTTTTTTCTCCGCTCTAACCCCGCCATTTTTGGTTTTCCTCCGCTCTAACCCCTCTTTTCTTCGTTTTCATCTGCTCTAACTTCGCTATTCTTCGTTTTCCTCCGCTCTAACTTCACATTTTTTGTTTTTCCTCCGCTCTAACCCCTCTTTTCTTGGTTTTCCTCCGCTCTAACATTACTTATCTTGGTTTTCCTCATCTCTAATCTCACTGTTCTTGGTTTTCCTCTGCTGTAACATAGCTTTTCTTGATTTTCTCCTCTCTGACCCCGCTTTTCTTGGTTTTCCTCCGCTCTAACCCCTCTTTTCTTGGTTTTCCTCTGCTCTAACCCCGCTTTTCTTGGTTTTCCTTCGCTCTAAGCCCGCTTTTCTTGGTTGTCCTCCGCTCTAACTTCGATTTTCTTGGTTTTCCTCCACTTCAACCCCGCTTTTCTTGGTTTTCATCCGCTCTAACCCCGCTTTTCTTGGATTTCATCCACTCTAACCCCGCTTTTCTCGGTTTTCCTCAGCTCCAACCCCACTTTTCTTGGTTTTCCTCCGCTCTGACCCCGCTTTTCTTGGTTTTCCTCCGCTCTAACCCCTCTTTCCTTAGTTTTCCTCCGCTCTAACTTCGCTATTCTTCGTTTTCCACCGCTCTAACTTCACTTTTTTTGTTTTTTCTCCGCTCTAACCGCGCTTTTCTTGGTTTTTCTCAGCTCTGACCCCGCTTTTCTTGATTTTCCTCCGCTCTAACCCCTCTTTTCCTGGTTTTCCTCCGCTCTAACATTGCTCATCTTGGTTTTCCTCATCACTAATCTCACTGTTCTTGGTTTTCCTCTGCTGTAACCCGACTTTTCTTGGTTTTCCTCCACTCTAACGCCGCTTTTCTTTGTTTTCCTTCGCTCTAAGCCCGCTTTTCTTGGTTGTACTCCGCACTAACTTCGATTTTCTTCTTTTTCCTCCACTCTATCCCCGCTTTTCATGGTTTTCATCTGCTCTAACGTCTTTTTTCTTTGTTTACCTCCGCTCTGACTTTGCTTTTCTTGGTTTCCTCCGCTCTAACCCCACTTTTCTTTGTTTTCCGCTGCTCTATCCCCGCTTTTCTTGGTTTTCATCCGCTCTAACCCCGCTTTTCTTGGATTTCATCCACTCTAACCCCGCCATTCTTGGTTTTCCTCCGTTCTAACCCCGCTCTTCTTGGTTTTCATCCACTCTAACTTCGCTATTCTTCGATTTCCTCCGCTCTAACATTGCTTTTCTTGGTTTTCCTCATCTCTAATCTCACTGTTCTTGGTTTTCCTCTGCTGTAACCCTACTTTTCTTGGTTTTCCTCCGCTCTAACCCCGCTTTTCTTGGTTTTCCTTCGCTCTAAGCCCGCTTTTCTTGGTTGTACTCCGCTCTAACGTCGATTTTCTTCTTTTTCCTCCACTCTATCCCCGCTTTTCTTGGTTTTCATCTGCTCTAACATCTCTTTTCTTTGTTTATCTCCGCTCTGACCCCGCTTTTCTTGGTTTTCCTCCGCTCTAACCCCACTTTTCTTTGTTTTCCGCTGCTCTATCCCCGTTTTCTTGGTTTTTCTCCGCTCTAACCCCGCTTTTCATGGTTTTCCTCTGCTGTAACCCTACTTTTCTTGGTTTTCCTCCGCTCTAACCCCGCTTTTCTTGGTTTTCATCCACTCTAACTTCGCTATTCTTCGATTTCCTCCGCTCTAACATTGCTTTTCTTGGTTTTCCTCATCTCTAATCTCACTGTTCTAGGATTTCCTCTGCTGTAACCCTACTTTTCTTGGTTTCCCTCCGCTCTAACCCTGCTTTTCTTGGTTTTCCGTCGCTCTAAGTCCGCTTTTCTTGGTTGTACTCCGCTCTAACTTCGATTTTCTTGTTTTTCGTCCACTCTATCCCCGCTTTTCTTGGTTTTCATCTGCTCTAATGTCTCTTTTCTTGGTTTATCTCCGCTCTGACCTCGCTTTTCTTGGATTTCCTACGCTCTAACTTCGCTTTTCTTGGCTTTCTTCTGATCTATTCCCGCTTTTCTTGGTTTTCCTCTGCTCTAACTTCGCTTTTCTTGGTTTTCCTCCGCACCAACTTTGCTTTTCATCGTTTACCTCCGTTCTAAGCCCGCTTTTCTTGGCTTTCCTCTTCTCTAACTTTGTTTCTTTGGTTTTCCTCCGCTCTAACCCCGTTTATCTTTGTTTTCCTCTGCTCTATCCACGCTTTTCTTGGTTTTCCTCCACTCTAACTTCGCTTTTCTTGTTTACTTTCGCTCTAACCCCGCTATTCTTGGTTTTCCTCTGCTCTAACTTGGCTTTTCTTGGTTTTCCTGCGCTCTAACCCCATTTTTCTTGGTTTTCCTCCGCTCTAACCCCGCTTTTTTTTGTTTTCCTCCATTCTAACCTTGCTTTTCTTGGTTTTCCTCCACTCTAGCCCATCTTTTCTTGATTTTCCTGTGCTCTAAACTTCTTTTTTTGGTTTTCCTTCGCTCTAACCCCGTTTTTCTTGGTTTTCCTCCGCTCCAACCCCGCTTTTCTTGGTTTTAATCCGCTCCAATCACGCTTTTCTTGGATTTCATCCACTCCAACCCCGCTTTTCTCGGTTTTCCTCAGCTCCAGCCCCGATTTTCTTGGTTTTCCTCCGCTCTAACCCCACTTTTCATGGTTTTCCTCTGCTGTAACCCTACTTTTCTTGGTTTTCCTCCGCTCTACCCCTGCCATTCTAGGTTTTCCTCCGCTCTAACCCCTCTTTTCTTGGTTTTCCTCCGCTCTAATTTCGCTATTCTTCGTTTTCCTCCGCTCTAACTTCAGTTTTTTGTTTTTCCTCCGCTCTTACTTCGCTTTTCTTGGTTTTTCTCAGCTCTGACCCCACATTTCTTGATTTTCCTCCGCTCTAAACCCTCTTTTCTTGGTTTTCCTCCGCTCTAACATTGCTTATCTTGGTTTTCTGTTGGAAGTAACCGCGGGAGACAAGTCTCATGCTATCATGGTCAACAAGCCTCGTTTATTAGGTGTTACAGCATCTCATTTATACGATCAGTAATAAGTTCATGCATATTGCAAAAGTTAAGCTCAGGATTGGTGAATTAGGCATTACTTCATCTGACCTTTGTGGTTAGTCTTATAGATACTTTTTCTTTGCAGCTTTGTCTACACCTTGCTACACATCTTGCTTTTCCCTTAGGCCGTCCTTGCTCCTAGATACATATTTCTTCTTTAGCTACATACCCTGTCTTTTCACATACTGACTTCTCCACAGCTGCTTAGCCCGTGACCGTCCCTAGGATAAACCGTCTTTGTCTTTAATCACATTCATTCTTTTACAATTTAACTAATGGAATCTCTTCATGTCCTTTCTCATGAAGCCATTCTGCATAAACACTCTCCACATTTCCCCCGTTTTCTTTTAAAATGAAAAGGCTCAGTTCAACGACCGATTAATCATATTTAACAAGCAATTCAGTTCAATTGTTCAATTAGTTCTCATGTAGTTTTATCCTGCTCCATAGCTGCTGCTCTGTGAACTTCTCATCTCGATCCATGGTTGCTGCTCCATAAAATTCTTCCTGTATTACAACAATTCCAAGATTCTGCCTATAGAGTAACAACACTACTTATATTAATGACATAACTATTATAACTCAATCAAGACCTCGATTGACAATACTCTAAAAGTGAAAAAAGAGACAAGTCAAATACAACACAACAACATTACTGTTAAACCTACTAAAAAGAACAAACATGTTTGTACTGCAACCTAAGTTTCTGCAACCTGAAAATAAATCCGTGAGGGTCCCATTGTGTTAATCTGTAACTGATCAGGAAAAGTCTTCAATTTTCATATACTCTGATATATTGATTTTAATGACCACTAAAATTTGTGCAATAAATGCTTTTAAGATGTTCATAACCATGCTCTACCAACTGAGTTATCCAGGCTAATAATTGATTAATGATTGTGCAATTTTATGAAGTAGCATGTCAAATAGAACTAATTTTAGAGGACAAATGTACTAGAGTATCACTAGGGGCATTAATACTTATTGACCCTTGAGAAACAGCAAACCATGTTGGTGGTGGATGCGACAGGTAGTGCCAGCAGGGCGTCCCCTGCTTCAAGGTGCACATTTCCTCTCTCACCCATCACAGATTCTCTCCTGCATTCAGAGTCTGAAGGATTTCTTCCAGTTGTACACCACATCCGCATGGCCAGTGCGTGATATAGAGCCCAAGTGGAACACCTGCTTGGAAAACAGAATAAACTATCAAATTTAGTTCTATTAGCGTGCACTTTTGTCTAAAATGATGCATGGTTATATTTTCAGATCCCAATTAATTGGATGTAAAATAGGTATCCGTTATATGATACAGGGTCATCTCTTTGACTAGAATTCCTTTCCAGGTTTTGTCTTTGCAAATTAAGAAAAGCTAATTAATAGGCTAATAACATCATAACCAAACAGTACTAAAACATTAAAAGATCTATTCCTGTAGATTCTAGCATTGATTACATCAAATCCTGTTTAATACACATCTGATCTATTACTAAAATAGAAGAAGCACACAACATCCTAGCTAATGCCTTAAACTCTAAATCTTGAGACTGCATTGGTAAAACAGAAAATCACACACTATGTCAAACTATTACTAATATTATCTATAACACAGCAAGTTACAAAGTAATACCACTAAGTAAGAAACACACAATCACAATTACTATAAAGGCTGGATGCTATTTTCTGCCTTCAGATGAGACCGAACATATCATGCTGGAACCCACATAGGGCCAGTCCCTGTGGAAATACGAGCATATTCATGACCCCAAGTTGTCAGTGGTTGGGGACAGTCCCAAAGTCCTGTGGCCATATTCCAAACATTAACCATAGGCTGTTCCTTTAGCACCGGGGAAGCCTCAAAATGACGATCCACATAAGCTGTATCTCTATGAACACGATTCAAAAAATTCAGCACAAACAAAACAAGCAAAACCTTACATAATATTTCTTGCAGTGTGTCTCCCATATTCCCCCTTTTTTGTTTATTAATAAGAATGGATTTCAATGTTTGATAAATGTGATCAGTGATAGCTTGTTCAGTGGGAGAATGAGCAATGGCTGTAGTATGTTTAACACACCCTTCTTGGAGGAAAGTTTGAGTGGACTTAGAGGTATACGCAGGCCCATTATCTGTTTTTGTAGTATGTGGGATTCCCATAGCAGCATAAGCAGATAACCAGTGTTTACGGGTGTCATGACTGTGTTCACCTGTATGTGCTGTGGCAAATATGTAAGAAGAATGAATATCTATTGTTACATGTGCATATTTTAGACGGCCAAATTCAGGAATGTGAGTGACATTTGTCTGACACAGTTGAAGAGGTGCTGTGCCACATGGATTTGTCCGAGTCTGAGGCAAAGAGGTATCAGTCAAATTATGTAGCTGATATTCAGTCACAAACACGGTGTATTGCATAGGAGATAGGATCATTCTTAACACAGTTTTCCAGTCATGAGGGGTCATAGCGTAACTGTCACTGTTTGTAACCAAAAGATTGTATGTAAAGGCTGACTGAACTCTGTATGTTCTCACTGACTCCCTTAGCTCCTTCACTGACTCATAAGGCAGGGATTCCAAATGGGGGACCTGATTAGGAAAGGTTTGCAACGTGTCAGCATCACCCCTTAATATTGTTTCTTCTCTGCAATGCTCTAAGACATCACAGTACACTGTAGGGAAATTTGTCATTCCTGCTTCCTTCAAAGTATCATCAGGAAGAAATGCGTCCGATTCTCTTTCTGGATCTACTGGACCTGGGTCATAACAATCCCCTGGTTTCAGTCCATCCGTGTCTTTAACCACGTTACACACGGGCTGCACAGACACAGCCGCGCACGACGAGGGAGGGGCGGCATGGAGAGGCGCAGAGAACGACGTGGGCGAAGCAGAGGGCGGGGGTGCTGTAGAGACCGACAACGCGACGAGCGACGTGTGCGGGGGGGCAGGCGGCCGCTGGCTGGGAACGGCAGCTTGTATCGGAGCGCGGCCGCTGTTCTTTCGTGCGCTGCTTCTCACGTTTCCCGACTTCCTATAGCATACAGCAGCGTTGTGGGTGTTGGATTGACACTTGCTGCGCCAAATCCCAGTGGCTTGGCACTCGTGACGGATGTGGCCAGTTTTTTCACAACGGAAACATTTCATGAGGGAGCTGTTCTGCGAGCGTGGGCTTGTAGCGACTGCAGCTTGGAGGGGTGCAAGGGCTGCTAACACTTGATTCTGAGAAGCCTCAGCCTGTGCCTTTAATCCTGCCCCTAGCTCTTTAATAGCCTCAACTATGAAAGCCTGAGCCCCCGTGGGCACGCTCGATAATCTGTCTAACGCCTCCTCTATTGTCCAGTTACTCCTCAAAGTACTTAGAATGCCACGAGCTGTAGCATTACAATTCTGAAGTGCACAATGTTTTAGCATTATTTCCCTCATGTACTCTGGTACTCCAGCCTTCTCTATGGCTCCAGCTACCTTATCTAGAAACGCTCCAAATTCCTCATTTCTTCCCTGCCGAATTCCCATATAAGACAACAACCCACCTGGTGCCTTGATCTTATCCATAGCCTGTCTGGCCAGATACATTGACTCCCTACATTTAACTGGTCCTAATAAAGCCTGGGCCTCCGTCCGGATGAAAGGACCCACTCCTAAAAGTTCTTCAACGGTGACATTATACAAGGGATCTCCGGGCTGCCTAACTATCGCAACGCTCTGTTGGCACATCTCTTCCCAATAAGCATTAAATAGCAGTTGTTCGTGCTGCGAAAAAA
Organism: Coturnix japonica; assembly: GCF_054131305.1. NCBI lineage: Eukaryota > Metazoa > Chordata > Aves > Galliformes > Phasianidae > Coturnix > Coturnix japonica. The sequence goes on along the minus strand of NC_140666.1, from coordinate 4,225,039 downwards.
TCAACCTAGCTATAGCCTGACAATCATATGGCAACAAAACCTGAGTACTCCAGATATAATCCAGTATCTGTCTCGCTGGCTCACTTTTTACTCCAAACTGACTGACCGTAGACCGCAATTGTGACAACAACTTCCAATCTAAAGCACTGATAACAGCCTGTATCCCACCTGCAGCATTAGGCGAATACCCCACCGACAGCACCGCTTCCAACCCCTCACCGTCTCCCGCCTCTAAACAAGCCCGCGCCAGCGCAGCCCAAGCCTCCCCCCGCTCCCGCGCGATGGCCTCCGCCAGGTCACTCTGTGCCCCAGGGAGCGGCTCATTGCAAAGGGGGGTCGAGGGGGCCGGCTGTAGCGCCATGGTCGATGCAGGCGGCTCGTCTGATGCAGACGTGCTGGGAGACGGAGACGGGGCACTCGGCTCCGCAGCCACCGGCAATGCAGGCTCGGAGGCCGGCGGCAACTTTACGGTGGACAAAGCAGGGGGCACCGGGCAATCTGACCATTCATTATAATTCTTATTCCTCCCCTGCACAGCACTAGCTTGTTCTGCCGCTTCCTTTTCTGCCTGATGTAGCAACAAATCATTATAAACAACACGCCACCACTTCCCGCATTTTTTAACCATTTTCTCCCCATCTATCATTCCCTGAAAAATTGCATCTCCAAATTTACGCCACTCAGCAAGATCATGCACTAAATGCAGATTCTGAAATAACCCTTTAGCATACCCATACGCTAATAACTTAGGGAGTTCCTTTTCCAAGTCTATCCCCTTAAACTGTCTCCGCTTAAGAAAAGCGGAAAATAAATTATATGCTGCTTGCCTGTCCATTTTTACTCACGTCGGTACCGTTGCAGCCCTCCAGGCTTCGGCAGCACGTGTCGGTCGAGCCCACCTGTCGTGGTCGCTCGAGACGCGGAGCTCCAATTTTAGCTCTTTTCGTCGTCCGTCGGGCTGCGAAATCCGGACCCGAACCCAACGCAGTTCTTCACCCGTGGCACCCCTTTTTTCGTTATCACGTCGGGGTCACCATTTGTTGGAAGTAACCGCGGGAGACAAGTCTCATGCTATCATGGTCAACAAGCCTCGTTTATTAGGTGTTACAGCATCTCATTTATACGATCAGTAATAAGTTCATGCATATTGCAAAAGTTAAGCTCAGGATTGGTGAATTAGGCATTACTTCATCTGACCTTTGTGGTTAGTCTTATAGATACTTTTTCTTTGCAGCTTTGTCTACACCTTGCTACACATCTTGCTTTTCCCTTAGGCCGTCCTTGCTCCTAGATACATATTTCTTCTTTAGCTACATACCCTGTCTTTTCACATACTGACTTCTCCACAGCTGCTTAGCCCGTGACCGTCCCTAGGATAAACCGTCTTTGTCTTTAATCACATTCATTCTTTTACAATTTAACTAATGGAATCTCTTCATGTCCTTTCTCATGAAGCCATTCTGCATAAACACTCTCCACAGTTTTCCTAATCTCTAATCTCACTGTTCTTGGTTTTACTCTGCTGTAACATAGCTTTTCTTGGTTTTCCTCCGCTCTAACCCCTCTTTTCTTGGTTTTCCTCTGCTCTAACCCTGCTTTTCTTGGTTTTCCTTCGCTCTAAGCCCGCTTTTTTTGGTTGTCCTCTGCTCTAACTTCGATTTTCTTGGTTTTCCTCACTCCAACCCCGCTTTTCTTGGTTTTCATCCGCTCTAACCCCGCTTTTCTTGGATTCCATCCACTCTAACCCCGCTTTTCTCGGTTTTCCTCATCTCCAACTCCGCTTTTCTTGGTTTTCCTCCGCTCTAACCCCGCTTTTCATGATTTTCCACTGCTGTAACCCTAATTTTCTTGGTTTTCCTCCGCTCTAACCCCGCCATTTTTGGTTTTCCTCCGCTCTAACCCCTCTTTTCTTCGTTTTCCTCTGCTCTAACTTCGCTATTCTTCGTTTTCCTCCGCTCTAACTTCACTTTTTTTGTTTTTCCTCCGCTCTAACCGCGCTTTTCTTGGTTTTTCTAAGCTCTGACCCCGCTTTTCTTGATTTTCGTCCGCTCTAATCCCTCTTTTCTTGGTTTTCCTCCGCTCTAACATTACTTATCTTGGTTTTCCTCATCTCTAATCTCACTGTTCTTGGTTTTCCTCTGCTGTAACATAGCTTTTCTTGATTTTCCTCCTCTCTGACCCCGCTTTTCTTGGTTTTCCTCCGCTCTAACCCCTCTTTTCTTGGTTTTCCTCTGCTCTAACCCCGCTTTTCTTGGTTTTCATCCGCTCTAAGCCCGCTTTTCTTGGTTGTCCTCCGCTCTAACTTCGATTTTCTTGGTTTTCCTCCACTTCAACCCCGCTTTTCTTGGTTTTCATCCGCTCTAACCCCGCTTTTCTTGGATTTCATCCACTCTAACCCCGCTTTTCTCGGTTTTCCTCAGCTCCAACCCCACTTTTCTTGGTTTTCCTCCGATCTAACCCCGCTTTTCATGGTTTTCCTCTGCTGTAACCTTACTTTTCTTTGTTTTCCTCCGCTCTGACCCCGCTTTTCTTGGTTTTCCTCCGCTCTAACCCCTCTTTCCTTAGTTTTCCTCCGCTCTAACTTCGCTATTCTTCGTTTTCCACCGCTCTAACTTCACTTTTTTTGTTTTTCCTCCGCTCTAACCGCGCTTTTCTTGGTTTTTCTCAGCTCTGACCCCGCTTTTCTTGATTTTCCTCCGCTCTAACCCCTCTTTTCCTGGTTTTCCTCCGCTCTAACATTGCTCATCTTGGTTTTCCTCATCTCTAATCTCACTGTTCTTGGTTTTCCTCTGCTGTAACATAGCTTTTCTTGATTTTCCTCCTCTCTGACCCCGCTTTTCTTGGTTTTCCTCCGCTCTAACCCCTATTTTCTTGGTTTTCCTCTGCTCTAACCCCGCTTTTCTTGGTTTTCCTTCGCTCTTAGCCCGCTTTTCTTGTTTGTCCTGCGCTCTAACTTCGATTTTCTTGGTTTTCCTCCACTCCAACCCCGCTTTTCTTGGTTTTCATCCGCTCTAACCCCGCTTTTCTTGGATTTCATCCACTCTAACCCCGCTTTTCTCGGTTTTCCTCATCTCCAACTCCGCTTTTCTTGGTTTTCCTCCGCTCTAACCCCACTTTTCATGTTTTTCCTCTGCTGTAACCCTACTTTTCTTGGTTTTCCTCCGCTCTAACCCCGCCATTCTTGGTTTTCCTCCGCTCTAACCCCAGTTTTATTCGTTTTCCTCCGCTCTAACTTCACTTTTTTTGTTTTTCCTCCGGTCTAACTGCGCTGTTCTTGGTTTTTCTCAGCTCTGACACCGCTTTTCTAGATTTTCCTCCGCTCTAACCCCTCTTTTCTTGGTTTTCCTCCGCTCTAACATTGCTTATCTTGGTTTTCCTGATCTCTAACATCACTGTTCTTGGTTTTACTCTGCTGTAACATATCTTTTCTTGATTTTCCTCCTCTCTGACCCCGCTTTTCTTGGTTTTCCTCTGCTCTAACCCCTCTTTTCTTGGTTTTCCTCTGCTCTAACCCCGCTTTTCTTGGTTTTCCTTCGCTCTAAGCCCGCTTTTCTTGTTTGTCCTCCGCTCTAACTTCGATTTTCTTGGTTTTCCTCCGCTCTATCCCCGCTTTTCTTGGTTTTTATCTGCTCTAACGTCTCTTTTCTTGGTTTATCTCCGCTCTGACCCCGCTTTTCTTGGTTTTCCTCCGCTCTAACCCCTATTTTCTTTGTTTTCCTCTGCTCTAACCCCGCTTTTCTTGGTTTTCCTTCGCTCTAAGCCCGCTTTTCTTGGTTGTCCTCCGCTCTAACTTCGATTTTCTTGGTTTTCCTTCGCTCTAACCCTGCTTTTCTTTGTTTTCCTCCGCTCTAACTTCGATTTTCTTGGTTTACCTCTGCTCTGACCCCGCTTTTCTTGGTTTTCCTCCGCTCTAACGTCACTTTTCGTGGTATTCCTCTGCTCTATCCCCGCTTTTCTTGGTTTTCCTCTTCTCTAACTTTGCTTTTCTTGGTTTTCCTCCACTCTAGCCCAGCTTTTCTTGATTTTCCTTTGCTCTAACCTTGTTTTCTTAGTTTTCCTCCGCTCTAACCCCGTTTTTCTTGGTTTTCCTCCGCTCCAACACCGCTTTTCTTGGTTTTCATCTGCTCTAACCCCGCTTTTCATGGATTTCCTCTGCTGTAACCCTACTTTTCTTGGTTTTCCTCCACTCTAACTTCGTCTCCCTTGGTTTTCCTCCGCTCTAACTCTGCCATTCTTGGTTTTCCTCCGCTCTAACCCCGTCTTTCTTGGTTTTCCTTCGCTCTAACTTCGCTATTCTTCGTTTTCCTCCCCTCTAACTTCACTTTTTTTGTTTTTCCTCCGTTCTAACCACGCTTTTCTTGGTTTTCCTCCACTGTCACCACGCTTTTCTAGATTTTCCTCCACTCAAACCCCGCTTTTCTTGGCTTTTCTCAGCTCTGACCCCGCTTTCCCTGATTTTCCTCCGCTATAACCTTGTTTTCTTGGTTTTCCTCCAGTCTAACATCGCTTTTCTTGGTTTTCCTCATGTCTAATCTCACTTTTCTTGGTTTACCTCTGCTGTAACATAGCTTTTCTTGATTTTCCTCCTGTCTAACCCCTCTTTTCTTGGTTTTCCTCCGCTCTAACTTCGCTATTCTTCGTTTTCCTACGCTCTAACTTCACTTTTTTTGTTTTTCCTCCGCTCTAACCGCGCTTTTCTTGGTTTTTCTCAGCTCTGACCCCGCTTTTCTTGATTTTCCTCTGCTCTATCCCCTCTTTTCTTGATTTTCCTCCTCTCTGACCCCGCTTTTCTTGGTTTTCCTCCGCTCTAACCCCTATTTTCTTGGTTTTCCTTCGCTCTAAGCCTGCTTTTCTTGGTTGTCCTCCGCTCTAACTTCGATTTTCTTGGTTTTCCTCCGCTCTATCCCCGCTTTTCTTGATTTTTAAATGCTCTAACGTCTCTTTTCTTGGTTTATCTCCGCTCTGACCCCGCTTTTCTTGGTTTTCCTCCGCTCTAACCCCTATTTTCTTGGTTTTCCTTCGCTCTAAGCCCGCTTTTCTTGTTTGTCCTGCGCTCTAACTTCGATTTTCTTGGTTTTCCTCCACTCCAACCCCGCTTTTCTTGGTTTTCATCCGCTCTAACCCCGCTTTTCTTGGATTTCATCCACTCTAACCCCGCATTTCTCGGTTTTCCTCAGCTCCAACCCCGCTTTTCTTGGTTTTCCTCCGCTCTAACCCCACTTTTCATGGTTTTCCTCTGCTGTAACGCTACTTTTCTTGGTTTTCCTCCGCTCTAACCCCGCCATTCTTGGTTTTCCTCCGCTCTAACCCCTCTTTTCTTGGTTTTCCTCCGCTCTAACTTCGCTATTCTTCGTTTTCCTCCGCTCTAACTTCACTTTTTTTGTTTTTCCTCCGCTCTAACCGCGCTTTTGTTGGTTTTTCTCAGATCTGACCCCGCTTTTCTTGATTTTCCTCCGCTCTAATTCCTCTTTTCTTGGTTTTCCTCCGCTCTAACATTGCTTATCTTGGTTTTCCTCATCTCTAATCTCACTGTTCTTGGTTTTACTCTGCTGTAACATAGATTTCTTGATTTTCCTCCTCTCTGACCCCGCTGTTCTTGGTTTTCCTCCGCTCTAACCCCTATTTTCTTGGTTTTCATCTGCTCTAACCCCGCTTTTCTTGGTTTTCCTTCGCTCTAAGCCCGCTTTTCTTGTTTGACCTCCGATCTAACTTCGATTTTCTTGGTTTTCCTCCGCTCTAACCCCGCCATTCTTGGTTTTCCTCCGCTCTAACCCCTCTTTTTTTCGTTTTCCTCCGCTCTAACTTCGCTATTCTTCGTTTTCCTCCGCTCTAACTTCACTTTTTTTGTTTTTCCTCCACTCTAACCGCACTTTTCTTGGTTTTTCTCAGCTCTGACCCTGCTTTTCTTGATTTTCCTCCGCTCTAACCCCTCTTTTCTTGGTTTTCCTCCGCTCTAACATTGCTTATCTTGGTTTTCCTCATCTCTAATCTCACTGTTCTTGGTTTTACTCTGCTGTAACATAGCTTTTCTTGATTTTCCTCCTCTCTGACCCTGCTTTTCTTGGTTTTCCTCCAATCTAACCCCTTTTTTCTTGGTTTTCCTCTGCTCTAACCCCGCTTTTCTTGGTTTTCCTTCGCTCTAAGCCCGCTTTTCTTGTTTGTCCTCCGCTCTAACTTCGATTTTCTTGGTTTTCCTCCGCTCTAACCCCGCTTTTCTTTGTTTTCCTTCGCTCTAACTTCGATTTTCTTGGTTTACTTCTGCTCTGACCCCGCTTTTCTTGGTTTTCCTCCGCTCTAACTTCACTTTTCGTGGTATTCCTCTGCTCTATCCCCGCTTTTCTTGGTTTTCCTCTGCTCTAACTTCGCTTTTCTTGGTTTTCCTCCACTCTAGCCCAGCTTTTCTTGATTTTCCTCTGCTCTAACATTGTTTTTTTGGTTTTCCTCTGTTCTAACCCCGTTTTTCTTGGTTTTCCTCCGCTCTATCCCCGCTTTTCTTGGTTTTCATCCGCTCTAACCCCGCTTTTCTTGGATTTCATCCATTCAAACCCCGCTTTTCTCGGTATTCCTCCGCTATAACTTCGCTTTTCTTGGTTTTCCTCCGCTCTAACCCCGCTGTTCATGGATTTCCTCTGCTGTAACCATACTTTTCTTGGATTTCCTCCACTCTAACTTCGTCTCCCTTGGTTTTCCTCCGCTCTAACTCTGCCATTCTTGGTTTTCCTCCGCTCTAACCCCGTCTTTCTTGGTTTTCCTCCGCTCTAACTTCGCTATTCTTCGTTTTCCTCCCCTCCAACTTCACTTTTTTTGTTTTTCCTCCGTTCTAACCCCTCTTTTTTTGGATTTCCTCCACTGTCACCACGCTTTTCTAGATTTTCCTCCACTCAAACCCCGCTTTTCTTGGTTTTTCTCAGGTCTGACCCCGCTTTCCTTCATTTTCCTCCGCTCTAACCTTGTTTTCTTGGTTTTCCTCCACTCTAACATTGCTTTTCATGGTTTTCCTCATCTCTAATCTCACTGTTCTTGGTTTTCCTCTGCTGTAACATAGCTTTTCTTGATTTTCCTCCTCTCTGACCCCGCTTTTCTTGGTTTTCCTCCGATCTAACCCCTCTTTTCTTGGTTTTCCTCTGCTCTAACCCCGCTTTTCTTGGTTTTCCTTCGCTCTAAGCCTGCTTTTCTTGGTTGTCCTCCGCTCTAACTTCGATTTTCTTGGTTTTCCTCCGCTCTATCCCCGCTTTTCTTGATTTTTAAATGCTCTAACGTCTCTTTTCTTGGTTTATCTCCGCTCTGACCCTGCTTTTCTTGGTTTTCCTCCGCTCTAACCCCTCTTTTCTTCGTTTTCCTCCGCTCTAATTTCGCTATTCTTCGTTTTCCTCCGCTGTAACTTCACTTTTTTTGTTTTTCCTCCGCTCTAACCGCGCTTTAGTTGGTTTTTCTCAGCTCTGACCCCGCTTTTCTTGATTTTCCTCCGCTCTAACCCCTCTTTTCTTGGTTTTCCTCCGCTCTAACATTGCTTATCTTGGTTTTCCTCATCTCTAATATCACTGTTCTTGGTTTTCCTCTGCTGTAACATAGCTTTTCTTGATTTTCCTCCTCTCTGACCCCGCTTTTCTTGGTTTTCCTCCAATCTAACCCCTCTTTTCTTGGTTTTCCTCTGCTCTAAGCCCGCTTTTCTTGTTTGTCCTCCGCTCTAACTTCGATTTTCTTGGTTTTCCTCCGCTCTAACCCTGCTTTTCTTTGTTTTCCTTCGCTCTAACTTCGATTTTCTTAGTTTACCTCTGCTCTGACCCCGCTTTTCTTGGTTTTCCTCCGCTCTAACTTCACTTTTCGTGGTATTCCTCTGCTCTATCCCCGCTTTTCTTGGTTTTCCTCTGCTCTAACTTCGCTTTTCTTGGTTTTCCTCCACTCTAGCCCAGCTTTTCTTGATTTTCCTCTGCTCTAACATTGCTTTTTTGGTTTTCCTCCGTTCTAACCCCGTTTTTCTTGGTTTTCCTCCGCACTATCCCCGCTTTTCTTTGTTTTCTTCCGCTCTAACCCCGCTTTTCTTGGATTTCATCCATTCAAACCCCGCTTTTCTCGGTATTCCTCCGGTATAACTTCGATTTTCTTGGTTTTCCTCCGCTCTAACCCCGCTTTTCATGGATTTCCTCTGCTGTAACCATACTTTTCTTGGATTTCCTCCACACTAACTTCGTCTCCCTTGGTTTTCCTCCGCTCTAACTCTGCCATTCTTGGTTTTCCTCCGCTCTAACCCCGTCTTTCTTTGTTTTCCTCCGCTCTAACTTCGCTATTCTTCGTTTTCTTCCCCTCCAACTTCACTTTTTTTGTTTTTCCTCCGTTCTAACCACGGTTTTTTTGGTTTTCCTCCACTGTCACCACGCTTTTCTAGATTTTCCTCCACTCAAACCCCGCTTTTCTTGGTTTTTCTCAGCTCTGACCCCGCTTTCCTTCATTTTCCTCCGCTCTAACCATGTTTTCTTGGTTTTCCTCCACTCTAACATCGCTTTTCTTGGTTTTCCTCATCTCTAATCTCACTTTTCTTGGTTTTCCTCTGGTGTAACATAGCTTTTCTTGATTTTCCTCCTCTCTGACCCCGCTTTTCTTGGTTTTCCTCCGCTCTAACCCCTCTTTTCTTGGTTTTCCTCTGCTCTAACCCCGCTTTTCTTGGTTTTCATCCGCTCTAACTTCGATTTTCTTGGTTTTCCTCCGCTCTAACTTCGATTTTCTTGGTTTTCCTCCACTCCAACCCCTCTTTTCTTGGTTTTCATCCGCTCTAACCCCGCTTTTCTTGGATTTCATCCACTCTAACCCCGCTTTTCTCGGTTTTCCTCATCTCCAACCCCGCTTTTCTTGGTTTTCCTCCGCTCTAACCCCGCTTTTCATGGTTTTCCTCTGCTGTAACCCTACTTTTCTTGGTTTTCCTCTGCTCCACCCCCGCCATTCTTGGTTTTCCTCCGCTCTAACCCATCTTTTCTTCATTTTCCACCGCTCTAACTTCGCTATTCTTCGTTTCTTTCCGCTCTAACTTCACTTTTTTTGTTTTTCCTCCGCTCTAACCGCGCTTTTCTTGGTTTTACTCAGCTCTGACCCCGCTTTTCTAGATTTTCCTCCGATCTAACCTTTCTTTTCTTGGTTTTCCTCCGCTCTAACCGCGCTTTTCTTGGTTTTACTCAGCTCTGACCCCGCTTTTCTAGATTTTCCTCCGATCTAACCCCTCTTTTCTTGGTTTTCCTCCGCTCTAACATTGCTTATCTTGGTTTTCCTCATCTCTAATCTCACTGTTCTTGGTTTTACTCTCCTGTAACATAGCTTTTCTTGATTTTCCTCCTCTCAGACCCCGCTTTTCTTGGTTTTCCTTCGCTCTAAGCCCGCTTTTCTTGGTTGTCCTGCGCTCTAACTTCGATTTTCTTGGTTTTCCTCCACTCTATCCCCGCTTTTCTTGGTTTTTATCTGCTCTAACTTCTCTTTTCCTGGTTTATCTCCTCTCTGACCCCGCTTTTCTTGGTTTTCCTCCGCTCTAACTTCACTTTTCGTGGTTTTCCTCTGCTGTAACCCTACATTTCTTGGTTTTCCTCCACTCTAACTTCGTCTCTCTTGCTTTTCCTCCGCTCTAACTCTGCCATTCTTGGTTTTCCTCCGCTCTAACCCCGTCTTTCTTGGTTTCCCTCCGCTCTATCTTCGCTATTCTTCGTTTTCCTCCGCTCTAACTTCACTTTTTTTGTTTTTCCTCCGCTCTAACCGCGCTTTTCTTGGTTTTTCTCAGATCTGACCCCGCTTTTCTTGATTTTCCTCCGCTCTAACCCCTCTTTTCTTGGTTTTCCTCCGCTCTAACATTGCTTATCTTTGTTTTCCTCATCTCTAATCTCACTGTTCTTGGTTTTCCTCTGCTGTAACATAGCTTTTCTTGGTTTTCCTCCTCTCTGACCCCGCTTTTCTTGGTTTTCCTCCGCTCTAACCCCTCTTTTCTTGGTTTTCCTCTGCTCTAACCCCGCTTTTCTTGGTTTTCCTTCGCTCTAACCCCACTTTTCTTGGTTTTCCTCCGCTCTAACTTCGCTATTCTTCGTTTTCCTCCGCTCTAACTTCACTTTTTTTGTTTTTCGTTCACTCTAACCGCGCTTTTCTTGGTTTTTCTCAGATCTGACCCCGCTTTTCTTGATTTTCCTCCGCTCTAACCCCTCTTTTCTTGGTTTTCCTCCGCTCTAACATTGCTTATCTTTGTTTTCCTCATCTCTAATCTCACTGTTCTTGGTTTTCCTCTGCTGTAACATAGCTTTTCTTGGTTTTCCTCCTCTCTGACCCCGCTTTTCTTGGTTTTCCTCCGCTCTAACCCCTATTTTCTTGGTTTTCCTCTGCTCTAACCATGCTTTTCTTGGTTTTCCTTCGCTCTAAGCCCGCTTTTCTTGGTTGTCCTCCGCTCTAACTTCGATTTTCTTGGTTTTCCTCCGCTCTATCCCCGCTTTTCTTGGTTTTTCTGTGCTCTAACTTCTCTTTTCTTGGTTAATCTTCGCTCTGACCCCGCATTTCTTTTTTTTCCACCGCCTACCTTCGCTTTTCTTGGTTTTCCTCCGTGCTAACTTCACTTTTCCTGGTTTTCCTCCTCTCTAACCCCGCTTTTCTTGGTTTTCATCCGTTCTAACCCCGTCTTTCTTTGTATTCCTCCTCTCTAGCTTCGCTATTCTTCGTTTTCCTCCGCTCTATCCCCAATTTTCTTGGTTTTCCTCCGCTCTCACCCCGCTTTTCTTGGTTTTCCTCCTCTCTAAGCCCGCTTTTCTTGGTTTTCCTCCTCTCCAACCCCGCTTTTCTCGGTTTTCCTCAGCTCCAACCCCGCTTTTCTTGGTTTTCCTCCGCTCTAACCCCGCTTTTCATGGTTTTCCTCTGCTGTAACATAGCTTTTCTTGGTTTTCCTCCGCTCTAACCCAGCCATTCTTGCTTTTCCTCCGCTCTAACCCCGTCTTTCTTGGTTTTCCTCCAGTCTAACTTCGCTATTCCTCGTTTTCCTCCGCTCTAAATTCACTTTTTTTGTTTTTCCTCCGCTCTAACACCTCTTTTCTTGGTTTTCCTCCACTCTAACTTCGCTATTCTTCGTTTTCCTCCGCTCTAACTTCACTTTTTTTGTTTTTCCTCCGCTCTAACCGCGCTTTTCTTGGTTTTTCTCAGCTCTGACCCCGATTTTCTTGATTTTCCTCGGCTCTATCCCATATTTTCTTGATTTTCCTCCTCTCTGACCCCGCTTTTCTTGGTTTTCATCCGCTCTAACCCCGCTTTTCTTGGTTTTCCTCTGCCGTAATTCCGCTTTTCTTGGTTTTCCTTCGCTCTAAGCTCGCTTTTCTTGGTTTTCATCCGCTCTAACCCCGCTTTTTATGGATTTCATCCACTCTAACCCCGCTTTTCTCGGTTTTCCTCATCTCCAACCCCGCTTTTCATGGTTTTCCTCTGCTGTAACCCTACTTTTTTTGTTTTTCCTCCGCTCTAACCCCGCCATTCTTGGTTTTCCTCCGCTCTAACCCCTCTTTTCTTGGTTTTCCTCCGCTCTAACTTCACTTTTTTTGTTTTTCCTCCGTTCTAACCGCGCTTTTCTTGGTTTTTCTCTGCTCTGACCCCGCTTTTCTTGATTTTCCTCCGCTCTAACCCCTCTTTTCTTGGTTTTCCTCCGCTCTAACATTGCTTTTCATGGTTTTCCTCATCTCTAATCTCACTGTTCTTGGTTTTCCTCTGCTATAACATAGCTTTTCTTGATTTTCCTCCTCTCTGACCCCGCTTTTCTTGGTTTTCCTCCGCTCTAACCCCTCTTTTCTTGGTTTTCCTCCGCTCTATCCCCGCTTTTCTTGGTTTTTATCTGCTCTAACGTCTCTTTTCTTGGTTTATCTCCGCTCTGACCCCGCTTTTCTTGGTTTTCATCCGCTCTAACCCCTCTTTTCTTGGTTTTCCTCCGCTCTAATTTCGCTATTCTTCGTTTTCCTCCGCTCTAACTTCACTTTTTTTGTTTTTCCTCCGCTCTAACCGCGCTTTTGTTGGTTTTTCTCAGCTCTGACCCCGCTTTTCTTGGTTTTCCTCCAATCTAACCCCTCTTTTCTTGGTTTTCCTCTGCTCTAACCCCGCTTTTCTTGGTTTTCCTTCGCTCTAAGCCCGCTTTTCTTGTTTGTCCTCCGCTCTAACTTCGATTTTCTTGGTTTTCCTCCGCTCTAACCCCGCTTTTCTTTGTTTTCCTTCGCTCTAACTTCGATTTTCTTGGTTTACCTCTGCTCTGACCCCACTTTTCTTGGTTTTCCTCCGCTCTAACTTCACTTTTCGTGGTATTCCTCTGCTCTATCTTCGCTTTTCTTGGTTTTCCTCTGCTCTAACTTCGCTTTTCTTGGTTTTCCTCCACTCTAGCCCAGCTTTTCTTGATTTTCCTCTGCTCTAACATTGTTTTTTTGGTTTTCCTCCGCTCTAACCCTGTTTTTCTTGGTTTTCCTCCGCTCTATCCCCTCTTTTCTTGGATTTCATCCGCTCTAACCCCGCTTTTCTTGGATATCATCCATTCTAACCCTGCTTTTCTCGGTATTCCTCCGCTCTAACTTCGCTTTTCTTGGTTTTCCTCCGCTCTAACCCCGCTTTTCATGGATTTCCTCTGCTGTAACCATACTTTTCTTGGATTTCCTCCACTCTAACTTCGTCTCCCTTGGTTTTCCTCCGCTCTAACTCTGCCATTCTTGGTTTTCCTCCGCTCTAACCCCATCTTTCTTTGTTTTCCTCCGCTCTAACTTCGCTATTCTTCGTTTTCTTCCCCTCCAACTTCACTTTTTTTGTTTTTCCTCCGTTGTAACCACGCTTTTTTTGTTTTTCCTCCACTGTCACCACGCTTTTCTAGATTTTCCTCCACTCAAACCCCGCTTTTCTTGGTTTTTCTCAGCTCTGACCCCGCTTTCCTTCATTTTCCTCTGCTCTAACCTTGTTTTCTTGGTTTTCCTCCACTCTAACATCGCTTTTCTTGGTTTTCCTCATCTCTAATCTCACTTTTCTTGGTTTTCCTCTGGTGTAACATAGCTTTTCTTGATTTTCCTCCTCTCTGACCCCGCTTTTCTTGGTTTTTCTCAGCTCTAACCCCTATTTTCTTGATTTTCCTCCTCTCTGACCCCGCTTTTCTTGGTTTTCATCCGCTCTAACCCCGCTTTTCTTGGTTTTCCTCTGCTGTATTTCCGCTTTTCTTGGTTTTCCTTCGCTCTAAGCCCGCTTTTCTTGGTTTTCATCCGCTCTAACCCCGCTTTTCTTGGATTTCATCCACTCCAACCCCGCTTTTCTTGGTTTTCCTCCGCTCTAACCCCGCTTTTCATGGTTTTCCTCTGCTGTAACCCTACTTTTCTTGGTTTTCCTCCGCTCTAACCCCGCCAGTCTTGGTTTTCCTCCGCTCTAACACCTCTTTTCTTGGTTTTCCTCCGCTCTAACTTCACTTTTTTTGTTTTTCCTCCTTTCTAACCGCGCCATTCTTGGTTTTTCTCAGCTCTGACCCCGCTTTTCTTGATTTTCCTCCGCTCTAACCCCTATTTTCTTGATTTTCCTCCTCTCTGACCCCGCTTTTCTTGGTTTTCATCCGCTCTAACCCCGCTTTTCTTGGTTTTCCTCTGCTGTAATTCCGCTTTTCTTGGTTATCCTTCGCTCTAAGCCCGCTTTTCTTGGTATTCATCCGCTCTAACCCCGCTTTTCTTGGATTTCATCCACTCTAACCCCGCTTTTCTCGGTTTTCCTCATCTCCAACCCCGCTTTACTTGGTTTTCCTCCGCTCTAACCCCGCTTTTCATGGTTTTCCTCTGATGTAACCCTACTTTTCTTGGTTTTCCTCCACTCTAACCCCTCCATTCTTGGTTTTCCTCCGCTCTAACCCCTCTTTTCTTGGTTTTCCTCCGCTCTAACTTCACTTTTTTTGTTTTTCCTCCGTTCTAACCGCGCTTTTCTTGGTTTTTCTCTGCTCTGACCCCGCTTTTCTTGATTTTCCTCCGCTCTAACCCCTCTTTTCTTGGTTTTCCTCCTCTATAACATTGCTTATCTTGGTTTTCCTCATCTCTAATCTCACTGTTCTTGGTTTTACTCTGCTGTAAAATAGCTTTTCTTGATTTTCCTCCTCTCTAACCCCGCTTTTCTTGATTTTCCTCCGCTCTAACCTTGTTTTCTTGGTTTTCCTCCACTCTAACATCGCTTTTCTTGGTTTTCCTCATCTCTAATCTCACTTTTCTTGGTTTTCCTCTCCTGTAACATAGCTTTTCTTGATTCTCCTCCGCTCTACCCCCGCCTTTCTTGGTTTTCCTCCGCTCTAACCCCTCTTTTCTTGGTTTTCCTCCGCTCTAACTTCGCTATTCTTCGTTTTCCTCCGCTCTAACATCACTTTTTTTGTTTTTCCTCTGCTCTAACCGCGCTTTTCTTGGTTTTTCTCAGCTCTGACCCCGCTTTTCTTGATTTTCCTCCGCTCTAACTTCTCTTTTCTTGGTTTTCCTCCGCTCTAACATTGCTTATCTTGGTTTTCCTCATCTCTAATCTCACTGTTCTTGGTTTTCCTCTGCTGTAACATATCTTTTCTTGATTTTCCTCCTCTCTGACCCCGCTTTTCTTGGTTTACCTCCACTCTAACCCCTCTTTTCTTGGTTTTCCTCTGCTGTAACCCCGCTTTTCTTGGTTTTCATCCGCTCTAACCCCTCTTTTCTTGGTTTTCCTCCGCTCTAACTTCGATTTTCTTGGTTTTCCTCCACTTCAACCCCGCTTTTCTTGGTTTTCCTCCACTAAAACCCCGCTTTTCTTGGTTTTCATCCGCTCTAACCCCGCCATTCTTGGTTTTCATCCACTCTAACCCCGCTTTTCTCGGTTTTCCTCATCTCCAACCCCGCTTTTCTTGGTTTTCCTCCGCTCTAACCACGCTTTTCATGGTTTTCCTCTGCTGTAACCCTACTTTTCTTGGTTTTCCTCTGCTCCACCCCCGCCATTCTTGGTTTTCCTCGGCTCTAACCCCTCTTTTCTTCGTTTTCCTCCGCTCTAACTTCGCTATTCTTCGTTTTCCTCCGCTCTAACTTCACTTTTTTTGTTTTTCCTCCGCTCTAACCACGCTTTTCTTGGTTTTACTCAGCTCTGACCCCGCTTTTCTAGATTTTCCTCCGATCTAACCCCTCTTTTATTGGTTTTCCTCCGCTCTAACATTGCTTATCTTGGTTTTCCTCATCTCTAATCTCACTGTTCTTGGTTTTACTCTGCTGTAACATAGCTTTTCTTGATTTTCCTCCTCTCAGACCCCGCTTTTCTTGGTTTTCCTTCGCTCTAAGCCCGCTTTTCTTGGTTGTCCTCCGCTCTAACTTCGATTTTCTTGGTTTTCCTCCGCTCTATCCCCGCTTTTCTTGGTTTTCCTCCGCTCTAACTTCACTTTTCGTGGTTTTCCTCTGCTGTAACCCTACATTTCTTGGTTTTCCTCCACTCTAACTTCGTCTCTCTTGCTTTTCCTCCGCTCTAACTCTGCCATTCTTGGTTTTCCTCCGCTCTAACCCCGTCTTTCTTGGTTTCCCTCCGCTCTAACTTCGCTATTCTTCGTTTTCCTCCCCTCTAACTTCCCTTTTTTTGTTTTTCCTCCGTTCTAACCACGCTTTTCTTGGTTTTCCTCCACTGTCACCACGCTTTTCTAGATTTTCCTCCACTCAAACCCCGCCATTCTTGGTTTTTCTCAGTTCTGACCCCGCTTTCCTTGATTTTCCTCCGCTTTAACCTTGTTTTCTTGGTTTTCCTCCACTCTAACATCGCTTTTCTTGGTTTTCCTCAACTCTAATCTCACTTTTCTTGGTTTTCCTCTCCTGTCACATAGCTTTTCTTGATTTTCCTCCGCTCTACTCCCGCCATTCTTGATTTTCCTCTGCTCTAACCCCTCTTTTCTTGGTTTTCCTCTGCTCTATCTTCGCTATTCTTCGTTTTCCTCCGCTCTAACTTCACTTTTTTTGTTTTTCCTCCGCTCTAACCGCGCTTTTCTTGGTTTTTCTCAGATCTGACCCCGCTTTTCTTGATTTTCCTCCGCTCTAACCCCTCTTTTCTTGGTTTTCCTCCGCTCTAACATTGCTTATCTTTGTTTTCCTCATCACTAATCTCACTGTTCTTGGTTTTCCTCTGCTGTAACATAGCTTTTCTTGGTTTTCCTCCTCTCTGACCCCGCTTTTCTTGGTTTTCCTCCGCTCTAACCCCTCTTTTCTTGGTTTTCCTCTGCTCTAACCCCGCTTTTCTTGGTTTTCCTTCGCTCTAACCCCACTTTTCTTGGTTTTCCTCCGCTCTAACTTCGCTATTCTTCGTTTTCCTCCGCTCTAACTTCACTTTTTTTGTTTTTCGTTCACTCTAACCGCGCTTTTCTTGGTTTTTCTCAGATCTGACCCCGCTTTTCTTGATTTTCCTCCGCTCTAACCCCTCTTTTCTTGGTTTTCCTCCGCTCTAACATTGCTTATCTTTGTTTTCCTCATCTCTAATCTCACTGTTCTTGGTTTTCCTCTGCTGTAACATAGCTTTTCTTGGTTTTCCTCCTCTCTGACCCCGCTTTTCTTGGTTTTCCTCCGCTCTAACCCCTATTTTCTTGGTTTTCCTCTGCTCTAACCATGCTTTTCTTGGTTTTCCTTCGCTCTAAGCCCGCTTTTCTTTGTTGTCCTCCGCTCTAACTTCGATTTTCTTGGTTTTCCTCCGCTCTATCCCCGCTTTTCTTGGTTTTTCTGTGCTCTAACTTCTCTTTTCTTGGTTAATCTTCGCTCTGACCCCGCATTTCTTTTTTTTCCACCGCCTACCTTCGCTTTTCTTGGTTTTCCTCCGTGCTAACTTCACTTTTCCTGGTTTTCCTCCTCTCTAACCCCGCTTTTCTTGGTTTTCATCCGTTCTAACCCCGTCTTTCTTTGTATTCCTCCTCTCTAGCTTCGCTATTCTTCGTTTTCCTCCGCTCTATCCCCAATTTTCTTGGTTTTCCTCCGCTCTCACCCCGCTTTTCTTGGTTTTCCTCCTCTCTAAGCCCGCTTTTCTTGGTTTTCCTCCTCTCCAACCCCGCTTTTCTCGGTTTTCCTCAGCTCCAACCCCGCTTTTCTTGGTTTTCCTCCGCTCTAACCCCGCTTTTCATGGTTTTCCTCTGCTGTAACCCTACTTTTCTTGGTTTTCCTCCGCTCTAACCCAGCCATTCTTGCTTTTCCTCCGCTCTAACCCCGTCTTTCTTGGTTTTCCTCCAGTCTAACTTCGCTATTCCTCGTTTTCCTCCGCTCTAAATTCACTTTTTTTGTTTTTCCTCCGCTCTAACACCTCTTTTCTTGGTTTTCCTCCACTCTAACTTCGCTATTCTTCGTTTTCCTCCGCTCTAACTTCACTTTTTTTGTTTTTCCTCCGCTCTAACCGCGCTTTTCTTGGTTTTTCTCAGCTCTGACCCCGATTTTCTTGATTTTCCTCGGCTCTATCCCATATTTTCTTGATTTTCCTCCTCTCTGACCCCGCTTTTCTTGGTTTTCATCCGCTCTAACCCCGCTTTTCTTGGTTTTCCTCTGCCGTAATTCCGCTTTTCTTGGTTTTCCTTCGCTCTAAGCTCGCTTTTCTTGGTTTTCATCCGCTCTAACCCCGCTTTTTATGGATTTCATCCACTCTAACCCCGCTTTTCTCGGTTTTCCTCATCTCCAACCCCGCTTTTCATGGTTTTCCTCTGCTGTAACCCTACTTTTTTTGTTTTTCCTCCGCTCTAACCCCGCCATTCTTGGTTTTCCTCCGCTCTAACCCCTCTTTTCTTGGTTTTCCTCCGCTCTAACTTCACTTTTTTTGTTTTTCCTCCATTCTAACCGCGCTTTTCTTGGTTTTTCTCTGCTCTGACCCCGCTTTTCTTGATTTTCCTCCGCTCTAACCCCTCTTTTCTTGGTTTTCCTCCTCTATAACATTGCTTATCTTGGTTTTCCTCATCTCTAATCTCACTGTTCTTGGTTTTACTCTGCTGTAAAATAGCTTTTCTTGATTTTCCTCCTCTCTAACCCCGCTTTTCTTGATTTTCCTCCGCTCTAACCTTGTTTTCTTGGTTTTCCTCCACTCTAACATCGCTTTTCTTGGTTTTCCTCATCTCTAATCTCACTTTTCTTGGTTTTCCTCTCCTGTAACATAGCTTTTCTTGATTCTCCTCCGCTCTACCCCTGCCTTTCTTGGTTTTCCTCCGCTCTAACCCCTCTTTTCTTGGTTTTCCTCCGCTCTAACTTCGCTATTCTTCGTTTTCCTCCGCTCTAACATCACTTTTTTTGTTTTTCCTCTGCTCTAACCGCGCTTTTCTTGGTTTTTCTCAGCTCTGACCCCGCTTTTCTTGATTTTCCTCCGCTCTAACTTCTCTTTTCTTGGTTTTCCTCCGCTCTAACATTGCTTATCTTGGTTTTCCTCATCTCTAATCTCACTGTTCTTGGTTTTCCTCTGCTGTAACATATCTTTTCTTGATTTTCCTCCTCTCTGACCCCGCTTTTCTTGGTTTACCTCCACTCTAACCCCTCTTTTCTTGGTTTTCCTCTGCTGTAACCCCGCTTTTCTTGGTTTTCATCCGCTCTAACCCCTCTTTTCTTGGTTTTCCTCCGCTCTAACTTCGATTTTCTTGGTTTTCCTCCACTTCAACCCCGCTTTTCTTGGTTTTCCTCCACTAAAACCCCGCTTTTCTTGGTTTTCATCCGCTCTAACCCCGCCATTCTTGGTTTTCATCCACTCTAACCCCGCTTTTCTCGGTTTTCCTCATCTCCAACCCCGCTTTTCTTGGTTTTCCTCCGCTCTAACCACGCTTTTCATGGTTTTCCTCTGCTGTAACCCTACTTTTCTTGGTTTTCCTCTGCTCCACCCCCGCCATTCTTGGTTTTCCTCGGCTCTAACCCCTCTTTTCTTCGTTTTCCTCCGCTCTAACTTCGCTATTCTTCGTTTTCCTCCGCTCTAACTTCACTTTTTTTGTTTTTCCTCCGCTCTAACCGCGCTTTTCTTGGTTTTACTCAGCTCTGACTCCGCTTTTCTTGATTTTCCTCCGATTTAACCCCTCTTTTCTTGGTTTTCCTCCGCTCTAACCACGCTTTTCTTGGTTTTACTCAGCTCTGACCCCGCTTTTCTAGATTTTCCTCCGATCTAACCCCTCTTTTATTGGTTTTCCTCCGCTCTAACATTGCTTATCTTGGTTTTCCTCATCTCTAATCTCACTGTTCTTGGTTTTACTCTGCTGTAACATAGCTTTTCTTGATTTTCCTCCTCTCAGACCCCGCTTTTCTTGGTTTTCCTTCGCTCTAAGCCCGCTTTTCTTGGTTGTCCTCCGCTCTAACTTCGATTTTCTTGGTTTTCCTCCGCTCTATCCCCGCTTTTCTTGGTTTTCCTCCGCTCTAACTTCACTTTTCGTGGTTTTCCTCTGCTGTAACCCTACTTTTCTTGGTTTTCCTCCACTCTAACTTCGTCTCTCTTGCTTTTCCTCCGCTCTAACTCTGCCATTCTTGGTTTTCCTCCGCTCTAACCCCGTCTTTCTTGGTTTCCCTCCGCTCTAACTTCGCTATTCTTCGTTTTCCTCCCCTCTAACTTCCCTTTTTTTGTTTTTCCTCCGTTCTAACCACGCTTTTCTTGGTTTTCCTCCACTGTCACCAAGCTTTTCTAGATTTTCCTCCACTCAAACCCCGCCATTCTTGGTTTTTCTCAGTTCTGACCCCGCTTTCCTTGATTTTCCTCCGCTTTAACCTTGTTTTCTTGGTTTTCCTCCACTCTAACATCGCTTTTCTTGGTTTTCCTCAACTCTAATCTCACTTTTCTTGGTTTTCCTCTCCTGTCACATAGCTTTTCTTGATTTTCCTCCGCTCTACTCCCGCCATTCTTGATTTTCCTCTGCTCTAACCACTCTTTTCTTGGTTTTCCTCTGCTCTATCTTCGCTATTCTTCGTTTTCCTCCGCTCTAACTTCACTTTTTTTGTTTTTCCTCCGCTCTAACCGCGCTTTTCTTGGTTTTTCTCAGATCTGACCCCGCTTTTCTTGATTTTCCTCCGCTCTAACCCCTCTTTTCTTGGTTTTCCTCCGCTCTAACATTGCTTATCTTTGTTTTCCTCATCTCTAATCTCACTGTTCTTGGTTTTCCTCTGCTGTAACATAGCTTTTCTTGGTTTTCCTCCTCTCTGACCCCGCTTTTCTTGGTTTTCCTCCGCTCTAACCCCTCTTTTCTTGGTTTTCCTCTGCTCTAACCCCGCTTTTCTTGGTTTTCCTTCGCTCTAACCCCACTTTTCTTGGTTTTCCTCCGCTCTAACTTCGCTATTCTTCGTTTTCCTCCGCTCTAACTTCACTTTTTTTGTTTTTCGTTCACTCTAACCGCGCTTTTCTTGGTTTTTCTCAGATCTGACCCCGCTTTTCTTGATTTTCCTCCACTCTAACCCCTCTTTTCTTGGTTTTCCTCCGCTCTAACATTGCTTATCTTTGTTTTCCTCATCTCTAATCTCACTGTTCTTGGTTTTCCTCTGCTGTAACATAGCTTTTCTTGGTTTTCCTCCTCTCTGACCCCGCTTTTCTTGGTTTTCCTCCGCTCTAACCCCTATTTTCTTGGTTTTCCTCTGCTCTAACCATGCTTTTCTTGGTTTTCCTTCGCTCTAAGCCCGCTTTTCTTGGTTGTCCTCCGCTCTAACTTCGATTTTCTTGGTTTTCCTCCGCTCTATCCCCGCTTTTCTTGGTTTTTCTGTGCTCTAACTTCTCTTTTCTTGGTTAATCTTCGCTCTGACCCCGCATTTCTTTTTTTTCCACCGCCTACCTTCGCTTTTCTTGGTTTTCCTCCGTGCTAACTTCACTTTTCCTGGTTTTCCTCCTCTCTAACCCCGCTTTTCTTGGTTTTCATCCGTTCTAACCCCGTCTTTCTTTGTATTCCTCCTCTCTAGCTTCGCTATTCTTCGTTTTCCTCCGCTCTATCCCCAATTTTCTTGGTTTTCCTCCGCTCTCACCCCGCTTTTCTTGGTTTTCCTCCTCTCTAAGCCCGCTTTTCTTGGTTTTCCTCCTCTCCAACCCCGCTTTTCTCGGTTTTCCTCAGCTCCAACCCCGCTTTTCTTGGTTTTCCTCCGCTCTAACCCCGCTTTTCATGGTTTTCCTCTGCTGTAACCCTACTTTTCTTGGTTTTCCTCCGCTCTAACCCAGCCATTCTTGCTTTTCCTCCGCTCTAACCCCGTCTTTCTTGGTTTTCCTCCAGTCTAACTTCGCTATTCCTCGTTTTCCTCTGCTCTAAATTCACTTTTTTTGTTTTTCCTCCGCTCTAACACCTCTTTTCTTGGTTTTCCTCCACTCTAACTTCGCTATTCTTCGTTTTCCTCCGCTCTAACTTCACTTTTTTTGTTTTTCCTCCGCTCTAACCGCGCTTTTCTTGGTTTTTCTCAGCTCTGACCCCGATTTTCTTGATTTTCCTCGGCTCTATCCCATATTTTCTTGATTTTCCTCCTCTCTGACCCCGCTTTTCTTGGTTTTCATCCGCTCTAACCCCGCTTTTCTTGGTTTTCCTCTGCCGTAATTCCGCTTTTCTTGGTTTTCCTTCGCTCTAAGCTCGCTTTTCTTGGTTTTCATCCGCTCTAACCCCGCTTTTTATGGATTTCATCCACTCTAACCCCGCTTTTCTCGGTTTTCCTCATCTCCAACCCCGCTTTTCATGGTTTTCCTCTGCTGTAACCCTACTTTTTTTGTTTTTCCTCCGCTCTAACCCCGCCATTCTTGGTTTTCCTCCGCTCTAACCCCTCTTTTCTTGGTTTTCCTCCGCTCTAACTTCACTTTTTTTGTTTTTCCTCCGTTCTAACCGCGCTTTTCTTGGTTTTTCTCTGCTCTGACCCCGCTTTTCTTGATTTTCCTCCGCTCTAACCCCTCTTTTCTTGGTTTTCCTCCGCTCTAACATTGCTTTTCATGGTTTTCCTCATCTCTAATCTCACTGTTCTTGGTTTTCCTCTGCTATAACATAGCTTTTCTTGATTTTCCTCCTCTCTGACCCCGCTTTTCTTGGTTTTCCTCCGCTCTAACCCCTCTTTTCTTGGTTTTCCTCCGCTCTATCCCCGCTTTTCTTGGTTTTTATCTGCTCTAACGTCTCTTTTCTTGGTTTATCTCCGCTCTGACCCCGCTTTTCTTGGTTTTCATCCGCTCTAACCCCTCTTTTCTTGGTTTTCCTCCGCTCTAATTTCGCTATTCTTCGTTTTCCTCCGCTCTAACTTCACTTTTTTTGTTTTTCCTCCGCTCTAACCGCGCTTTTGTTGGTTTTTCTCAGCTCTGACCCCGCTTTTCTTGGTTTTCCTCCAATCTAACCCCTCTTTTCTTGGTTTTCCTCTGCTCTAACCCCGCTTTTCTTGGTTTTCCTTCGCTCTAAGCCCGCTTTTCTTGTTTGTCCTCCGCTCTAACTTCGATTTTCTTGGTTTTCCTCCGCTCTAACCCCGCTTTTCTTTGTTTTCCTTCGCTCTAACTTCGATTTTCTTGGTTTACCTCTGCTCTGACCCCACTTTTCTTGGTTTTCCTCCGCTCTAACTTCACTTTTCGTGGTATTCCTCTGCTCTATCTTCGCTTTTCTTGGTTTTCCTCTGCTCTAACTTCGCTTTTCTTGGTTTTCCTCCACTCTAGCCCAGCTTTTCTTGATTTTCCTCTGCTCTAACATTATTTTTTTGGTTTTCCTCCGCTCTAACCCTGTTTTTCTTGGTTTTCCTCCGCTCTATCCCCTCTTTTCTTGGATTTCATCCGCTCTAACCCCGCTTTTCTTGGATATCATCCATTCTAACCCTGCTTTTCTCGGTATTCCTCTGCTCTAACTTCGCTTTTCTTGGTTTTCCTCCGCTCTAACCCCGCTTTTCATGGATTTCCTCTGCTGTAACCATACTTTTCTTGGATTTCCTCCACTCTAACTTCGTCTCCCTTGGTTTTCCTCCGCTCTAACTCTGCCATTCTTGGTTTTCCTCCGCTCTAACCCCATCTTTCTTTGTTTTCCTCCGCTATAACTTCGCTATTCTTCGATTTCTTCCCCTCCAACTTCACTTTTTTTGTTTTTCCTCCGTTGTAACCACGCTTTTTTTGGTTTTCCTCCACTGTCACCACGCTTTTCTAGATTTTCCTCCACTCAAACCCCGCTTTTCTTGGTTTTTCTCAGCTCTGACCCCGCTTTCCTTCATTTTCCTCTGCTCTAACCTTGTTTTCTTGGTTTTCCTCCACTCTAACATCGCTTTTCTTGGTTTTCCTCATCTCTAATCTCACTTTTCTTGGTTTTCCTCTGGTGTAACATAGCTTTTCTTGATTTTCCTCCTCTCTGACCCCGCTTTTCTTGGTTTTCCTCCGCTCTAACCCCTCTTTTCTTGATTTTCCTCCGCTCTAACTTCGCTATTCTTCGTTTTCCTCCGCTCTGACTTCACTTTTTTTGTTTTTCCTCCGCTCTAACCGCGCTTTTCTTGGTTTTCCTCCGCTCTAACCGTGCTTTTCTTGGTTTTTCTCAGCTCTAACCCCTATTTTCTTGATTTTCCTCCTCTCTGACCCCGCTTTTCTTGGTTTTCATCCGCTCTAACCCCGCTTTTCTTGGTTTTCCTCTGCTGTATTTCCGCTTTTCTTGGTTTTCCTTCGCTCTAAGCCCGCTTTTCTTGGTTTTCATCTGCTCTAACCCCGCTTTTCTTGGATTTCATCCACTCCAACCCCGCTTTTCTTGGTTTTCCTCCACTCTAACCCCGCTTTTCATGGTTTTCCTCTGCTGTAACCCTACTTTTCTTGGTTTTCCTCCGCTCTAACCCCGCCAGTCTTGGTTTTCCTCCGCTCTAACACCTCTTTTCTTGGTTTTCCTCCGCTCTAACTTCACTTTTTTTGTTTTTCCTCCGTTCTAACCGCGCTTTTCTTGGTTTTTCTCAGCTCTGACCCCGCTTTTCTTGATTTTCCTCCGCTCTAAGCCCTATTTTCTTGATTTTCCTCCTCTCTGACCCCGCTTTTCTTGGTTTTCATCCGCTCTAACCCCGCTTTTCTTGGTTTTCCTCTGCTGTAATTCCGCTTTTCTTGGTTATCCTTCGCTCTAAGCCCGCTTTTCTTGGTATTCATCCGCTCTAACCCCGCTTTTCTTGGATTTCATCCACTCTAACCCCGCTTTTCTCGGTTTTCCTCATCTCCAACCCCGCTTTACTTGGTTTTCCTCCGCTCTAACCCCGCTTTTCATGGTTTTCCTCTGATGTAACCCTACTTTTCTTGGTTTTCCTCCACTCTAACCCCTCCATTCTTGGTTTTCCTCCGCTCTAACCCCTCTTTTCTTGGTTTTCCTCCGCTCTAACTTCACTTTTTTTGTTTTTCCTCCGTTCTAACCGCGCTTTTCTTGGTTTTTCTCTGCTCTGACCCCGCTTTTCTTGATTTTCCTCCGCTCTAACCCCTCTTTTCTTGGTTTTCCTCCTCTATAACATTGCTTATCTTGGTTTTCCTCATCTCTAATCTCACTGTTCTTGGTTTTACTCTGCTGTAAAATAGCTTTTCTTGATTTTCCTCCTCTCTAACCCCGCTTTTCTTGGTTTTCCTCCGCTCTAACCTTTCTTTTCTTGGTTTTCCTCTGCTCTAACCCCGCTTTTCTTGGTTTTCCTTCGATCTAAGCCCACTTTTCTTGGTTGTCCTCCGCTCTAACTTCGATTTTCTTGGTTTTCCTCCGCTCTATCCCCGCTTTTCTTGGTTTTCATCCGCTCTAACCTTGCTTTTCTTGGATTTCATCCATTCTAACCCCGCTTTTCTCGGTATTCCTCCGCTCTAACTTCGCTTTTCTTGGTTTTCCTCCGCTCTATCCCCGCTTTTCTTGGTTTTCCTCTGCTGTAACCCTACTTTTCTTGGTTTTCCTCCACTCTAACTTCGTCTCTCTTGGTTTTCCTCCGCTCTAACTCTGTCATTCTTGGTTTTCCTCCGCTCTAACCCCGTCTTTCTTGGTTTTCCTCCGCTCTAACCCCTCTTTTCTTGGTTTTCCTCCCCTCTAACATCACTTTTTTTTTGTTTTTCCTCCGTTCTAACCACGCTTTTCTCGGTTTTCCTCCACTGTCACCACGCTTTTCTAGATTTTACTCCACTCCAACCCCGCTTTTCTTTGTTTTTCTCAGCTCTGACCCCGCTTTCCTTGAGTTTCCTCCGCTCTAACCTTGTTTTCTTGGTTTTCCTCCACTCTAACATCGCTTTTCTTGGTTTTCCTCAACTCTAATCTCACTTTTCTTGGTTTTCCTCTCCTGTAACATAGCTTTTCTTGATTTTCCTCCGCTCTACCCCCACCATTCTTGGTTTTCCTCCGCTCTAACCCCTCTTTTCTTGGTTTTCCTCCGCTCTAACTTCGCTATTCTTCGTTTTCCTCCGCTCTAACTTCACTTTTTTTGTTTTTCCTCCGCTCTAACCGCGCTTTTCTTGGTTTTTCTCATCTCTGACCCCGCTTTTCTTGATTTTCCTCCGCTCTAACTTCTCTTTTCTTGGTTTTCCTCCGCTCTAACATTGCTTATCTTGGTTTTCCTCATCTCTAATCTCACTGTTCTTGGTTTTCCTCTGCTGTAACATATCTTATCTTGATTTTCCTCCTCTCTGACCCCGCTTTTCTTGGTTTGCCTCCACTCTAACCCCTCTTTTCTTGGTTTTCCTCTGCTGTAACACCGCTTTTCTTTGTTTTCATCCGCTCTAACCCCTCTTTTCTTGGTTTTCCTCCGCTCTAACTTCGATTTTCTTGGTTTTCCTCCACTTCAACCCCGCTTTTCTTGGTTTTCCTCCACTAAAACCCCGCTTTTCTTGGTTTTCATCCGCTCTAACCCCGCCATTCTTGGTTTTCATCCACTCTAACCCCGCTTTTCTCGGTTTTCCTCATCTCCAACCCCGCTTTTCTTGGTTTTCCTCCGCTCTAACCACGCTTTTCATGGTTTTCCTCTGCTGTAACCCTACTTTTCTTGGTTTTCCTCTGCTCCACCCCCGCCATTCTTGGTTTTCCTCCGCTCTAACCCCTCTTTTCTTCGTTTTCCTCCGCTCTAACTTCGCTATTCTTCGTTTTCCTCCGCTCTAACTTCACTTTTTTTGTTTTTCCTCCGCTCTAACTGCGCTTTTCTTGGTTTTACTCAGCTGTGACCCCGCTTTTCTAGATTTTCCTTCGATCTAACCCCTCTTTTCTTGGTTTTCCTCCGCTCTAACCGCGCTTTTCTTGGTTTTACTCAGCTCTGACCCCGCTTTTCTAGATTTTCCTCCGATCTAACCCCTCTTTTCTTGGTTTTCCTCCGCTCTAACATTGCTTATCTTGGTTTTCCTCATCTCTAATCTCACTGTTCTTGGTTTTCCTCTCCTGTAACATAGCTTTTCTTGATTTTCCTCCGCTCTACCCCCGCCATTCTTGGTTTTCCTCTGCTCTAACCCCGTTTTCTTGGTTTTCCTTCGCTCTAAACCCGCTTTTCTTGGTTGTCCTCCGCTCTAACTTCGATTTTCTTGGTTTTCCTCCGCTCTATCCCCGCTTTTCTTGGTTTTTATCTGCTCTAACTTCTCTTTTCTTGGTTTATCTCCTCTCTGACCCCGCTTTTCTTGGTTTTCCTCCGCTCTAACTTCACTTTTCGTGGTTTTCCTCTGCTGTAACCCTACTTTTCTTGGTTTTCCTCCACTCTAACTTCGTCTCTCTTGGTTTTCCTCCGCTCTAACTCTGCCATTCTTGGTTTTCCTCCGCTCTAACCCCGTCTTTCTTGGTTTTCCTCCGCTCTAACCCCTCTTTTCTTGGTTTTCCTCCCCTCTAACATCACTTTTTTTGTTTTTCCTCCGCTCTAACCACGCTTTTCTCGGTTTTCCTCCACTGTCACCACGCTTTTCTAGATTTTCCTCCACTCCAACCCCGCTTTTCTTTGTTTTTCTCAGCTCTGACCCCGCTTTCCTTGATTTTCCTCCGCTCTAACCTTGTTTTCTTGGTTTTCCTCCACTCTAACATCGCTTTTCTTGGTTTTCCTCAACTCTAATCTCACTTTTCTTGGTTTTCCTCTCCTGTAACATAGCTTTTCTTGATTCTCCTCCGCTCTACCCCCGCCTTTCTTGGTTTTCCTCCGCTCTAACCCCTCTTTTCTTGGTTTTCCTCCGCTCTAACTTCGCTATTCTTCGTTTTCCTCCGCTCTAACATCACTTTTTTTGTTTTTCCTCTGCTCTAACCGCGCTTTTCTTGGTTTTTCTCAGCTCTGACCCCGCTTTTCTTGATTTTCCTCCGCTCTAACTTCTCTTTTCTTGGTTTTCCTCCGCTCTAACATTGCTTATCTTGGTTTTCCTCATCTCTAATCTCACTGTTCTTGGTTTTCCTCTGCTGTAACATATCTTTTCTTGATTTTCCTCCTCTCTGACCCCGCTTTTCTTGGTTTACCTCCACTCTAACCCCTCTTTTCTTGGTTTTCCTCTGCTGTAACCCCGCTTTTCTTGGTTTTCATCCGCTCTAACCCCTCTTTTCTTGGTTTTCCTCCGCTCTAACTTCGATTTTCTTGGTTTTCCTCCACTTCAACCCCGCTTTTCTTGGTTTTCCTCCACTAAAACCCCGCTTTTCTTGGTTTTCATCCACTCTAACCCCGCTTTTCTCGGTTTTCCTCATCTCCAACCCCGCTTTTCTTGGTTTTCCTCCGCTCTAACCACGCTTTTCATGGTTTTCCTCTGCTGTAACCCTACTTTTCTTGGTTTTCCTCTGCTCCACCCCCGCCATTCTTGGTTTTCCTCGGCTCTAACCCCTCTTTTCTTCGTTTTCCTCCGCTCTAACTTCGCTATTCTTCGTTTTCCTCCGCTCTAACTTCACTTTTTTTGTTTTTCCTCCGCTCTAACCGCGCTTTTCTTGGTTTTACTCAGCTCTGACTCCGCTTTTCTTGATTTTCCTCCGATTTAACCCCTCTTTTCTTGGTTTTCCTCCGCTCTAACCACGCTTTTCTTGGTTTTACTCAGCTCTGACCCCGCTTTTCTAGATTTTCCTCCGATCTAACCCCTCTTTTATTGGTTTTCCTCCGCTCTAACATTGCTTATCTTGGTTTTCCTCATCTCTAATCTCACTGTTCTTGGTTTTACTCTGCTGTAACATAGCTTTTCTTGATTTTCCTCCTCTCAGACCCCGCTTTTCTTGGTTTTCCTTCGCTCTAAGCCCGCTTTTCTTGGTTGTCCTCCGCTCTAACTTCGATTTTCTTGGTTTTCCTCCGCTCTATCCCCGCTTTTCTTGGTTTTCCTCCGCTCTAACTTCACTTTTCGTGGTTTTCCTCTGCTGTAACCCTACTTTTCTTGGTTTTCCTCCACTCTAACTTCGTCTCTCTTGGTTTTCCTCCGCTCTAACTCTGCCATTCTTGGTTTTCCTCCGCTCTAACCCCGTCTTTCTTGGTTTCCCTCCGCTCTAACTTCGCTATTCTTCGTTTTCCTCCCCTCTAACTTCACTTTTTTTGTTTTTCCTCCGTTCTAACCACGCTTTTCTTGGTTTTCCTCCACTGTCACCACGCTTTTCTAGATTTTCCTCCACGCAAACCCCGCCATTCTTGGTTTTTCTCAGTTCTGACCCCGCTTTCCTTCATTTTCCTCCGCTTTAACCTTTTTTTCTTGGTTTTCCTCTACTCTAACATCGCTTTTCTTGGTTTTCCTCAACTCTAATCTCACTTTTCTTGGTTTTCCTCTCCTGTAACATAGCTTTTCTTGATTTTCCTCCGCTCTACTCCCGCCATTCTTGATTTTCCTCCGCTCTAACCCCTCTTTTCTTGGTTTTCCTCCGCTCTAACTTCGCTATTCTTGGTTTTCCTCCGCTCTAACTTCACTTTTTTTGTTTTTCCTCCGTTCTAACCGCGCTTTTCTTGGTTTTTCTCTGCTCTGACCCCGCTTTTCTTGATTTTCCTCCGCTCTAACCCCTCTTTTCTTGGTTTTCCTCCGCTCTAACATTGCTTTTCATGGTTTTCCTCATCTCTAATCTCACTGTTCTTGGTTTTCCTCTGCTGTAACATAGCTTTTCTTGGTTTTCCTCCTCTCTGACCCCGCTTTTCTTGATTTTCCTCCGCTCTAACCCCTATTTTCTTGGTTTTCCTCTGCTCTAACCCCGCTTTTCTTGGTTTTCCTTCGCTCTAAGCCCGCTTTTCTTGGTTGTCCTCCACTCTAACTTCGATTTTCTTGGTTTTCCTCCGCTCTATCCCCGCTTTTCTTGGTTTTTCTGTGCTCTAACTTCTCTTTTCTTGGTTTATCTTCTCTCTGACCCCGCATTTCTTTATTTTCCACCGCCCTACCTTCGCTTTTCTTGGTTTTCCTCCGTGCTAACTTCACTTTTCCTGGTTTTCCTCCGCTCTAACCCCGCTTTTCTTGGTTTTCATCCGTTCTAACCCCGTCTTTCTTTGTATTCCTCCTCTCTAGCTTCGCTATTCTTCGTTTTCCTCCGCTCTATCCCCAATTTTCTTGGTTTTCCTCCGCTCTCACCCCGCTTTTCTTGGTTTTCCTCCTCTCCAACCCCGCTTTTCTCGGTTTTCCTCAGCTCCAACCCCGCTTTTCTTGGTTTTCCTCCGCTCTAACCCCGCTTTTCATGGTTTTCCTCTGCTGTAACCCTACTTTTCTTGGTTTTCCTCCGCTCTAACCCAGCCATTCTTGCTTTTCCTCCGCTCTAACCCCGTCTTTCTTGGTTTTCCTCCAGTCTAACTTCGCTATTCCTCGTTTTCCTCCGCTCTAAATTCACTTTTTTTGTTTTTCCTCCGCTCTAACACCTCTTTTCTTGGTTTTTCTCCGCTCTAACTTCGCTATTCTTCGTTTTCCTCCGCTCTAACTTCACTTTTTTTGTTTTTCCTCCACTCTAACCGCGCTTTTCTTGGTTTTTCTCAGCTCTGACCCCGCTTTTCTTGATTTTCCTCCGCTCTATCCCATATTTTCTTGATTTTCCTCCGCTCTATCCCATATTTTCTTGATTTTCCTCCTCTCTGACCCCGCTTTTCTTGGTTTTCATCCGCTCTAACCCCGCTTTTCTTGGTTTTCCTCTGCTGTAATTCCGCTTTTCTTGGTTTTCCTTCGCTCTAAGCTCGCTTTCCTTGGTTTTCATCCGCTCTAACCCCGCTTTTCTTGGATTTCATCCACTCTAACCCCGCTTTTCTCGGTTTTCCTCATCTCCAACCCCGCTTTTCTTGGTTTTCCTCCGCTCTAACCCCGCTTTTCATGGTATTCCTCTGCTGTAACCCTACTTTTCTTGGTTTTCCTCAACTCTAACTTCGTCTCTCTTGCTTTTCCTCCGCTCTAACTCTGCCATTCTTGGTTTTCCTCCGCTCTAACCCCTCTTTTCTTCGTTTTCCTCCGCTCTAATTTCGCTATTCTTCGTTTTCCTCCGCTCTAACTTCACTTTTTTTGTTTTTCCTCCGCTCTAACCGCGCTTTTGTTGGTTTTTCTCAGCTCTGACCCCGCTTTTCTTGATTTTCCTCCGCTCTAACCCCTCTTTTCTTGGTTTTCCTCCGCTCTAACATTGCTTATCTTGGTTTTCCTCATCTCTAATCTCACTGTTCTTGGTTTTCCTCCAATCTAACCCCTCTTTTCTTGGTTTTCCTCTTCTCTAACCCCGCTTTTCTTGGTTATCCTTCGCACTAAGCCCGCTTTTCTTGTTTGTCCTCCGCTCTAACTTCGATTTTCTTGGTTTTCCTCCGCTCTAATCCCTCTTTTCTTGGTTTTCCTTCGCTCTAACTTCGATTTTCTTGGTTTACCTCTGCTCTGACCCCGCTTTTCTTGGTTTTCCTTCGCTCTAAGCCCGCTTTTCTTGTTTGTCCTCCGCTCTAACTTCGATTTTCTTGGTTTTCCTCCGCTCTATCCCCACTTTTCTTGGTTTTCATCCGCTCTAACCCCGCTTTTCTTGGATTTCATCCATTCAAACCCCGCTTTTCTCGGTATTCCTCCGCTATAACTTCGCTTTTCTTGGTTTTCCTTTGGTCTAACTTGGCTTTTCTTGGTTTTCCTCCGCTCTAACACCTCTTTTCTTGGTTTTCCTCTGCTCTAACCCCGCATTTCTTGGTTTTCCTCTGCTCTAACCCCGTCTTCCTTGGTTTTCCTCCACTCTAACATCGCTATTCTTCTTTTTCCTCCGCTCTAACTTCACTTTTTTTGTTTTTCCTCCGCTCTTACACCTCTTTTCTTGGTTTTCCTCCGCAATAACTTAGCTTTTCTTGGTTTTCCTCCGCTCTAACCCCTCTTTTCTTGGTTTTCCTCCGCTCTAACTTCACTTTTTTTGTTTTTCCTCCGTTCTAACCGCGCTTTTCTTGGTTTTTCTCTGCTCTGACCCCGCTTTTCTTCTTTTTCCTCCACTCTATCCCCTCTTTTCTTGGTTTTCCTCCGCTATAACATTGCTTATCTTGGTTTTCCTCATCTCTAATCTCACTGTTCTTGGTTTTACTCTGCTGTAAAATAGCTTTTCTTGATTTTCCTCCTCTCTGACCCCGCTTTTCTTGGTTTTCCTCCACTCTAACCCCTCTTTTCTTGGTTTTCCTCTGTTTTAACCCCGCTTTTCTTGGTTTTCCTTCGATCTAAGCCCACTTTTCTTTGTTGTCCTCCGCTCTAACTTCGATTTTCTTGGTATTCCTCCGCTCTATCCCCGCTTTTCTTGGTTTTCATCCGCTCTAACCCCGCTTTTCTTGGATTTCATCCATTCTAACCCCGCTATTCTCGGTATTCCCCCGCTCTAACTTCGCTTTTCTTGGTTTTACTCCGCTCTAACCCCGCTTTTCTTGGTTTTCCTCTGCTGTAACCCTACTTTTCTTGGTTTTCCTCCACTCTAACTTCGTCTCTCTTGGTTTTCCTCTGCTCTAACTCTGCCATTCTTGGTTTTCCTCCGCTCTAACCCCGTCTTTCTTGGTTGTCCTCCGCTCTAACCCCTCTTTTCTTGGTTTTCCTCCCCTCTAACATCACTTTTTTTGTTTTTCCTCCGTTCTAACCACGCTTTTCTTGGTTTTCCTCCACTGTCACCACGCTTTTCTAGATTTTCCTCCACTCAAACCCCGCTTTTCTTTGTTTATCTCAGCTCTGACCCCGATTTCCTTGATTTTCCTCCGCTCTAACCTTGTTTTCTTGGTTTTCCTCCACTCTAACATCGCTTTTCTTGGTTTTCCTCAACTCTAATCTCACTTTTCTTGGTTTTCCTCTCCTGTAACATAGCTTTTCTTGATTTTCCTCCGCTCTAACCCCTCTTTTCTTGGTTTTCCTCCGCTCT
This sequence comes from Coturnix japonica, assembly GCF_054131305.1. Classification (NCBI taxonomy): domain Eukaryota; kingdom Metazoa; phylum Chordata; class Aves; order Galliformes; family Phasianidae; genus Coturnix; species Coturnix japonica. Next base: position 4,192,938 of record NC_140666.1, on the reverse strand, counting down.
AACCCCTCTTTTCTTGGTTTTCCTCCGCTCTAACTTCGCTATTCTTCGTTTTCCTCCGCTCTAACTTCACTTTTTTTGTTTTTCCTCCGCTCTAATTGCGCTTTTCTTGTTTTTTCTCAGCTCTGACCCTGCTTTTCTTGATTTTCCTCCGCTCTAACTTCTCTTTTCTTGGTTTTCCTCCGCTCTAACATTGCTTATCTTGGTTTTCCTCATCTCTAATCTCACTGTTCTTGGTTTTCCTCTGCTGTAACATATCTTTTCTTGATTTTCCTCCTCTCTGACCCCGCTTTTCTTTGTTTACCTCCACTCTAACCCCTCTTTTCTTGGTTTTCCTCAGCTGTAACCCCGCTTTTCTTGGTTTTCATCCACTCTAACCACTATTTTCTTGGTTTTCCTCCGCTCTAACTTCGATTTTCTTGGTTTTCCTCCACTCCAACCCCGCTTTCCTTGGTTTTCATCACTCTAACCCCGCTTTTCTTGGATTTCATCCACTCTAACCCCGCTTTTCTCGGTTTTCCTCATCTCCAACCCCGCTTTTCTTGGTTTTCCTCCGTTCTAACCACGCTTTTCTTGGTTTTCCTCCACTGTCACCACGCTTTTCTAGATTTTCCTCCACTCAAACCCCGCCATTCTTGGTTTTTCTCAGTTCTGAACCCTCTTTTCTTGGTTTTCCTCCGCTCTAACCGCGCTTTTCTTGGTTTTACTCAGCTCTGACCCCGCTTTTCTAGATCTTCCTCCGATCTAACCCCTCTTTTCTTGGTTTTCCTCCGCTCTAACATTGCTTATCTTGGTTTTCCTCATCTCTAATCTCACTGTTCTTGGTTTTCCTCTCCTGTAACATAGCTTTTCTTGATTTTCCTCCGCTCTACCCCCGCCATTCTTGGTTTTCCTCCGCTCTAACTTCGATTTTCTTGGTTTTCCTCCGCTCTATCCCCGCTTTTCTTGGTTTTTATCTGCTCTAACTACTCTTTTCTTGGTTTATCTCCTCTCTGACCCCGCTTTTCTTGGTTTTCCTCCGCTCTAACTTCACTTTTCGTGGTTTTCCTCTGCTGTAACCCTACATTTCTTGGTTTTCCTCCACTCTAACTTCGTCTCTCTTGCTTTTCCTCCGCTCTAACTCTGCCATTCTTGGTTTTCTTCCGCTCTAACCCCGTCTTTCTTGGTTTCCCTCCGCTCTAACTTTGCTATTCTTCGTTTTCCTCCCCTCTAACTTCACTTTTTTTGTTTTTCCTCCGTTCTAACCACGCTTTTCTTGGTTTTCCTCCACTGTCACCACGCTTTTCTAGATTTTCCTCCACTCAAACCCCGCCATTCTTGGTTTTTCTCAGTTCTGACCCCGCTTTTCTTGATTTTCCTCCGCTCAAACCTTGTTTTCTTGGTTTTCCTCCACTCTAACATCGCTTTTCTTGGTTTTCCTCATCTCTAATCTCACTTTTCTTGGTTTTCCTCTGCTGTAACATAGCTTTTCTTGATTTTCCTCCGCTCTACTCCCGCCATTCTTGATTTTCCTCCGCTCTAACCCCTCTTTTCTTGGTTTTCCTCCGCTCTAACCCCACTTTTCTTGGTTTTCCTCTGCTGTAACATAGCTTTTCTTAGTTTTCCTCTGCTCTATACCAGCTTTTCTTGGTTTTCCTCCGCAATAACTTAGCTTTTCTTGGTTTTCCTCCGCTCTAACCCCTCTTTTCTTGGTTTTCCTCCGCTCTAACTTCACTTTTTTTGTTTTTCCTCCGTTCTAACCGCGCTTTTCTTGGTTTTTCTCTGCTCTGACCCCGCTTTTCTTCTTTTTCCTCCACTCTATCCCCTCTTTTCTTGGTTTTCCTCCGCTATAACATTGCTTATCTTGGTTTTCCTCATCTCTAATCTCACTGTTCTTGGTTTTACTCTGCTGTAAAATAGCTTTTCTTGATTTTCCTCCTCTCTGACCCCGCTTTTCTTGGTTTTCCTCCACTCTAACCCCTCTTTTCTTGGTTTTCCTCTGTTTTAACCCCGCTTTTCTTGGTTTTCCTTCGATCTAAGCCCACTTTTCTTTGTTGTCCTCCGCTCTAACTTCGATTTTCTTGGTATTCCTCCGCTCTATCCCCGCTTTTCTTGGTTTTCATCCGCTCTAACCCCGCTTTTCTTGGATTTCATCCATTCTAACCCCGCTATTCTCGGTATTCCCCCGCTCTAACTTCGCTTTTCTTGGTTTTACTCCGCTCTAACCCCGCTTTTCTTGGTTTTCCTCTGCTGTAACCCTACTTTTCTTGGTTTTCCTCCACTCTAACTTCGTCTCTCTTGGTTTTCCTCTGCTCTAACTCTGCCATTCTTGGTTTTCCTCCGCTCTAACCCCGTCTTTCTTGGTTTTCCTCCGCTCTAACCCCTCTTTTCTTGGTTTTCCTCCCCTCTAACATCACTTTTTTTTGTTTTTCCTCCGTTCTAACCACGCTTTTCTTGGTTTTCCTCCACTGTCACCACGCTTTTCTAGATTTTCCTCCACTCAAACCCCGCTTTTCTTTGTTTATCTCAGCTCTGACCCCGATTTCCTTGATTTTCCTCCGCTCTAACCTTGTTTTCTTGGTTTTCCTCCACTCTAACATCGCTTTTCTTGGTTTTCCTCAACTCTAATCTCACTTTTCTTGGTTTTCCTCTCCTGTAACATAGCTTTTCTTGATTTTCCTCCGCTCTAACCCCGCTTTTCTTGGTTTTCCTCCGCTCTAACCCCTCTTTTCTTGGTTTTCCTCCGCTCTAACTTCGCTATTCTTCGTTTTCCTCCGCTCTAACTTCACTTTTTTTGTTTTTCCTCCGCTCTAACCGCGCTTTTGTTGGTTTTTCTCAGCTCTGACCCCGCTTTTCTTGATTTTCCTCCGCTCTAACCCCTCTTTTCTTGGTTTTCCTCCGCTCTAACATTGCTTATCTTGGTTTTCCTCATCTCTAATCTCACTGTTCTTGGTTTTCCTCCAATCTAACCCCTCTTTTCTTGGTTTTCCTCTTCTCTAACCCCGCTTTTCTTGGTTATCCTTCGCACTAAGCCCGCTTTTCTTGTTTGTCCTCCGCTCTAACTTCGATTTTCTTGGTTTTCCTCCGCTCTAATCCCTCTTTTCTTGGTTTTCCTTCGCTCTAACTTCGATTTTCTTGGTTTACCTCTGCTCTGACCCCGCTTTTCTTGGTTTTCCTTCGCTCTAAGCCCGCTTTTCTTGTTTGTCCTCCGCTCTAACTTCGATTTTCTTGGTTTTCCTCCGCTCTATCCCCGCTTTTCTTGGTTTTCATCCGCTCTAACCCCGCTTTTCTTGGATTTCATCCATTCAAACCCCGCTTTTCTCGGTATTCCTCCGCTATAACTTCGCTTTTCTTGGTTTTCCTTTGGTCTAACTTGGCTTTTCTTGGTTTTCCTCCGCTCTAACACCTCTTTTCTTGGTTTTCCTCTGCTCTAACCCCGCATTTCTTGGTTTTCCTCTGCTCTAACCCCGTCTTCCTTGGTTTTCCTCCACTCTAACATCGCTATTCTTCTTTTTCCTCCGCTCTAACTTCACTTTTTTTGTTTTTCCTCCGCTCTTACACCTCTTTTCTTGGTTTTCCTCCGCAATAACTTAGCTTTTCTTGGTTTTCCTCCGCTCTAACCCCTCTTTTCTTGGTTTTCCTCCGCTCTAACTTCACTTTTTTTGTTTTTCCTCCGTTCTAACCGCGCTTTTCTTGGTTTTTCTCTGCTCTGACCCCGCTTTTCTTCTTTTTCCTCCACTCTATCCCCTCTTTTCTTGGTTTTCCTCCGCTATAACATTGCTTATCTTGGTTTTCCTCATCTCTAATCTCACTGTTCTTGGTTTTACTCTGCTGTAAAATAGCTTTTCTTGATTTTCCTCCTCTCTGACCCCGCTTTTCTTGGTTTTCCTCCACTCTAACCCCTCTTTTCTTGGTTTTCCTCTGTTTTAACCCCGCTTTTCTTGGTTTTCCTTCGATCTAAGCCCACTTTTCTTTGTTGTCCTCCGCTCTAACTTCGATTTTCTTGGTATTCCTCCGCTCTATCCCCGCTTTTCTTGGTTTTCATCCGCTCTAACCCCGCTTTTCTTGGATTTCATCCATTCTAACCCCGCTATTCTCGGTATTCCCCCGCTCTAACTTCGCTTTTCTTGGTTTTACTCCGCTCTAACCCCGCTTTTCTTGGTTTTCCTCTGCTGTAACCCTACTTTTCTTGGTTTTCCTCCACTCTAACTTCGTCTCTCTTGGTTTTCCTCTGCTCTAACTCTGCCATTCTTGGTTTTCCTCCGCTCTAACCCCGTCTTTCTTGGTTTTCCTCCGCTCTAACCCCTCTTTTCTTGGTTTTCCTCCCCTCTAACATCACTTTTTTTGTTTTTCCTCCGTTCTAACCACGCTTTTCTTGGTTTTCCTCCACTGTCACCACGCTTTTCTAGATTTTCCTCCACTCAAACCCCGCTTTTCTTTGTTTATCTCAGCTCTGACCCCGATTTCCTTGATTTTCCTCCGCTCTAACCTTGTTTTCTTGGTTTTCCTCCACTCTAACATCGCTTTTCTTGGTTTTCCTCAACTCTAATCTCACTTTTCTTGGTTTTCCTCTCCTGTAACATAGCTTTTCTTGATTTTCCTCCGCTCTAACCCCTCTTTTCTTGGTTTTCCTCCGCTCTAACCCCTCTTTTCTTGGTTTTCCTCCGCTCTAACTTCGCTATTCTTCGTTTTCCTCCGCTCTAACTTCACTTTTTTTGTTTTTCCTCCGCTCTAATTGCGCTTTTCTTGTTTTTTCTCAGCTCTGACCCTGCTTTTCTTGATTTTCCTCCGCTCTAACTTCTCTTTTCTTGGTTTTCCTCCGCTCTAACATTGCTTATCTTGGTTTTCCTCATCTCTAATCTCACTGTTCTTGGTTTTCCTCTGCTGTAACATATCTTTTCTTGATTTTCCTCCTCTCTGACCCCGCTTTTCTTTGTTTACCTCCACTCTAACCCCTCTTTTCTTGGTTTTCCTCAGCTGTAACCCCGCTTTTCTTGGTTTTCATCCACTCTAACCACTATTTTCTTGGTTTTCCTCCGCTCTAACTTCGATTTTCTTGGTTTTCCTCCACTCCAACCCCGCTTTCCTTGGTTTTCATCACTCTAACCCCGCTTTTCTTGGATTTCATCCACTCTAACCCCGCTTTTCTCGGTTTTCCTCATCTCCAACCCCGCTTTTCTTGGTTTTCCTCCGTTCTAACCACGCTTTTCTTGGTTTTCCTCCACTGTCACCACGCTTTTCTAGATTTTCCTCCACTCAAACCCCGCCATTCTTGGTTTTTCTCAGTTCTGACCCCTCTTTTCTTGGTTTTCCTCCGCTCTAACCGCGCTTTTCTTGGTTTTACTCAGCTCTGACCCCGCTTTTCTAGATTTTCCTCCGATCTAACCCCTCTTTTCTTGGTTTTCCTCCGCTCTAACATTGCTTATCTTGGTTTTCCTCATCTCTAATCTCACTGTTCTTGGTTTTCCTCTCCTGTAACATAGCTTTTCTTGATTTTCCTCCGCTCTACCCCCGCCATTCTTGGTTTTCCTCCGCTCTAACTTCGATTTTCTTGGTTTTCCTCCGCTCTATCCCCGCTTTTCTTGGTTTTTATCTGCTCTAACTACTCTTTTCTTGGTTTATCTCCTCTCTGACCCCGCTTTTCTTGGTTTTCCTCCGCTCTAACTTCACTTTTCGTGGTTTTCCTCTGCTGTAACCCTACATTTCTTGGTTTTCCTCCACTCTAACTTCGTCTCTCTTGCTTTTCCTCCGCTCTAACTCTGCCATTCTTGGTTTTCTTCCGCTCTAACCCCGTCTTTCTTGGTTTCCCTCCGCTCTAACTTTGCTATTCTTCGTTTTCCTCCCCTCTAACTTCACTTTTTTTGTTTTTCCTCCGTTCTAACCACGCTTTTCTTGGTTTTCCTCCACTGTCACCACGCTTTTCTAGATTTTCCTCCACTCAAACCCCGCCATTCTTGGTTTTTCTCAGTTCTGACCCCGCTTTTCTTGATTTTCCTCCGCTCAAACCTTGTTTTCTTGGTTTTCCTCCACTCTAACATCGCTTTTCTTGGTTTTCCTCATCTCTAATCTCACTTTTCTTGGTTTTCCTCTGCTGTAACATAGCTTTTCTTGATTTTCCTCCGCTCTACTCCCGCCATTCTTGATTTTCCTCCGCTCTAACCCCTCTTTTCTTGGTTTTCCTCCGCTCTAACCCCACTTTTCTTGGTTTTCCTCTGCTGTAACATAGCTTTTCTTAGTTTTCCTCTGCTCTATACCAGCTTTTCTTGGTTTTCCTCCGCAATAACTTAGCTTTTCTTGGTTTTCCTCCGCTCTAACCCCTCTTTTCTTGGTTTTCCTCCGCTCTAACTTCACTTTTTTTGTTTTTCCTCCGTTCTAACCGCGCTTTTCTTGGTTTTTCTCTGCTCTGACCCCGCTTTTCTTCTTTTTCCTCCACTCTATCCCCTCTTTTCTTGGTTTTCCTCCGCTATAACATTGCTTATCTTGGTTTTCCTCATCTCTAATCTCACTGTTCTTGGTTTTACTCTGCTGTAAAATAGCTTTTCTTGATTTTCCTCCTCTCTGACCCCGCTTTTCTTGGTTTTCCTCCACTCTAACCCCTCTTTTCTTGGTTTTCCTCTGTTTTAACCCCGCTTTTCTTGGTTTTCCTTCGATCTAAGCCCACTTTTCTTTGTTGTCCTCCGCTCTAACTTCGATTTTCTTGGTATTCCTCCGCTCTATCCCCGCTTTTCTTGGTTTTCATCCGCTCTAACCCCGCTTTTCTTGGATTTCATCCATTCTAACCCCGCTATTCTCGGTATTCCCCCGCTCTAACTTCGCTTTTCTTGGTTTTACTCCGCTCTAACCCCGCTTTTCTTGGTTTTCCTCTGCTGTAACCCTACTTTTCTTGGTTTTCCTCCACTCTAACTTCGTCTCTCTTGGTTTTCCTCTGCTCTAACTCTGCCATTCTTGGTTTTCCTCCGCTCTAACCCCGTCTTTCTTGGTTTTCCTCCGCTCTAACCCCTCTTTTCTTGGTTTTCCTCCCCTCTAACATCACTTTTTTTTGTTTTTCCTCCGTTCTAACCACGCTTTTCTTGGTTTTCCTCCACTGTCACCACGCTTTTCTAGATTTTCCTCCACTCAAACCCCGCTTTTCTTTGTTTATCTCAGCTCTGACCCCGATTTCCTTGATTTTCCTCCGCTCTAACCTTGTTTTCTTGGTTTTCCTCCACTCTAACATCGCTTTTCTTGGTTTTCCTCAACTCTAATCTCACTTTTCTTGGTTTTCCTCTCCTGTAACATAGCTTTTCTTGATTTTCCTCCGCTCTAACCCCGCTTTTCTTGGTTTTCCTCCGCTCTAACCCCTCTTTTCTTGGTTTTCCTCCGCTCTAACTTCGCTATTCTTCGTTTTCCTCCGCTCTAACTTCACTTTTTTTGTTTTTCCTCCGCTCTAACCGCGCTTTTGTTGGTTTTTCTCAGCTCTGACCCCGCTTTTCTTGATTTTCCTCCGCTCTAACCCCTCTTTTCTTGGTTTTCCTCCGCTCTAACATTGCTTATCTTGGTTTTCCTCATCTCTAATCTCACTGTTCTTGGTTTTCCTCCAATCTAACCCCTCTTTTCTTGGTTTTCCTCTTCTCTAACCCCGCTTTTCTTGGTTATCCTTCGCACTAAGCCCGCTTTTCTTGTTTGTCCTCCGCTCTAACTTCGATTTTCTTGGTTTTCCTCCGCTCTAATCCCTCTTTTCTTGGTTTTCCTTCGCTCTAACTTCGATTTTCTTGGTTTACCTCTGCTCTGACCCCGCTTTTCTTGGTTTTCCTTCGCTCTAAGCCCGCTTTTCTTGTTTGTCCTCCGCTCTAACTTCGATTTTCTTGGTTTTCCTCCGCTCTATCCCCGCTTTTCTTGGTTTTCATCCGCTCTAACCCCGCTTTTCTTGGATTTCATCCATTCAAACCCCGCTTTTCTCGGTATTCCTCCGCTATAACTTCGCTTTTCTTGGTTTTCCTTTGGTCTAACTTGGCTTTTCTTGGTTTTCCTCCGCTCTAACACCTCTTTTCTTGGTTTTCCTCTGCTCTAACCCCGCATTTCTTGGTTTTCCGCCGCTCTAACCCCGTCTTCCTTGGTTTTCCTCCACTCTAACATCGCTATTCTTCTTTTTCCTCCGCTCTAACTTCACTTTTTTTGTTTTTCCTCCGCTCTTACACCTCTTTTCTTGGTTTTCCTCCGCAATAACTTAGCTTTTCTTGGTTTTCCTCCGCTCTAACCCCTCTTTTCTTGGTTTTCCTCCGCTCTAACTTCACTTTTTTTGTTTTTCCTCCGTTCTAACCGCGCTTTTCTTGGTTTTTCTCTGCTCTGACCCCGCTTTTCTTCTTTTTCCTCCACTCTATCCCCTCTTTTCTTGGTTTTGCTCCGCTATAACATTGCTTATCTTGGTTTTCCTCATCTCTAATCTCACTGTTCTTGGTTTTACTCTGCTGTAAAATAGCTTTTCTTGATTTTCCTCCTCTCTGACCCCGCTTTTCTTGGTTTTCCTCCACTCTAACCCCTCTTTTCTTGGTTTTCCTCTGTTTTAACCCCGCTTTTCTTGGTTTTCCTTCGATCTAAGCCCACTTTTCTTTGTTGTCCTCCGCTCTAACTTCGATTTTCTTGGTATTCCTCCGCTCTATCCCCGCTTTTCTTGGTTTTCATCCGCTCTATCCCCGCTTTTCTTGGATTTCATCCATTCTAACCCCGCTATTCTCGGTATTCCCCCGCTCTAACTTCGCTTTTCTTGGTTTTACTCCGCTCTAACCCCGCTTTTCTTGGTTTTCCTCTGCTGTAACCCTACTTTTCTTGGTTTTCCTCCACTCTAACTTCGTCTCTCTTGGTTTTCCTCTGCTCTAACTCTGCCATTCTTGGTTTTCCTCCGCTCTAACCCCGTCTTTCTTGGTTTTCCTCCGCTCTAACCCCTCTTTTCTTGGTTTTCCTCCCCTCTAACATCACTTTTTTTGTTTTTCCTCCGTTCTAACCACGCTTTTCTTGGTTTTCCCCCACTGTCACCACGCTTTTCTAGATTTTCCTCCACTCAAACCCCGCTTTTCTTTGTTTATCTCAGCTCTGACCCCGATTTCCTTGATTTTCCTCCGCTCTAACCTTGTTTTCTTGGTTTTCCTCCACTCTAACATCGCTTTTCTTGGTTTTCCTCAACTCTAATCTCACTTTTCTTGGTTTTCCTCTCCTGTAACATAGCTTTTCTTGATTTTCCTCCGCTCTAACCCCTCTTTTCTTGGTTTTCCTCCGCTCTAACCCCTCTTTTCTTGGTTTTCCTCCGCTCTAACTTCGCTATTCTTCGTTTTCCTCCGCTCTAACTTCACTTTTTTTGTTTTTCCTCCGCTCTAATTGCGCTTTTCTTGTTTTTTCTCAGCTCTGTCCCTGCTTTTCTTGATTTTCCTCCGCTCTAACTTCTCTTTTCTTGGTTTTCCTCCGCTCTAACATTGCTTATCTTGGTTTTCCTCATCTCTAATCTCACTGTTCTTGGTTTTCCTCTGCTGTAACATATCTTTTCTTGATTTTCCTCCTCTCTGACCCCGCTTTTCTTTGTTTACCTCCACTCTAACCCCTCTTTTCTTGGTTTTCCTCAGCTGTAACCCCGCTTTTCTTGGTTTTCATCCACTCTAACCACTATTTTCTTGGTTTTCCTCCGCTCTAACTTCGATTTTCTTGGTTTTCCTCCACTCCAACCCCGCTTTCCTTGGTTTTCATCACTCTAACCCCGCTTTTCTTGGATTTCATCCACTCTAACCCCGCTTTTCTCGGTTTTCCTCTTCTCCAACCCCGCTTTTCTTGGTTTTCCTCCGCTCTAGCCCCGCTTTTCATGGTTTTCCTCTGCTGTAACCCTACTTTTCTTGGTTTTCCTCTGCTCCACCCCCGCCATTCTTGGTTTTCCTCCGCTCTAACCCCTCTTTTCTTCGTTTTCCTCCGCTCTAACTTCGCTATTCTTCGTTTTCCTCGTCTCTAACTTCACTTTTTTTGTTTTTCCTCCGCTCTAACCGCGCTTTTCTTGGTTTTACTCAGCTCTGACCCCGCTTTTCTAGATTTTCCTCCGATCTAACCCCTCTTTTCTTGGTTTTCCTCCGCTCTAACCGCGCTTTTCTTGGTTTTACTCAGCTCTGACCCCGCTTTTCTAGATTTTCCTCCGATCTAACCCCTCTTTTCTTGGTTTTCCTCCGCTCTAACATTGCTTATCTTGGTTTTCCTCATCTCTAATCTCACTGTTCTTGGTTTTCCTCTCCTGTAACATAGCTTTTCTTGATTTTCCTCCGCTCTACCCCCGCCATTCTTGGTTTTCCTCTGCTCCAACCCCGCTTTTCTTGGTTTTCCTTCGCTCTAAGCCCGCTTTTCTTGGTTGTCCTCCGCTCTAACTTCGATTTTCTTGGTTTTCCTCCGCTCTATCCCCGCTTTTCTTGGTTTTTATCTGCTCTAACTACTCTTTTCTTGGTTTATCTCCTCTCTGACCCCGCTTTTCTTGGTTTTCCTCCGCTCTAACTTCACTTTTCGTGGTTTTCCTCTGCTGTAACCCTACATTTCTTGGTTTTCCTCCACTCTAACTTCGTCTCTCTTGCTTTTCCTCCGCTCTAACTCTGCCATTCTTGGTTTTCCTCCGCTCTAACCCCGTCTTTCTTGGTTTCCCTCCGCTGTAACTTTGCTATTCTTCGTTTTCCTCCCCTCTAACTTCACTTTTTTTGTTTTTCCTCCGTTCTAACCACGCTTTTCTCGGTTTTCCTCCACTGTCACCACGCTTTTCTAGATTTTCCTCCACTCAAACCCCGCCATTCTTGGTTTTTCTCAGTTCTGACCCCGCTTTTCTTGATTTTCCTCCGCTCTAACCTTGTTTTCTTGGTTTTCCTCCACTCTAACATCGCTTTTCTTGGTTTTCCTCATCTCTAATCTCACTTTTCTTGGTTTTCCTCTGCTTTAACATAGCTTTTCTTGATTTTCCTCCGCTCTACTCCCGTCATTCTTGATTTTCCTCCGCTCTAACCCCTCTTTTCTTGGTTTTCCTCCGCTCTAACTTCGCTATTCTTCGTTTTCCTCCGCTCTAACTTCACTTTTTTTGTTTTTCCTCCGCTCTAACCGCGCTTTTCTTGGTTTTTCTCAGATCTGACCCCGCTTTTCTTGATTTTCCTCCGCTCTAACCCCTCTTTTCTTGGTTTTCCTCCGCTCTAACATTGCTTATCTTTGTTTTCCTCATCTCTAATCTCACTGTTCTTGGTTTTCCTCTGCTGTAACATAGCTTTTCTTGGTTTTCCTCCTCTCTGACCCCGCTTTTCTTGGTTTTCCTTCGCTCTAACCCCTATTTTCTTGGTTTTCCTCTGCTCTAACCCCGCTTTTCTTGGTTTTCCTTCGCTCTAAGCCCGCTTTTCTTGGTTGTCCTCCGCTCTAACTTCGATTTTCTTGGTTTTCCTCCGCTCTATCCCCGCTTTTCTTGGTTTTTCTGTGCTCTAACTTCTCTTTTCTTGGTTTATCTTCGCTCTGACCCCGCATTTCTTTTCTTTCCACCGCCCTACCTTCGCTTTTCTTGGTTTTCCTCCGTGCTAACTTCACTTTTCCTGGTTTTCCTCCGCTCCAACCCCGCTTTTCTTGGTTTTCATCCGTTCTAACCCCGTCTTCCTTTGTATTCCTCCTCTCTAGCTTCGCTATTCTTCGTTTTCCTCCGCTCTATCCCCAATGTTCTTGGTTTTCCTCCGCTCTCACCCCGCTTTTCTTGGTTTTCCTCCTCTCCAACCCCGCTTTTCTCGGTTTTCCTCAGCTCCAACCCCGCTTTTCTTGGTTTTCCTCCGCTCTAACCTTGCTTTTCATGGTTTTCCTCTGCTGTAACCCTACTTTTCTTGCTTTTCCTCCGCTCTAACTCTGCCATTCTTGGTTTTCCTCCGCTCTAACCCCGTCTTTCTTGGTTTCCCTCCGCTGTAACTTTGCTATTCTTCGTTTTCCTCCCCTCTAACTTCACTTTTTTTGTTTTTCCTCCGTTCTAACCACGCTTTTCTCGGTTTTCCTCCACTGTCACCACGCTTTTCTAGATTTTCCTCCACTCAAACCCCGCCATTCTTGGTTTTTCTCAGTTCTGACCCCGCTTTTCTTGATTTTCCTCCGCTCTAACCTTGTTTTCTTGGTTTTCCTCCACTCTAACATCGCTTTTCTTGGTTTTCCTCATCTCTAATCTCACTTTTCTTGGTTTTCCTCTGCTTTAACATAGCTTTTCTTGATTTTCCTCCGCTCTACTCCCGTCATTCTTGATTTTCCTCCGCTCTAACCCCTCTTTTCTTGGTTTTCCTCCGCTCTAACTTCGCTATTCTTCGTTTTCCTCCGCTCTAACTTCACTTTTTTTGTTTTTCCTCCGCTCTAACCGCGCTTTTCTTGGTTTTTCTCAGATCTGACCCCGCTTTTCTTGATTTTCCTCCGCTCTAACCCCTCTTTTCTTGGTTTTCCTCCGCTCTAACATTGCTTATCTTTGTTTTCCTCATCTCTAATCTCACTGTTCTTGGTTTTCCTCTGCTGTAACATAGCTTTTCTTGGTTTTCCTCCTCTCTGACCCCGCTTTTCTTGGTTTTCCTTCGCTCTAACCCCTATTTTCTTGGTTTTCCTCTGCTCTAACCCCGCTTTTCTTGGTTTTCCTTCGCTCTAAGCCCGCTTTTCTTGGTTGTCCTCCGCTCTAACTTCGATTTTCTTGGTTTTCCTCCGCTCTATCCCCGCTTTTCTTGGTTTTTCTGTGCTCTAACTTCTCTTTTCTTGGTTTATCTTCGCTCTGACCCCGCATTTCTTTTCTTTCCACCGCCCTACCTTCGCTTTTCTTGGTTTTCCTCCGTGCTAACTTCACTTTTCCTGGTTTTCCTCCGCTCCAACCCCGCTTTTCTTGGTTTTCATCCGTTCTAACCCCGTCTTCCTTTGTATTCCTCCTCTCTAGCTTCGCTATTCTTCGTTTTCCTCCGCTCTATCCCCAATGTTCTTGGTTTTCCTCCGCTCTCACCCCGCTTTTCTTGGTTTTCCTCCTCTCCAACCCCGCTTTTCTCGGTTTTCCTCAGCTCCAACCCCGCTTTTCTTGGTTTTCCTCCGCTCTAACCTTGCTTTTCATGGTTTTCCTCTGCTGTAACCCTACTTTTCTTGGTTTTCCTCCGCTCTAACCCAGCCATTCTTGCTTTTCCTCCGCTCTAACCCCGTCTTTCTTGGTTTTCCTCCAGTCTAACTTCGCTATTCCTCGTTTTCCTCCGCTCTAAATTCACTTTTTTTGTTTTTCCTCTGCTCTAACCCCTCTTTTCTTGGTTTTCCTCCGCTCTAACCGTGCTTTTCTTGGTTTTTCTCAGCTCTGACCCCGCTTTTCTTGATTTTCCTCCGCTCTAAACTTGTTTTCTTGGTTTTCCTCCGCTCTAACATTGCTTTTCATGGTTTTCCTCATCTCTAATCTCACTGTTCTTGGTTTTCCTCTGCTGTAACATAGCTTTTCTTGATTTTCCTCCTCTCTGACCCCTCTTTTCTTGGTTTTCCTCCGCTCTAACTTCGCTATTCTTCGTTTTCCTCCGCTCTAACTTCACTTTTTTTGTTTTTCCTCCGCTCTAACCGCGCTTTTGTTGGTTTTTCTCAGCTCTGACCCCGCTTTTCTTGATTTTCCTCCGCTCTTACCCCTCTTTTCTTGGTTTTCCTCCGCTCTAACATTGCTTATCTTGGTTTTCCTCATCTCTAATCTCACTGTTCTTGGTTTTCCTCCAATCTAACCCCTCTTTTCTTGGTTTTCCTCCGCTCTAACTTCGCTTTTCTTGGTTTTCCTCCGCTCTAACCCCGCTTTTCATGGATTTCCTCTGCTGTAACCCTACTTTTCTTGGTTTTCCTCCACTCTAACTTCGTCTCTCTTGGTTTTCCTCCGCTCTAACTCTGCCATTCTTGGTTTTCCTCCACTCTCACCACGCTTTTCTTGGTTTTCCTCCAATCAAACCCTGCTTTTCTTAGTTTTTCTCATGTCTAATCTCATTTTTCTTGGTTTTCCTCTGCTGTAACATAGCTTTTCTTGATTTTCCTCCACTCTGACCCCGCTTTTCTTGGTTTTCCTCCGCTCCAACCCCTCTTTTCTTGGTTTTCCTCCACTTTAACCCCGCTTTTCTAGGTTTTCCTTCGCTCTAAGCCCGCTTTTCTTATTTTTCTTCCGCTCTATCCCCGCTTTTCTTGGTTTTCCTCCGCTCTAACCCTGCTTTTCTTGGTTTATCTTCGCTCTGACCCCGCATTTCTTTTTTTTCCTCCGCTCTAACATTGCTTTTCTTGGTTTTCCTCCGCTCTAACTTTGCTTTTCTTGGTTTACCTCTTCTCTAACCCCTCTTTTCTTGGTTTTCCTTTGTTCTAACTTGGCTTTTCTTGGTTTTCCTGCGCTCTAACCCCATTTTTCTTGGTTTTCCTCCACTCTAACCCCGTTTTTTTTTGTTTTCCTCCATTCTAACCTTGCTTTTCTTGCTTTTCCTCCACTGTAGCCCAGCTTTTCTTGATTTTCCTTTTTTCTAACCTTGTTTTTTTTGGTTTTCCTACGCTCTAAGCCCGTTTTTCTTGGTTTTCCTCCACTCCAGCCCCGCTTTTCTTGGTTTTCATCCGCTCTAACCCTGCTTTTCTTGGATTTCATCCACTCTAACCCCGCTTTTCTCGGTTTTCCTCAGCACTGACCCCGCTTTTCTTGGTTTTCCTCCGCTCTAACATTGCTTTTCTTGGTTTTCCTCATCTCTAATCTCACTGTTCTTGGTTTTCCTCTGCTGTAACATAGCTTTTCTTGATTTTCCTCCTCTCTGACCCCGCTTTTCTAGGTTTTCCTCCGCTCTAACCCCTCTTTTCTTGGTTTTCCTCTGCTCTAACCCCGGTTTTCTTGGTTTTCCTCTGCTCTAACCCCGCTTTTCTTGGTTTTCCTTCACTCTAAGCCCGCTTTTCTTGGTTGTCCTCCGCTCTAACTTCGCTTTTCTTAGTTTTCCTCCAGTCTAACCCCGCTTTTCTTGGTTTTTATCTTCTCTAACGTCCCTTTTCTTGGTTTATCTCCACTCTGACCCCGCTTTTCTTGGTTTTCCTCTGCTGTAATTTCGCTTTTCTTGGTTTTCCTCCACTCTAGCCCAGCTTTTCTTGATTTTCCTCTGCTCTAACCTTATTTTTTTGGTTTTTCTCCGCTCTAACCCCGCCATTCTTGGCTTTCCGCTACTCTAACCCCGCCATTCTTGGTTTTCCTCTGCTCTAACTTATCTTTTCTTGGTTTTCCTCCGTGCTAACTTCACTTTTCTTGGTTTTCCTCCGCTCTAACCTCGCTTTTCTTGGTTTTCGTCCACTCTAGCGTCGCTTTTCTTGGTTTACATTTGCTCTAACCCCACTTTTCTTTGTTTTCCTCTGCTCTATCCCCGCTTTTCTTGGTTTTCCTCCGCTCTGTCCCTGCTTTTCTTGGATTTCCTCCGCTCTGTCTCCGCTTTTCTTGGTTTTTTTCCTCTCTAACCCCGCCATTCTTGGTTTTCCTCTGCTCTAACCCCGCCATTCTTGGTTTTCCTCTGCTCTATCCCCGCTTTTCTTGGATTTCCTTCGCTCTAACTACGCTTTTCTTGGTTTACCTCCGCTCTAACCCCGCTTTTCTTGGTTTTCCTTGGTCTAACTTGGCTTTTCTTGGTTTTCCTCCGCTCTGACACCTCTTTTCTTGGCTTTCCTCTGCTCTAACCCCGCTTTTCTTGGTTTTCCTCTGCTCTAACCCCGCCATTCTTGGTTTTCCTCCGCTCTAATACCTCTTTTCTTGGTTTTCCTCTGCTCTAACCCTGCTTTTCTTGGTTTTCCTCTGCTCTAACCCCGCCATTCTTGGTTGTACTCCGCTCTAACCCCGTCTTCCTTGGTTTTCCTCCACTCTAACATCGCTATTCTTCGTTTTCCTCCGCTCTAACTTCACTTTTTTTGTTTTTCCTCCGCTCTTACACCTCTTTTCTTGGTTTTCCTCCGCAATAACTTAGCTTTCCTTGGTTTTCCTCCGCTCTAACACCGCTTTTCTTGGTTTTCCTCTGCTCTAACCCCGCTTTTCTTGGTTTTTCTCAGCTCTGACCCCGCTTTTCTTGATTTTCCTCCGCTCTAACCCCTCTTTTCTTGGTTTTCCGCCGCTCTAACATTGCTTTTCTTGGTGTTCCTCATCACTAATCTCACTGTTCTTGGTTTTCCTCTGCTGTAACCCTACTTTTCTTGGTTTTCCTCCGCTCTAACGCTGCTTTTCTTGGTTTTCCTTCGCTCTAAGCCCGCTTTTCTTGGTTGTACTCCGCACTAACTTCGATTTTCTTCTTTTTCCTCCACTCTATCCCCGCTTTTCTTGGTTTTCCTGTGCTCTAACGTCTTTTTTCTTTGTTTGCCTCCGCTCTGACTTTGCTTTTCTTGGTTTTTCTCCGATCTAACCCCACTTTTCTTTGTTTTCCGCTGCTCTATCCCCGCTTTTCTTGGTTTTCCTCCGCTCTAACCTGCTTTTCTTGCTTGTACTCCGCTCTAACGTCGATTTTCTTCTTTTTTCTCCACTCTATCCCCGCTTTTCTTGGTTTTTATCTGCTCTAACGTCTCTTTTCTTGGTTTATCTTTGCTCTGACCCCGCTTTTCTTGGTTTTCCTCCGCTCTAACCCCACTTTTCTTTGTTTTCCGCTGCTCTATCCCCACTTTTCTTGGTTTTCCTCCGCTCTAACCCCGCTTTTCATGGATTTCCTCTGCTGTTACCCTACTTTTCATGGTTTTCCTCCGCTCTAACCCCGCCATTCTTGGTTTTGC
This sequence comes from Coturnix japonica, assembly GCF_054131305.1. NCBI lineage: Eukaryota > Metazoa > Chordata > Aves > Galliformes > Phasianidae > Coturnix > Coturnix japonica. Next base: position 4,176,219 of record NC_140666.1, on the reverse strand, counting down.
TCCGCTCTAACCCCGCTTTTCTTGGTTTTCATCCACTCTAACTTCGCTATTCTTCCATTTCCTCCGCTCTAACATTGCTTTTCTTGGTTTTCCTCATCTCTAATCTCACTGTTCTTGGTTTTCCTCTGCTGTAACCCTACTTTTCTTGGTTTTCCTCCGCTCTAACCCCGCTTTTCTTGGTTTTCCTTCGCTCTAATCCCACTTTCTTGGTTGTACTCCGCTCTAACTTCGATTTTCTTGTTTTTCCTCCACTATATCCCCGATTTTTTTGGTTTTCATCTGCTCTAACGTCTCTTTTCTTGGTTTATCTCCACTCTAACTTCGCTTTTCTTGGTTTTCCTCCGCTCTAACTTCGCTTTTCTTGGTTTTCCTCTGCTCTATCCCCGCTTTTCTTGGTTTTCCTCAGCTCTAACTTCGCTTTTCGTGGTTTTCCTCCGCTCCAACTTCGCTTTTCTTGGTTTACCTCCGTTCAAAGCCTGCTTTTCTTGGTTTTCCTCTGCTCTAACTTTGTTTCTTTGGTTTTCCTCCGCTCTAACCCCGTTTTTCTTTGTTTTCCTCCGCTCTATCCCCGCTATTCTTGGTTTTCCTCCGCTCTAACTTCGCTTTTCTTGGTTTTCCTCTGCTATTACTTCGCTTTTCTTGGTTTTCCTCTGCTCTATACCCGCTTTTCTTCGTTGCATCCGCTGTAACTTTGCTTTGCTTGGTTTTCCTCCGCTCTAACTTCGCTTTTCTTGGTTTACTTCCGCTCTAACCCCGCTATTCTTGGTTTTCCTTTGCTCTAACTTGACTTTTCTTGGTTTTCCTGCGCTCTAACCCCATTTTGCTTGGTTTTCCTTCGCTCTAACCCCGCTTTTCTTTGTTTTCCTCCATTCTAACCTTGCTTTTCTTGGTTTTCCTCCACTCTAGCCCATCTTTTCTTGATTTTCCTGTGCTCTAACCTTGTTTTTTTGGTTTTCCTCCGCTGTAACCCCGTTTTTCTTGGTTTTCCTCCGCTCCAACCCCGCTTTTCTTGGTTTCCATCCGCTCTAACCCCGCTTTTCTGGGATTTCATCCACTCCAACCCCGCTTTTCTCGGTTTTCCTCAGCTCCAACCCCGCTTTTCTTGGTTTTCCTCCGCTCTAACCCCGCTTCTCATGGTTTTCCTCTGCTGTAACCCATCTTTTCTTCGTTTTCCACCGCTGTAACTTCACTTTTTTTGTTTTTCCTCCCCTCTAACCGCGCTTTTCTTGGTTTTTCTCAGCTCTGACCCCGCTTTTCTTGATTTTCCTCCGCTCTAACATTGCTTATCTTGGTTTTCCTCATCTCTAATCTTACTGTTCTTGGTTTTCCTCTGCTGTAACATAGCTTTTCTTGATTTTCCTCCTCTCTGACCCCGCTTTTCTTGGTTTTCCTCTGCTCTAACCCCGCTTTTCTTGGTTGTCCTCCACTCTAACTTCGATTTTCATGGTTTTCCTCCGCCCCAACCCCGCTTTTCTTGGTTTTCATCCGCTCTAACCCCGCTTTTCATGGTTTTCCTCTGCTGTAACCCTAATTTTCTTGGTTTTCCTCCGCTCTAACCCCGCCATTCTTGGTTTTCCTCGGCTCTAACCCCTCTTTTCTTGGTTTTCCTCCCCTCTAACTTCGCTGTTCTTGGTTTTCCTCCGCTCTAACTTCACTTTTTTTGTTTTTCCTCCGCTCTAACCGCGCTTTTCTTGTTTTTTCTCAGCTCTGACCCCGCTTTTCTAGGTTTTCCTCCGCTCTAACCCCTCTTTTCTTGATTTTCCTTCTCTCTGACCCCGCTTTTCTTGGTTTTCCTCCGCTCTAACCCCTATTTTCTTTGTTTTCCTCTGCTGTAATTCCGCTTTTCTTGGTTTTCCTTCGCTCTAAGCCCGCTTTTCTTGGTTTTCATCCGCTCTAACCCCGCTTTTCATGGTTTTCCTCTGCTGTAACCCTACTTTTCTTGGTTTTCCTCCGCTCTAACCCCTCTTTTCTTCGTTTTCCTCCGCTCTAACTTCACTCTTTTTGTTTTTCCTCCCCTCTAACCGCGCTTTTCTTGATTTTCCTCCTCTCTGACCCCGCTTTTCTTGGTTTTCCTCCGCTCTAACTTCTCTTTTCTTGGTTTTCCTCTGCTCTAACCCCGTTTTTCTTGGTTGTCCTCCGCTCTAACTTCGATTTTCTTGGTTTTCCTCCGCTCTATCCCTGCTTTTCTTGGTTTTTATCTGCTCTAATGTCTCTTTTCTTGGTTTATCTCCGCTCTGACCCCGCTTTTCTTGGTTTTCCTCCACTCTAACTTCGATTTTCTTGGTTTTCCTCCACTCCAACCCCGCTTTTCTTGGTTTTCATCTGCTCTAACCCCGCTTTTCATGGTTTTCCTCTGCTGTAACCCTAATTTTCTTGGTTTTCCTCCGCTCTAACCCCGCCATTCTTGGTTTTCCTCGGCTCTAACCCCTCTTTTCTTGGTTTTCCTCCGTTCTAACTTCGCTATTCTTCGTTTTCCTCCGCTCTAACTTCATTTTTTTTGTTTTTCTTCCGCTCTAACCCCGCTTTTCTTGGTTTTCCTCCGCTCTAACATTGCTTATCTTGGTTTTCCTCATCTCTAATCTCACTGTTCTTGGTTTTACTCTGCTGTAACATAGCTTTTCTTGATTTTCCTCCTCTCTGACACCGCTTTTCTAGGTTTTCCTCCGCTCTAACCCCGCTTTTCTTGGTTTTCCTCTGCTCTAACCCCGCTTTTCTTGGTTTTCCTTCGCTCTAAGCCCGCTTTTCTTGGTTGTCCTCCGCTCTAACTTCGCTTTTCTTGGTTTTCCTCCACTCTATTTCCGCTTATCTTGGTTTTTATCTGCTCTAACGTCTCTTTTCTTGGTTTATCTCCGCTCTGACCCCGCTTTTCTAAGTTTTCCTTTGCTCTAACTTCACTTTTCGTGGTATTCCTCTGCTCTATCCCCGCTTTTCTTCTTTTCCTCTGCTCTAACTTCGCTTTTCTAGGTTTTCCTCCACTCTAGCCCAGCTTTTCTTGATTTTCCTCTGCTCTAACCTTGTTTTTTTGGTTTTCCTCCGCTCTAACCCTGTTTTTCTTGGTTTTCCTCCGCTCTATCCCCTCTTTTCTTGGATTTCATCCGCTCTAACCCCGCTTTTCTTGGATATCATCTATTCTAACCCCGCTTTTCTCGGTATTCCTCCGCTCTAACTTCGCTTTTCTTGGTTTTCCTCCGCTCTAACCCCGCTTTTCATGGATTTCCTCTGCTGTAACACTACTTTTCTTGGTTTTCCTCCACTCTATTTTCGTCTCTCTTGGTTTTCCTCCGCTCTAACTCTGCCATTCTTGGTTTTCCTTTGCTCTAACTCCGTCTTTCTTTTTTTCCTCCGCCCTAAAATCGCTATTCTTCGTTTTCCTCCCCTCTAACTTCACTTTTTTTGTTTTCCCTTCGTTCTAACCCCTATTTTCTTGGTTTTCCTCCACTCTAATCCCGCTTTTCTTGGTTTTCCTCCGCTCTAACGCCACTTTTCTTAGTTTTCTGCACTCTCACCACGCTTTTCTTGGTTTTCCTCCAATCATACCCCGCTTTTCTTTCCCCGCTCTAACATCACTTTTCTTGGTTTTTCTCATCTCTAATCTCACTTTTCTTGGTTTTCCTCTGCTGTAACATAGCTTTTCTTGATTTTCCTTCTTTCTGACCCCGCTTTTCTTGGTTATCCTCCGCTCTAACCCCACTTTTCTTGGTATTCCTCCACTCTAACCCCGCTTTTCTAGGTTTTCCTTCGCTCTAAGCCCGCTTTTCTTGTTTTTCTTCTGCTCTAACTTCGATTTTCTTGGTTTTCTTCCGCTCTATCCCCGCTTTTCTTGGTTTTCCTGTGCTCTAACTTCTCTTTTCTTGGATTTTCTCTGCTTTAACCCCACATTTCTTTCTTTTCCTCCTCTCTAACATTGCTTTTCTTGGTTTTCCTCCGCTCTAACTTTGCTTTTCTTGGTTTACCTCCGCTCTAACCCCGCTTTTCTTTGTTTTCCTTTGCTCTAACTTGGCTTTTCTTGGTTTTCCTGCTCTCTATCCCCATTTTTCTTGTTTTTCCTTTGCTCTAACCCCGTTTTTTTTTGTTTTCCTCCATTCTAACCTTGCTTTTCTTGGTTTTCCTCCACTCTAGCAATGCTTTTCTTGATTTTCCTCTGCTCTAACCTTGTTTTTTTGGTTTACCTCCGCTCTAACCCCGTTTTTCTTGGTTTTCCTCCGCTCCAACCTCGCTTTTCTTGGTTTTCATCCGCTCTAACCTTGCTTTTCTTGGATTTCATCCACTCTAACCCCGCTTTTCTTGGTTTTCCTCAGCTCCAACCCCGCTTTTCTTGATTTTCCTCCACTCTAACCCCACTTTTCATGGTTTTCCTCTGCTGTAATCCTATTTTTCTTGCTTTTCCTCCGCTCTAACCCTGCCATTCTTGGTTTTCCTCCGCTCTAACATCACTTTTTTTGTTTTTCCTCCGCTCTAACCCCTCTATTCTTGGTTTTCCTCTGCTCTAACCCCGCTTTTCTTGGTTTTCCTCTTATCCAACCCCGCTTTTCTTAGTTTTCCTCCACTCTAGCCCCGCTTTTCTTGGTTTTCCTCCGCTCTAACCATGCTTTTCTTGGTTTTTCTCAGCTCTGATCCCGCTTTCCTTGATTTTCTTCCGCTCCAACCTTGTTTTCTTGGTTTTCCTCCACTCTAACATCGCTTTTCTTGGTTTTCCTCATCTCTATTCTCACTTTTCTTTGTTTTCCTCTGCTGTAAATTAGCTTTTCTTGATTTTCCTCCTCTCTGACCCTGCTTTTCTTGGTTTTCCTCCGCTCTAACCCCGTTTTTCTTGGTTTTCCTTCGCTCTAAGCCCGCTTTTCTTGGTTGTCCTCCGCTCTAACTTCGATTTTCTTGGTTGTCCTCCGCTCTAACTTAGATTTTCTTGGTTTTCCTCTGCTCTATGCCCGCTTTTCTTGGTTTTTATCTATTCTAATGTCTCTTCTCTTGGTTTATCTCCGCTCTGACACCGCTTTTCTAAATTTTCCTCCGCTCTAACTTCGCTTTTCTTGGTTTTCCTCCGCTCTAACCCCGCTTTTAATAGATTTCGTCTGCTGTAACCCTACTTTTCTTGGTTTTCCTCCACTCTAACTTCGTCTCTCTTGGTTTTCCTCTGCTCTAACTCCGCCATTCTTGGTTTTCCTCCGCTCTAACCCCGTCTTTCTTGGTTTTGCTCCGCTCTAAAATCGCTATTTTTCGTTTTCCTCCCCTCTAACTTCACTTTTTTTGTTTTTCCTCAGTTCTAACCCCTATTTTCTTGGATTTCCTCCTCTCTAATCCCGCTTTTCTTTGTTTTCCTCCGCTCTTACCCCGCTTTTTTTTTGTTTTCCTCCATTCTAACCTTGCTTTTCTTGGTTTTCCTCCACTCTAGCCATGCTTTTCTTGGCTAGAATTCTAATGAATTTCATCCATTCTAACCCCGCTTTTCTTGGTTTTTCTCCGCTCTAACTTAGCTTTTCTTGGTTTTTCTCTGCTCTAACCCAGCTTTTCTTGGCTTTCCTCAGCTCCAACCCTGCTTTTCTTTGTTTTCCTCCACTCTAACTCCGCTTTTCATGGTTTTCCTCTGCTGTAACCCTACTTTTCTTGGTTTTCCTCCGCTCTAACTTCGCTTTTCTTGGTTTTCCTCTGCTCTATACCCGCTTTTCTTCGTTTTCCTCCGCTGTAACTTTGCTTTGCTTGGTTTTCCTCCGCTCTAACTTCGCTTTTCTTCGTTTACTTCCGCTCTAACCCCGCTATTCTTGGTTTTCCTTTGCTCTAACTTGGCTTTTTTTGGTTTTCCTGCGCTCTAACCCCATTTTGCTTGGTTTTCCTCCGCTCTAACCCCGCTTTTTTTTGTTTTCCTCCATTCTAACCTTGCATTTCTTGGTTTTCTTCCACTCTAGCCCATCTTTTCTTGATTTTCCTGTGCTCTAACCTTGTTTTTTTGGTTTTCCTCCGCTCTAACCCCGTTTTTCTTGGTTTTCCTCAGATCCAACCATGCTTTTCTTGGTTTTCCTCCGCTCTAACCCCGCTTTTCATGGTTTTCCTCTGCTGTAACCCTACTTTTCTTGGTTTTCCTCCGCTCTTATATCGCCTCTCTTGGTTTTCCTCCGCTGTAACCCCGCCATTCTTGGTTTTCATCCGCTCTAACCCCGCTTTTCTTGGATTTCATCCACTCTAACCCCGCTTTTCTCGGTTTTCCTCAGCTCCAACCCCGCTTTTCTTGGTTTTCCTCCGCTCTAACCACGCTTTTCATGGTTTTCCTCTGCTGTAATCCTATTTTTCTTACTTTTCCTCCGCTCTAACCCCGCCATTCTTGGTTTTCCTCTGATCCAACCCCGCTTTTCTTAGTTTTCCTCCACTCTAGCCCCGCTTTTCTTGGTTTCCCTCCACTCTAACCCTGCTTTTCTTGGTTTTTCTCAGCTCTGACCCCGCTTTCCTTGATTTTCCTTCGCTCTAACCTTGTTTTCTTGGTTTTCCTCCACTCTAACATCGCTTTTCTTGGTTTTCCTCATCTCTAATCTCACTTTTCTTTGTTTTCCTCTGCTGTAAAATAGCTTTTCTTGATTTTCCTCCTCTCTGACCCTGCTTTTCTTGCTTTTCCTCCGCTCTAACAACACTTTTCTTTGTTTTCCTCCACTCTAACCCCGCTTTTCTTGGTTTTCCTCCTCTCTAAGCCCGCTTTTCTTGGTTGTCCTCCGCTCTAACTTTGATTTTCTTGGTTTTCTTCTGCTCTATCCCCGCTTTTCTTGGTTTTCCTGTGCTCTAACTTCTCTTTTCTTGGTTTATCTTCGCTCTGACCCCGCATTTCTTTTTTTTCCACCGCTCTAACTTCGCTTTTCTTGGTTTTCCTCCGCTCTAACTTTGCTTTTCTTGGTTTACCTCCGCTCTAACCCCGCTTTTCTTGGTTTTCTTCCGCTCTAACCCCGTTTTTCTTGGTTTTCCTCCGCTCCAACCTTGCTTTTCTTGCTTTTTATCCGCTCTAACCCCGCTTTTCTTGATTTTCCTCCTCTCTGACCCCGCTTTTCTTGGTTTTCCTCCGCTCTAACTTCTCTTTTCTTGGTTTTCCTCTGCTCTAACCCCGTTTTTCTTGGTTGTCCTCCGCTCTAACTTCGATTTTCTTGGTTTTCCTCCGCTCTATCCCTGCTTTTCTTGGTTTTTATCTGCTCTAATGTCTCTTTTCTTGGTTTATCTCCGCTCTGACCCCGCTTTTCTTGGTTTTCCTCCACTCTAACTTCGCTTTTCTTGGTTTTCCTCTGCTCTAACTTCGCTTTTCTTGGTTTTCTAGCCCAGCTTTTCTTGATTTTCCTCTGCTCTGACCCCGCTTTTCTTGGTTTTCCTCCGCTCTAACCCCGTTTTTCTTGGTTTTCCTCCGCTCCAACACCGCTTTTCTTGGTTTTCATCCCGCTCTAACCCTGCTTTTCTTGGATTTCTTCCATTCTAACCCCGCTTTTCTCGGTATTCCTCCGCTCTAACTTTGCTTTTCTTGGTTTTCCTCCGCTCTAACCCCGCTTTTCATGGATTTCCTCTGCTGTAACCCTACTTTTCTTGGTTTTCCTCCACTCTATTTTCGTGTCTCTTGGTTTTCCTCCGCTCTAACTCTGCCATTCTTGGTTTTCCTCCGCTCTAACCCCGTCTTTCTTGGTTTTCCTCCGCTCTAACTTCGCTATTCTTCGTTTTCCTCCTCTCTAACTTCACTTTTTTTGTTTTTCCTCTGTTCTAACCACGCTTTTCTTGGTTTTCCTCCGTTCTAACCCCACTTTTCTTAGTTTTCCTCCACTGTCACCACGCTTTTCTAGATTTTCCTCCACTCAAACCCTGCTTTTCATGGTTTTTCTCAGCTCTGACCCCACTTTCCTTGATTTTCCTCCGCTCTAGCCTTGTTTTCTTGGTTTTCCTCCACTCTAAAATCGCTTTTCTTGGTTTTCCTCATCTCTAATCTCACTTTTCTTGGTTTTCCTCTGCTGTAAAATAGCTTTTCTTGATTTTCCTCCTCTCTGACCACGCTTTTCTTGGTTTTCCTCCGCTCTAACACCTCTTTTCTTGGTTTTCCTCCACTCTAACCCCGCTTTTCTTGGTTTTCATTTTCTCTAAGCCCGCTTTTCTTGGTTGTCCTCTGCTCTAACTTCGATTTTTTTTGTTTTCTTCCGCTCTATCCCCGCTTTTCTTGGTTTTCCTGTGCTCTAAATTCTCTTTTCTTGGTTTTTCTTCGCTCTGACCCCGCATTTCTTTTTTTTCCACCGCTCTAACTTCGCTTTTCTTGGTTTTCCTCCGCTCTAACCCCGCTTTTCTTGGTTTTCATCCGCTCTAACCCCGTCTTTCTTTGTTTTCCTCCGCTCTAGCTTCGCTATTCTTCGTTTTCCTCCGCTCTATCCCCACTTTTCTTGGTTTTCCTCCGCTCTCACCCCGCTTTTCTTGGTTTTCCTCCTCTCTAAGCCCGCTTTTCATTGTTTTCCTCTGCTGTAACCCTACTTTTCTTCGTTTTCCTCCGCTCTAACTTCACTTTTTTTGTTTTTCCTCCGCTCTAACCCCTCTTTTCTTGGTTTTCCTCTGCACTAACTTAGCTTTTCTAGGTTTTCCTCCGCTCTAACCCCGCTTTTCTTAGTTTTCCTCCACTCTAGCCACGCTTTTCTTGGTTTTCCTCCGCTCTAACCCCGCTTTTCTTGGTTTTTCTCAGCTCTGATCCCGCTTTTCTTGATTTTCCTCCGCTCTAACCCCTCTTTTCTTGGTTTTCCTTTGCTCTAACCCCGTTTTTTTTGTTTTCCTCCATTCTAACCTTGCTTTTCTTGGTTTTCCTCCACTCTAGCCATGCTTTTCTTGATTTTCCTCTGCTCTAACCTAGTTTTTTTGTTTTTCCTCCGCTCTAACCCCGTTTTTCTTGGTTTTCCTCCGCTCCAACCCCGCTTTTCTTGGTTTTCATCCGCTCTAACCCCGCTTTTCTTGGATTTCATCCAATCTAACACCGCTTTTCTCGGTTTTCCTCAGCTCCAACCCCACTTTTCTTGGTTTTCCTCCGCTCTAACCCAGCTTTTCATTGTTTTCCTCTGCTGTAATCCTATTTTTCTTGCTTTTCCTCCGCTCTAACCCCGCCATTCTTGGTTTTCCTCCGTTCTAACTTCGCTATTCTTCGTTTTCCTTCGCTCTAACCCCGCTTGTCTTGGTTTTCCTCCGCTCTAACCCCTCTTTTCTTGGTTTTCCTCCGCTCCAATCCCGCTTTTCTTGGTTTTCCTCTGATCCAACCCCGCTTTTCTTAGTTCTCCGCCACTCTGACCCCGCTTTTCTTGGTTTTCCTCCACTCTAACTTCGCTTTTCTTGGTTTTCATCTGCTCTAACTTCGCTTTTCTTGGTTTTCTAGCCCAGCTTTTTTTGATTTTCCTCTGCTCTAACCTTGTTTTCTTGGTTTTCCTCCGCTCTAACCCCGTTTTTCTTGGTTTTCCTCCGCTCCAACACCGCTTTTCTTGGTTTTCATCCGCTCTAACCCTGCTTTTCTTGGATTTCTTCCATTCTAACCCCGCTTTTCTCGGTATTCCTCCGCTCTAACTTCGCTTTTTTTGGTTTTCCTCCGCTCTAACCCCGCTTTTCATGGATTTCCTCTGCTGTAACCCTACTTTTCTTGGTTTTCCTCCACTCTATTTTCGTCTCTCTTGGTTTTCCTCCGCTCTAACTCTGCCATTCTTTGTTTTCCTCCGCTCTAACCCCGTCTTTCTTGGTTTTCCTCCGCTCTAACTTCGCTATTCTTCGTTTTCCTACTCTCTAACTTCACTTTTTTTGTTTTTCCTCTGTTCTAACCACGCTTTTCTTGGTTTTCCTCCGTTCTAACCCCATTTTTCTTAGTTTTCCTCCACTGTCACCACGCTTTTCTAGATTTTCCTCCACTCAAACCCTGCTGTTCATGGTTTTTCTCAGCTCTGACCCCACTTTCCTTGATTTTCCTCCGCTCTAGCCTTGTTTTCTTGGTTTTCCTCCACTCTAAAATCGCTTTTCTTGGTTTTCCTCATCTCTAATCTCACTTTTCTTGGTTTTCCTCTGCTGTAAAATAGCTTTTCTTGATTTTCCTCCTCTCTGACCCTGCTTTTCTTGGTTTTCCTCCGCTCTAACACCTCTTTTCTTGGTTTTCCTCCACTCTAACCCCGCTTTTCTTGGTTTTCATTTTCTCTAAGCCCGCTTTTCTTGGTTGTCCTCCGCTCTAACTTCGATTTTTTTTGTTTTCTTCCGCTCTATCCCCGCTTTTCTTGGTTTTCCTGTGCTCTAAATTCTCTTTTCTTGGTTTTTCTTCGCTCTGACCCCGCATTTCTTTTTTTTCCACCGCTCTAACTTCGCTTTTCTTGGTTTTCCTCCGTGCTAACTTCACTTTTCCTGGTTTTCCTCCGCTCTAACCCCGCTTTTCTTGGTTTTCATCCGCTCTAACCCCGTCTTTCTTTGTTTTCCTCCGCTCTAGCTTCGCTATTCTTCGTTTTCCTCCGCTCTATCCCCACTTTTCTTGGTTTTCCTCCGCTCTCACCCTGCTTTTCTTGGTTTTCCTCCACTCTAAGCCCGCTTTTCTCGGTTTTCCTCAGCTCCAACCCCGCTTTTCTTGGTTTTCATCCGCTCTAACCCCGCTTTTCATGGTTTTCCTCTGCTGTAACCCTACTTTTCTTGGTTTTCCTCCGCTCTAACCCATCTTTCTTGGTTTTCCTCCAGTCTAACTTCTCTATTCTTCGTTTTCCTCCGCTCTAACTTCACTTTTTTTGTTTTTCCTCCGCTCTAACCCCTCTTTTCTTGGTTTTCCTCCGCACTAACTTAGCTTTTCTAGGTTTTCCTCCGCTCTAACCCCGCTTTTCTTAGTTTTCCTCTGCTCTAGCCACGCTTTTCTTGGTTTTCCTCCGCTCTAACCCCGCTTTTCTTGGTTTTCCTTTGCTCTAACCCCGTTTTTTTTGCTTTCCTCCATTCTAACCTTGCTTTTCTTGGTTTTCCTCCACTCTAGCCATGCTTTTCTTGATTTTCCTCTGCTCTAACCTAGTTTTTTTGGTTTTCCTCCGCTCTAACCCCGTTTTTCTTGGTTTTCCTCCGCTCCAACCCCGCTTTTCTTGGTTTTCATCCGCTCTAACCCCGCTTTTCTTGGATTTCATCCACTCTAACCCCGCTTTTCTTGGTTTTCCTCAGCTCCAACCCCGCTTTTCTTGGTTTTCCTCCGCTCTAACCCAGCTTTTCATTGTTTCCCTCGGCTGTAATCCTATTTTTCTTGCTTTTCCTCCGCTCTAACCCCGCCATTCTTGGTTTTCCTTCGTTCTAACTTCGCTATTCTTCGTTTTCCTCCGCTCTAACCCCTCTTGTCTTGGTTTTCCTCCGCTCTAACCCCTCTTTTCTTGGTTTTCCTCCGCTCTAATCCCGCTTTTCTTGGTTTTCCTCTGATCCAACCCCGCTTTTCTTAGTTTTCCTCCACTCTAGCCCCGCTTTTCTTGGTTTTCCTCCGCTCTAACCCTGCTTTTCTTGGTTTTTCTCAGCTCTGACCCCGCTTTTCTTGATTTTCCTCTGCTCTAACCCCTCTTTTCATAGTTTTCCTCCGCTCCAACTTTGCTTTTCTTGGTTTTCCTCATCTCTAATCTCACTGTTCCTGGTTTTCCTCTGCTGTAACATAGCTTTTCTTGATTTTCCTCTTCTCTGACCCCACTTTTCTTGGTTTTCCTCTGCTCTAACCCCTCTTTTCTTGGTTTTCCTCCGCTCTAGCCCCGCTTTTCTTGGTTTTCCTTCGCTCTAAGCCCGCTTTTCTTGGTTGTACTCCTCTCTAACTTCGATTTTCATGGTTTTTCTCCGCTCTCTCTTCGCTTTTCTTGGTTTTCATCCACTCTAACGTTTCTTTTCTTGGTTTATCTCCGCTCTGACCCCGCTTTTCTTGGTTTTCCTCCGCTCTAACCCCGTCTTTCTTGGTTTTCCTCCGCTCTAAAATCGCTATTTTTCGTTTTCCTTCCCTCTAACTTCACTTTTTTTGTTTTTCCTCCGTTCTAACCCCTATTTTCTTGGATTTCCTCCTCTCTAATCCCGCTTTTCTTGGTTTTCCTCCGCTCTTACCCCGCTTTTTTTTTGTTTTCCTCCATTCTAACCTTGCTTTTCTTGGTTTTCCTCCACTCTAGCCATGCTTTTCTTGGCTAGAATTCTAATGAATTTCATCCATTCTAACCCCGCTTTTCTTGGTTTTTCTCCGCTCTAACTTAGCTTTTCTTGGTTTTTCTCTGCTCTAACCCAGCTTTTCTTGGCTTTCCTCAGCTCCAACCCTGCTTTTCTTTGTTTTCCTCCACTCTAACTCTGCTTTTCATGGTTTTCCTCTGCTGTAACCCTACTTTTCTTGGTTTTCCTCCGCTCTAACTTCGCTTTTCTTGGTATTCCTCTGCTCTATACCCGCTTTTCTTCGTTTTCCTCCGCTGTAACTTTGCTTTGCTTGGTTTTCCTCCGCTCTAACTTCGCTTTTCTTCATTTACTTCCGCTCTAACCCCGCTATTCTTGGTTTTCCTTTGCTCTAACTTGGCTTTTCTTGGTTTTCCTGCGCTCTAACCCCATTTTGCTTGGTTTTCCTCCGCTCTAACCCCGCTTTTTTTTGTTTTCCTCCATTCTAACCTTGCATTTCTTGGTTTTCCTCCACTCTAGCCCATCTTTTCTTGATTTTCCTGTGCTCTAACCTTGTTTTTTTGGTTTTCCTCCGCTCTAACCCTGTTTTTCTTGGTTTTCCTCCGCTCCAACCCCGCTTTTCTTGGTTTTCATCCGCTCTAACCCCGCTTTTCTTGGATTTCATCCACTCTAACACCGCTTTTCTCGGTTTTCCTCAGATCCAACCATGCTTTTCTTGGTTTTCCTCCGCTCTAACCTTGCTTTTCATGGTTTTCCTCTGCTGTAACCCTACTTTTCTTGGTTTTCCTCCGCTCTTATATCGCCTCTCTTGGTTTTCCTCCGCTGTAACCCCGCCATTCTTGGTTTTCATCCGCTCTAACCCCGCTTTTCTTGGATTTCATCCACTCTAACCCCGCTTTTCTCGGTTTTCCTCAGCTCCAACCCCGCTTTTCTTGTTTTCCTCCGCTCTAACCCCGCTTTTCATGGTTTTCCTCTGCTGTAATCCTATTTTTCTTGCTTTTCCTCCGCTCTAACCCCGCCATTCTTGGTTTTCCTCCGCTCTAACTTCGCTATTCTTCGTTTTCCTCCGCTCTAACATCACTTTTTTTGTTTTTCCTCCTCTCTAACCCCTCTTTTCTTGGTTTTCCTCATCTCTAATCTCACTTTTCTTTGTTTTCCTCTGCTGTAAAATAGCTTTTCTTGATTTTCCTCCTCTCTGACCCTGCTTTTCTTGCTTTTCCTCCGCTCTAACACCTCTTTTCTTTGTTTTCCTCCACTCTAACCCCGCTTTTCTTGGTTTTCCTCCTCTCTAAGCCCGCTTTTCTTGGTTGTCCTCCGCTCTAACTTTGATTTTCTTGGTTTTCTTCTGCTCTATCCCCGCTTTTCTTGGTTTTCCTGTGCTCTAACTTCTCTTTTCTTGGTTTATCTTCGCTCTGACCCCGCATTTCTTTTTTTTCCACCGCTCTAACTTCGCTTTTCTTGGTTTTCCTCCGCTCTAACTTTGCTTTTCTTGGTTTACCTCCGCTCTAACCCCGCTTTTCTTGGCTTTCTTCCGCTCTAACCCCGTTTTTCTTGGTTTTCCTCCGCTCCAACCTTGCTTTTCTTGCTTTTTATCCGCTCTAACCCCGCTTTTCTTGATTTTCCTCCTCTCTGACCCCGATTTTCTTGGTTTTCCTCCGCTCAAACTTCTCTTTTCTTGGTTTTCCTCTGCTCTAACCCCGTTTTTCTTGGTTGTCCTCCGCTCTAACTTCGATTTTCTTGGTTTTCCTCCGCTCTATCCCTGGTTTTCTTGGTTTTCCTCCACTCTAACCCTGCTTTTCTTGGTTTTTCTCAGCTCTGACCCCACTTTCCTTGATTTTCCTTCGCTCTAACCTTGTTTTCTTGGGTTTCCTCCAATCTAACATCGCTTTTCTTGGTTTTCCTCATCTCTAATCTCACTTTTATTGGTTTTCCTCTGCTGTAAAATAGCTTTTCTTGATTTTCCTCCTCTCTGACCCTGCTTTTCTTGCTTTTCTTCCGCTTTAACAGCTCTTTTCTTTGTTTTCCTCCACTCTAACCCCGTTTTTCTTGGTTTTCCTCCTCTCTAAGCCCGCTTTTCTTGGTTGTCCTCCGCTCTAACTTTGATTTTCTTGGTTTTCTTCTGCTCTATCCCCGCTTTTCTTGGTTTTCCTATGCTCTAACTTCTCTTTTCTTGGTTTATCTTCGCTCTGACCCCGCATTTCTTTTTTTTCCACCGCTCTAACTTCGCTTTTCTTGGTTTTCCTCCGCTCTAACTTTGCTTTTCTTGGTTTACCTCCGCTCTAACCCCGTTTTTCTTGGTTTTCCTCCGCTCCAACCTTGCTTTTCTTGCTTTTTATCCGCTCTAACCCCGCTTTTCTTGGTTTTCCTCTGCTCTAACCCCGTTTTTCTTGGTTTTCCTCCGCTCTAACTTCGATTTTCTTGGTTTTCCTCCGCTCTATCCCTGGTTTTCTTGGTTTTCCTCCACTCAAACCCTGCTTTTCATGGTTTTTCTCAGCTCTGACCCCACTTTCCTTGATTTTCCTCCGCTCTAGCCTTGTTTTCTTGGTTTTCCTCCACTCTAAAATCGCTTTTCTTGGTTTTCCTCATCTCTAATCTCACTTTTCTTGGTTTTCCTCTGCTGTAAAATAGCTTTTCTTGATTTTCCTCCTCTCTGACCACGCTTTTCTTGGTTTTCCTCCGCTCTAACACCTCTTTTCTTGGTTTTCCTCCACTCTAACCCCGCTTTTCTTGGTTTTCATTTTCTCTAAGCCCGCTTTTCTTGGTTGTCCTCTGCTCTAACTTCGATTTTTTTTGTTTTCTTCCGCTCTATCCCCGCTTTTCTTGGTTTTCCTGTGCTCTAAATTCTCTTTTCTTGGTTTTTCTTCGCTCTGACCCCGCATTTCTTTTTTTTCCACCGCTCTAACTTCGCTTTTCTTGGTTTTCCTCCGCTCTAACCCCGCTTTTCTTGGTTTTCATCCGCTCTAACCCCGTCTTTCTTTGTTTTCCTCCGCTCTAGCTTCGCTATTCTTCATTTTCCTCCGCTCTATCCCCACTTTTCTTGGTTTTCCTCCGCTCTCACCCCGCTTTTCTTGGTTTTCCTCCTCTCTAAGCCCGCTTTTCATTGTTTTCCTCTGCTGTAACCCTACTTTTCTTCGTTTTCCTCCGCTCTAACTTCACTTTTTTTGTTTTTCCTCCGCTCTAACCCCTCTTTTCTTGGTTTTCCTCTGCACTAACTTAGCTTTTCTAGGTTTTCCTCCGCTCTAACCCCGCTTTTCTTAGTTTTCCTCCACTCTAGCCACGCTTTTCTTGGTTTTCCTCCGCTCTAACCCCGCTTTTCTTGGTTTTTCTCAGCTCTGATCCCGCTTTTCTTGATTTTCCTCCGCTCTAACCCCTCTTTTCTTGGTTTTCCTTTGCTCTAACCCCGTTTTTTTTGTTTTCCTCCATTCTAACCTTGCTTTTCTTGGTTTTCCTCCACTCTAGCCATGCTTTTCTTGATTTTCCTCTGCTCTAACCTAGTTTTTTTGTTTTTCCTCCGCTCTAACCCCGTTTTTCTTGGTTTTCCTCCGCTCCAACCCCGCTTTTCTTGGTTTTCATCCGCTCTAACCCCGCTTTTCTTGGATTTCATCCAATCTAACACCGCTTTTCTCGGTTTTCCTCAGCTCCAACCCCACTTTTCTTGGTTTTCCTCCGCTCTAACCCAGCTTTTCATTGTTTTCCTCTGCTGTAATCCTATTTTTCTTGCTTTTCCTCCGCTCTAACCCCGCCATTCTTGGTTTTCCTCCGTTCTAACTTCGCTATTCTTCGTTTTCCTTCGCTCTAACCCCGCTTGTCTTGGTTTTCCTCCGCTCTAACCCCTCTTTTCTTGGTTTTCCTCCGCTCCAATCCCGCTTTTCTTGGTTTTCCTCTGATCCAACCCCGCTTTTCTTAGTTCTCCGCCACTCTGACCCCGCTTTTCTTGGTTTTCCTCCACTCTAACTTCGCTTTTCTTGGTTTTCATCTGCTCTAACTTCGCTTTTCTTGGTTTTCTAGCCCAGCTTTTTTTGATTTTCCTCTGCTCTAACCTTGTTTTCTTGGTTTTCCTCCGCTCTAACCCCGTTTTTCTTGGTTTTCCTCCGCTCCAACACCGCTTTTCTTGGTTTTCATCCGCTCTAACCCTGCTTTTCTTGGATTTCTTCCATTCTAACCCCGCTTTTCTCGGTATTCCTCCGCTCTAACTTCGCTTTTTTTGGTTTTCCTCCGCTCTAACCCCGCTTTTCATGGATTTCCTCTGCTGTAACCCTACTTTTCTTGGTTTTCCTCCACTCTATTTTCGTCTCTCTTGGTTTTCCTCCGCTCTAACTCTGCCATTCTTTGTTTTCCTCCGCTCTAACCCCGTCTTTCTTGGTTTTCCTCCGCTCTAACTTCGCTATTCTTCGTTTTCCTACTCTCTAACTTCACTTTTTTTGTTTTTCCTCTGTTCTAACCACGCTTTTCTTGGTTTTCCTCCGTTCTAACCCCATTTTTCTTAGTTTTCCTCCACTGTCACCACGCTTTTCTAGATTTTCCTCCACTCAAACCCTGCTGTTCATGGTTTTTCTCAGCTCTGACCCCACTTTCCTTGATTTTCCTCCGCTCTAGCCTTGTTTTCTTGGTTTTCCTCCACTCTAAAATCGCTTTTCTTGGTTTTCCTCATCTCTAATCTCACTTTTCTTGGTTTTCCTCTGCTGTAAAATAGCTTTTCTTGATTTTCCTCCTCTCTGACCCTGCTTTTCTTGGTTTTCCTCCGCTCTAACACCTCTTTTCTTGGTTTTCCTCCACTCTAACCCCGCTTTTCTTGGTTTTCATTTTCTCTAAGCCCGCTTTTCTTGGTTGTCCTCCGCTCTAACTTCGATTTTTTTTGTTTTCTTCCGCTCTATCCCCGCTTTTCTTGGTTTTCCTGTGCTCTAAATTCTCTTTTCTTGGTTTTTCTTCGCTCTGACCCCGCATTTCTTTTTTTTCCACCGCTCTAACTTCGCTTTTCTTGGTTTTCCTCCGTGCTAACTTCACTTTTCCTGGTTTTCCTCCGCTCTAACCCCGCTTTTCTTGGTTTTCATCCGCTCTAACCCCGTCTTTCTTTGTTTTCCTCCGCTCTAGCTTCGCTATTCTTCGTTTTCCTCCGCTCTATCCCCACTTTTCTTGGTTTTCCTCCGCTCTCACCCTGCTTTTCTTGGTTTTCCTCCACTCTAAGCCCGCTTTTCTCGGTTTTCCTCAGCTCCAACCCCGCTTTTCTTGGTTTTCATCCGCTCTAACCCCGCTTTTCATGGTTTTCCTCTGCTGTAACCCTACTTTTCTTGGTTTTCCTCCGCTCTAACCCATCTTTCTTGGTTTTCCTCCAGTCTAACTTCTCTATTCTTCGTTTTCCTCCGCTCTAACTTCACTTTTTTTGTTTTTCCTCCGCTCTAACCCCTCTTTTCTTGGTTTTCCTCCGCACTAACTTAGCTTTTCTAGGTTTTCCTCCGCTCTAACCCCGCTTTTCTTAGTTTTCCTCTGCTCTAGCCACGCTTTTCTTGGTTTTCCTCCGCTCTAACCCCGCTTTTCTTGGTTTTCCTTTGCTCTAACCCCGTTTTTTTTGCTTTCCTCCATTCTAACCTTGCTTTTCTTGGTTTTCCTCCACTCTAGCCATGCTTTTCTTGATTTTCCTCTGCTCTAACCTAGTTTTTTTGGTTTTCCTCCGCTCTAACCCCGTTTTTCTTGGTTTTCCTCCGCTCCAACCCCGCTTTTCTTGGTTTTCATCCGCTCTAACCCCGCTTTTCTTGGATTTCATCCACTCTAACCCCGCTTTTCTTGGTTTTCCTCAGCTCCAACCCCGCTTTTCTTGGTTTTCCTCCGCTCTAACCCAGCTTTTCATTGTTTCCCTCGGCTGTAATCCTATTTTTCTTGCTTTTCCTCCGCTCTAACCCCGCCATTCTTGGTTTTCCTTCGTTCTAACTTCGCTATTCTTCGTTTTCCTCCGCTCTAACCCCTCTTGTCTTGGTTTTCCTCCGCTCTAACCCCTCTTTTCTTGGTTTTCCTCCGCTCTAATCCCGCTTTTCTTGGTTTTCCTCTGATCCAACCCCGCTTTTCTTAGTTTTCCTCCACTCTAGCCCCGCTTTTCTTGGTTTTCCTCCGCTCTAACCCTGCTTTTCTTGGTTTTTCTCAGCTCTGACCCCGCTTTTCTTGATTTTCCTCTGCTCTAACCCCTCTTTTCATAGTTTTCCTCCGCTCCAACTTTGCTTTTCTTGGTTTTCCTCATCTCTAATCTCACTGTTCCTGGTTTTCCTCTGCTGTAACATAGCTTTTCTTGATTTTCCTCTTCTCTGACCCCACTTTTCTTGGTTTTCCTCTGCTCTAACCCCTCTTTTCTTGGTTTTCCTCCGCTCTAGCCCCGCTTTTCTTGGTTTTCCTTCGCTCTAAGCCCGCTTTTCTTGGTTGTACTCCTCTCTAACTTCGATTTTCATGGTTTTTCTCCGCTCTCTCTTCGCTTTTCTTGGTTTTCATCCACTCTAACGTTTCTTTTCTTGGTTTATCTCCGCTCTGACCCCGCTTTTCTTGGTTTTCCTCCGCTCTAACCCCGTCTTTCTTGGTTTTCCTCCGCTCTAAAATCGCTATTTTTCGTTTTCCTTCCCTCTAACTTCACTTTTTTTGTTTTTCCTCCGTTCTAACCCCTATTTTCTTGGATTTCCTCCTCTCTAATCCCGCTTTTCTTGGTTTTCCTCCGCTCTTACCCCGCTTTTTTTTTGTTTTCCTCCATTCTAACCTTGCTTTTCTTGGTTTTCCTCCACTCTAGCCATGCTTTTCTTGGCTAGAATTCTAATGAATTTCATCCATTCTAACCCCGCTTTTCTTGGTTTTTCTCCGCTCTAACTTAGCTTTTCTTGGTTTTTCTCTGCTCTAACCCAGCTTTTCTTGGCTTTCCTCAGCTCCAACCCTGCTTTTCTTTGTTTTCCTCCACTCTAACTCTGCTTTTCATGGTTTTCCTCTGCTGTAACCCTACTTTTCTTGGTTTTCCTCCGCTCTAACTTCGCTTTTCTTGGTATTCCTCTGCTCTATACCCGCTTTTCTTCGTTTTCCTCCGCTGTAACTTTGCTTTGCTTGGTTTTCCTCCGCTCTAACTTCGCTTTTCTTCATTTACTTCCGCTCTAACCCCGCTATTCTTGGTTTTCCTTTGCTCTAACTTGGCTTTTCTTGGTTTTCCTGCGCTCTAACCCCATTTTGCTTGGTTTTCCTCCGCTCTAACCCCGCTTTTTTTTGTTTTCCTCCATTCTAACCTTGCATTTCTTGGTTTTCCTCCACTCTAGCCCATCTTTTCTTGATTTTCCTGTGCTCTAACCTTGTTTTTTTGGTTTTCCTCCGCTCTAACCCTGTTTTTCTTGGTTTTCCTCCGCTCCAACCCCGCTTTTCTTGGTTTTCATCCGCTCTAACCCCGCTTTTCTTGGATTTCATCCACTCTAACACCGCTTTTCTCGGTTTTCCTCAGATCCAACCATGCTTTTCTTGGTTTTCCTCCGCTCTAACCTTGCTTTTCATGGTTTTCCTCTGCTGTAACCCTACTTTTCTTGGTTTTCCTCCGCTCTTATATCGCCTCTCTTGGTTTTCCTCCGCTGTAACCCCGCCATTCTTGGTTTTCATCCGCTCTAACCCCGCTTTTCTTGGATTTCATCCACTCTAACCCCGCTTTTCTCGGTTTTCCTCAGCTCCAACCCCGCTTTTCTTGTTTTCCTCCGCTCTAACCCCGCTTTTCATGGTTTTCCTCTGCTGTAATCCTATTTTTCTTGCTTTTCCTCCGCTCTAACCCCGCCATTCTTGGTTTTCCTCCGCTCTAACTTCGCTATTCTTCGTTTTCCTCCGCTCTAACATCACTTTTTTTGTTTTTCCTCCTCTCTAACCCCTCTTTTCTTGGTTTTCCTCATCTCTAATCTCACTTTTCTTTGTTTTCCTCTGCTGTAAAATAGCTTTTCTTGATTTTCCTCCTCTCTGACCCTGCTTTTCTTGCTTTTCCTCCGCTCTAACACCTCTTTTCTTTGTTTTCCTCCACTCTAACCCCGCTTTTCTTGGTTTTCCTCCTCTCTAAGCCCGCTTTTCTTGGTTGTCCTCCGCTCTAACTTTGATTTTCTTGGTTTTCTTCTGCTCTATCCCCGCTTTTCTTGGTTTTCCTGTGCTCTAACTTCTCTTTTCTTGGTTTATCTTCGCTCTGACCCCGCATTTCTTTTTTTTCCACCGCTCTAACTTCGCTTTTCTTGGTTTTCCTCCGCTCTAACTTTGCTTTTCTTGGTTTACCTCCGCTCTAACCCCGCTTTTCTTGGCTTTCTTCCGCTCTAACCCCGTTTTTCTTGGTTTTCCTCCGCTCCAACCTTGCTTTTCTTGCTTTTTATCCGCTCTAACCCCGCTTTTCTTGATTTTCCTCCTCTCTGACCCCGATTTTCTTGGTTTTCCTCCGCTCAAACTTCTCTTTTCTTGGTTTTCCTCTGCTCTAACCCCGTTTTTCTTGGTTGTCCTCCGCTCTAACTTCGATTTTCTTGGTTTTCCTCCGCTCTATCCCTGCTTTTCTTGGTTTTCCTCCACTCTAACCCTGCTTTTCTTGGTTTTTCTCAGCTCTGACCCCACTTTCCTTGATTTTCCTTCGCTCTAACCTTGTTTTCTTGGGTTTCCTCCACTCTAACATCGCTTTTCTTGGTTTTCCTCATCTCTAATCTCACTTTTATTGGTTTTCCTCTGCTGTAAAATAGCTTTTCTTGATTTTCCTCCTCTCTGACCCTGCTTTTCTTGCTTTTCTTCCGCTTTAACAGCTCTTTTCTTTGTTTTCCTCCACTCTAACCCCGTTTTTCTTGGTTTTCCTCCTCTCTAAGCCCGCTTTTCTTGGTTGTCCTCCGCTCTAACTTTGATTTTCTTGGTTTTCTTCTGCTCTATCCCCGCTTTTCTTGGTTTTCCTATGCTCTAACTTCTCTTTTCTTGGTTTATCTTCGCTCTGACCCCGCATTTCTTTTTTTTCCACCGCTCTAACTTCGCTTTTCTTGGTTTTCCTCCGCTCTAACTTTGCTTTTCTTTGTTTACCTCCGCTCTAACCCCGTTTTTCTTGGTTTTCCTCCGCTCCAACCTTGCTTTTCTTGCTTTTTATCCGCTCTAACCCCGCTTTTCTTGATTTTCCTCCTCTCTAAGCCCGCTTTTCTTGGTTTTCCTCCACTCTAACCCCGCTTTTCATGGTTTTCCTCTGCTGTAACCCTACTTTTCTTGGTTTTCCTCCGCTCTAACCCCATCTTTCTTGGTTTTCCTCCAGTCTAACTTCGCTATTCTTCGTTTTCCTCCGCTCTAACTTCACTTTTTTTGTTTTTCCTCCGCTCTAACCCCTCTTTTCTTGGTTTTCCTCCGCACTAACTTAGCTTTAGTAGGTTTTCCTCCGCTCTAACCCCGCTTTTCTTAGTTTTCCTCCACTCTAGCCACGCTTTTCTTGGTTTTCCTCCGCTCTAACCCCGCTTTTCTTGGTTTTTCTCAGCTCTGATCCGCTTTTCTTGATTTTCCTCCGCTCTAACCCCTCTTTTCTTGGTTTTCCTCCACTCTAACCCCGCTTTTTTTTGTTTTCCTCCATTCTAACCTTGCTTTTCTTGGTTTTACTCCACTCTAGCCATGCTTTTCTTGATTTTCCTCTGCTCTAACTTAGTTTTTTTGGTTTTCTTCCGCTCTAACCCCGTTTTTCTTGGTTTTCCTCCGCTCCAACCCCGCTTTTCTTGGTTTTCCTCCGCTCTAACCCAGCTTTTCATTGTTTTCCTCTGCTGTAATCCTATTTTTCTTGCTTTTCCTCCGCTCTAACCCCGCCATTCTTGGTTTTCCTCCGTTCTAACTTCGCTATTCTTCGTTTTCCTCCGCTCTAACCCCGCTTGTCTTGGTTTTCCTCCGCTCTAACCCCTCTTTTCTTGGTTTTCCTCCGCTCTAATCCCGCTTTTCTTGGTTTTCCTCTGATCCAACCCCGCTTTTCTTAGTTTTCCTCCACTCTAGCCCCACTTTTCTTGGTTTTCCTCCGCTCTAACCCTGCTTTTCTTGGTTTTTCTCAGCTCTGACCCCGCTTTTCTTGATTTTCCTCTGCTCTAACCCCTCTTTTCATAGTTTTCCTCCGCTCTAGCCCCGCTTTTCTTGGTTTTCCTTCGCTCTAAGCCCGCTTTTCTTGGTTGTACTCCGCTCTAACTTCGATTTTCATGGTTTTCCTCCGCTCTCTCTTCGCTTTTCTTGGTTTTCATCTGCTCTAACGTTTCTTTTCTTGGTTTATCTCCGCTCTGACCCCGCTTTTCTTGGTTTTCCTCCGCTCTAACCCCGTCTTTCTTGGTTTTCCTCCGCTCTAAAATCGCTATTTTTCGTTTTCCTCCCCTCTAACTTCACTTGTTTTGTTTTTCCTCCGTTCTAACCCCTATTTTCTTGGATTTCCTCCTCTCTAATCCCGCTTTTCTTTGTTTTCCTCCGCTCTTACCCCGCTTTTTTTTTGTTTTCCTCCATTCTAACCTTGCTTTTCTTGGTTTTCCTCCACTCTAGCCATGCTTTTCTTGGCTAGAATTCTAATGAATTTCATCCTTTCTAACCCCGCTTTTCTTGGTTTTTCTCCGCTCTAACTTAGCTTTTCTTGGTTTTTCTCTGCTCTAACCCAGCTTTTCTTGGCTTTCCTCAGCTCCAACCCTGCTTTTCTTTGTTTTCCTCCACTCTAACTCCGCTTTTCATGGTTTTCCTCTGCTGTAACCCTACTTTTCTTGGTTTTCCTCCGCTCTAACTTCGCTTTTCTTGGTTTTCCTCTGCTCTATACCCGCTTTTCTTCGTTTTCCTCCGCTGTAACTTTGCTTTGCTTGGTTTTCCTCCGCTCTAACTTCGCTTTTCTTCGTTTACTTCCGCTCTAACCCCGCTATTCTTGGTTTTCCTTTGCTCTAACTTGGCTTTTCTTGGTTTTCCTGCGCTCTAACCCCATTTTGCTTGGTTTTCCTCCGCTCTAACCCCGCTTTTTTTTGTTTTCCTCCATTCTAACCTTGCATTTCTTGGTTTTCCTCCACTCTAGCCCATCTTTTCTTGATTTTCCTGTGCTCTAACCTTTTTTTTTTGGTTTTCCTCCGCTCTAACCCCGTTTTTCTTGGTTTTCCTCCGCTCCAACCCCGCTTTTCTTGGTTTTCATCCGCTCTAACCCCGCTTTTCTTGGATTTCATCCACTCTAACACCGCTTTTCTCGGTTTTCCTCAGATCCAACCATGCTTTTCTTGGTTTTCCTCCGCTCTAACCTTGCTTTTCATGGTTTTCCTCTGCTGTAACCCTACTTTTCTTGGTTTTCCTCCGCTCTTATATCGCCTCTCTTGGTTTTCCTTCGCTGTAACCTCGCCATTCTTGGTTTTCATCCGCTCTAACCCCGCTTTTCTTGGATTTCATCCACTCTAACCCCGCTTTTCTCGGTTTTCCTCAGCTCCAACCCCGCTTTTCTTGTTTTCCTCCGCTCTAACCCCGCTTTTCATGGTTTTCCTCTGCTGTAATCCTATTTTTCTTGCTTTTCCTCCGCTCTAACCCCGCCATTCTTGGTTTTCCTCCGCTCTAACTTCGCTGTTCTTCGTTTTCCTCCGCTCTAACATCACTTTTTTTGTTTTTCCTCCGCTCTAACCCCTCTTTTCTTGGTTTTCCTCCGCTCTAATCCCGCTTTTCTTGGTTTTCCTCTGATCCAACCCCACTTTTCTTAGTTTTCCTCCACTCTAGCCCCGCTTTTCTTGGTTTTCCTCCACTCTAACCCTGCTTTTCTTGGTTTTTCTCAGCTCTGACCCCGCTTTCCTTGATTTTCCTCCGCTCTAACCTTGTTTTCTTGGTTTTCCTCCACTCTAACATCGCTTTTCTTGGTTTTCCTCATCTCTAATCTCACTTTTCTTTGTTTTCCTCTGCTGTAAAATAGCTTTTCTTGATTTTCCTCCTCTCTGACCCTGCTTTTCTTGCTTTTCCTCCGCTCTAACACCTCTTTTCTTTGCTTTCCTCCACTCTAACCCCGCTTTTCTTGGTTTTCCTCCTCTCTAAGCCCGCTTTTCTTGGTTGTCCTCCGCTCTAACTTTGATTTTCTTGGTTTTCTTCTGCTCTATCCCCGCTTTTCTTGGTTTTCCTGTGCTCTAACTTCTCTTTTCTTGGTTTATCTTCGCTCTGACCCCGCATTTCTTTTTTTTCCACCGCTCTAACTTCGCTTTTCTTGGTTTTCCTCCGCTCTAACTTTGCTTTTCTTGGTTTACCTCCGCTCTAACCCCGCTTTTCTTGGCTTTCTTCCGCTCTAACCCCGTTTTTCTTGGTTTTCCTCCGCTCCAACCTTGCTTTTCTTGCTTTTTATCCGCTCTAACCCCGCTTTTCTTGATTTTCCTCCTCTCTGACCCCGCTTTTCTTGGTTTTCCTCCGCTCTAACTTCTCTTGTCTTGGTTTTCCTCTGCTCTAACCCCGTTTTTCTTGGTTGTCCTCCGCTCTAACTTCGATTTTCTTGGTTTTCCTCCGCTCTATCCCTGCTTTTCTTGGTTTTTATCTGCTCTAATGTCTCTTTTCTTGGTTTATCTCCGCTCTGACCCCGCTTTTCTTGGTTTTCCTCCACTCTAACTTCGCTTTTCTTGGTTTTCCTCTGCTCTAACTTCGCTTTTCTTGGTTTTCCTCCACTCTAGCCCAGCTTTTCTTGATTTTCCTCTGCTCTAACCTTGTTTTCTTGGTTTTCCTCCGCTCTAACCCCGTTTTTCTTGGTTTTCCTCCGCTCCAACACCGCTTTTCTTGGTTTTCATCCGCTCTAACCCTGCTTTTCTTGGATTTCTTCCATTCTAACCCCGCTTTTCTCGGTATTCCTCCGCTCTAACTTCGCTTTTCTTGGTTTTCCTCCGCTCTCACCCCGCTTTTCATGGATTTCCTCTGCTGTAACCCTACTTTTCTTGGTTTTCCTCCACTCTATTTTCGTCTCTCTTGGTTTTCCTCCGCTCTAACCCCGTCTTTCTTGGTTTTCCTCCGCTCTAACTTCGCTATTCTTCGTTTTCCTCCTCTCTAACTTCACTTTTTTTGTTTTTCCTCTGTTCTAACCACGCTTTTCTTGGTTTTCCTCCGTTCTAACCCCACTTTTCTTAGTTTTCCTCCACTGTCACCACGCTTTTCTAGATTTTCCTCCACTCAAACCCTGCTGTTCATGGTTTATCTCCGCTCTGACCCCGCTTTTCTTGGTTTTCCTCCGCTCTAACCCCGTCTTTCTTGGTTTTCCTCCGCTCTAAAATCGCTATTTTTCGTTTTCCTCCCCTCTAACTTCACTTGTTTTGTTTTTCCTCCGTTCTAACCCCTATTTTCTTGGATTTCCTCCTCTCTAATCCCGCTTTTCTTTGTTTTCCTCCGCTCTTACCCCGCTTTTTTTTTGTTTTCCTCCATTCTAACCTTGCTTTTCTTGGTTTTCCTCCACTCTAGCCATGCTTTTCTTGGCTAGAATTCTAATGAATTTCATCCTTTCTAACCCCGCTTTTCTTGGTTTTTCTCCGCTCTAACTTAGCTTTTCTTGGTTTTTCTCTGCTCTAACCCAGCTTTTCTTGGCTTTCCTCAGCTCCAACCCTGCTTTTCTTTGTTTTCCTCCACTCTAACTCCGCTTTTCATGGTTTTCCTCTGCTGTAACCCTACTTTTCTTGGTTTTCCTCCGCTCTAACTTCGCTTTTCTTGGTTTTCCTCTGCTCTATACCCGCTTTTCTTCGTTTTCCTCCGCTGTAACTTTGCTTTGCTTGGTTTTCCTCCGCTCTAACTTCGCTTTTCTTCGTTTACTTCCGCTCTAACCCCGCTATTCTTGGTTTTCCTTTGCTCTAACTTGGCTTTTCTTGGTTTTCCTGCGCTCTAACCCCATTTTGCTTGGTTTTCCTCCGCTCTAACCCCGCTTTTTTTTGTTTTCCTCCATTCTAACCTTGCATTTCTTGGTTTTCCTCCACTCTAGCCCATCTTTTCTTGATTTTCCTGTGCTCTAACCTTTTTTTTTTGGTTTTCCTCCGCTCTAACCCCGTTTTTCTTGGTTTTCCTCCTCTCCAACCCCGCTTTTCTTGGTTTTCATCCGCTCTAACCCCGCTTTTCTTGGATTTCATCCACTCTAACACCGCTTTTCTCGGTTTTCCTCAGATCCAACCATGCTTTTCTTGGTTTTCCTCCGCTCTAACCTTGCTTTTCATGGTTTTCCTCTGCTGTAACCCTACTTTTCTTGGTTTTCCTCCGCTCTTATATCGCCTCTCTTGGTTTTCCTTCGCTGTAACCCCGCCATTCTTGGTTTTCATCCGCTCTAACCCCGCTTTTCTTGGATTTCATCCACTCTAACCCCGCTTTTCTCGGTTTTCCTCAGCTCCAACCCCGCTTTTCTTGTTTTCCTCCGCTCTAACCCCGCTTTTCATGGTTTTCCTCTGCTGTAATCCTATTTTTCTTGCTTTTCCTCCGCTCTAACCCCGCCATTCTTGGTTTTCCTCCGCTCTAACTTCGCTGTTCTTCGTTTTCCTCCGCTCTAACATCACTTTTTTTGTTTTTCCTCCGCTCTAACCCCTCTTTTCTTGGTTTTCCTCCGCTCTAATCCCGCTTTTCTTGGTTTTCCTCTGATCCAACCCCACTTTTCTTAGTTTTCCTCCACTCTAGCCCCGCTTTCCTTGATTTTCCTCCGCTCTAACCTTGTTTTCTTGGTTTTCCTCCACTCTAACATCGCTTTTCTTGGTTTTCCTCATCTCTAATCTCACTTTTCTTTGTTTTCCTCTGCTGTAAAATAGCTTTTCTTGATTTTCCTCCTCTCTGACCCTGCTTTTCTTGCTTTTCCTCCGCTCTAACACCTCTTTTCTTTGTTTTCCTCCACTCTAACCCCGCTTTTCTTGGTTTTCCTCCTCTCTAAGCCCGCTTTTCTTGGTTGTCCTCCGCTCTAACTTTGATTTTCTTGGTTTTCTTCTGCTCTATCCCCGCTTTTCTTGGTTTTCCTGTGCTCTAACTTCTCTTTTCTTGGTTTATCTTCGCTCTGACCCCGCATTTCTTTTTTTTCCACCGCTCTAACTTCGCTTTTCTTGGTTTTCCTCCGCTCTAACTTTGCTTTTCTTGGTTTACCTCCGCTCTAACCCCGCTTTTCTTGGCTTTCTTCCGCTCTAACCCCGTTTTTCTTGGTTTTCCTCCGCTCCAACTTTGCTTTTCTTGCTTTTTATCCGCTCTAACCCCGCTTTTCTTGATTTTCCTCCTCTCTGACCCCGCTTTTCTTGGTTTTCCTCCGCTCTAACTTCTCTTGTCTTGGTTTTCCTCTGCTCTAACCCCGTTTTTCTTGGTTGTCCTCCGCTCTAACTTCGATTTTCTTGGTTTTCCTCCGCTCTATCCCTGCTTTTCTTGGTTTTTATCTGCTCTAATGTCTCTTTTCTTGGTTTATCTCCGCTCTGACCCCGCTTTTCTTGGTTTTCCTCCACTCTAACTTCGCTTTTCTTGGTTTTCCTCTGCTCTAACTTCGCTTTTCTTGGTTTTCCTCCACTCTAGCCCAGCTTTTCTTGATTTTCCTCTGCTCTAACCTTGTTTTCTTGGTTTTCCTCCGCTCTAACCCCGTTTTTCTTGGTTTTCCTCCGCTCCAACACCGCTTTTCTTGGTTTTCATCCGCTCTAACCCTGCTTTTCTTGGATTTCTTCCATTCTAACCCCGCTTTTCTCGGTATTCCTCCGCTCTAACTTCGCTTTTCTTGGTTTTCCTCCGCTCTCACCCCGCTTTTCATGGATTTCCTCTGCTGTAACCCTACTTTTCTTGGTTTTCCTCCACTCTATTTTCGTCTCTCTTGGTTTTCCTCCGCTCTAACCCCGTCTTTCTTGGTTTTCCTCCGCTCTAACTTCGCTATTCTTCGTTTTCCTCCTCTCTAACTTCACTTTTTTTGTTTTTCCTCTGTTCTAACCACGCTTTTCTTGGTTTTCCTCCGTTCTAACCCCACTTTTCTTAGTTTTCCTCCACTGTCACCACGCTTTTCTAGATTTTCCTCCACTCAAACCCTGCTGTTCATGGTTTTTCTCAGCTCTGACCCCACTTTCCTTGATTTTCCTCCGCTCTAGCCTTGTTTTCTTGGTTTTCCTCCACTCTAAAATCGCTTTTCTTGGTTTTCCTCATCTCTAATCTCACTTTTCTTGGTTTTCCTCTGCTGTAAAATAGCTTTTCTTGATTTTCCTCCTCTCTGACCCTGCTTTTCTTGGTTTTCCTCCGCTCTAACACCTCTTTTCTTGGTTTTCCTCCACTCTAACCCCGCTTTTCTTGGTTTTAATTTTCTCTAAGCCCGCTTTTCTTGGTTGTCCTCCGCTCTAACTTTGATTTTTTTTGTTTTCTTCCACTCTATCCCCGCTTTTCTTGGTATTCCTGTGCTCTAAATTCTCTTTTCTTGGTTTTTCTTCGCTCTGACCACGCATTTCTTTTTTTTCCACCGCTCTAACTTCGCTTTTCTTGGTTTTCCTCCGTGCTAACTTCACTTTTCCTGGTTTTCCTCCGCTCTAACCCCGCTTTTCTTGGTTTTCATCCGCTCTAACCCCGTCTTTCTTTGTTTTCCTCCGCTCTAGCTTCGCTATTCTTCGTTTTCCTCCGCTCTATCCCCACTTTTCTTGGTTTTCCTCCGCTCTCACCCCGCTTTTCTTGGTTTTCCTCCTCTCTAATCTCGCTTTTCTCGGTTTTCCTCAGCTCCAACCCCGCTTTTCTTGGTTTTCCTCCGCTCTAACCCCGCTTTTCATGGTTTTCCTCTGCTGTAACCCTACTTTTCTTGGTTTTCCTCCGCTCTAACCCCATCTTTCTTGGTTTTCCTCCAGTCTAACTTCGCTATTCTTCGTTTTCCTCCGCTCTAACTTCGCTATTCTTCGTTTTCCTCCCCTCTAACTTCACTTTTTTTGTTTTTCCTCCGCTCTAACCCCTCTTTTCTTGGTTTTCCTCCGCACTAACTTAGCTTTTCTAGGTTTTCCTCCGCTCTAACCCCGCTTTTCTTAGTTTTCCTCCACTCTAGCCACGCTTTTCTTTTTTTTCCTCCGCTCTAACCCCTCTTTTCTTGGTTTTCCTTTGCTCTAACCCCGCTTTTTTTTGTTTTCCTCCATTCTAACCTTGCTTTTCTTGGTTTTCCTCCACTCTAGCCATGCTTTTCTTGATTTTCCTCTGCTCTAACCTAGTTTTTTTGGTTTTCATCCGCTCTAACCCCGCTTTTCTTGGATTTCATCCACTCTAACACCGCTTTTCTCGGTTTTCCTCAGCTCCAACCCCGCTTTTCTTGGTTTTCCTCCGCTCTAACCCAGCTTTTCATTGTTTTCCTCTGCTGTAATCCTATTTTTCTTGCTTTTCCTCCGCTCTAACCCCGCCATTCTTGGTTTTCCTCTGTTCTAACTTCGCTATTCTTCGTTTTTTTCCGCTCTAACCCCGCTTGTCTTGGTTTTCCTCCGTTCTAACCCCTCTTTTCTTGGTTTTCCTTCGCTCTAATCCTGCTTTTCTTGGTTTTCCTCTGATCCAACCCCGCTTTTCTTAGTTTTCCTCCACTCTAGCCCCGCTTTTCTTGGTTTTCCTCCGCTCTAACCCTGCTTTTCTTGGTTTTTCTCAGCTCTGACCCCGCTTTTCTAGGTTTTCCTCCGCTCTAACCCCTCTTTTCTTGATTTTCCTTCTCTCTGACCCCGCTTTTCTTGGTTTTCCTCCGCTCTAACCCCTATTTTCTTTGTTTTCCTCTGCTGTAATTCCGCTTTTCTTGGTTTTCCTTCGCTCTAAGCCCGCTTTTCTTGGTTTTCATCCGCTCTAACCCCGCTTTTCATGGTTTTCCTCTGCTGTAACCCTACTTTTCTTGGTTTTCCTCCGCTCTAACCCCTCTTTTCTTCGTTTTCCTCCGCTCTAACTTCACTCTTTTTGTTTTTCCTCCCCTCTAACCGCCCTTTTCTTGATTTTCCTCCTCTCTGACCCCGCTTTTCTTGGTTTTCCTCCGCTCTAACCCCTCTTTTCTTGGTTTTCCTCCGCTCTAACCCCGCTTTTCTTGGTTTTCCTGCGCTCTAACATTGCTTTTCTTGGTTTTCCTCTGCTCTATCCCCGCTTTTCTTGGTTTTCCTTCGCTCTAACCCCTCTTTTCTTGGTTTTCCTGCGCTCTAACATTGCTTTTCTTGGTTTTCCTCATCTCTAATCTCACTGTTCTTGGGTTTCCTCTGCTGTAACATAGCTTTTCTTGGTTTTCCTTCGCTCTAACCCCTCTTTTCTTGATTTTCCTCCTCTCTGACCCTTCTTTTCTTGGTTTTCCTCCGCTCTAACCCCTTTTTTCTTGGTTTTCCTCTGCTCTAACCCCATTTTTCTTGGTTTTCCTCCGCTCTAACCCCGCCTCTTTTTTGGTTTCCTCCATTCTAACCTTGCTTTTCTTGGTTTTCTTCCACTCTAGCCCAGCTTTTCTTGATTTTCCTCTGCTCTAACCTGGTTTTTTTGGTTTTCCTCCGCTCTAATCCCGTTTTTCTTGGTTTTCCTCCGCACCAACCCCGCTTTTCTTGGTTTTCAACCGCTCTAACTTCGCTTTTCTTGGATTTTTTCCGCACTAACTTAGCTTTTCTTGGTTTTCTTCCGCTCTATCCCCGCTTTTCTTGGTTTTCCTGTGCTTTAACTTCTCTTTTCTTGGTTTATCTTCGCTCTGACCCCGCATTTCTTTTCTTTCCACCGCTCTAACTTCACTTTTCTTGGTTTTCCTCCGCTCTATCCCCTCTTTTCTTGGTTTTTATCTGCTCTAACATCTCTTTTCTTGGTTTATCTCTGATCTGACCCCATTTTCTAGGTTTTCCTCCACTCTAACTTCGCTTTTCTTGGTTTTCCTCCGCTCTAACCCCGCTTTTCATGGATTTCCTCTGCTGTTACCGTACTTTTCTTGGTTTTCCTCCGCTCTAACCCCGCTTTTCATGGTTTTCCTCTGCTGTAACCCTACTTTTCTTGGTTTTCCTCCGCTCTAACCCCGCCATTCTTGGTTTTCCTTTGCTCTAACCTTTTTTTTTTGGTTTTCCTCCGCTCTAACCCCGTTTTTCTTGGTTTTCCTCCGCTCCAACCCCGCTTTTCTTGGTTTTCATCCGCTCTAACCCCGCTTTTCTTGGATTTCATCCACTCTAACACCGCTTTTCTCGGTTTTCCTCAGATCCAACCATGCTTTTCTTGGTTTTCCTCCGCTCTAACCTTGCTTTTCATGGTTTTCCTCTGCTGTAACCCTTCTTTTCTTGGTTTTCCTCCGCTCTTATATCGCCTCTCTTGGTTTTCCTTTGCTGTAACTCCGCCATTCTTGGTTTTCATCCGCTCTAACCCCGCTTTTCTTGGATTTCATCCACTCTAACCCCGCTTTTCTTGGTTTTCCTCAGCTCCAACCCCGCTTTTCTTGTTTTCCTCCGCTCTAACCCCGCTTTTCATTGTTTTCCTCTGCTGTAATCCTATTTTTCTTGCTTTTCCTCCGCTCTAACCCCGCCATTCTTGGTTTTCCTCCGCTCTAACTTCGCTGTTCTTCGTTTTCCTCCGCTCTAACATCACTTTTTTTGTTTTTCCTCCGCTCTAACCCCTCTTTTCTTGGTTTTCCTCCGCTCTAATCCCGCTTTTCTTGGTTTTCCTCTGATCCAACCCCACTTTTCTTAGTTTTCCTCCACTCTAGCCCCGCTTTCCTTGATTTTCCTCCGCTCTAACCTTGTTTTCTTGGTTTTCCTCCACTCTAACATCGCTTTTCTTGGTTTTCCTCATCTCTAATCTCACTTTTCTTTGTTTTCCTCTGCTGTAAAATAGCTTTTCTTGATTTTCCTCCTCTCTGACCCTGCTTTTCTTGCTTTTCCTCCGCTGTAACACCTCTTTTCTTTGTTTTCCTCCACTCTAACCCCGCTTTTCTTGGTTTTCCTCCTCTCTAAGCCCGCTTTTCTTGGTTGTCCTCCGCTCTAACTTTGATTTTCTTGGTTTTCTTCTGCTCTATCCCCGCTTTTCTTGGTTTTCCTGTGCTCTAACTTCTCTTTTCTTGGTTTATCTTCGCTCTGACCCCGCATTTCTTTTTTTTCCACCGCTCTAACTTCGCTTTTCTTGGTTTTCCTCCGCTCTAACTTTGCTTTTCTTGGTTTACCTCCGCTCTAACCCCGCTTTTCTTGGCTTTCTTCCGCTCTAACCCCGTTTTTCTTGGTTTTCCTCCGCTCCAACCTTGCTTTTCTTGCTTTTTATCCGCTCTAACCCCGCTTTTCTTGATTTTCCTCCTCTCTGACCCCGCTTTTCTTGGTTTTCCTCCGCTCTAACTTCTCTTGTCTTGGTTTTCCTCTGCTCTAACCCCGTTTTTCTTGGTTGTCCTCCGCTCTAACTTCGATTTTCTTGGTTTTCCTCCGCTCTATCCCTGCTTTTCTTGGTTTTTATCTGCTCTAATGTCTCTTTTCTTGGTTTATCTCCGCTCTGACCCCGCTTTTCTTGGTTTTCCTCCACTCTAACTTCGCTTTTCTTGGTTTTCCTCTGCTCTAACTTCGCTTTTCTTGGTTTTCCTCCACTCTAGCCCAGCTTTTCTTGATTTTCCTCTGCTCTAACCTTGTTTTCTTGGTTTTCCTCCGCTCTAACCCCGTTTTTCTTGGTTTTCCTCCGCTCCAACACCGCTTTTCTTGGTTTTCATCCGCTCTAACCCTGCTTTTCTTGGATTTCTTCCATTCTAACCCCGCTTTTCTCGGTATTCCTCCGCTCTAACTTCGCTTTTCTTGGTTTTCCTCCGCTCTCACCCCGCTTTTCATGGATTTCCTCTGCTGTAACCCTACTTTTCTTGGTTTTCCTCCACTCTATTTTCGTCTCTCTTGGTTTTCCTCCGCTCTAACCCCGTCTTTCTTGGTTTTCCTCCGCTCTAACTTCGCTATTCTTCGTTTTCCTCCTCTCTAACTTCACTTTTTTTGTTTTTCCTCTGTTCTAACCACGCTTTTCTTGGTTTTCCTCCGTTCTAACCCCACTTTTCTTAGTTTTCCTCCACTGTCACCACGCTTTTCTAGATTTTCCTCCACTCAAACCCTGCTGTTCATGGTTTTTCTCAGCTCTGACCCCACTTTCCTTGATTTTCCTCCGCTCTAGCCTTGTTTTCTTGGTTTTCCTCCACTCTAAAATCGCTTTTCTTGGTTTTCCTCATCTCTAATCTCACTTTTCTTGGTTTTCCTCTGCTGTAAAATAGCTTTTCTTGATTTTCCTCCTCTCTGACCCTGCTTTTCTTGGTTTTCCTCCGCTCTAACACCTCTTTTCTTGGTTTTCCTCCACTCTAACCCCGCTTTTCTTGGTTTTCATTTTCTCTAAGCCCGCTTTTCTTGGTTGTCCTCCGCTCTAACTTTGATTTTTTTTGTTTTCTTCCACTCTATCCCCGCTTTTCTTGGTATTCCTGTGCTCTAAATTCTCTTTTCTTGGTTTTTCTTCGCTCTGACCACGCATTTCTTTTTTTTCCACCGCTCTAACTTCGCTTTTCTTGGTTTTCCTCCGTGCTAACTTCACTTTTCCTGGTTTTCCTCCGCTCTAACCCCGCTTTTCTTGGTTTTCATCCGCTCTAACCCCGTCTTTCTTTGTTTTCCTCCGCTCTAGCTTCGCTATTCTTCGTTTTCCTCCGCTCTATCCCCACTTTTCTTGGTTTTCCTCCGCTCTAACCCCACTTTTCTTAGTTTTCCTCCTCTCTCTCCACGCTTTTCTTGGTTTTCCTCCAATCAAACCCCGCTTTCCTTAGTTTTTCTCATCTCTAATCTCACTTTTCATGGTTTTCCTCTGCTGTAACATAGCTTTTCTTGATTTTCCTCCTTTCTGACCCCGCTTTTCTTGGTTTTCCTCCATTCTAACCCCTATTTTCTTGGTTTTCCTCCGCTCTAATCCTGCTTTTCTTGGTTTTCCTCCACTCTAACCTTGCTATTCTTAGTTTTCCTCCACTCTAGCCCAGCATTTCTTTATTTTCCTCTGCTCTAACCTTGTTTTTTTGGTTTTCCTCCGCTCTAAACCAGTTTTTCTTGGTTTTCCTCCGCTCCAACACCGTTTTCTTGGTTTTCATCCGCTCCAACCCCGCTTTTCTTGGATTTCATCCATTCTAACCCCGCTTTTCTCGGTATTCCTCCGCTCTAACTTCGCTTTTCTTCGTTTTCCTCCGCTCTAACCCCACTTTTCATGGATTTCCTCTGCTGTAACCCTACTTTTTTGGTTGTCCTCCACTCTAACTTCGTCTCTCTTCGTTTTCCTCCGCTCTAACCCCTCTTTTCTTGGTTTTCCTTTGCTCTAACCCCACTTTTTTTTGTTTTCCTCCATTCTAACCTTGCTTTTCTTGGTTTTCCTCCACTCTAGCCATGCTTTTCTTGATTTTCCTCTGCTCTAACCTAGTTTTTTTGGTTTTCCTCCGCTCTAACCCCGTTTTTCTTCGTTTTCCTCCGCTCTAACCCCGCTTGTCTTGGTTTTCCTCCGCTCTAACCCCTCTTTTCTTGGTTTTCCTCCGCTCTAATCCCGCTTTTCTTGGTTTTCCTCTGATCCAACCTAGCTTTTCTTAGTTTTCCTCCACTCTAGCCCCGCTTTTCTTGGTTTTCCTCCGCTCTAACCCTGCTTTTCTTGGTTTTTCTCAGCTCTGACCCCGCTTTTCTTGATTTTCCTCTGCTCTAACCCCTCTTTTCATAGTTTTCCTCCGCTCTAACTTCGCTTTTCTTGGTTTTCCTCATCTCTAATCTCACTGTTCCTGGTTTTCCTCTGCTGTAACATAGCTTTTCTTGATTTTCCTCTTCTCTGACCCCACTTTTCTTGGTTTTCCTCTGCTCTAACCCCTCTTTTCTTGGTTTTCCTCCGCTCTAGCCCCGCTTTTCTTGGTTTTCCTTCGCTCTAAGCTCGCTTTTCTTGGTTGTACTCCGCTCTAACTTCGATTTTCATGGTTTTCCTCCGCTCTCTCTTCGCTTTTCTTGGTTTTCATCTGCTCTAACGTTTCTTTTCTTGGTTTATCTCCGCTCTGACCCCGCTTTTCTTGGTTTTCCTCCGCTCTAACCCCGTCTTTCTTGGTTTTCCTCCGCTCTAAAATCGCTATTTTTCGTTTTCCTCCCCTCTAACTTCACTTTTTTTGTTTTTCCTCCGTTCTAACCCCTATTTTCTTGGATTTCCTCCTCTCTAATCCCGCTTTTCTTTGTTTTCCTCCGCTCTTACCCCGCTTTTTTTTTGTTTTCCTCCATTCTAACCTTGCTTTTCTTGGTTTTCCTCCACTCTAGCCATGCTTTTCTTGGCTAGAATTCTAATGAATTTCATCCATTCTAACCCCGCTTTTCTTGGTTTTTCTCCGCTCTAACTTAGCTTTTCTTGGTTTTTCTCTGCTCTAACCCCGCTTTTCTTGGCTTTCCTCAGCTCCAACCCTGCTTTTCTTTGTTTTCCTCCACTCTAACTCTGCTTTTCATGGTTTTCCTCTGCTGTAACCCTACTTTTCTTGGTTTTCCTCCGCTCTAACTTCGCTTTTCTTGGTTTTCCTCTGCTCTATACCCGCTTTTCTTCGTTTTCCTCCGCTGTAACTTTGCTTTGCTTGGTTTTCCTCCGCTCTAACTTCGCTTTTCTTCGTTTACTTCCGCTCTAACCCCGCTATTCTTGGTTTTCCTTTGCTCTAACTTGGCTTTTCTTGGTTTTCCTGCGCTCTAACCCCATTTTGCTTGGTTTTCCTCCGCTCTAACCCCGCTTTTTTTTGTTTTCCTCCATTCTAACCTTGCATTTCTTGGTTTTCCTCCACTCTAGCCCATCTTTTCTTGATTTTCCTGTGCTCTAACCTTGTTTTTTTGGTTTTCCTCCGCTCTAACCCCGTTTTTCTTGGTTTTCCTCTGTTCCAACCCCGCTTTTCTTGGTTTTCATCCGCTCTAACCCCGCTTTTCTTGGATTTCATCCACTCTAACACCGCTTTTCTCAGTTTTCCTCAGATCCAACCATGCTTTTCTTGGTTTTCCTCCGCTCTAACCTTGCTTTTCATGGTTTTCCTCTGCTGTAACCCTACTTTTCTTGGTTTTCCTCCGCTCTTATATCGCCTCTCTTGGTTTTCCTCCGCTGTAACCCCGCCATTCTTAGTTTTCCTCCACTCTAGCCCCGCTTTTCTTGGTTTTCCTCCGCTCTAACCCTGCTTTTCTTGGTTTTTCTCAGCTCTGACCCCGCTTTTCTTGATTTTCCTCTGCTCTAACCCCTCTTTTCATAGTTTTCCTCCGCTCTAACTTCGCTTTTCTTGGTTTTCCTCATCTCTAATCTCACTGTTCCTGGTTTTCCTCTGCTGTAACATAGCTTTTCTTGATTTTCCTCTTCTCTGACCCCACTTTTCTTGGTTTTCCTCTGCTCTAACCCCTCTTTTCTTGGTTTTCCTCCGCTCTAGCCCCGCTTTTCTTGGTTTTCCTTCGCTCTAAGCTCGCTTTTCTTGGTTGTACTCCGCTCTAACTTCGATTTTCATGGTTTTCCTCCGCTCTCTCTTCGCTTTTCTTGGTTTTCATCTGCTCTAACGTTTCTTTTCTTGGTTTATCTCCGCTCTGACCCCGCTTTTCTTGGTTTTCCTCCGCTCTAACCCCGTCTTTCTTGGTTTTCCTCCGCTCTAAAATCGCTATTTTTCGTTTTCCTCCCCTCTAACTTCACTTTTTTTGTTTTTCCTCCGTTCTAACCCCTATTTTCTTGGATTTCCTCCTCTCTAATCCCGCTTTTCTTGGTTTTCCTCCGCTCTTACCCCGCTTTTTTTTTGTTTTCCTCCATTCTAACCTTGCTTTTCTTGGTTTTCCTCCACTCTAGCCATGCTTTTCTTGGCTAGAATTCTAATGAATTTCATCCATTCTAACCCCGCTTTTCTTGGTTTTTCTCCGCTCTAACTTAGCTTTTCTTGGTTTTTCTCTGCTCTAACCCCGCTTTTCTTGGCTTTCCTCAGTTCCAACCCTGCTTTTCTTTGTTTTCCTCCACTCTAACTCTGCTTTTCATGGTTTTCCTCTGCTGTAACCCTACTTTTCTTGGTTTTCCTCCGCTCTAACTTCGCTTTTCTTGGTTTTCCTCTGCTCTATACCCGCTTTTCTTCGTTTTCCTCCGCTGTAACTTTGCTTTGCTTGGTTTTCCTCCGCTCTAACTTCGCTTTTCTTCGTTTACTTCCGCTCTAACCCCGCTATTCTTGGTTTTCCTTTGCTCTAACTTGGCTTTTCTTGGTTTTCCTGCGCTCTAACCCCATTTTGCTTGGTTTTCCTCCACTCTAACCCCGCTTTTTTTTGTTTTCCTCCATTCTAACCTTGCATTTCTTGGTTTTCCTCCACTCTAGCCCATCTTTTCTTGATTTTCCTGTGCTCTAACCTAGTTTTTTTGGTTTTCCTCCGCTCTAACCCCGTTTTTCTTGGTTTTCCTCTGTTCCAACCCCGCTTTTCTTGGTTTTCATCCGCTCTAACCCCGCTTTTCTTGGATTTCATCCACTCTAACACCGCTTTTCTCGGTTTTCCTCAGATCCAACCATGCTTTTCTTGGTTTTCCTCCGCTCTAACCTTGCTTTTCATGGTTTTCCTCTGCTGTAACCCTACTTTTCTTGGTTTTCCTCCGCTCTTATATCGCCTCTCTTGGTTTCCTCCGCTGTAACCCCGCCATTCTTGGTTTTCATCCGCTCTAACCCCGCTTTTCTTGGATTTCATCCACTCTAACCCCGCTTTTCTCGGTTTTCCTCAGCTCCAACCCCGCTTTTCTTGTTTTCCTCCGCTCTAACCCCGCTTTTCATGGTTTTCCTCTGCTGTAATCCTATTTTTCTTGCTTTTCCTCCGCTCTAACCCCGCCATTCTTGGTTTTCCTCCGCTCTAAGTTCGCTATTCTTCGTTTTCCTCCGCTCTAACATCACTTTTTTTGTTTTTCCTCTGCTGTAACCCCTCTTTTCTTGGTTTTCCTCCGCTCTAACCCCGCTTTTCTTGGTTTTCCTCTGATCCAACCCCGCTTTTCTTAGTTTTCCTCCACTCTAGCCCCGCTTTTCTTGGTTTTCCTCCACTCTAACCCTGCTTTTCTTGGTTTTTCTCAGCTCTGACCCCGCTTTCCTTGATTTTCCTCCGCTCTAACCTTGTTTTCTTGGTTTTCCTCCACTCTAACATCGCTTTTCTTGGTTTTCCTCATCTCTAATCTCACTTTTCTTTGTTTTCCTCTGCTGTAAAATAGCTTTTCTTGATTTTCCTCCTCTCTGACCCTGCTTTTCTTGCTTTTCCTCCGCTCTAACACCTCTTTTCTTTGTTTTCCTCCACTCTAACCCCGCTTTTCTTGGTTTTCCTCCTCTCTAAGCCCGCTTTTCTTGGTTGTCCTCCGCTCTAACTTTGATTTTCTTGGATTTCTTCTGCTCTATCCCCGCTTTTCTTGGTTTTCCTGTGCTCTAACTTATCTTTTCTTGGTTTATCTTCGCTCTGACCCCGCATTTCTTTTTTTTTCCTCCGCTCTAACTTCGCTTTTCTTGGTTTTCCTCCGCTCTAACTTTGCTTTTCTTGGTTTACCTCCGCTCTAACCCCGCTTTTCTTGGCTTTCTTCCGCTCTAACCCCGTTTTTCTTGGTTTTCCTCCGCTCCAACCTTGCTTTTCTTGCTTTTTATCCGCTCTAACCCCGCTTTTCTTGATTTTCCTCCTCTCTGACCCCGCTTTTCTTGGTTTTCCTCCGCTCTAACTTCTCTTGTCTTGGTTTTCCTCTGCTCTAACCCCGTTTTTCTTGGTTGTCCTCCGCTCTAACTTCGATTTTCTTGGTTTTCCTCCGCTCTATCCCTGCTTTTCTTGGTTTTTATCTGCTCTAATGTCTCTTTTCTTGGTTTATCTCCGCTCTGACCCCGCTTTTCTTGGTTTTCCTCCACTCTAACTTCGCTTTTCTTGGTTTTCCTCTGCTCTAACTTCGCTTTTCTTGGTTTTCCTCCACTCTAGCCCAGCTTTTCTTGATTTTCCTCTGCTCTAACCTTGTTTTCTTGGTTTTCCTCCGCTCTAACCCCGTTTTTCTTGGTTTTCCTCCGCTCCAACACCGCTTTTCTTGGTTTTCATCCGCTCTAACCCCGCTTTTCTTGGATTTCTTCCATTCTAACCCCACTTTTCTCGGTATTCCTCCGCTCTAACTTCGCTTTTCTTGGTTTTCCTCCGCTCTAACCCCGCTTTTCATGGATTTCCTCTGCTGTAACCCTACTTTTCTTGGTTTTCCTCCACTCTATTTTCGTCTCTCTTGGTTTTCCTCCGCTCTAACTCTGCCATTCTTGGTTTTCCTCCGCTCTAACCCCGTCTTTCTTGGTTTTCCTCCGCTCTAACTTCGCTATTCTTCGTTTTCCTCCTCTCTAACTTCACTTTTTTTGTTTTTCCTCTGTTCTAACCACGCTTTTCTTGGTTTTCCTCCGTTCTAACCCCACTTTTCTTAGTTTTCCTCCACTGTCACCACGCTTTTCTAGATTTTCCTCCACTCAAACCCTGCTGTTCATGGTTTTTCTCAGCTCTGACCCCACTTTCCTTGATTTTCCTCCGCTCTAGCCTTGTTTTCTTGGTTTTCCTCCACTCTAAAATCGCTTTTCTTGGTTTTCCTCATCTCTAATCTCACTTTTCTTGGTTTTCCTCTGCTGTAAAATAGCTTTTCTTGATTTTCCTCCTCTCTGACCCTGCTTTTCTTGGTTTTCCTCCGCTCTAACACCTCTTTTCTTGGTTTTCCTCCACTCTAACCCCGCTTTTCTTGGTTTTCATTTTCTCTAAGCCCGCTTTTCTTGGTTGTCCTCCGCTCTAACTTCGATTTTTTTTGTTTTCTTCCACTCTATCCCCGCTTTTCTTGGTTTTCCTGTGCTCTAAATTCTCTTTCATTGGTTTTTCTTCGCTCTGACCACGCATTTCTTTTTTTTCCACCGCTCTAACTTCGCTTTTCTTGGTTTTCCTCCGTGCTAACTTCACTTTTCCTGGTTTTCCTCCGCTCTAACCCCGCTTTTCTTGGTTTTCATCCGCTCTAACCCCGTCTTTCTTTGTTTTCCTCCGCTCTAGCTTCGCTATTCTTCGTTTTCCTCCGCTCTATCCCCAGTTTTCTTGGTTTTCCTCAGCTCTCACCCCGCTTTTCTTGGTTTTCCTCCTTTCTAATCCCGCTAATCTCGGTTTTCCTCAGCTCCAACCCCGCTTTTCTTGGTTTTCCTCCGCTCTAACCCCGCTTTTCATGGTTTTCCTCTGCTGTAACCCTACTTTTCTTGGTTTTCCTCCGCTCTAACCCCATCTTTCTTGGTTTTCCTCCAGTCTAACTTCGCTATTCTTCGTTTTCCTCCGCTCTAACTTCACTTTTTTTGTTTTTCCTCCGCTCTAACCCCTCTTTTCTTGGTTTTCCTCCGCACTAACTTAGCTTTTCTAGGTTTTCCTCCGCTCTAACCCCGCTTTTCTTAGTTTTCCTCCACTCTAGCCACGCTTTTCTTGGTTTTCCTCCGCTCTAACCCCTCTTTTCTTGGTTTTCCTTTGCTCTAACCCCGCTTTTTTTTGTTTTCCTCCATTCTAACCTTGCTTTTCTTGGTTTTCCTCCACTCTAGCCATGCTTTTCTTGATTTTCCTCTGCTCTAACCTAGTTTTTTTGGTTTTCATCCGCTCTAACCCCGCTCTTCTTGGATTTCATCCACTCTAACACCGCTTTTCTCGGTTTTCCTCAGCTCCAACCCCGCTTTTCTTGGTTTTCCTCCGCTCTAACCCAGCTTTTCATTGTTTTCCTCTGCTGTAATCCTATTTTTCTTGCTTTTCCTCCGCTCTAACCCCGCCATTCTTGGTTTTCCTCCGTTCTAACTTCGCTATTCTTCGTTTTCCTCCGCTCTAACCCCGCTTGTCTTGGTTTTCCTCCGCTCTAACCCCGCTTTTCTTAG
Organism: Coturnix japonica; assembly: GCF_054131305.1. Classification (NCBI taxonomy): domain Eukaryota; kingdom Metazoa; phylum Chordata; class Aves; order Galliformes; family Phasianidae; genus Coturnix; species Coturnix japonica. Next base: position 4,135,409 of record NC_140666.1, on the reverse strand, counting down.
TTTTCCTCCACTCTAGCCACGCTTTTCTTGGTTTTCCTCCGCTCTAATCCTGCTTTTCTTGGTTTTCCTCTGATCCAACCCCGCTTTTCTTAGTTTTCCTCCACTCTAGCCCCGCTTTTCTTGGTTTTCCTCCGCTCTAACCCTGCTTTTCTTGGTTTTTCTCAGCTCTGACCCCGCTTTTCTTGATTTTCCTCTGCTCTAACCCCTCTTTTCATAGTTTTCCTCCGCTCTAACTTCGCTTTTCTTGGTTTTCCTCATCTCTAATCTCACTTTTCTTGGTTTTCCTCTGCTGTAACATATCTTTTCTTGATTTTCCTCCTCTCTGACCCCGCTTTTCTTGGTTTTCCTCCGCTCTAACCCCTCTTTTCTTGGTTTTCCTCCGCTCTAACCCCGCTTTTCTTGGTTTTCCTTCGCTCTAAGCCCGCTTTTCTTGGTTGTACTCCGCTCTAACTTCGATTTTCATGGTTTTCCTCCGCTCTCTCTTCGCTTTTCTTGGTTTTCATCTGCTCTAACGTTTCTTTTCTTTGTTTATCTCCGCTCTAACCCCTCTTTTCTTGATTTTCCTCCTCTCTGACCCTTCTTTTCTTGGTTTTCCTCCGCTCTAACCCCTTTTTTCTTGGTTTTCCTCTGCTCTAACCCCATTTTTCTTGGTTTTCCTCCGCTCTAACCCCGCCTCTTTTTTGGTTTCCTCCATTCTAACCTTGCTTTTCTTGGTTTTCTTCCACTCTAGCCCAGCTTTTCTTGATTTTCCTCTGCTCTAACCTGGTTTTTTTGGTTTTCCTCCGCTCTAATCCCGTTTTTCTTGGTTTTCCTCCGCACCAACCCCGCTTTTCTTGGTTTTCAACCGCTCTAACTTCGCGTTTCTTGGATTTTTTCCGCACTAACTTAGCTTTTCTTGGTTTTCTTCCGCTCTATCCCCGCTTTTCTTGGTTTTCCTGTGCTTTAACTTCTCTTTTCTTGGTTTATCTTCGCTCTGACCCCGCATTTCTTTTTTTTCCACCGCTCTAACTTCACTTTTCTTGGTTTTCCTCCGCTCTATCCCCTCTTTTCTTGGTTTTTATCTGCTCTAACATCTCTTTTCTTGGTTTATCTCCGATCTGACCCCGCTTTTCTAGGTTTTCCTCCACTCTAACTTCGCTTTTCTTGGTTTTCCTCCGCTCTAACCCCGCTTTTCATGGATTTCCTCTGCTGTTACCGTACTTTTCTTGGTTTTCCTCCGCTCTAACCCCGCCATTCTTGGTTTTCCTCCGCTCTAACCCCGTCTTCCTTGGTTTTCCTCCACTCTAACATCGCTATTCTTCGTTTTCCTCCGCTCTAACTTCACTTTTTTTGTTTTTCCTCCGCTCTAACCCCTCTTTTCTTGGTTTTCCTCCGCACTAACTTAGCTTTTCTTGCTTTTCATCCGTTCTAACCCCACCATTCTTGGTTTTCCTCCGCTCTAACCCCGTCTTTCTTGGTTTTCCTCCACTTTAACTTCGCTATTCTTCGTTTTCCTTCACTCTAACTTCACTTTTTTTGTTTTTCCTCCGCTCTAACCCCTCTTTTCTTGGTTTTCCTCCGCTCTGACTTCGCTTTTCTTGGTTTTCCTCCGCTCCGACCCCGCTTTTCTTAGTTTTCCTCCACTCTAGCCACGCTGTTCTTCGTTTTCCTCCGCACTAACCCCGCTTTTCTTGGTTTTTCTCAGCTCTAACCCCTCTTTTCTTGGTTTTCCTTCGCTCTATCCCCACTTTTTTTGGTTTTCCTCCGCTCTAACTTCGCTTTTCTTGGATTTCCTCCGCTATAACTTCGCTTTTCTTGGTTTTCCTCTGCTCTATACCCGCTTTTCTTCGTTTTCCTCCGCTCTAGCTTTGCTTTGCTTGGTTTTCCTCCGCTCTATCTTCGCTTTTCTTGGCTTACTTCCGCTCTAACCCCGCTATTCTTGGTTTTCCTTTGCTCTAACTTGGATTTTCTTGGTTTTCCTGCGCTCTAGCCCCATTTTTCTTGGTTTTCCTCCGCTCTATCCCTGCTTTTCTTGGTTTTCCTCCATTCTAACCTTGCTTTTCTTGGTTTTCCTCCACTCTAGCCCATCTTTTTATGATTTTCTTCTGCTCTAAACTTCTTTTTTTGGTTTTCCTCCGCTCTAACCTTGTTTTCTTGGTTTTCCTCCAGTCTAACATCGCTTTTCTTGGTTTTCCTCATCTCTAATCTCACGTTTCTTGGTTTTCCTCTGCTGTAAAATAGCTTTTCTTGATTTTCCTCCTCTCTGACCACGCTTTTCTTGGTTTTCCTCCGCTCTAACACCTCTTTTCTTGGTTTTCCTCCACTCTAACCCTGCTTTTCTTGGTTTTCCTTTGCTTTAAGCCCGTTTTCTTTGTTGTCCTCCGCTCTAACTTCGATTTTCTTGGTTTTCTTCCGCTCTATCCCCGCTTTTCTTGGTTTTCCTGTGCTCTAACTTCTCTTTTCTTGGTTTATCTTCGCTCTGACCAAGCATTTCTTTTTTTTCCACCGCTCTAACTTCGCTTTTCTTGGTTGTCCTCCACTCTAACCCCGCTTTTCATGGATTTCCTCTGCTGTAACCCTACTTTTCTTGGTATTCCTCCACTCTAACTTCGTTTCTCTTGGTTTTCCTCCACTCTAACTCCGCCATTCTTGGTTTTCCTCCGCTCTAACCCCGTCTTTCTTGGTTTTCCTCTGCTCTAAAATCGCTATTCTTCGTTTTCCTCCCCTCTAACTTCACTTTTCTTGGTTTTTCCTCCGTTCTAACCCCTATTTTCTTGGTTTTCCTCCGCTCTAATCCCGCTTTTCTTGGTTTTCCTCCGCTCTAACCCCACTTTTCTTAGTTTTCCTCCACTCTCACCACGCTTTTCTTGGTTTTCCTCCAATCAAACCCCGCTTTCCTTAGTTTTTCTCATCTCTAATCTCACTTTTCATGGTTTTCCTCTGCTGTAACATAGCTTTTCTTGATTTTCCTCCTCTCTGACCCCGCTTTTCTTGGTTTTCCTCCATTCTAACCCCTATTTTCTTGGTTTTCCTCCGCTCTAATCCTGCTTTTCTTGGTTTTCCTCCGCTCTAACCTTGCTATTCTTAGTTTTCCTCCACTCTAGCCCAGCTTTTCTTTATTTTCCTCTGCTCTAACCTTGTTTTTTTGGTTTTCCTCCGCTCTAAACCAGTTTTTCTTGGTTTTCCTCCGCTCCAACACCGTTTTCTTGGTTTTCATCCGCTCCAACCCCGCTTTTCTTGGATTTCATCCATTCTAACCCGGTTTTCTCGGTATTCCTCCGCTCTAACTTCGCTTTTCTTCGTTTTCCTCCGCTCTAACCCCGCTTTTCATGGATTTCCTCTGCTGTAACCCTACTTTTTTGGTTGTCCTCCACTCTAACTTCGTCTCTCTTCGTTTTCCTCCGCTCTAACCCCGCCATTCTTGGTTTTCCTCTGCTCTAACCCCGCCATTCTTGGTTTTCCTCTGCTCTAACTTAGCTTTTCTTGGTTTTCCTCCGTGCTAACTTCACTTTTCTTGGTATTCCTCCGCTCTAACCTCGCTTTTCTTGGTTTTCGTCCACTCTAACCCCTCTTTTCTTGGTTTACCTCTGCTCTAACCCCACTTTTCTTTGTTTTCCTCCGCTCTATCCCCGCTTTTCTTGGTTTTCCTCCGCTCTGTCCCCGCTTTTCTTGGTTTACCTCCGCTCCAACCCCGCTTTTCTTGGTTTTCCTTTGGTCTAACTTGGCTTTTCTTGGTTTTCCTTTGTTCTAACTTGGCTTTTCTTGGTTTTCTTCCGCTCTAATGCCGCTTTTTTTTTGTTTTCCTCCATTCTAACCTTGCTTTTCTTGGCTTTCTTCCACTCTAGCCCAGCTTTTCTTGATTTTCCTCCGCTCTAACGTTGTTTTCTTGGTTTTCCTCCAGTCTAACATCGCTTTTCTTGGTTTTCCTCATCTCTAATCTCACGTTTCTTGGTTTTCCTCTGCTGTAAAATAGCTTTTCTTGATTTTCCTCCTCTCTGACCACGCTTTTCTTGGTTTTCCTCCGCTCTAACACCTCTTTTCTTGGTTTTCCTCCACTCTAACCCTGCTTTTCTTGGTTTTCCTTTGCTTTAAGCCCGTTTTCTTTGTTGTCCTCCGCTCTAACTTCGATTTTCTTGGTTTTCTTCCGCTCTATCCCCGCTTTTCTTGGTTTTCCTGTGCTCTAACTTCTCTTTTCTTGGTTTATCTTCGCTCTGACCCCGCATTTCTTTTTTTTCCACCGCTCTAACTTCGCTTTTCTTGGTTGTCCTCCACTCTAACCCCGCTTTTCATGGATTTCCTCTGCTGTAACCCTACTTTTCTTGGTATTCCTCCACTCTAACTTCGTTTCTCTTGGTTTTCCTCCACTCTAACTCCGCCATTCTTGGTTATCCTCCGCTCTAACCCCGTCTTTCTTGGTTTTCCTCTGCTCTAAAATCGCTATTCTTCGTTTTCCTCCCCTCTAACTTCACTTTTCTTGGTTTTTCCTCCGTTCTAACCCCTATTTTCTTGGTTTTCCTCCGCTCTAATCCCGCTTTTCTTGGTTTTCCTCCGCTCTAACCCCACTTTTCTTAGTTTTCCTCCACTCTCACCACGCTTTTCTTGGTTTTCCTCCAATCAAACCCCGCTTTCCTTAGTTTTTCTCATCTCTAATCTCACTTTTCATGGTTTTCCTCTGCTGTAACATAGCTTTTCTTGATTTTCCTCCTCTCTGACCCCGCTTTTCTTGGTTTTCCTCCATTCTATCCCCTATTTTCTTGGTTTTCCTCCGCTCTAATCCTGCTTTTCTTGGTTTTCCTCCGCTCTAACCTTGCTATTCTTAGTTTTCCTCCACTCTAGCCCAGCTTTTCTTTATTTTCCTCTGCTCTAACCTTGTTTTTTTGGTTTTCCTCCGCTCTAAACAAGTTTTTCTTGGTTTTCCTCCGCTCCAACACCGTTTTCTTGGTTTTCATCCGCTCCAACCCCACTTTTCTTGGATTGCATCCATTCTATCCCCGCTTTTCTCGGTATTCCTCCGCTCTAACTTCGCTTTTCTTCGTTTTCCTCCGCTCTAACCCCGCTTTTCATGGATTTCCTCTGCTGTAACCCTACTTTTTTGGTTGTCCTCCACTCTAACTTCGACTCTCTTCGTTTTCCTCCGCTCTAACCCCGCCATTCTTGGTTTTCCTCTGCTCTAACCCCGCCATTCTTGGTTTTCCTCTGCTCTAACTTAGCTTTTCTTGGTTTTCCTCCGTGCTAACTTCACTTTTCTTGGTATTCCTCCGCTCTAACCTCGCTTTTCTTGGTTTTCGTCCACTCTAACCCCTCTTTTCTTGGTTTACCTCTGCTCTAACCCCACTTTTCTTTGTTTTCCTCCGCTCTATCCCCGCTTTTCTTGGTTTTCCTCCGCTCTGTCCCCGCTTTTCTTGGTTTACCTCCGCTCCAACCCCGCTTTTCTTGGTTTTCCTTTGGTCTAACTTGGCTTTTCTTGGTTTTCCTTTGTTCTAACTTGGCTTTTCTTGGTTTTCCTGCGCTCTAACCCCATTTTTCTTGGTTTTCTTCCGCTCTAACCCCGCTTTTTTTTTGTTTTCCTCCATTCTAACCTTGCTTTTCTTGGCTTTCTTCCACTCTAGCCCAGCTTTTCTTGATTTTCCTCTGCTCTAACCTTGTTTTTTTGGTTTTCCTCCGCTCTAACCCCGTTTTTCTTGGTTTTCCTCCGCTCCAAACCCGCTTTTCTTGGTTTTCCTCCGCTCTAACCCTGCTTTACATGGTTTTCCTCTGCTGTTACCGTACTTTTCTTGGTTTTCCTCCGCTCTAACCCCGCCATTCTTGGTGTTCCTCCGCTCTAACCCCGTCTTCCTTCGTTTTCCTCCACTCTAACATCGCTATTCTTCATTTTCCTCTGCTCTAACTTCACTTTTTTTGTTTTTCCTCCGCTCTAACCCCTACTTTTCTTGGTTTTTTTCAGCACTAACTTAGCTTTTCTTTGTTTTCCTCCGCTCTAACCGCGCCATTCTTGGTTTTCCTCCGCTCTAACCCCTTCTTTCTTGGTTTTCCTCCAGTCTAACTTCGCTATTCTTCGTTTTCCTCCGCTCTAACTTCACTTTTTTTGTTTTTCCTCCGCTCTAACCCCTCTTTTCTTGGTTTTCCTCCGCACTAACTTAGCTTTTCTTGGTTTTCCTCTGCTCTAACCCCGCTTTTCTTAGTTTTCCTCCACTCTAGCCACGCTTTTCTTGGTTTTCCTCCGCTCTAACCCCGCTTTTCTTGGTTTTTCTCAGCTCTGATTTCGCTTTTCTTGATTTTCCTCCGCTCCAACCCCGCTTTTCTTGGTTTTCATCCGCTCTAACCCCGCTTTTCTTGGATTTCATCCACTCTAACCCCGCTTTTCTCGGTTTTCCTCAGCTCCAACCCCGCTTTTCTTGGTTTTCCTCCGCTCTAACCCCGCTTTTCTTGGTTTTCCTCTGCTGTAATCCTATTTTTCTTGCTTTTCCTCCACTCTAACCCCGCCATTCTTGGTTTTCCTCCGTTCTAACTTCGCTATTCTTCGTTTTCCTCCGCTCTAACTTCACTTTTTTTGTTTTTCCTCCGCTCTAACCCCTCTTTTCTTGGTTTTCCTCTGCTCTATCCCCGCTTTTCTTGATTTTCCTTGCTCTAACCCCTCTTTTCTTAGTTTTCCTCCGCTCTAACTTCGCTTTTCTTGGTTTTCCTCATCTCTAATCTCACTGTTCTTGGTTTTCCTCTGCTGTAACATAGCTTTTCTTGATTTTCCTCCTCTCTGACCCCACTTTTCTTGGTTTTCCTCTGCTCTAACCCCTCTTTTCTTGGTTTTCCTCCGCTCTAGCCCCGCTTTTCTTGGTTTTCCTTCGCTCTAAGCCCGCTTTTCTTGGTTGTACTCTGCTCTAACTTCGATTTTCATGGTTTTCCTCCGCTCTCTCTTCGCTTTTCTTGGTTTTCATCTGCTCTAACGTTTCTTTTCTTGGTTTATCTCCGCTCTGACCCCGCTTTTCTTGGTTTTCCTCCGCTCTTACTTTGCTTTTCTTGGTTTTCCTCTGCTCTATCCCCGCTTTTCTTGGTTTTCCTTCGCTCTAACTCCTCTTTTCTTGGTTTTCCTCCGCTCTAACATTGCTTTTCTTGGTTTTCCTCATCTCTAATCTCACTCTTCTTGGTTTTCCTCTGCTTTAACATAGCTTTTCTTGATTTTCCTCCTCTCTGACCCTTCTTTTCTTGGTTTTCCTCCGCTCTAACCCCTCTTTTCCTGGTTTTCCTCTGCTCTAACCCCATTTTTCTTGGTTTTCCTCCGCTCTAACCCCGCCTTTTTTTTGGTTTCCTCCATTCTAACCTTGCTTTTCTTGGTTTTCTTCCACTCTAGCCCAGCTTTTCTTGATTTTCCTCAGCTCTAACCTTGTTTTTTTGGTTTTCCTCCGCTCTAATCCCGTTTTTCTTGGTTTTCATCCGCACCAATCCCGCTTTTCTTTGTTTTCCTCCGCTCTAACTTCGCTTTTCTTGGTTTTTTTCCGCACTAACTTAGCTTTTCTTGGTTTTCCTTCGCTCTAACCTCGCCATTCTTGGTTTTCCTCCACTCTAACCCCGTCTTCCTTGGTTTTCCTCCACTCTAACATCGCTATTCTTCGTTTTCCTCCGCTCTAAATTCACTTTTTTTGTTTTTCCTCCGCTCTAACCCCACTTATCTTGGTTTTCCTCCGCACTAACTTAGCTTTTCTTGCTTTTCATCCGTTCTAACCCCGCCATTCTTGGTTTTCCTCCACTCTAACTTCGCTATTCTTCGTTTTCCTCCACTCTAACTTCACTTTTTTTGTTTTTCCTCCGCTCTAACCCCTCTTTTCTTGGTTTTCCTCCGCTCTGACTTCGCTTTTCTTGGTTTTCCTTTGTTCTAACCCCGCTTTTCTTAGTTTTCCTCCACTCTAGCCACGCTTTTCTTCATTTTCCTCCGCCCTAACCCCGCTTTTCTTGGTTTTTCTCAGCTCTAACCCCTCTTTTCTTGGTTTTCCTTCGCTCTATCCCCGCTTTTCTTGGTTTTCCTCCGCTCTAACTTCGCTTTTCTTGGTTTTCCTCCGCTATAACTTCGCTTTTCTTGGTTTTCCTTTGCTCTAACTTGGCTTTTCTTGGTTTTCCTCCGCTCTAGCTTTGCTTTGCTTGGTTTTCCTCCGCTCTAACTTCGCTTTTCTTGGTTTTCATCTGCTCTAACGTTTCTCTTCTTGGTTTATCTCCGCTCTGACCCCGCTTTTCTTAGTTTTCCTCCGCTCTAACATCGCTTTTCTTGGTTTACCTCCACTCTAACCCCGCTTTTCTTGGTTTTCCTTTGCTCTAACTTGGCTTTTCTTGGTTTTCCTGCGCTCTAACCCCATTTTTCTTGGTTTTCCTCCGCTCTAACCTTGCTTTTCTTAGTTTTCCTCCACTCTAGCCCAGCTTTTCTTGATTTTCCTCTGCTCTAACCTTGTTTTTTTGGTTTTCCTCTGCTGTAACCTCGTTTTTCTTGGTTTTCCTCCGCTCCAACACCGCTTATCTTGGTTTTCATCCGCTCTGACCCCGCTGTTCTTGGATTTCATCCATTCTAACCCCGCTTTTCTCGGTATTCCTCCGCTCTAACTTCGCTTTTCTAGGTTTTCCTCCGCTCTAACCCCGCTTTTCATGGATTTCCTCTGCTGTAACCCTACTTTTCTTGGTTTTCCTCCACTCTAACTTCATCTCTCTTGGTTTTCCTCCGCTCTAACCCCGCCATTCTTGGTTTTCCTCTGCTCTAAGACCGCCATTCTTGGTTTTCCTCCGTGCTAACTTCACTTTACTTGGTATTCCTCCGCTCTAACCTCGCTTTTCTTGGTTTTCGTCCACTCCATCCCCTCTTTTCTTGGTTTACCTCTGCTCTAACTACACTTTTCTTTTTTTCCTCCGCTCTATCCCCGCTTTTCTTGGTTTTCCTCCGCTCTGTCCCCGCTTTTCTTGGATTTCCTCCACTCTAACCCCGCTTTTCTTTGTTTTCTGCCGCTTTATCCCCGTTTTTCTTGGTTGTCTTGCGCTCTAACTTCGCTTTTCTTGGTTTTCCTGCGCTCTAACCCCATTTTTCTTGGTTTTCCTCCGCTCTAACCCCGCCTTTTTTTTGGTTTCCTCCATTCTAACCTTGCTTTTCTTGGTTTTCTTCCACTCTAGCCCAGCTTTTCTTGATTTTCCTCTGCTCTAGCATTGTTTTTTTGGTTTTCTTCCGCTCTAACCCCGTTTTTCTTGGTTTTCCTCCGCTCCAACCCTGCTTTTCTTGGTTTTCCTCCGCTCTAACCCCGCTTTACATGGTTTTCCTCTGCTGTTACCTCGTTTTTCTTGGTTTTCCTCCGCTCCAACCCCGCTTTTCTTGGTTTTCCTCCGCTCTAACCACGCTTTACATGGTTTTCCTCCACTCTAACATCGCTATTCTTCGTTTTCCTCCGCTCTAACTTCACTTTTTTTGTTTTAACTCCGCCCTAACCCCTCGTTTCTTGGTATTTTTCAGCACTAACTTTGATTTTCTTGGTTTTCCTCCGCTCTAACCCCGTCATTCTTGGTTTTCCTCCAGTCTAACTTCGCTATTCTTCGTTTTCCACCGCTCTAACTTCACTTTTTTTGTTTTTCCTCCGCTCTAACCCCTCTTTTCTTGGTTTTCCTCCGCACTAACTTAGCTTTTCTAGGTTTTCCTCCGCTCTAACCCCGCTTTTCTTAGTTTTCCTCCGCTCTAAACCCGCTTTTCTTGGTTTTTCTCAGCTCTGATCCCGCTTTTCTTGATTTTCCTCCGCTCTAACCCTTCTTTTCTTGGTTTTCCTTTGCTCTAACCCCGTTTTTTTTGTTTTCCTCCATTCTAACCTTGCTTTTCTTGGTTTTCCTCCACTCTAGCCATGCTTTTCTTGATTTTCCTCTGCTCTAACCTTGTTTTTTTGGTTTTCCTCTGCTCTAACCCCGTTTTTCTTGGTTTTCCTCCGCTCCAACCCCGCTTTTCTTGGTTTTCATCCGCTCTAACCCCGCTTTTCTTGGATTTCATCCACTCTAACCACGCTTTTCTCGGTTTTCCTCAGCTCCAACCCCGCTTTTCTTGGTTTTCCTCCGCTCTAACCCCGCTTTTCATGGTTTTCCTCTGCTGTAATTCTATTTTTCTTGCTTTCCCTTCGCTCTAACCCCGCCATTCTTGGTTTTCCTCCGCTCTAACTTCGCTATTCTTCGTTTTCCTCCGCTCTAACTTCACTTTTTTTGTTTTTCCTCCGCTCTAACCCCTCTTTTCTTGGTTTTCCTCCGCTCTAATCCCGCTTTCTTGGTTTTCCTCTGATCCAACCCCGCTTTTCTTAGTTTTCCTCCACTCTAGCCCCGCTTTTCTTGGTTTTCCCCCGCTCTAACCCTGCTTTTCTTGGTTTTTCTCAGGAATGACCCCGCTTTCCTTGATTTTCCTCCGCTCTATCCCCTCTTTTCTTAGTTTTCCTCCGCTCTAACATCGCTTTTCTTTGTTTTCCTCATCTCTAATCTCACTGTTCTTGGTTTTCCTCTGCTGTAACATAGCTTTTCTTGATTTTCCTCCTCTCTGACCCCACTTTTCTTGGTTTTCCTCTGCTGTAACCCCTCTTTTCTTGGTTTTCCTCCGCTCTAGCCCCGCTTTTCTTGGTTTTCCCTCGCTCTAAGCCCGCTTATCTTGGTTGTACTCCGCTCTAACTTCGATTTCCATGGGATTCCTCCGCTCTCTCTTCACTTTTCTTGGTTTTCATCAGCTCTAACGTTTCTTTTCTTGGTTTATCTCCGCTCTGACCCCGCTTTTCTTGGTTTTCCTCCGCTCTAACTTTGCTTTTCTAGGTTTTCCTCTGCTCTATCCCCGCTTTTCTTGGTTTTCCTTCGCTCTAACCCCTCTTTTCTTGGTTTTCCTCCGCTCTAACCCCGCCATTCTTGGTTTTCCTCATTTCTAATCTCACTGTTCTTGGTTTTCCTCTGCTGTAACATAGCTTTTCTTGATTTTCCTCCTCTCTGACCCTTCTTTTCTTGGTTTTCCTCCGCTCTAACCCCGCCTTTTTTTTGGTTTTCCTCTGCTCTAACCCCATTTTTCTTGGTTTTCCTCCGCTCTAACCCCGCCTTTTTTTTGGTTTCCTCCATTCTAACCTTGCCTTTCTTGGTTTTCTTCCACTCTATCCCAGCTTTTCTTGATTTTCCTCTGCTCTAACCTTGTTTTTTTGGTTTTCCTCCGCTCTAATCCCGTTTTTCTTGGTTTTCCTCCGCACCAACCCCGCTTTTCACAGATTTCCTCCGCTCTAAGCCCGCTTTTCTTGGTTTTTTTCCGCACTAACTTAGCTTTTCTTGGTTTTCCTCCGCTCTAACCCAGCCATTCTTGGTTTTCCTCCGCTCTAACCCCGTCTTTCTTGGTTTTCCTCCACTCTAACTTCGCTATTCTTCGTTTTCCTTTGCTCTAAATTCACTTTTTTTGTTTTTCCTCCGCTCCAACCCCTCTTTTCTTGTTTTTCCTCCACTCCAATCCCGCTTTTCTTGGTTATCCTCCGCTCTAACCGCGCTTTTCTTGGTTTTCCTCCGCTCTAACCCCTCTTTTCTTGGTTTTCCTCCACTCTAACCCCGCTTTTCTTGGTTTTCCTTCGCTCTAAGCCCGCTTTTCTTGGTTGTCCTCCGCTCTAACTTGGATTTTCTTGGTTTTCCTCCGCTCTATCCCCGCTTTTCTTGGTTTTTATCTGCTCTAACTTCACTTTTCTTGGTTTATCTCCGCTCAGACACCTCTTTTCTAGGTTTTCTTCCGCTCTAACTTCGCTTTTCTTGGTTTTCCTCCGCTCTAACCCCGCTTTTCATGGATTTACTCTGCTGTAACCCTACTTTTCTTGGTTTTCCTCCACTCTAACTTGGTCTCTCTTGGTTTTCCTCCGCTCTAACTCCGCCATTCTTGGTTTTCCTCCGTTCTAACCCCGTCTTTCTTGGTTTTCCTCCGCTCTAAAATCGGTATTCTTCGTTTTCCTCCCCTCTAACTTCACTTTTTTTGTTTTTCTTCCGTTCTAACCCCTATTTTCTTGGTTTTCCTCCGCTCTAATCCCGCTTTTCTTGGTTTTCCTCCGCTCTAACCCCACTTTTCTTAGTTTTCCTCCACTCTCACCACGCTTTTCTTGGTTTTCCTCCAATCAGACCCCGCTTTTCTTGGATTTTCTCATCTCTAATCTCAATTTTCTTGGTTTTCCTCTGCTGTAACATAGCTTTTCTTGATTTTCCTCCTCTCTGACCCCGCTTTTCTTGGTTTTCCTTCGCTCTAAGCCCGCTTTTCTTGGTTGTCCTCAGCTCTATCCCCGCTTTTTTTGGTTTTTATCTGCTCTAACGTCACTTTTCTTGGTTTATCTCCTCTCTGACCTTTCTTTTCTAGGTTTTCCTCCGCTCTAACTTTGCTTTTCTAGGTTTTCCTCCGCTCTAACCCCGCTTTTCATGGATTTCCTCTGCTGTAACCCTACTTTTCTTGGTTTTCCTCCACTCTAACTTGGTCTCTCTTGGTTTTCCTCCACTCTAACTCCGCCATTCTTGGTTTTCCTCCGCTCTAACCCCGTCTTTCTTTGTTTTCCTCCGCTCTAAAATCGCTATTCTTCGTTTTCCTCCCCTCTAACTTCAATTTTTTTGTTTTTCCTCCGTTCTAACCCCTCTTTTTTTGGTTTTTCTCAGCTCTGACCCCGCTTTTCTTGATTTTCCTCCTGCTAACCTTGTTTTCTTGGTTTTCTTCCGCTCCATCTCCGCTTTTCTTGGTTTTCCTGTGCTATAACTTCTCTTTTCTTGGTTTATCTTCGCTCTGACCTCGCATTTCTTTTTTTTCCTCCGCTCTAACTTCGCTTTTCTTGGTTTTCCTCCGTACTAACTTCACTTTTCCTGGTTTTCCTCCGCTCTAACTCCGCCATTCTTGGTTTTCCTCCGCTCTAACCCCGTCTTTCTTGGTTTTCCTCCGCTCTAAAATCGCTATTCTTCGTTTTCCTCCGCTCTATCCCCACTTTTCTTGGTTTTCCTCCGCTCTCACCCCGCTTTTCTTGGTTTTCCTCCTCTCTAACCCCGCATTTCTTGGTTTTCCTCCGATCTCACCCCGCTTTTCTTGGTTTTCCTCCTCTCTAAGCCCGCTTTTCTCGGTTTTCCTCAGCTCCTACCCCGCTTTTCTTGGTTTTCCTCCGCTCTAACCCCGCCATTCTTGGTTTTCCTTCGCTCTAACCCCGTCTTTCTTGGTTTTCCTCCGCTCTAACTTCGCTATTCTTCGTTTTCCGTCGCTCTAACTTCAATTTTTTTGTTTTTCCTCCGCTCTAACCCCTCATTTCTTGGTTTTCCTCCGCTCCAATCCCGCTTTTCTTGGTTTTCCTCCGCTCTAAGTCTGCTTTTCTTGGTTGTCCTCCGCTCTAACTTCGATTTTCTTGGTTTTCCTCCGCTCTATCCCCGCTTTTCTTGGTTTTTATCTGCTCTAACGTCACTTTTCTTGGTTTATCTCCGCTCAGACCCCTCTTTTCTAGGTTTTCCTCCGATCTAACTTCGCTTTTCTTGGTTTTCCTCCTCTCTAACCCCGCTTTTCATGGATTTCCTCTGCTGTAACCCTACTTTTCTTGGTTTTCCTCCACTCTAACTTGGTCTCTCTTGGTTTTCCTCCGCTCTAACTCCGCCATTCTTGGTTGTCCTCCGCTCTAACCCCGTCTTTCTTGGTTTTCCTCCGCTCTAAAATCGCTATTCTTCATTTTCCTCCCCTCTAACTTCACTTTTTTTGTTTTTCCTCTGTTCTAACCCCTATTTTCTTGGTTTTCCTCTGCTCTAATCCCGCTTTTCTTGGTTTTCCTCCGCTCTAACCCCGCTTTTCATGGATTTCCTCTGCTGTAACCCTAATTTCTTGGTTTTCCTCCACTCTAACTTGGTCTCTCTTGGTTTTCCTCCGCTCTAACTCCGCCATTCTTGGTTTTCCTCCGCTCTAACCCCGTCTTTCTTGGTTTTCCTCCGCTCTAAAACTATTCTTCGTTTTCCTCCCCTCTAACTTCACTTTTTTTGTTTTTCCTCTGTTCTAACCCCTATTTTCTTGGTTTTCCTCTGCTCTAATCCCGCTTTTCTTGGTTTTCCTCCGCTCTAACCCCACTTTTCTTAGTTTTCCTCCACTCTCACCACGCTTTTCTTGGTTTTCCTCCAATCAGACCCCGCTTTTTTTGGATTTTCCCATCTCTAATCTCACTTTTCTTGGTTTTCCTCTGCTGTAACATAGCTTTTCTTGATTTTCCTCCTCTCTGACCCCGCTTTTCTTGGTTTTCCTCCGCTCTAACCCCTCTTTTCTTGATTTTCCTCCACTCTAACCCCGCTTTTCTTGGTTTTCCTTCGCTCTAAGCCCGCTTTTCTTGTTTTTCCTCCGCTCTAACTTCGTTATTCTTCGTTTTCCTCCTCTCTATCACCACTTTCCTTGATTTTCCTCCGCTCTAACATTGCTTTTCTTGGTTTTCCTCATCTCTAATCGCACTTTTCTTGGTTTTCCTCTGCTGTAACATAGCTTTTCTTGATTTTCCTCCTCTCTGACCCCACTTTTCTTGGTTTTCCTCCGCTCTAACCACTCTTTTTTTGTTTTTCCTCCGCTCCAACCCCTCTTTTCTTGTTGTTCCTCCGCTCCAATCCCGCTTTTCTTGGTTATCCTCCGCTCTAACCGCGCTTTTCTTGGTTTTTCTCAGCTCTGACCCCTCTGTTCTTTATTTTCCTCCGCTCTAACCTTGTTTTCTTGGTTTTCCTCCGCTCTAACATTGCTTTCCTTGGTTTTCCTCATCTCTAATCTCACTTTTCTTGGTTTTCCTCTGCTGTAACATAGCTTTTCTTGATTTTCCTCCTCTCTGACCCCGCTTTTCTTGGTTTTCCTCCGCTCCAAAACCTCTTTTCTTGGTTTTCCTCCACTCTAACCCCGCTTTTCTTGGTTTTCCTTCGCTCTAAGCCCGCTTTTCTTGTTTTTCCTCCGCTCTATCTTCGATTTTCTTGGTTTTCTTCCTCTCCATCTCCGCTTTTCTTGGTTTTCCTGTGCTCTAACTTCTCTTTTCTTGGTTTATCTTCGCTCTGACCCGCATTTCTTTTTTTTCCTCCGCTCTAACTTTGCTTTTCATGGTTTTTCTCCGTACTAACCCCGTCTTTCTTGGGTTTCCTCCGATCTAAAATCGCTATTCTTCGATTTCCTCCTCTCTAAGCCCGCTTTTCTCGGTTTTCCTCAGCTCCAACCCCGCTTTTCTTGGTTTTCCACCTCTCTAACCCCGCTTTTCATGGTTTTCCTCTGATGTAACCCTACTTTTCTTGGTTTTCCTCCGCTCTAACCCCGCCATTCTTGGTTTTCCTTTGCTCTAACCCCGACTTTCTTGGTTTTCCTCCGCTCTAACTTCGCTATTCTTCGTTTTCCTCCGCTCTAACTTCAATTTTTTTGTTTTTCCTCCGCTCTAACCCCTCTTTTCTTGGTTTTCCTCCACTCCAATCCCGCTTTTCTTGGTTTTCCTCCGCTCTAACCGCGCTTTTCTTTGTTTTTCTCAGCTGTGACCCCGCTTTCCTTGATTTTCCTTCGCTCTAACCTTGTTTTCTTGGTTTTCCTCCGCTCTAACATTGCTTTTCTTGGTTTTTCTCATCTCTAATCTCACTTTTCTTGGTTTTCCTCTGCTGTAACATAGCTTTTCTTGGTTTTCCTCCACTCTAACCCCTCTTTTCTTGGTTTTCCTCCGCTCTAACCCCGCTTTTCTTGGTTTTCCTTCGCTCTAAGCCCGCTTTTCTTGTTTTTCCTCCGCTCTAACTTCGATTTTCTTGGTTTTCCTCCGCTCTATCCCCGCTTTTCTTGGTTTTTATCTGCTCTAACGTCACTTTTCTTGGTTTATCTCCGCTCAGACACCTCTTTTCTAGGTTTTCCTCCGCTCTAACTTGGCTTTTCTTGGTTTTCCTCCGCTCTAACCCCGCTTTTCATGGATTTCCTCTGCTGTAACCCTACTTTTCTTGGTTTTCCTCCACTCTAACTTGGTCTCTCTTGGTTTTCCTCCGCTCTAACTCCGCCATTCTTGGTTTTCCTCCGCTCTAACCCCGTCTTTCTTGGTTTTCCTCCGCTCTAAAATCGCTATTCTTCGTTTTCCTCCCCTCTAACTTCACTTTTTTTGTTTTTCTTCCGTTCTAACCCCTATTTTCTTGGTTTTCCTCCGCTCTAATCCCGCTTTTCTTGGTTTTCCTCCGCTCTAACCCCACTTTTCTTAGTTTTCCTCCACTCTCACCACGCTTTTCTTGGTTTTCCTCCAATCAGACCCCGCTTTTCTTGGATTTTCTCATCTCTAATCTCAGTTTTCTTGGTTTTCCTCTGCTGTAACATAGCTTTTCTTGATTTTCCTCCTCTCTGACCCCGCTTTTCTTGGTTTTCCTTCGCTCTAAGCCCGCTTTTCTTGGTTTTCCTCCGCTCTATCCCCGCTTTTCTTGGTTTTTATCTGCTCTAACGTCACTTTTCTTGGTTTATCTCCTCTCTGACCCCTCTTTTCTTGGTTTTCCTCCGCTCTAACTTCGCTTTTCTAGGTTTTCCTCCGCTCTAACCCCGCTTTTCATGGATTTCCTCTGCTGTAACCCTACTTTTCTTGGTTTTCCTCCAGTCTAACTTGGTCTCTCTTGGTTTTCCTCAGCTCTAACTCCGCCATTCTTGGTTTTCCTCCGCTCTAACCCCGACTTTCTTGGTTTTCCTCCGCTCTAAATTCGCTATTCTTCGTTTTCCTCCCCTCTAACTTCACTTTTTTTGTTTTTCCTCCGTTCTAACCCCTCTTTTTTTGGTTTTCCTCCGCTCCAATCCCGCTTTTCTTGGTTTTCCTCCGCTCTAACCCCGCTTTTCTTGGTTTTTCTCAGCTCTGACCCCGCTTTTCTTGATTTTCCTCCTGCTAACCTTGTTTTCTTGGTTTTCCTCCGCTCTAACATTGCTTTTCTTGGTTTTCGTCATCTCTAATCTCATTTTTCTTGGTTTTTCTCTGCTGTAACATAGCTTTTCTTGATTTTCCTCCTCTCTGACCCCGCTTTTCTTGGTTTTCCTCCGCTCTAACACCTCTTTTCTTGGTTTTCCTCCACTCTAACCCCGCTTTTCTTGGTTTTCCTTCGCTCTAAGCCCGCTTTTCTTGTTTTTCCTCTCTCTATCTTCGATTTTCTTGGTTTTCTTCCGCTCCATCTCCGCTTTTCTTGGTTTTCCTGTGCTATAACTTCTCTTTTCTTGGTTTATCTTCGCTCTGACCCCGCATTTCTTTTTTTTCCTCCGCTCTAACTTCGCTTTTCTTGGTTTTCCTCCGCTCTAACCCCGTCTTTCTTGGTTTTCCTCCGCTCTAACTTCGCTATTCTTCGTTTTCCTCCGCTCTAACTTCAATTTTTTTGTTTTTCTTCCGTTCTAACCCCTATTTTCTTGGTTTTCCTCCGCTCTAATCCCGATTTTCTTGGTTTTCCTCCGCTCTAACCCCACTTTTCTTAGTTTTCCTCCACTCTCACCACGCTTTTCTTGGTTTTCCTCCAATCAGACCCCGCTTTTCTTGGATTTTCACATCTCTAATCTCACTTTTCTTGGTTTTCCTCTGCTGTAACATAGCTTTTCTTGGTTTTCCTCCTCTCTGACCCCGCTTTTCTTGGTTTTCCTCCGCTCTAACCCCTCTTTTCTTGGTTTTCCTCCACTCTAACCCCGCTTTTCTTGGTTTTCCTTCTCTCTAAGCTTGCTTTTCTTGTTTTTCCTCCGCTCTAACTTCGATTTTCTTGGTTTTCTTCCGCTCTATCCCCGCTTTTCTTGGTTTTCCTGTGCTCTATCTTCTCTTTTCTTGGTTTATCTTCGCTCTGACCCCGCATTTCTTTTTTTTCCTCCGCTCTAACCCTGTTTTTCTTGGTTTTCCTCCGCTCTAACTTTGCTTTTCTTGGTTTACCTCCGCTCTAACCCCGCTTTTCTTGGTTTTCCTTTGCTTTAACTTGGTTTTTCTTGGTTTTCCTTCGCTCTAACCCCATTTTTCTTGGTTTTCCTCCGCTCTAACCCCGTTTTTTTTGTTTTCCTCCATTCTAACCTTGCTTTTCTTGGTTTTCCTCCACTCTAGCCATGCTTTTCTTGATTTTCCTCTGCTCTAACCTTGTTTTTTTGGATTTCCTCCACTCTAACCCCGCTTTACTTGGTTTTCATCCGCTCTAATTCCGTCTTTGTTTGTTTTCCTCCGCTCTAGCTTCGCTATTCTTCATTTTCCTCCGCTCTATCCCCACTTTTCTTGGTTTTCCTCCGCTCTCACCCCGCTTTTCTTGGTTTTCCTCCACTCTAAGCCCGCTTTTCTCGGTTTTCCTCAGCTCCAACCCCGCTTTTCTTCGTTTTCCTCTGCTCTAACCCCGCTTTTCATGGTTTTCCTCTGCTGTAACCCTACTTTTCTTGGTTTTCCTCCGCTCTAACCCCGTCTTTCTTGGTTTTCCTCTGCTCTAACTTCGCTACTCTTCGTTTTCCTCCGCTCTAAAGTCACTTTTTTTTTTTCCTCCGCTCTAACCCCTCTTTTCTTGGTTTTCCTCCGCTCCAATCCCGCTTTTCTTGGTTTTCCTCCGCTCTAACCGCGCTTTTCTTGGTTTTTCTCAGCTCTGACCCCGCTTTCCTTGATTTTCCTCCGCTCTAACCTTGTTTTCTTGGTTTTCCTCCACTCTAACATTGCTTTTCTTGGTTTTCCTCATCTCTAATCTCACTTTTCATGGTTTTCCTCTGCTGTAACATAGCTTTTCTTGATTTTCCTCCTCTCTGACCCCGCTTTTCTTGGTTTTCCTCCGCTCTAACCCCTCTTTTCTTGGTTTTCCTCCGCTCTAACCCCGCTTTTCTTGGTTGTCCTCTGCTCTAACTTCGATTTTCTTGGTTTTCCTCCACTCTATCCCCGCTTTTCTTGGTTTTTATCTGCTCTAACATCACTTTTCTAGGTTTATCTCCGCTCAGACCCCTCTTTTCTAGGTTTTCCTCCACTCTAACTTCGCTTTTCTTGGTTTTCCTCCGCTCTAACCCCGCTTTTCATGGATTTCCTCTGCTGTAACCCAACTTTTCTTGGTTTTCCTCCACTCTAACTTCGTCTCTCTTGGTTTTCCTCCGCTCTAACTCTGCCATTCTTGGTTTTCCTCCGCTCTAACCCCGTCTTTCTTGGTTTTCCTCCGCTCTAAAATCGCTATTCTTCGTTTTCCTCCCCTCTAACTTCACTTTTTTTGTTTTTCCTCCGCTCTAACCCCTATTTTCTTGGTTTTCCTCCGCTCTAACCCCACTTTTCTTAGTTTTCCTCCACTCTCACCACACTTTTCTTGGTTTTCCTCCAATCAGACCCCGCTTTTTTTGGAATTTCTCATCTCTAATCTCACTTTTCTTGGTTTTCCTCTGCTGTAACATAGCTTTTCTTGAATTTCCTCCTCTCTGACCCCGCTTTTCTTGGTTTTCCTCCGCTCTAACCCCTCTTTTCTTGAATTTCCTCCACTCTAACCCCGCTATTCTTGGTTTTCCTTCGCTCTAAGCCCGATTTCTTGTTTTTCCTCTGCTCTAACTTCGATTTTCTTGGTTTTCCTCCGCTCTATCCCCGCTTTTCTTGGTTTTCCTGTGCTCTAACTTCTCTTTTCTTGGTTTATCTTTGCTCTCACCCCGCATTTCTTTTTTTTCCTCCGCTCTAACCCTGTTTTTCTTGGTTTTCCTCCGCTCTAACTTTGCTTTTCTTGGTTTACCTCCGCTCTAACCCCGCTTTTCTTGGTTTTCCTTTGCTCTAACTTGGTTTTTCTTAGTTTTCCTGCGCTCTAACCCCATTTTTCTTGGTTTTCCTTCGCTCTAACCCCATTTTTTTTTGTTTTCCTCCATTCTAACCTTGCTTTTCTTTGTTTTCCTCCACTCTAGCCATGCTTTTCTTGATTTTCCTCTGCTCTAACCTTGTTTTTTCTTGGTTTTCCTCCACTCTAACCCCGCTTTTCTTGGTTTTCATCCGCTCTAATTCCGTCTTTCTTTGTTTTCCTCCGCTCTAGCTTCGCTATTCTTCGTTTTCCTCCGCTCTATCCCCACTTTTCTAGGTTTTCCTCCGCTCTCACCCCGCTTTTCTTGGTTTTCCTCCACTCTAAGCCTGCTTTTCTCGGTTTTCCTCAGCTCCAGCCCCGCTTTTTTTGGTTTTCCTCCGCTCTAACCCCGCTTTTCATGGTTTTCCTCTGCTGTAACCCTACTTTTCTTGGTTTTCCTCCCCTCTAAGCCCGCCATTCTTGGTTTTCCTCCGCTCTAACCCCGTCTTTCTTGGTTTTCCTCCGCTCTAACTTCGCTATTCTTCGTTTTCCTCCGCTCTAAATTCACTTTTTTTGTTTTTCCTCTGCTCTACACCCTCTTTTCTTGGTTTTCCTCCGCTCCAATCCCGCTTTTCTTGGTTTTCCTCCGCTCTAACCGCGCTTTTCTTGGTTTTTCTCTGCTCTGACCCCGCTTTCCTTGATTTTCCTCCGCTCTAACTTTGCTTTTCTTGGTTTACCTCCGCTCTAATCTCACTTTTCTTGCTTTTCCTCTGCTGTAACATAGCTTTTCTTGATTTTCCTCCTCTCTGACCCCGCTTTTCTTGGTTTTTCTCCGCTCTAACCCATCTTTTCTTGGTTTTCCTCCACTCTAACCCCGGTTTTCTTGGTTTTCCTTCACTCTAAGCCCGCTTTTCTTGTTTTTCCTCCGCTCTACCTTAGATTTTCTTGGTTTTCCTGCGCTCTAAGCTCATTTTTATTGGTTTTCCTCCGCTCTAACCCCGTTTTTTTTGTTTTCCTCCATTCTAACCTTCCTTTTCTTGGCTTTCCTCCACTCTAGCCATGCTTTTCTTGATTTTCCTCTGCTCTTACCTTGATTTTTGGTTTTCCTCCACTCTAACCCCGCTTTTCTTGGTTTTCATCCGCTCTAATTCCGTCTTTCTTTGTTTTCCTCCGCTCTAGCTTCGCTATTCTTCGTTTTCCTCCGCTCTAAATTCACTTTTCTTGGTTTTCCTCCGCTCTCACCCCGCTTTTCTTGGTTTTCCTCCTCTCTAAGCCCGCTTTTCTCGGTTTTCCTCAGCTCCAACCCTGCTTTTGTTGGTTTTCCTCCGCTCTAACCCCGCTTTTCATGGTTTTCCTCTGCTGTAACCCTACTTTTCTTGGTTTTCCTCCACTCTAACCCCGCCATTCTTGGTTTTCCTCCGCTCTAACTTCGCTATTCTTTGTTTTCCTCCGCTCTAAATTCAGTTTTTTTGTTTTTCCTCCGCTCTAACCCCTCTTTTCTTGGTTTTCCACCGATCTAACCGCGATTTTCTTGGCTTTCCTCCGCTCTAACCGCGCTTTTCTTGGTTTTTCTCAGCTCTGACCCCGCTTTCCTTGATTTTCCTCCGCTCTAACCTTGTTTTCTTTTTGTTCCTCCGCTCTAACATTGCTTTTCTTGGTTTTCCTCATCTCTAATCTCACTTTTCTTGGTTTTCCTCTGCTGTAACATAGCTTTTCTTGATTTTCCTCCTCTCTGACCCCGCTTTTCTTGGTTTTCCTCCGCTCTAACCCCTCTTTTCTTGGTTTTCCTCCGCTCTAACCCCGCTTTTCTTGGTTTTCCTTCGCTCTAAGCTCGCTTTTCTTGGTTGTCCTCCGCTCTAACTTCGATTTTCTTGGTTTTCCTCCACTCTATCCCCGCTTTTCTTGGTTTTTATCTGCTCTAACGTCACTTTTCTTGGTTTATCTCCGCTCAGACCCCTCTTTTCTAGGTTTTCCTCCGCTCTAACTTCGCTTTTCTTGGTTTTCCTCCGCTCTAACCCCGCTTTTCATGGATTTCCTCTGCTGTAACCCTACTTTTCTTGGTTTTCCTCCACTCTAACTTCGTCTCTCTTGGTTTTCCTCCGCTCTAACTCTGCCATTCTTGGTTTTCCTCCGCTCTAACCCCGTCTTTCTTGGTTTTCCTCCGCTCTAAATTCGCTATTCTTCGTTTTCCTCCGCTCTAAATTCACTTTTTTTGTTTTTCCTCCGTTCTAAGCCCTATTTTCTTGGTTTTCCTCCGCTCTAATCCCGCTTTTCTTGGTTTTCCTCCGCTCTAACCCCACTTTTCTTAGTTTTCCTCCACTCTCACCACGCTTTTCTTGGTTTTCCTCCAATCAGACCCCGCTTTTTTTGGATTTTCTCATCTCTAATCTCACTTTTCTTGGATTTCCTCTGCTGTAACATAGCTTTTCTTGATTTTCCTCCTCTCTGACCCCGCTTTTCTTGGTTTTCCTCCACTCTAACCCCTCTTTTCTTGATTTTCCTCCACTCTAACCCCGCTTTTCTTGGTTTTCCTTCGCTCTAAGCCCGCTTTTCTTGTTTTTCCTCCGCTCTAACTTCGATTTTCTTGGTTTTCTTCCGCTCTATCCCCGCTTTTCTTCGTTTTCCTATGCTCTAACTTCTCTTTTCTTGGTTTATCTTCTCTCTGACCCCGCATTTCTTTTCTTTCCTCCGCTCTAACCCTGTTTTTCTTGGTTTTCCTCCGCTCTAACTTTGCTTTTCTTGGTTTACCTCCGCTCTAACCCCGCTTTTCTTGGTTTTCCTTTGCTCTAACTTGGGTTTTCTTGGATTTCCTGCGCTCTAACCCCGCTTTTCTTGGTTTTCATCCGCTCTAATTCCGTCTTTCTTGCTTTTCCTCCGCTCTAGCTTCGCTATTCTTCATTTTCCTCTGCTCTATCCCCACTTTTCTTGGTTTTCCTCTGCTTTCACCCCACTTTTCTTGGTTTTCCTCCTCTCTAAGCCCGCTTTTCTCGGTTTTCCTCAGCTCCAACCCCGCTTTTCTTGGTTTTCCTCCGCTCCAACCCCGCTTTTCTTGGTTTTCATCCGCTCTAACCCCGCTTTTCTTGGATTTCATCCACTCTAACCCCGCTTTTCTCGGTTTTCCTCAGCTCCAACCCCTTCTTTCTTGGTTTTCCTCCGCTCTAACTTCGCTATTCTTCGTTTTCCTCCGCTCTAAATTCACTTTTTTTGTTTTTCCTCCGCTCTAACCCCTCTTTTCTTGGTTTTCCTCCGCTCCAATCCCGCTTTTCTTGGTTTTCCTCCGCTCTAACCGCGCTTTTCTTGGTTTTTCTCTGCTCTGACCCCGCTTTCCTTGATTTTCCTCTGCTCTAACATTGCTTTTCTTGGTTTTCCTCATCTCTAATCTCACTTTTCTTGGTTTTCCTCTGCTGTAACATAGCTTTTCTTGATTTTCCTCCTCTCTGACCCCGTTTTTCTTGGTTTTCCTCCGCTCTAACCACTCTTTTCTTGGTTTTCCTCTGCTCTAACCCCGCTTTTCTTGGTTTTCCTTCGCTCTAAGCCCGCTTTTCTTGGTTGTCCTCCGCTCTAACTTGGCTTTTCTTGGTTTTCCTCCGCTCTAACCCCGCTTTTCATGGATTTCCTCTGCTGTAACCCTACTTTTCTTGGTTTTCCTCCACTCTAACTTGGTCTCTCTTGGTTTTCCTCCGCTCTAACTCCGCCATTCTTAATTTTCCTCCGATCTATCCCCGTCTTTCTTGGTTTTCCTCCGCTCTAAAATTGCTATTCTTCGTTTTCCTCCCCTCTAACTTCATTTTTTTTTGTTTTTCCTCCGTTCTAACCCCTATTTTCTTGGTTTTCCTCCGCTCTAATCCCGCTTTTCTTGGTTTTCCTCCGCTCTAACCCCACTTTTCTTAGTTTTCCTCCACTCTCACCACGCTTTTCTTGGTTTTCCTCCATTCAAACCCCGCTTTTTTTGGATTTTCTCATCTCTAATCTCACTTTTCTTGGTTTTCCTCTGCTGTAACATAGCTTTTCTTGATTTTCCTCCTCTCTGACCCCGCTTTTCTTGGTTTTTCTCCGCTCTAACCCCTCTTTTCTTGGTTTTCCTCCACTCTAACCCCGCTTTTCTTGTTTTTCCTCCGCTCTAACTTCGATTTTCTTGGTTTTCCTTCGGTCTAACCCCATTTTTCTTGGTTTTCCTCCGCTCTAACCCCGTTTTTTTTGTTTTCCTCCATTCTAACCTTGCTTTTCTTGGCTTTCCTCCACTCTAGCCATGCTTTTCTTGATTTTCCTCTGCTCTTACCTTGTTTTTTTGGTTTTCCTCCACTCTAACCCCGCTTTTCTTGGTTTTCATCCGCTCTAATTCCGTCTTTCTTTGTTATCCTCCGCTCTATCCCCACTTTTTTGGTTTTCCTCCGCTCTCACCCCGCTTTTCTCGGTTTTCCTCAGCTCCAACCCCGCTTTTCATGGTTTTCCTCTGCTGTAATCCTACTTTTCTTGGTTTTCCTCCACTCTAACACCGCCATTCTTGGTTTTCCTCCGCTCTAACCCCGTCTTTCTTGGTTTTCCTCCACTCTAACTTCGCTATTCTTCGTTTTCCTCCGCTCTAAATTCACTTTTTTTGTTTTTCCTCCGCTCTAACCCCTCTTTTCTTGGTTTTCCTCCGCTCCAATCCCGCTTTTCTTGGTTTTCCTCCGCTCTAACCGCGCTTTTCTTGG
This sequence comes from Coturnix japonica, assembly GCF_054131305.1. Lineage (NCBI taxonomy): Eukaryota > Metazoa > Chordata > Aves > Galliformes > Phasianidae > Coturnix > Coturnix japonica. Next base: position 4,111,047 of record NC_140666.1, on the reverse strand, counting down.
TTTTTCTCAGCTCTGACCTCACTTTCCTTGATTTCCTCCGCTCTAACCTTGTTTTGTTGGTTTTCCTCCGCTCTAACATTGCTTTTCTTGGTTTTCCACATCTCTAATCTCCCTTTTCTTGGTTTTCCTCTGCTGTAACATAGCTTTTCTTGATTTTCCTCCTCTCTGACCCCGTTTTTCTTGGTTTTCCTCCGCTCTAACCCCTCTTTTCTTGGTTTTCCTCCGCTCTAACCCCGCTTTTCTTGGTTTTCCTTTGCTCTAAGCCCGCTTTTCTTGGTTGTCCTCCGCTCTAACTTCGCTTTTCTTGCTTTTCCTCCGCTCTATCCCCGCTTTTCTTGGTTTTTATCTGCTCTAACGTCTCTTTTCTTGGTTTTCCTCCGCTCTAACCCCGCTTTTCTAGGTTTTCCTCAGCTCCAACCCCGCTTTTCTTGGTTTTCCTCCGCTCTAACCACGCTTTTCATGGTTTTTCTCTCCTGTAATCCTATTTTTCTTGCTTTTCTTCCACTCTAACCCCGCCATTCTTGGTTTTCTTCCGCTCTAACCCCGTCTTTTTTTGTTTTTCCTCCGCTCTAAACCCTCTTTTCTTGGTTTTCCTCCACTCTAATCCCGCTTTTCTTGGTTTTCCTCTGATCCAACCCCGCTTTAGTTGGTTTTTCTCAGCTCTGACCCCGCTTTTCTTGATTTTCCTCCGCTCTAACCCCTCTTTTCTTGGTTTTCCTCCGCTCTAACATCACTTTTCTTGGTTTTCCTCATCTCTTATCTCACTGTTCTTGGTTTTCCTCTGCTGTAACATAGCTTTTCTTGATTTTCCTCCTCTCTGACCCCACTTTTCTTGGTTTTCCTCTGCTCTAACCCCTCTTTTCTTGGTTTTCCTCCGCTCTAGCCTTGCTTTTCTTGGTTTTCCTTCGCTCTAAGCCTGCTTTTCTTAGTTGTACTCCGCTCTAACTTCGATTTTCATGGTTTTCCTCCGCTCTATCTTCGCCATTCTTGGTTTTCATGCGCTCTAACGTTACTTTTCTTGGTTTATCTCCGCTCTGACCCCGCTTTTCTTGCTTTTCTAAGAAGCAAGCTCTAACTTTGCTTTTCATGGTTTTCCAATGCTGTAACCCTACTTTTCTTGGTTTTCCTCTGCGCTAACTTCGTCTCTCTTGGTTTTCCTCCGCTCTAACCTCGCCATTCTTGGTTTTCCTCCGCTGTAACCCCGTCTTTCTTGGTTTTCCTCCACTCTAACTTCGCTATTCTTCGTTTTCCTCCGGTCTAACTTCACTTTTTTTGTTTTTCCTCCGCTCCAACCCCGCTTTTCATGGTTTTCCTCTGCTGTAACCCTACTTTTCTTGGTTTTCCTCCACTCTAACCCCGCCATTCTTGGTTTTCCTCCGCTCTAACCCCGTCTTTCTTGGTTTTCCTCCGCTCTAACTTCGCTATTCTTCGTTTTACTCCGCTCTAAATTCACTTTTTTTGTTTTTCCTCCGCTCTAACCCCTCTTTTCTTGGTTTTCCTCCGCTCCAATCCTGCTTTTCTTGGTTTTCCTCCGCTCTAACCGCGCTTTTCTTGGTTTTTCTCAGCTCTGACCCCACTTTCCTTGATTTCCTCCGCTCTAACCTTGTTTTGTTGGTTTTCCTCCGCTCTAACATTGCTTTTCTTGGTTTTCCACATTTCTAATCTCACATTTCTTGGTTTTCCTCTGCTGTAACATAGCTTTTCTTGATTTTCCTCCTCTCTGACCCCGTTTTTCTTGGTTTTCCTCCGCTCTAACCCCTCTTTTCTTGGTTTTCCTCCGCTCTAACCCCGCTTTTCTTGGTTTTCCTTCGCTCTAAGCCCGCTTTTCTTATTTGTCCACCGCTCTAACTTCGATTTTCTTGCTTTTCCTCCGCTCTATCCCCGCTTTTCTTGGTTTTTATCTGCTCTAACGTCTCTTTTCTTGGTTTTCCTCCGCTCTAACCCCGCTTTTCTAGGTTTTCCTCAGCTCCAACCCTGCTTTTCTTGGTTTTCCTCCGCTCTAACCACGCTTTTCATGGTTTTCCTCTCCTGTAATCCTATTTTTCTTCTTTTCTTCCGCTCTAACCCCGCCATTCTTGGTTTTCTTCCGCTCTAACCCCGTCTTTTTTTGTTTTTTCTCCGCTCTAAACCCTCTTTTCTTGGTTTTCCTCCACTCTAATCCCGCTTTTCTTGGTTTTCCTCTGATCCAACCCCGCTTTAGTTGGTTTTTCTCAGCTCTGACCCCGCTTTTCTTGATTTTCCTCCGCTCTAACCCTTCTTTTCTTGGTTTTCCTCCACTCTAACATCACTTTTCTTGGTTTTCCTCATCTCTTATCTCACTGTTCTTGGTTTTCCTCTGCTGTAACATAGCTTTTCTTGATTTTCCTCCTCTCTGACCCCACTTTTCTTGGTTTTCCTCTGCTCTAACCCCTCTTTTCTTGGTTTTCCTCCGCTCTAGCCCGGCTTTTCTTGGATTTCCTTCGCTCTAAGCCCGCTTTTCTTAGTTGTACTCCGCTCTAACTTCGATTTTCATGGTTTTCCTCCGCTCTATCTTCGCCATTCTTGGTTTTCATCTGCTCCAACGTTTCTTTTCTTGGTTTATCTCCGCTCTGACCCCGCTTTTCTTGCTTTTCTAAGAAGCAAGCTCTAACTTTGCTTTTCGTGGTTTTCCTCTGCTGTAACCCTACTTTTCTTGGTTTTCCTCTGCGCTAACTTCGTCTCTCTTGGTTTTCCTCCGCTCTAACCTCGCCATTCTTGGTTTTCCTCCGCTGTAACCCCGTCTTTCTTGGTTTTCCTCCACTCTAACTTCGCTATTCTTCGTTTTCCTCCGCTCTAACTTCACTTTTTTTGTTTTTCCTCCGCTCTAACCCCTCTTTTCTTGGTTTTCCTCCGCTCTAATCCCGCTTTTCTTGGTTTTCCTCCACTCTAACCCCGCTTTTCTTGGATTTCATCCATTCTTACCCCGCTTTTCTCTATTTTCCTCCGCTCTAACTTCGATTTTCTTGCTTTTCCTTCGCTCTAACCCCGCTTTTCATGGATTTCCTCTGCTGTAACCCCGCCATTCTTGGTTTTCCTCTGCGCTAACTTCGTCCCTCTTGGATTTCCTCATTTCTAACCTCGCCATTCTTGGTTTTCCTCCGCTGTAACCCCGTCTTTCTTGGTTTTCCTCCGCTCTAACTTCGCTATTCTTAGTTTTCCTCCACTCTAACCCCGCTTTTCTTGGTTTTCTTCCGCTCTAATCCCGCTTTTTTTGTTTTTCCTCCACTCTAACCTTGCTTTTCTTGGTTTTCCTCGGCTCTAATCCCGCTTTTCTTGGCTTTTCTCAGCTCTGACCCCGCTTTTCTTGATTTTCCTCTGCTCTAACCTTGTTTTCTTGGTTTTCCTCCACTCTAACCTTGTCTTTCTTTGTTTTCCTCCGCTCTAATCTCACTTTTCTTGGTTTTGCTCTGCTGTAACCCCGCTTTTCTTGGTTTTCCTCCGCTCTAAGCCCGCCTTTCTTGGCTGTCCTCCGCTCTAACTTCGATTTTCTTGGTTTACCTCCGCTCTATCCCCGCTTTTCTTGGTTTTCATCCGCTCTAACTTCTCTTTTCTTGGTTTATCTCCTCTCTGACCCCGCTTTTCATGGTTTTCCTCCGCTCTAACTTTGCTTTTCTTGGTTTTCCTCCGCTCTAACTTTGCTTTTCTTGGTTTTCCTTTGCTCTAACTTGGATTTTCTTGGTTTTCCTGTGCTCTAACCCCATTTTTCTTGGTTTTGTTCCGCTCTAAGCCCGCTTTTCTTTATTTTCCTCTGCTCTAATCTCGTTTTTTTGGTTTTCCTATGCTCTAAACCCATTTTTCTTGGTTTTCCTCCGCTCTAACCCCGCTTTTCTTGTTTTCCTCCGTGCTAACTTCACTTTTCTTGGTTTTCCTGCGATCGAACCGTGCTTTTTTTGGTTTTCGTCCGATCTGACCCCGCTTAACTTGGTTTTCCTTTGCTCTAACCCCACTTTTATTTGTTTTTCTCAGCTCTGACCCCGCTTTTCTTGATTTTTCTTCGCTCTAACCTTGTTTTCTTGGTTTTCCTCCGCTCTAACATCGCTTTTCTTGGTTTTCCTAATCTCTAATCTCAATTTTCTTGGTTTTCCTCTGCTGTAACATAGCTTTTCTTGAATTTCCTCCTCTCTGACCCCGCTTTTCTTGGTTTTCCTCTGCTCTAACTTCACTTTTTTTGTTTTTCCTCCGCTCTAACCCCGCTTTTCTTGGTTTTCCTTCGCTCAAAGCCCGCTTTTCTTGGTTGTCCTTCGCTCTAACTTCGATTTTCTTTGTTTTCCTGTGCTCTATCCCCGCTTTTCTTGGTTTTCCTCCGCTCTAACTTTGCTTTTCTTGGTTTTCCTCCGCTCTAACTTCGCTTTTCTTGGTTTACCTTTGCTCTAACCCCGCTTTTCTTGGCTTTCCTTTGCTCTAACTTGGCTTTTCTTGGTTTTCCTGCGCTCTAACCCCATTTTTCTTGGTTTTTCTTCGCTATAAGCCCGCTTTTATTGGTTTTCCTCCACTCTAACCTCGCTTTTTTTGGTTTTCCTCCTATCTAACCTTGCTTTTCTTGGTTTTCCTCCACTCTAGCCCGTCTTTTCTTGATTTTCCTCTGCCCTAACCTTGTTTTTTTGGTTTTCCTCCGCTCTAACCACGTTTTTCTTAGTTTTCCTCCACTCTAACCCCTCTTTTCTTGGATTTCATCCATTCTAACCCCGCTTTCCTCGGATTTCCTCCACTCTTACTTCGCTTTTCTTGCTTTTCCTCCGCTCTAACCCTGCTTTTCATGGTTTTCCTCTGCTGTAACCCTACTTTTCTTGGTTTTCCTCTGCGCTAACTTCGTCTCTCTTGGTTTTCCTCCACTCTAACCTCGCCATTCTTGGTTTTCCTCCGCTCTAACCCCTCTTTTCTTGGTTTTCCTCTGCTCTAATCCCGCTTTTCTTGGTTTTCCTCCACTCTAACCCCGCTTTTCTTGGATTTCATCCATTCTTACCCCGCTTTTCTCTATTTCCCTCCGCTGTAACTTCGATTTTCTTGCTTTTCCTCCGCTCTAACCCCGCTTTTCTTGGTTTTTTTCTGCTGTAACCCCGCTTTTCCTGGTTTTCCTCTGCGCTAACTTCGTCCCTCTTGGATTTCCTCATTTCTAACCTCGCCATTCTTGGTTTTCCTCCGCTCTAACCCCTGTCTTTCTTGGTTTTCCTCCGCTCTAACTTCGCTATTCTTCGTTTTCCTCCGCTCTAACCCTGCTTTTCTTGGTTTTCCTCCGCTCTAATCCCGCTTTTTTTGTTTTTCCTCCACTCTAACCCCGCTTTTCTTGGTTTTCCTCGGCTCTAATCCCGCTTTTCTTGGTTTTCCTCCGCTCTAACCCCGCTTTTCTTGGCTTTTCTCAGATCTGACCCCGCTTTTCTTGATTTTCCTCTGCTCTAACCTTGTTTTCTTGGTTTTCCTTCGCTCTATCCTTGTCTTTCTTTGTTTTCCTCCGCTCTAATCTCACTTTTCTTGGTTTTGCTCTGCTGTAACCCCGCTTTTCTTGGTTTTCCTCTGCTCTAAGCCCGCTTTTCTTGGCTGTCCTCTGCTCTAACTTCGATTTTCTTGGTTTACCTCCGCTCAATCCCCGCTTTTCTTGGTTTTCATCTGCACTAACTTCTCTTTTCTTGGTTTATCTCCTCTCTGACCCCGCTTTTCTTGGTTTTTTCTCCGCTCCAACTTTGCTTTTCTTGGTTTTCATCCGCTCTAACTTCGCTTTTCTTGGTTTTCCTCCTCTCTAACTTCGCTATAATTCGTTTTCTTCCGCTCTAACTTCACTTTTTTTGTTTTTCTCCGCTCTAACCCCTTTTTTCTTGGTTTTCCTCCGCTCTAATCCCGCTTTTCTTGGTTTTCCTCCGCTCTAACCCCTCTTATCTTGATTTTCCTCCAATCTAACCACGCCTTTCTTGGTTTTCCTCCGCTCTAACCCCGCTTTTCTTGGTTTTCCTCCGCTCTAACCCCTCTTTTCTTGGTTTTCCTCTGCTCCAACCCCATTTTTCTTGGTTTTCCTCCGCTCTAAGCCCGCTTTTCTTTATTTTCCTCTGCTCTAATCTCGTTTTTTTGGTTTTCCTATGCTCTAACCCCATTTTTCTTGGTTTTCCTCCACTCTATCCCCGCTTTTCTTGATTTTCCTGTGATCTAACTTCTCTTTTCTTGGTTTATTTCCGCTTTAACACCGCTTTCTTGGTTTTCCTCCGCTCTAACCCCGCTTATCTTGGTTTTCCTCCGTGCTAACTTCACTTTTCTTGGTTTTCCTGCGATCGAACCTCGCTTTTTTTGGTTTTCGTCCGATCTGACCCCGCTTAACTTGGTTTTCCGCCGCTCTAACCCCACTTTTCTTTGTTTTCCTCCGCTCTAACCCAACTTTTCTTGGATTTCATCCATTCTAACCCGGCTTTTCTCGGTTTTCCTCAGCTCCAACCCCGCTTTTCTTGGTTTTCCTCCGCTCTAACCCCGCTTTTCATGGTTTTCCTCTGCTCTAACCCTACTTTTCTTGGTTTTCCTCCGCTCTAACTTCGTCACTCTTGGTTTTCCTCCGCTCTAACCCCGCCATTCTTGGTTTTTCTCAGCTCTGACCCCGCTTTTCTTGATTTTCCTCTGCTCTAACCTTGTTTTCTTGGTTTTCCTCCGCTCTAACATCGCTTTTCTTGGTTTTCCTCATCTCTAATCTCACTTTTCAAGGTTTTCCTCTGCTGTAACCCTACTTTTCTTGGTTTTCCTCCACTCTAACCCCGCCATTCTTGGTTTTCCTCCGCTCTAACCCCGCTTTCTTGGTTTTCCTCCTCTCTAACTTCGCTATAATTCGTTTTCCTCCGCTCTAACTTCAATTTTTGTTTTTCCTCCGCTCTAACCCTTTTTTTCTTGGTTTTCCACCCCTCTAACTCTGCTTTTCTTGGTTTTTCTCAGCTCTGACCCCGCTTTTCTTGATTTTCCTCCACTCTAGCCCCGCTTTTCTTGGTTTTCCTCCACTCTAACATCACTTTTCTTGGTTTTCCTCATCTCTAATCTCACTTTTCTTGGTTTTCCTCTGCTATAACATAGATTTTCTTGATTTTCCTCTGCTCTGACCCCGCTTTTCTTGGTTTCCCTTCGCTCTAAGCCCATTTTTCTTGGTTTTCCTCCACTCTAACCCCGCTTTTCTTGGTTTTCCTTCGCTCTAACTCGTTTTCTTTGGTTTTCCTCCACTCTAGCCCAGCTTTTCTTTATTTTCCTCTGCTCTAACCTTGTTTTTTTTTTTTCCTCTGCTCTAATACCATTTTTCTTGGTTTTCCTCAGCTCCAACCCCATTTTTCTTGCTTTTCCTCCTCTCTAACCCCGCCATTCTTGGTTTTCTTACGCTCTAACCCCGTCTTTCTTGGTTTTCCTCCGCTCTAACTTCGCTATTCTTCGTTTTTCTCCGCTCTAACTTCACTTTTTTTGTTTTTCCCCCGCTCTAAACCCTGTTTTCTTGGTTTTCCTCCACTCTAATCCCGCTTTTCTTGGTTTTCCTCTGATCCAACCCCGCTTTAGTTGGTTTTTCTCAGCTCTGACCCCGCTTTTCTTGATTTTCCTCCGCTCTAACCTTGTTTTCTTGGTTTTCCTCCGCTCTAACATCGCTTTTCATGGTTTTCCTCATCTCTTATCTCACTGTTCTTTGTTTTCCTCTGCTGTAACATAGCTTTTCGTGATTTTCCTCCTCTCTGACCCCACTTTTCTTGGTTTTCCTCTGCTCTAACCCCTCTTTTCTTGGTTTTCCTCCGCTCTAGCCCGGCTTTTCTTGGTTTTCCTTCGCTCTAAGCCCGCTTTTCTTGGTTTTCCTCCACTCTAACTTCGATTTTCATGGTTTTCCTCCGCTCTATCTTCGCTTTTCTTGGTTTTCATCTGCTCTAACGTTTCTTTTCTTGGTTTATCTCCGCTCTGACCCCGCTTTTCTTGGTTTTCCTTCGCACTAACTTCGCTTTTCTTGGTTTTCCTCTGCTCTATCCCCGCTTTTCTTGGTTTTCCTCCGCTCTAACCCCTCTTTTCTTGGTTTTCCTCTGCTCCAACCCCATTTTTCTTGGTTTTCCTCCGCTCTAAGCCCGCTTTTCTTTATTTTCCTCTGCTCTAATCTCGTTTTTTTGGTTTTCCTATGCTCTAACCCCATTTTTCTTGGTTTTCCTCCGCTCTATCCCCGCTTTTCTTTGTTTTCCTGTGATCTAACTTCTCTTTTCTTGGTTTATTTCCGCTTTAACACCGCTTTCTTGGTTTTCCTCCGCTCTAACCCCGCTTTTCTTGTTTTTCCTCCGTGCTAACTTCACTTTTCTTGGTTTTCTTGCGATCGAACCTCGCTTTTTTTGGTTTTCGTCCAATCTGACCCCGCTTAACTTGGTTTTCCGCCGCTCTAACCCCACTTTTCTTTGTTTTCCTCCGCTCTAACCCAACTTTTCTTGGATTTCATCCATTCTAACCCCGCTTTTCTCGGTTTTCCTCCGCTCCAATCCTGCTTTTCTTGGTTTTCCTCCGCTCTAACCGCGCTTTTCTTGGTTTTTCTCAGCTCTGACCCCACTTTCCTTGATTTCCTCCGCTCTAACCTTGTTTTGTTTTTTTTCCTCCGCTCTAACATTGCTTTTCTTGGTTTTCCACATTTCTAATCTCACATTTCTTGGTTTTCCTCTGCTGTAACATAGCTTTTCTTGATTTTCCTCCTCTCTGACCCCGTTTTTCTTGGTTTTCCTCCGCTCTAACCCCTCTTTTCTTGGTTTTCCTCCTCTCTAACCCCGCTTTTCTTGGTTTTCCTTCGCTCTAAGCCCGCTTTTTTTGGTTTTCCTCTGCTCTAAATTCGATTTTCATGGTTTTCCTCCGCTCTATCTTCGCTTTTCTTGGTTTTCATCTGCTCTAACGTTTCTTTTCTTGGTTTATCTCCGCTCTGACCCCGCTTTTCTTGGTTTTCCTTCGAACTAACTTCGCTTTTCTTGGTTTTCCTCTGCTCTATCCCCGCTTTTCTTGGTTTTCCTCCGCTCTAACCCCTCTTTTCTTGGTTTTCCTCTGCTCCAGCCCCATTTTTCTTGGTTTTCCTCCGCTCTAAGCCCGCTTTTCTTTATTTTCCTCTGTTCTAATCTCGTTTTTTTGGTTTTCCTATGCTCTAACCCCATTTTTCTTGGTTTTCCTCCGCTCTATCCCCGCTTTTCTTTGTTTTCCTGTGATCTAACTTCTCTTTTCTTGGTTTATTTCCGCTTTAACACCGCTTTCTTGGTTTTCCTCCGCTCTAACCCCGCTTTTCTTGTTTTTCCTCCGTGCTAACTTCACTTTTCTTGGTTTTCTTGCGATCGAACCTCGCTTTTTTTGGTTTTCGTCCGATCTGACCCCGCTTAACTTGGTTTTCCGCCGCTCTAACCCCACTTTTCTTTGTTTTCCTCCGCTCTAACCCAACTTTTCTTGGATTTCATCCATTCTAACCCATCTTTTCTCGGTTTTCCTCAGCTCCAACTCTGCTTTTCTTGGTTTTTCTCCGCTCTAACCCCGCTTTTCATGGTTTTCCTCTGCTCTAACCCTACTTTTCTTGGTTTTCATTTGCTCTAACTTCGTCACTCTTGGTTTTCCTCCACTCTAACCCTGCCATTCATGGTTTTCCCCTGCTCTAACCCCGCTTTCTTGGTTTTCCTCCTCTCTAACTTCGCTATAATTCGTTTTCCTCCGCTCTAACTTCAATTTTTGTTTTTCCTCCGCTGTAACCCCTCTTTTCTTGGTTTTCCTCCACTCTAACCCCGCTTTTCTTGATTTTCCTCCACTCTAACCACGGTTTTCTTGGTTTTCCACCCCTCTAACTCTGCTTTTCTTGGTTTTTCTGAGCTTTGACCACGCTTTTCTTGATTTTCTACCTCTCTAACCCCTATTTTCTTGGTTTTCCTCCGCTCTAACATCACTTTTCTTGGTTTTCCTCATCTCTAATCTCACTTTTCTTGGTTTTCCTCTGCTGTAACATAGATTTTCTTGATTTTCCTCCGCTCTGACCCCGCTTTTCTTGGTTTCCCTTCGCTCTAAGCCCATTTTTCTTGGTTTTCCTCCGCTCTAACCCCGCTTTTCTTGGTTTTCCTTCGCTCTAACTCGTTTTCCTTGGTTTTCCTCCACTCTACCCATCTTTTCTTTATTTTCCTCTGCTCTAACCTTGTTTTTTTGTTTTCCTCCGCTCTAACCCCATTTTTCTTGGTTTTCCTCTGCTCCAACCCCATTTTTCTTGCTTTCCTCCGCTCTAACCCCGCCATTCTTGGTTTTCTTCCGCTCTAACCCCGTCTTTCTTGGTTTTCCTCCGCTCTAACTTCGCTATTCTTCATTTTCCTCCGCTCTAACTTCACTTTTTTTGTTTTTCCTCCGCTCTAAACCCTCTTTTCTTGGTTTTCCTCCACTCTAATCCCGCTTTTCTTGGTTTTCCTCTAATCCAACCCCGCTTTAGTTGGTTTTTGTCAGCTCTGACCGCGCTTTTCTTGATTTTCCTCCGCTCTAACCTTGTTTTCTTGGTTTTCCTCCGCTCTAACATCGCTTTTCATGGTTTTCCTCATCTCTTATCTCACTGTTCTTGGTTTTCCTCTGCTGTAACATAGCTTTTCTTGATTTTCCTCCTCTCTGACCCCACTTTTCTTGGTTTTCCTCTGCTCTAACCCCTCTTTTCTTGGTTTTCCTCCGCTCTAGCCCCGCTTTTCTTGGTCTTCCTTCGCTCTAAGCCCGCTTTTTTTGGTTTTCCTCCGCTCTAACTTCGATTTTCATGGTTTTCCTCCGCTCTATCTTCGCTTTTCTTGGTTTTCATCTGCTCTAACGTTTCTTTTCTTGGTTTATCTCCACTCTGACCCCGCTTTTCTTGGTTTTCCTTCGCACTAACTTCGCTTTTCTTGGTTTTCCTCTGCTCTATCCCCGCTTTTCTTGGTTTTCCTCCGCTCTAACCCCTCTTTTCTTGGTTTTCCTCAGCTCCAAACCCGCTTTTCTTGGTTTTCCTACGCTCTAACCCCGCTTTTCTTGGATTTCCTCCGCTCTAACTTCGCTTTTCTTGGTTTTCCTCTGCTCTAACTTCACTTTTCTTGGTTTCCCTCCAATCTAGCCCAGCTTTTCTTGATTTTCCTCCTCTCTGACCCCGTTTTTCTTTGTTTTCCTCTGCTCTAACTTCACTTTTTTTGTTTTTCCTCCGCTCTAAACCCTCTTTTCTTGGTTTTCCTCCACTCTAATCCCGCTTTTCTTGGTTTTCCTCTGATCCAACCCCGCTTTAGTTGGTTTTTCTCAGGTCTGACCCCGCTTTTCTTGATTTTCCTCCGCTCTAACCTTGTTTTCTTGGTTTTCCTCCGCTCTAACATCGCTTTTCATGGTTTTCCTCATCTCTTATCTCACTGTTCTTGGTTTTCCTCTGCTGTAACATAGCTTTTCTTGTTTTTCCTCCTCTCTGACCCCACTTTTCTTGGTTTTCCTCTGCTCTAACCCCTCTTTTCTTGGTTTTCCTCCGCTCTAGCCCGGCTTTTCTTGGTTTTCCTTCGCTCTAATCCCGCTTTTCTTGGTTTTCCTCCGCTCTAACTTCGATTTTCATGGTTTTCCTCCGCTCTATCTTCGCTTTTCTTGGTTTTCATCTGCTCTAACGTTTCTTTTCTTGGTTTATCTCCGCTCTGACCCTGCTTTTCTTGGTTTTCCTTCGCACTAACTTCGCTTTTCTTGGTTTTCCTCTGCTCTATCCCCGCTTTTCTTGGTTTTCCTCTGCTCTAACTTCGCTTTTCTTGGTTTTCCTCCGCTCCAACTTCGCTTTTCTTGGTTTACCTCCGCTCTAACACCGCTTTTCTTGGTTTTCCTCTGCTCTTACTTGGCTTTTCTTGGTTTTCCTCCGCTCTAACCCCGCTTTTAATGGATTTCCTCTGCTGTAACCCTACTTTTCTTGGTTTTCCTCCACTCTAACTCTGCCATTCTTGGTTTTCCTCCGCTCTAACCCCGTCTTTCTTGGTTTTCCTCCGCTCTAAAATCGCTATTCTTCGTTTTCCTCCCCTCTAACTTCACTTTTTTTGTTTTTCCTCCGTTCTAACCCCTATTTTCTTGGTTTTCCTCCGCTCTAATCCCGCTTTTCTTTGTTTTCCTCCGCTCTAACCCCACTTTTCTTAGTTTTCCTCCACTCTCACCACGCTTTTCTTGGTTTTCCTCCAATCAAACCACGCTTTTCTTGGTTTTTCTCATCTCTAATCTCACTTTTCTTGGTTTTCCTCTGCTGTAACATAGCTTTTCTTGATTTTCCTCCTCTCTGACCCCGCTTTTCTTGGTTTTCCTCCACTCTAACCCCTCTTTTCTTGGTTTTCCTCCGCTCTAACCACGCTTTTCTTGGTTTTCCTTCGCTCTAAGCCCGCTTTTCTTGGTTGTCCTCCACTCTAACTTTGATTTTCTTGGTTTTCCTCCGCTCTATCCCCGCTTTTCTTGGTTTTTATCTGCTCTAATGTCTCTTTCCTTGGTTTATCTCCGCTCTGACCCCGCTTTTCTAGGTTTTCCTCCGCTCTAACTTCGCTTTTCTTGGTTTTCCTCCGCTATATTCCCGCTTTTCTTGGTTTTCCTCTGCTCTAACTTTGCTTTTCTTGGTTTTCCTCCGCTCCAACTTTGCTTTTCTTGGTTTACCTCCGCTCTAACCCCGTTTCTCTTGGTTTTCCTCCGCTCTAACCCCGCTTTTCTTGGTTTTCCTGCACTCTAACAACATTTATCTTGGTTTTCCTCCGCTCTAAGCCCGCTTTTCTTGATTTTCCTCTGCTCTAACTTCGCTTTTCTTGGTTTTCCTCCACTCTAGTCCAGCTTTTGTTGATTTTCCTCTGCTCTAACATTGTTTTTTTGGTTTTCCTCCGCTCCAACCCCGTTTTTCTTGGTTTTCCTCCGCTCCAACCCCGCTTTTCTTGGTTTTCGTCCGCTCTAACCCCGCTTTTCTTGGATTTCATCCATCCTAACCCCACTTGTCTTGATTTTTCTCCTCTCTAACTTAGCTTTTCTTGTTTTTCCTCCGCTCTAACCCCGCCATTCTTGCTTTTCCTTTGCTCTAATTTGGCTTTTCTTGGTTATCCTGCGCTTTAACCTTCCTTTCATGGTATTCCTCCACTCTAACTTCGCTTTTCTTGCTTTTCCTCCCCTCTAACCCCGCTTTTCATGGTTTTCCTCTGCTGTAACCCTACTTTTCTTGGTTTTCCTCCACTCTTACTTCGTCTCTCTTGGTTTTCCTCCGATCTAACCCCACCATTCTTGGTTTTCCTCCGCTCTAACCCCGTCTTTCTTTGTTTTCCTCTGCTCTAGCTTCGCTATTCTTCGTTTTCCTCCGCTTTATCCCCGCTTTTCTTTGTTTTCCTCCGCTCACTCCCTGCTTTTCTTGGTTTTCCTCCGCTCTAACCCTGCTTTTCTTTGTTTTCCTTTGCTCTATCCTCGCTTTTCTTGGTTTTCCTCCGCTCCAACCCCGCTTTTCTTGGTTTTCGTCCGCTCTAACCCCGCTTTTCTTGGATTTCATCCATCCTAACCCCACTTGTCTTGATTTTTCTCCTCTCTAACTTAGCTTTTCTTGGTTTTCCTCCGCTCTAACCCCGCCATTCTTGGTTTTCCTTTGCTCTAATTTGGCTTTTCTTGGTTATCCTGCGCTTTAACCTTCCTTTCATGGTATTCCTCCACTCTAACTTTGCTTTTCTTGCTTTTCCTCCGCTCTAACCCCGCTTTTCATGGTTTTCCTCTGCTGTAACCCTACTTTTCTTGGTTTTCCTCCACTCTTACTTCGTCTCTCTTGGTTTTCCTCCGATCTAACCCCACCATTCTTGGTTTTCCTCCGCTCTAACCCCGTCTTTCTTTGTTTTCCTCTGCTCTAGCTTCGCTATTCTTCGTTTTCCTCCGCTTTATCCCCGCTTTTCTTTGTTTTCCTCTGCTCACTCCCTGCTTTTCTTGGTTTTCCTCCGCTCTAACCCCGCTTTTCTTTGTTTTCCTTTGCTCTATCCTCGCTTTTCTTGGTTTTCCTCCTCTCTAACTTCGCTTTTCTTGGTTTTCCTCTGCTCTATCCCCGCTTTTCTTGGTTGTCCTCCGCTCTAACTTCGCTTTTCTTGGTTTTCCTCCTCTCTAACTTCGCTTTTCTTGGTTTACCTTTGCTCTAACCCCGCTTTTCTTGGCTTTCCTTTGCTCTAACTTGTCTGTTCTTGGTTTTCCTGCGCTCTAACCCCATATTTCTTTCTTGGTTTTCCTTCGCTCTAAGCCCGCTTTTCTTGTTTTTCCTCCGCTCTAACTTCACTTTTCTTGGTTTCCCTCCACTCTAGCCCAGCTTTTCTTGATTTTCCTCCTCACTGACCCCGTTTTTCTTTGTTTTCCTCTGCTCTAACTTCACTTTTTTTGTTTTTCCTCCGCTCTAAACCCTCTTTTCTTGGTTTTCCTCCACTCTAATCCCGCTTTTCTTGGTTTTCCTCTGATCCAACCCCGCTTTAGTTGGTTTTTCTCAGCTCTAACCCCGCTTTTCTTGGTTTTTCTCAGCTCTAACCCCGCTTTTCTTGATTTTTCTCAGATTTAACTTTGCTTTTTTTGGTTTTCCTCCGCTCTAACTTCGTTTTTCTTGGTTTTCCTCTGCTCCAACCCCTCTTTTCTTACTTTTCCTCCACTCTAGCCACACTTTTCTTGGTTTTCCTCCGCTCTAACCCCGCTTTTCTTGGTTTTTCTCAGCTCTAACCCAGCTTTTCTTGATTTTTCTCCGCTCTAACTTCGCTTTTCTTGGTTTTCCTCCGCTCTAACTTCGCTTTTCTTGGTTTTCCTAATCTCTAATCTCACTTTTCTTGGTTTTCCTCTGCTGTAACATAGCTTTTCTTGATTTTCCTCCTTTCTGACCCCGCTTTTCTTGGTTTTCCTCTGCTCTAACTTCACTTATTTTGTTTTTCCTCCGCTCTAACCCTGCTTTTCTTGGTTTTCCTTCACTCAAAGCCCGCTTTTCTTGGTTTATCTCCGCTCTAACCCCGCTTTTCTTTGTTTTCCTGTGCTCTATCCCCGCTTTTCTTGGTTTTCCTCCGCTCTAACTTTGCTTTTCTTGGTTTTCCTCTGCTCTAACTTCGCTTTTCTTGGTTTAACTTTGCTCTAACCCCGCTTTTCTTGGTTTTCCTTCGCTCTAAGCCCGCTTTTCTTGGTTTTCCTCCACTCTAACTTCGATTTTCATGGTTTTCCTCCGCTCTATCTTCGCTTTTCTTGGTTTTCATCTGCTCTAACGTTTCTTTTCTTGGTTTATCTCCGCTCTGACCCCGCTTTTCTTGGTTTTCCTTCGCACTAACTTCGCTTTTCTTGGTTTTCCTCTGCTCTATCCCCGCTTTTCTTGGTTTTCCTCCGCTCTAACCCCTCTTTTCTTGGTTTTCCTCTGCTCCAACCCCATTTTTCTTGCTTTTCCTCCACTCTAACCCCGCCATTCTTGGTTTTCTTCCGCTCTAACCCCGTCTTTCTTGATTTTCCTCCGCTCTAACTTCGCTATTCTTCGTTTTCCTCCGCTCTAACTTCACTTTTTTTGTTTTTCCTCCGCTCTAAACCCTCTTTTCTTGGTTTTCCTCCGCTCTAACTTCACTTTTCTTGGTTTCCCTCCACTCTAGCCCAGCTTTTCTTGATTTTCCTCCTCTCTGACCCCGTTTTTCTTTTTTTTCCTCTGCTCTAACTTCACTTTTTTTGCTTTTCCTCCGCTCTAAACCCTCTTTTCTTGGTTTTCCTCCACTCTAATCCCGCTTTTCTTGCTTTTCCTCTGATCCAACCCCGCTTTAGTTGCTTTTTTCTCAGCTCTGACCCCGCTTTTCTTGATTTTCCTCCGCTCTAACCTTGTTTTCTTGGTTTTCCTCCGCTCTAACATCGCTTTTCATGGTTTTCCTCATCTCTTATCTCACTGTTCTTGGTTTTCCTCTGCTGTAACATAGCTTTTCTTGATTTTCCTCCTCTCTGACCCCACTTTTCTTGGTTTTCCTCTGCTCTAACCCCTCTTTTCTTGGTTTTCCTCCGCTCTAGCCCCGCTTTTCTTGGTTTTCCTTCGCTCTAAGCCCGCTTTTCTTGGTTTTCCTCCGCTCTAACTTCGATTTTCATGGTTTTCCTCTGCTCTATCTTCGCTTTTCTTGGTTTTCATCTGCTCTAACGTTTCTTTTCTTGGTTTATCTCCGCTCTGACCCCGCTTTTCTTGATTTTTCTCAGATTTAACTTTGCTTTTTTTGGTTTTCCTCCGCTCTAACTTCGTTTTTCTTGGTTTTCCTCTGCTCCAACCCCTCTTTTCTTACTTTTCCTCCACTCTAGCCACACTTTTCTTGGTTTTCCTCCGCTCTAACCCCGCTTTTCTTGGTTTTTCTCAGCTCTAACCCAGCTTTTCTTGATTTTTCTCCGCTCTAACTTCGCTTTTCTTGGTTTTCCTCCGCTCTAACTTCGCTTTTCTTGGTTTTCCTAATCTCTAATCTCACTTTTCTTGGTTTTCCTCTGCTGTAACATAGCTTTTCTTGATTTTCCTCCTTTCTGACCCCGCTTTTCTTGGTTTTCCTCTGCTCTAACTTCACTTATTTTGTTTTTCCTCCGCTCTAACCCTGCTTTTCTTGGTTTTCCTTCACTCAAAGCCCGCTTTTCTTGGTTTATCTCCGCTCTAACCCCGCTTTTCTTTGTTTTCCTGTGCTCTATCCCCGCTTTTCTTGGTTTTACTCCGCTCTAACTTTGCTTTTCTTGGTTTTCCTCTGCTCTAACTTCGCTTTTCTTGGTTTAACTTTGCTCTAACCCCGCTTTTCTTGGTTTTCCTTCGCTCTAAGCCCGCTTTTCTTGGTTTTCCTCCACTCTAACTTCGATTTTCATGGTTTTCCTCCGCTCTATCTTCGCTTTTCTTGGTTTTCATCTGCTCTAACGTTTCTTTTCTTGGTTTATCTCCGCTCTGACCCCGCTTTTCTTGGTTTTCCTTCGCACTAACTTCGCTTTTCTTGGTTTTCCTCTGCTCTATCCCCGCTTTTCTTGGTTTTCCTCCGCTCTAACCCCTCTTTTCTTGGTTTTCCTCTGCTCCAACCCCATTTTTCTTGCTTTTCCTCCACTCTAACCCCGCCATTCTTGGTTTTCTTCCGCTCTAACCCCGTCTTTCTTGATTTTCCTCCGCTCTAACTTCGCTATTCTTCGTTTTCCTCCGCTCTAACTTCACTTTTCTTGGTTTCCCTCCACTCTAGCCCAGCTTTTCTTGATTTTCCTCCTCTCTGACCCCGTTTTTCTTTTTTTTCCTCTGCTCTAACTTCACTTTTTTTGCTTTTCCTCCGCTCTAAACCCTCTTTTCTTGGTTTTCCTCCACTCTAATCCCGCTTTTCTTGCTTTTCCTCTGATCCAACCCCGCTTTAGTTGCTTTTTTCTCAGCTCTGACCCCGCTTTTCTTGATTTTCCTCCGCTCTAACCTTGTTTTCTTGGTTTTCCTCCGCTCTAACATCGCTTTTCATGGTTTTCCTCATCTCTTATCTCACTGTTCTTGGTTTTCCTCTGCTGTAACATAGCTTTTCTTGATTTTCCTCCTCTCTGACCCCACTTTTCTTGGTTTTCCTCTGCTCTAACCCCTCTTTTCTTGGTTTTCCTCCGCTCTAGCCCCGCTTTTCTTGGTTTTCCTTCGCTCTAAGCCCGCTTTTCTTGGTTTTCCTCCGCTCTAACTTCGATTTTCATGGTTTTCCTCTGCTCTATCTTCGCTTTTCTTGGTTTTCATCTGCTCTAACGTTTCTTTTCTTGGTTTATCTCCGCTCTGACCCCGCTTTTCTTGGTTTTCCTTCGCACTAACTTTGCTTTTCTTGGTTTTCCTCTGCTCTATCCCCGCTTTTCTTGGTTTTCCTCCGCTCTAACTTCGCTATTCTTCGTTTTCCTCCGCTCTAACTTCACTTTTTTTGTTTTTCCTCCGCTCTAAACCCTCTTTTCTTGGTTTTCCTCTGCTCTAACTTCACTTTTCTTGGTTTCCCTCCACTCTAGCCCAGCTTTTCTTGATTTTCCTCCTCTCTGACCCCGTTTTTCTTTGTTTTCCTCTGCTCTAACTTCACTTTTTTTGTTTTTCCTCCGCTCTAAACCCTCTTTTCTCGGTTTTCCTCCACTCTAATCCCGCTTTTCTTGCTTTTCCTCTGATCCAACCCCGCTTTAGTTGGTTTTTCTCAGCTCTGACCCCGCTTTTCTTGATTTTCCTCCGCTCTAACCTTGTTTTCTTGTTTTCCTCCGCTCTAACATCGCTTTTCATGGTTTTCCTCATCTCTTATCTCACTGTTCTTGGTTTTCCTCTGCTGTAACATAGCTTTTCTTGTTTTTCCTCCTCTCTGACCCCACTTTTCTTGGTTTTCCTCTGCTCTAACCCCTCTTTTCTTGGTTTTCCTCTGCTCTAGCCCGGCTTTTCTTGGTTTTCCTTCGCTCTAATCCCGCTTTTCTTGGTTTTCCTCCGCTCTAACTTCGATTTTCATGGTTTTCCTCCGCTCTATCTTCGCTTTTCTTGGTTTTCATCTGCTCTAACGTTTCTTTTCTTGGTTTATCTCCGCTCTGACCCTGCTTTTCTTGGTTTTCCTTCGCACTAACTTCGCTTTTCTTGGTTTTCCTCTGCTCTATCCCCGCTTTTCTTGGTTTTCCTCCGCTCTAACACCGCTTTTCTTGGTTTTCCTCTGCTCGTACTTGGCTTTTCTTGGTTTTCCTGCACTCTAATTCCATTTATCTTGGTTTTCCTTTGCTCTAAGCCCGCTTTTCTTGTTTTTCCTCCGCTCTAACTTCGCTTTTCTTGGTTTTCCTCCGCTCTAACCCCGCTTTTCATGGATTTCCTCTGCTGTAACCCTACTTTTCTTGGTTTTCCTCCACTCTAACTCTGCCATTCTTGGTTTTCCTCCGCTCTAACCCCGTCTTTCTTGGTTTTCCTCCGCTCTAAAATCGCTATTCTTCGTTTTCCTCCCCTCTAACTTCACTTTTTTTGTTTTTCCTCCGTTCTTACCCCTATTTTCTTGGTTTCCCTCCGCTCTAATCCCGCTTTTCTTGGTTTTCCTCCTCTCTGACCCCGCTTTTCTTGGTTTTCCTCCGCTCTAACCCCTCTTTTCTTGGTTTTCCTCCGCTCTAACCACGCTTTTCTTGGTTTTCCTTCGCTCTAAGCCCGCTTTTCTTGGTTGTCCTCCGCTCTAACTTTGACTTTCTTGATTTTCTTCCGCTCTATCCCTGCTTTTCTTGGTTTTTATCTGCTCTAATGTCTCTTTTATTGGTTTATCTCCGCTCTGACCCTGCTTTTCTAGGTTTTCCTCCGCTCTAACTTCGCTTTTCTTGGTTTTCCTCTGCTCTATTCTCGCTTTTCTTGGTTTTCCTCTGCTCTAACTTTGCTCTTCTTGGTTTTCCTCCGCTCCAACTTTGCTTTTCTTGGTTTACCTCCGCTCTAATCCCGTTTCTCTTGGTTTTCCTCCGCTCTAACCCCGCTTTTCTTGGTTTTCCTGCACTCTAACAACATTTATCTTGGTTTTCCTCCTCTCTAAGCCCGCTTTTCTTGTTTTTCCTCCGCTCTAACTTCGCTTTTCTTGGTTTTCCTCCACTCTAGTCCAGCTTTTCTTGATTTTCCTCTGCTCTAACCTTGTTTTTTTGGTTTTCCTCCGCTCTAACCCCGTTTTTCTTGGTTTTCCTCCGCTCCAACCCCGCTTTTCTTGGTTTTCGTTTGCTCTAACCCCGCTTTTCTTGGATTTCATCCATCCTAACCCCACTTGTCTTGATTTTTCTCCTCTCTAACTTAGCTTTTCTTGGTTTTCCTCCTCTCTAACCCCGCCATTCTTGGTTTTCCTTTGCTCTAATTTGGCTTTTCTTGGTTATCCTGCGCTTTAACCTTCCTTTCATGGTATTCCTCCACTCTAACTTCGCTTTTCTTGCTTTTCCTCCGCTCTAACCCCGCTTTTCATGGTTTTCCTCTGCTGTAACCCTACTTTTCTTGGTTTTCCTCCACTCTTACTTTGTCTCTCTTGCTTTTCCTCCGATCTAACACCACCATTCTTGGTTTTCCTCCACTCTAACCCCGTCTTTCTTTGTTTCCCTCTGCTCTAGCTTCGCTATTCTTCGTTTTCCTCCGCTTTATCCCCGCTTTTCTTTGTTTTCCTCCGCTCACTCCCTGCTTTTCTTGGTTTTCCTCCGCTCTAACCCCGCTTTTCTTTGTTTTCCTTTGCTCTATCCTCGCTTTTCTTGGTTTTCCTCCTCTCCAACCCCGCTTTTCTTGGTTTTCGTCCGCTCTAACCCCGCTTTTCTTGGATTTCATCCATCCTAACCCCACTTGTCTTGATTTTTCTCCTCTCTAACTTAGCTTTTCTTTGTTTTCCTCCGCTCTAACCCCGCCATTCTTGGTTTTCCTTTGCTCTAATTTGGCTTTTCTTGGATATCCTGCGCTTTAACCTTCCCTTCATGGTATTCCTCCACTCTAACTTCGCTTTTCTTGGTTTTCCTCCGCTCTAACCCCGCTTTTCATGGTTTTCCTCTGCTGTAACCCTACTTTTCTTGGTTTTCCTCCACTCTTACTTCGTCTCTCTTGGTTTTCCTCCGATCTAACCCCACCATTCTTGGTTTTCCTCCGCTCTAACCCCGTCTTTCTTTGTTTTCCTCTGCTCTAGCTTCGCTATTCTTCGTTTTCCTCCGCTTTATCCCCGCTTTTCTTTGTTTTCCTCCGCTCACTCCCTGCTTTTCTTGGTTTTCCTTCGCACTAACCCCGCTTTTCTTGTTTTTCCTCTGCTCTATCCCCGCTTTTCTTGGTTGTCCTCCGCTCTAACTTCGCTTTTCTTGGTTTTCCTCCTCTCTAACTTCTCTTTTCTTGGTTTACCTTTGCTCTAACCCCGCTTTTCTTGGCTTTCCTTTGCTCTAACTTGGCTGTTCTTGGTTTTCCTGCGCTCTAACCCCATATTTCTTTCTTGGTTTTCCTTTGCTCTAAGCCCGCTTTTCTTGTTTTTCCTCCGCTCTAACTTCACTTTTCTTGGTTTCCCTCCACTCTAGCCCAGCTTTTCTTGATTTTCCTCCTCTCTGACCCCGTTTTTCTTTGTTTTCCTCCGCTCTAACCCCTCTTTTCTTGGTTTTCCTCCACTCTAACCCCGCTTTTCTTGTTTTTCCTCCACTCTAATCCCGCTTTTCTTGGATTTCATCCATCCTAACCCCACTTGTCTTGGTTTTTATCCGCTCTAACTTAGCTTTTCTTGGTTTTCATCCGCTCTAACTTCGCTTTTCTTGGTTTTCCTCCGCTCTAACTATGCTTTTCTTGGTTTTCTTTTGCTCTAATTTGGCTTTTCTTGTATATCCTGCGCTTTAACCATCTTTTCATGGTATTCCTCCACTCTAACTTCGCTTTTCTTGGTTTTCCTCCGCTCTAACCCCGCTTTTCATAGTTTTCCTCTGCTGTAACCCTACTTTTCTTGGTTTTCCTCCGCTCTTACTTCGTCTCTCTTGGTTTTCTTCCGATCTAACCCCTCTTTTCTTAGTTTTCCTCCACTCTAACCACGCTTTTCTTGGTTTTCCTCCGCTCTAACCCCGCTTTTCTTGGTTTTTCTCAGCTCTGATCCCGCTTTTCTTGATTTTCCTCCGCTCTAACCTTGTTTTCTTGGTTTTCCTCCGCTCTAACATCGCTTTTCTTGGTTTTCCTAATCTCTAATCTCACTTTTCTTGGTTTTCCTCTGCTGTAACATAGCTTTTCTTGATTTTCCTGCTCTCTGACCCCGCTTTTCTTGGTTTTCCTCCGCTCTAAATTCACTTCTTTTGTTTTTCCTCCGCTCTAACCCCGTCTTTCTTTGTTTTCCTTCGCTCAAAGCCCGGTTTTCTTGGTTTTCATCCGCTCTAACCCAGCTTTTCTTGGATTTCCTCCGCTCTATACCCGCTTTTCTTGGTTTTCATCCGCTCTATCTTCTCTTTTCTTGGTTTATCTCCGCTCTAACCCCGCTTTTCTTGGTTTTCCTGTGCTCTATCCCCGCTTTTCTTGGTTTTCCTCCGCTCTAACTTTGCTTTTCTTGGTTTTCCTCTGCTCTAACTTCGCTTTTCTTGGTTTAACTTTGCTCTAACCCCGCTTTTCTTGGCTTTCCTTTGCTCTAACTTGGCTTTTCTTGGTTTTCCTGCGCTCTCACCCCATTTTTCTTGGTTTTTCTTTGCTCTGAGCCAGCTTTTCTTGTTTTTCCTCCGCTCTAACTTCGCTTTTCTTTGTTTTCCTCCACTCTCGCCCAGCTTTTCTTGATTTTCCTCTGCTCTAACCTTGTTTTTTTGGTTTTCCTCCGCTCTAACCCCGTTTTTCTTGGTTTTCCTCCGCTCCAACCCCGCTTTTCTTGGTTTTCATCCGCTCTAACCCCGCTTTTCTTGGATTTCATCCATCCTAACCCAACTTGTCTTGGTTTTTCTCCACTCTAACTTTGATTTTCTTGGTTTTCATTTGCTCTAACTTCGATTTTCTTGGTTTTCCTCCGCTCTAATTCCGCTTCTCTTGGTTTTCCTTTGCTCTAACCTCGCTTCTCTTGGTTTCCATACATTTAACCTTGCTTTTCTTGGTTTTCCTCTGCTCTAAGCCCGCTTTTCTTGGTTTTCCTCCGCTCTAACCCCGCTTTTCTTGATTTTCCTCCAACCTAACCACGCTTTTCTTGGTTTTCCTCCGCTCTAACCCCGCTTTTCTTGGTTTTTCTCAGCTCTAATTCCGCTTTTCTTGATTTTTCTCCGCTCTAACTTCGCTTTTCTTGGTTTTCCTCCGCTCTAACTTCGTCTCTCTTGGTTTTCCTCCGCTCTAACCTCGCCATTCTTGTTTTTCCTCCGCTCTAACCCCTCTTTTCTTGGTTTTCCTCCGCTCTAATCCCGCTTTTCTTTGTTTTCCTCCGCTCTAACCCCGCTTTTCTTGGATTTCATCCATTCTTACCCCGCTTTTCTCTATTTTCCTCCGCTCTAACTTCGATTTCCTTGCTTTTCCTCCGCTCTAACCCCGCTTTTCATGGATTTCCTCTGCTGTAACCCCGCTTTTCTTGGATTTCCTCTGCGCTAACTTCGTCCCTCTTGGATTTCCTCATTTCTAACCTCGCCATTCCTGGTTTTCCTCCGCTGTAACCCCTGTCTTTCTTGGTTTTCCTCCGCTCTAACTTCGCTATTCTTCGTTTTCCTCCGCTCTAACCCCGCTTTTCTTGGTTTTCCTCCGCTCTAATCCCGCTTTTTTTGTTTTTCCTCCATTCTAACCCCGCTTTTCTTGGTTTTCCTCGGCTCTAATCCCGCTTTTCTTGGTTTTCCTCCGCTCTAACCCCGCTTTTCATGGCTTTTCTCAGCTCTGACCCCGCTTTTCTTGATTTTCCTCTGCTCTAACCTTGTTTTCTTGGTTTTCCTCCGCTCTAACCTTGTCTTTCTTTGTTTTCCTCCGCTCTAATCTCACTTTTCTTGGTTTTGCTCTGCTGTAACCCTGCTTTTCTTGGTTTTCCTCCGCTCTAAGCGTTCTTTTCTTGGCTGTCCTCCGCTCTAACTTCGATTTTCTTGGTTTACCTCCGCTCTATCCCCGCTTTTCTTGGTTTTCATCCGCTCTAACTTCTCTTTTCTTGGTTTATCTCCTCTCTGACCCCGCTTTTCTTTGTTTTCCTCCGCTCTAACTTTGCTTTTCTTGGTTTTCCTCCGCTCTAACTTCGCTTTTCTTGGTTTTCCTTTGCTCTAACTTGGATTTTCTTGGTTTTCCTTTGCTCTAACTCGGATTTTCTTGGTTTTCCTGTGCTCTAACCCAACTTTTCTTGGTTTTCCTCCGCTCTAAGCCCGCTTTTCTTTATTTTCCTCTGCTCTAATCTCGTTTTTTTGGTTTTCCTATGCTCTAACCCCATTTTTCTTGGTTTTCCTCCGCTCTATCCCCGCTTTTCTTGGTTTTCCTGTGATCTTACTTCTCTTTTCTTGGTTTATTTCCGCTCTAACACCGCTTTCTTGGTTTTCCTCTGCTCTAACCCCGCTTTTCTTGTTTTTCCTCCGTGCTAACTTCACTTTTCTTGGTTTTCCTGCGATCGAACATCGCTTTTTTTGGTTTTCGTCCGATCTGACCCCGCTTTACTTGGTTTTCCTCTGCTCTAACCCCACTTTTATTTGCTTTCTCAGCTCTGACCCCGCTTTTCTTGATTTTCCTCCGCTCTAACCTTGTTTTCTTGGTTTTCCTCCGCTCTAACATCGCTTTTCTTGGTTTTCCTAATCTCTACTCTCACTTTTCTTGGTTTTCCTCTGCTGTAACATAGCTTTTCTTGATTTTCCTCGTCTCTGACCCCGCTTTTCTTGGTTTTCCTCTGCTTTAACTTCACTTTTTTTGTTTTTCCTCCTCTCTAACCCCGCTTTTCTTGGTTTTCCTTCACTCAAAGCCCGCTTTTCTTGGTTGTCCTCCGCTCTAACTTCGATTTTCTTTGTTTTCCTGTGCTCTATCCCCGCTTTTCTTGGTTTTCCTCCGCTCTAACTTCGCTTTTCTTGGTTTTCCTCCGCTCTAACTTCGCTTTTCTTGGTTTACCTTTGCTCTAACCCCGCTTTTCTTGGCTTTCCTTTGCTCTAACTTGGCTTTTCTTGGCTTTCCTGCGCTCTAACCCCATTTTTCTTGGTTTTTCTTCGCTATAAGCCCACTTTTCTTGGTTTTCCTCCACTCTAACCCCGCTTTTTTTGGTTTTCCTCCTATCTAACCTTGCTTTTCTTGGTTTTCCTCCACTCTAGCCCATCTTTTCTTGATTTTCCTATGCTCTAACCCCATTTTTCTTGGTTTTCCTCCGCTCTAACCCCGTTTTTCTTGGTTTTCCTCCGCTCCAACCCCGCTTTTCTTGGTTTTCATCCGCTCTAACCCCTCTTTTCTTGGATATCATCCATTCTAACCCCGCTTTACTCGGTTTTCCTCTGCTCTAACTTCGCTTTTCTTGCTTTTCCTCCGCTCTAACCCTGCTTTCATGGTTTTCGTCTGCTGTAACCCTACTTTTCTTGGTTTTCCTCTGCGCTAACTTCGTCTCTCTTGGTTTTCCTCCGCTCTAACCTCGCCGTTGGTTTTCCTCCGCTGTAACCCCGTCTTTCTTGGTTTTCCTCCACTCTAACTTCGCTATTCTTCGTTTTCCTCCGCTCTAACTTCACTTTTTTTGTTTTTCCTCCGCTCTAACCCCTCTTTTCTTGGTTTTCCTCCGCTCTAATCCCGCTTTTCTTGGTTTTCCTCCGCTCTAACCCCGCTTTTCTTGGATTTCATCCATTCTAACCCTGCTTTTCTCTATTTTCCTCCGCTCTAACTTCGATTTTCTTGCTTTTCCTCTGCTCTAACCCCGCTTTTCATGGATTTCCTCTGCTGTAACCCCGCCATTCTTGGTTTTCCTCTGCGCTAACTTCGTCCCTCTTGGATTTCCTCATTTCTAACCTCGCCATTCCTGGTTTTCCTCCGCTGTAACCCCGTCTTTCTTGGTTTTCCTCTGCTCTAACTTCGCTATTCTTAGTTTTCCTCCGCTCTAACCCCGCTTTTCTTGGTTTTCCTCCGCTCTAATCCCGCTTTTTTTGTTTTTCCTCCACTCTAACCCCGCTTTTCTTGGTTTTCCTCGGCTCTAATCCCGCTTTTCTTGGTTTTCCTCTGCTTTAACTTCACTTTTTTTGTTTTTCCTCCGCTCTAACCCCGCTTTTCTTGGTTTTCCTTCGCTCCAATCCCGCTTTTCTTAGTTTTCCTCCACTCTAACCCCGCTTTTCTTGGTTTTTCTCAGCTCTAACCCCGCTTTTCTTGATTTTCCTTCGCTCTAACCTTGTTTTCTTGGTTTTCCTCCGCTCTAACATCGCTTTTCTTGGTTTTCCTAATCTCTAATCTCACTTTTCTTGGTTTTCCTCTGCTGTAACATAGCTTTTCTTGAATTTCCTCCTCTCTGACCCCGCTTTTCTTGGTTTTCCTCTGCTCTAACTTCACTTTTTTTGTTTTTCCTCCGCTCTAACCCTGCTTTTCTTGGTTTTCCTTCACTCAAAGCCCGCTTTTCTTGGTTGTCCTCCGCTCTAACTTCGATTTTCTTTGTTTTCCTGTGCTCTATCCCTGCTTTTCTTGGTTTTCCTTTGCTCTAACTTCGCTTTTCTTGGTTTTCCTGCGCTCTAACTTCGCTTTTCTTGGTTTACCTTTGCTCTAACCCCGCTTTTCTTGGCTTTCCTTTGCTCTAACTTGGCTTTTCTTGGCTTTCTTGCGCTCTAACCCCATTTTTCTTGGTTTTTCTTCGCTATAAGCCCGCTTTTCTTGGGTTTCCTCCACTCTAACCCCGCTTTTTTTGGTTTTCCTCCTATCTAACCTTGCTTTTCTTGGTTTTCCTCCACTCTAGCCCATCTTTTCTTGATTTTCCTATGCTCTAACCCCATTTTTCTTGGTTTTCCTCCGCTCTAACCCCGTTTCTCTTGGTTTTCCTTCGCTCCAACCCCGCTTTTCTTGGTTTTCATCCGCTCTAACCCCTCTTTTCTTGGATATCATCCATTCTAACCCCGCTTTACTCGGTTTTCCTCTGCTCTAACTTCGCTTTTCTTGCTTTTCCTCCGCTCTAACCCTGCTTTCATGGTTTTCGTCTGCTGTAACCCTACTTTTCTTGGTTTTCCTCTGCGCTAACTTCGTCTCTCTTGGTTTTCCTCCGCTCTAACCTCGCCGTTGGTTTTCCTCCGCTGTAACCCCGTCTTTCTTGGTTTTCCTCCACTCTAACTTCGCTATTCTTCGTTTTCCTCCGCTCTAACTTCACTTTTTTTGTTTTTCCTCCGCTCTAACCCCTCTTTTCTTGGTGTTCCTCCACTCTAATCCCGCTTTTCTTGGTTTTCCTCCGCTCTAACCCCGCTTTTCTTGGATTTCATCCATTCTAACCCTGCTTTTCTCTATTTTCCTCCGCTCTAACTTCGATTTTCTTGCTTTTCCTCTGCTCTAACCCCGCTTTTCATGGATTTCCTCTGCTGTAACCCCGCCATTCTTGGTTTTCCTCTGCGCTAACTTCGTCCCTCTTGGATTTCCTCATTTCTAACCTCGCCATTCTTGGTTTTCCTCCGCTGTAACCCCGTCTTTCTTGGTTTTCCTCTGCTCTAACTTCGCTATTCTTAGTTTTCCTCCGCTCTAACCCCGCTTTTCTTGGTTTTCCTCCGCTCTAATCCCGCTTTTTTTGTTTTTCCTCCACTCTAACCCCGCTTTTCTTGGTTTTCCTCGGCTCTAATCCCGCTTTTCTTGGTTTTCCTCTGCTTTAACTTCACTTTTTTTGTTTTTCCTCCGCTCTAACCCCGCTTTTCTTGGTTTTCCTTCGCTCCAATCCCGCTTTTCTTAGTTTTCCTCCACTCTAACCCCGCTTTTCTTGGTTTTTCTCAGCTCTAACCCCGCTTTTCTTGATTTTCCTTCGCTCTAACCTTGTTTTCTTGGTTTTCCTCCGCTCTAACATCGCTTTTCTTGGTTTTCCTAATCTCTAATCTCACTTTTCTTGGTTTTCCTCTGCTGTAACATAGCTTTTCTTGAATTTCCTCCTCTCTGACCCCGCTTTTCTTGGTTTTCCTCTGCTCTAACTTCACTTTTTTTGTTTTTCCTCCGCTCTAACCCTGCTTTTCTTGGTTTTCCTTCACTCAAAGCCCGCTTTTCTTGGTTGTCCTCCGCTCTAACTTCGATTTTCTTTGTTTTCCTGTGCTCTATCCCTGCTTTTCTTGGTTTTCCTTTGCTCTAACTTCGCTTTTCTTGGTTTTCCTGCGCTCTAACTTCGCTTTTCTTGGTTTACCTTTGCTCTAACCCCGCTTTTCTTGGCTTTCCTTTGCTCTAACTTGGCTTTTCTTGGCTTTCCTGCGCTCTAACCCCATTTTTCTTGGTTTTTCTTCGCTATAAGCCCGCTTTTCTTGGTTTTCCTCCACTCTAACCCCGCTTTTTTTGGTTTTCCTCCTATCTAACCTTGCTTTTCTTGGTTTTCCTCCACTCTAGCCCATCTTTTCTTGATTTTCCTATGCTCTAACCCCATTTTTCTTGGTTTTCCTCCGCTCTAACCCCGTTTTTCTTGGTTTTCCTTCGCTCCAACCCCGCTTTTCTTGGTTTTCATCCGCTCTAACCCCTCTTTTCTTGGATATCATCCATTCTAACCCCGCTTTACTCGGTTTTCCTCTGCTCTAACTTCGCTTTTCTTGCTTTTCCTCCGCTCTAACCCTGCTTTCATGGTTTTCGTCTGCTGTAACCCTACTTTTCTTGGTTTTCCTCTGCGCTAACTTCGTCTCTCTTGGTTTTCCTCCGCTCTAACCTCGCCGTTGGTTTTCCTCCGCTGTAACCCCGTCTTTCTTGGTTTTCCTCCACTCTAACTTCGCTATTCTTCGTTTTCCTCCGCTCTAACTTCACTTTTTTTGTTTTTCCTCCGCTCTAACCCCTCTTTTCTTGGTGTTCCTCCACTCTAATCCCGCTTTTCTTGGTTTTCCTCCGCTCTAACCCCGCTTTTCTTGGATTTCATCCATTCTAACCCTGCTTTTCTCTATTTTCCTCCGCTCTAACTTCGATTTTCTTGCTTTTCCTCTGCTCTAACCCCGCTTTTCATGGATTTCCTCTGCTGTAACCCCGCCATTCTTGGTTTTCCTCTGCGCTAACTTCGTCCCTCTTGGATTTCCTCATTTCTAACCTCGCCATTCTTGGTTTTCCTCCGCTGTAACCCCGTCTTTCTTGGTTTTCCTCTGCTCTAACTTCGCTATTCTTAGTTTTCCTCCGCTCTAACCCCGCTTTTCTTGGTTTTTTTCCGCTCTAATCCCGCTTTTTTTGTTTTTCCTCCACTCTAACCCCGCTTTTCTTGGTTTTCCTCGGCTCTAATCCCGCTTTTCTTGGTTTTCCTCTGCTTTAACTTCACTTTTTTTGTTTTTCCTCCGCTCTAACCCCGCTTTTCTTGGTTTTCCTTCGCTCCAATCCCGCTTTTCTTAGTTTTCCTCCACTCTAACCCCGCTTTTCTTGGTTTTTCTCAGCTCTAACCCCGCTTTTCTTGATTTTCCTTCGCTCTAACCTTGTTTTCTTGGTTTTCCTCCGCTCTAACATCGCTTTTCTTGGTTTTCCTAATCTCTAATCTCACTTTTCTTGGTTTTCCTCTGCTGTAACATAGCTTTTCTTGAATTTCCTCCTCTCTGACCCCGCTTTTCTTGGTTTTCCTCTGCTCTAACTTCACTTTTTTTGTTTTTCCTCCGCTCTAACCCTGCTTTTCTTGGTTTTCCTTCACTCAAAGCCCGCTTTTCTTGGTTGTCCTCCGCTCTAACTTCGATTTTCTTTGTTTTCCTGTGCTCTATCCCCGCTTTTCTTGGTTTTCCTTTGCTCTAACTTCGCTTTTCTTGGTTTTCCTCCGCTCTAACTTCGCTTTTCTTGGTTTACCTTTGTTCTAACCCCGCTTTTCTTGGCTTTCCTTTGCTCTAACTTGGCTTTTCTTGGCTTTCCTGCGCTCTAACCCCATTTTTCTTGGTTTTTCTTCGCTATAAGCCCGCTTTTCTTGGTTTTCCTCCACTCTAACCCCGCTTTTTTTGGTTTTCCTCCTATCTAACCTTGCTTTTCTTGGTTTTCCTCCACTCTAGCCCATCTTTTCTTGATTTTCCTATGCTCTAACCCCATTTTTCTTGGTTTTCCTCCGCTCTAACCCCGTTTCTCTTGGTTTTCCTCCGCTCCAACCCCGCTTTTCTTGGTTTTCATCCGCTCTAACCCCTCTTTTCTTGGATTTCATCCATTCTAACCCCGCTTTACTCGGTTTTCCTCCGCTCTAACTTCGCTTTTCTTGCTTTTCCTCCGCTCTAACCCTGCTTTCATGGTTTTCGTCTGCTGTAACCCTACTTTTCTTGGTTTTCCTCTGCGCTAACTTCGTCTCTCTTGGTTTTCCTCCGCTCTAACCTCGCCGTTGGTTTTCCTCCGCTGTAACCCAGCTTTTCTTGTTTTTCCTCCGCTCTAACTTCGCTTTTCTTTGTTTTCCTCCACTCTCGCCCAGCTTTTCTTGATTTTCCTCTGATCTAACCTTGTTTTTTTGGTTTTCCTCCGCTCTAACCCCGTTTTTCTTGGTTTTCCTCCGCTCCAACCCCGCTTTTCTTGGTTTTCATCCGCTCTAACCCCGCTTTTCTTGGATTTCATCCATCCTAACCCAACTTGTCTTGGTTTTTCTCCTCTCTAACTTCGCTTTTCTTGGTTTTCCTCCGCTCTAACGCCGCTTTTCTTGGTTTTCCTTTGCTCTAATTTGGCTTTTCTTGCTTTTCCTGCGCTTTAACCTTCTTTTCATGGTATTCCTCCGCTCTAACTTCGATTTTCTTGGCTTTCCTCCGCTCTAATTCCGCTTCTCTTGGTTTTCCTTTGCTCTAACCTCGCTTCTCTTGGTTTCCTTACCTTTAACCTTGCTTTTCTTGGTTTTCCTCCACTCTAACCCCGCTTTTCTTGATTTTCCTCCAATCTAACCACGCTTTTCTTGGTTTTCCTCCGCTCTAACCCCGCTTTTCTTGGTTTTTCTCAGCTCTAACCCCGCTTTTCTTGATTTTTCTCAGATTTAACTTCGCTTTTTTTGGTTTTCCTCCGCTCTAACTTCGTTTTTCTTGGTTTTCCTCTGCTCCAACCCCTCTTTTCTTACTTTTCCTCCACTCTAGCCACACTTTTCTTGGTTTTCCTCCGCTCTAACCCCGCTTTTCTTGGTTTTTCTCAGCTCTAACCCCGCTTTTCTTGATTTTTCTCCACTCTAATCCCGCTTTTCTTGGATTTCATCCATCCTAACCCCACTTGTCTTGGTTTTTATCCGCTCTAACTTAGCTTTTCTTGGTTTTCATCCGCTCTAACTTCGCTTTTCTTGGTTTTCCTCCGCTCTAACTATGCTTTTCTTGGTTTTCTTTTGCTCTAATTTGGCTTTTCTTGTATATCCTGCGCTTTAACCATCTTTTCATGGTATTCCTCCACTCTAACTTCGCTTTTCTTGGTTTTCCTCCGCTCTAACCCCGCTTTTCATAGTTTTCCTCTGCTGTAACCCTACTTTTCTTGGTTTTCCTCCGCTCTTACTTCGTCTCTCTTGGTTTTCTTCCGATCTAACCCCTCTTTTCTTAGTTTTCCTCCACTCTAACCACGCTTTTCTTGGTTTTCCTCCGCTCTAACCCCGCTTTTCTTGGTTTTTCTCAGCTCTGATCCCGCTTTTCTTGATTTTCCTCCGCTCTAACCTTGTTTTCTTGGTTTTCCTCCGCTCTAACATCGCTTTTCTTGGTTTTCCTAATCTCTAATCTCACTTTTCTTGGTTTTCCTCTGCTGTAACATAGCTTTTCTTGATTTTCCTGCTCTCTGACCCTGCTTTTCTTGGTTTTCCTCCGCTCTAAATTCACTTCTTTTGTTTTTCCTCCGCTCTAACCCCGTCTTTCTTTGTTTTCCTTCGCTCAAAGCCCGGTTTTCTTGGTTTTCATCCGCTCTAACCCAGCTTTTCTTGGATTTCCTCCGCTCTATACCCGCTTTTCTTGGTTTTCATCCGCTCTATCTTCTCTTTTCTTGGTTTATCTCCGCTCTAACCCCGCTTTTCTTTGTTTTCCTGTGCTCTATCCCCGCTTTTCTTGGTTTTCCTCCGCTCTAACTTTGCTTTTCTTGGTTTTCCTCTGCTCTAACTTCGCTTTTCTTGGTTTAACTTTGCTCTAACCCCGCTTTTCTTGGCTTTCCTTTGCTCTAACTTGGCTTTTCTTGGTTTTCCTGCGCTCTCACCCCATTTTTCTTGGTTTTTCTTTGCTCTGAGCCAGCTTTTCTTGTTTTTCCTCCGCTCTAACTTCGCTTTTCTTTGTTTTCCTCCACTCTCGCCCAGCTTTTCTTGATTTTCCTCTGCTCTAACCTTGTTTTTTTGGTTTTCCTCCGCTCTAACCCCGTTTTTCTTGGTTTTCCTCCGCTCCAACCCCGCTTTTCTTGGTTTTCATCCGCTCTAACCCCGCTTTTCTTGGATTTCATCCATCCTAACCCAACTTGTCTTGGTTTTTCTCGTCTCTAACTTTGATTTTCTTGGTTTTCATTTGCTCTAACTTCGATTTTCTTGGTTTTCCTCCGCTCTAATTCCGCTTCTCTTGGTTTTCCTTTGCTCTAACCTCGCTTCTCTTGGTTTCCATACATTTAACCTTGCTTTTCTTGGTTTTCCTCTGCTCTAAGCCCGCTTTTCTTGGTTTTCCTCCGCTCTAACCCCGCTTTTCTTGATTTTCCTCCAACCTAACCACGCTTTTCTTGGTTTTCCTCCGCTCTAACCCCGCTTTTCTTGGTTTTTCTCAGCTCTAACCCCGCTTTTCTTGATTTTTCTCCGCTCTAACTTCGCTTTTCTTGGTTTTCCTCCGCTCTAACTTCGTCTCTCTTGGTTTTCCTCCGCTCTAACCTCGCCATTCTTGTTTTTCCTCCGCTCTAACCCCTCTTTTCTTGGTTTTCCTCCGCTCTAATCCCGCTTTTCTTTGTTTTCCTCCGCTCTAACCCCGCTTTTCTTGGATTTCATCCATTCTTACCCCGCTTTTCTCTATTTTCCTCTGCTCTAACTTCGATTTTCTTGCTTTTCCTCTGCTCTAACCCCGCTTTTCATGGATTTCCTCTGCTGTAACCCCGCTTTTCTTGGATTTCCTCTGCGCTAACTTCGTCCCTCTTGGATTTCCTCATTTCTAACCTCGCCATTCCTGGTTTTCCTCCGCTGTAACCCCTGTCTTTCTTGGTTTTCCTCCGCTCTAACTTCGCTATTTGTCGTTTTCCTCCGCTCTAACCCCGCTTTTCTTGGTTTTCCTCCGCTCTAATCCCGCTTTTTTTGTTTTTCCTCCATTCTAACCCCGCTTTTCTTGGTTTTCCTCGGCTCTAATCCCGCTTTTCTTGGTTTTCCTCCGCTCTAACCCCGCTTTTCTTGGCTTTTCTCAGCTCTGACCCCGCTTTTCTTGATTTTCCTCTGCTCTAACCTTGTTTTCTTGGTTTTCCTCCGCTCTAACCTTGTCTTTCTTTGTTTTCCTCCGCTCTAATCTCACTTTTCTTGGTTTTGCTCTGCTGTAACCCTGCTTTTCTTGGTTTTCCTCCGCTCTAAGCGTTCTTTTCTTGGCTGTCCTCCGCTCTAACTTCGATTTTCTTGGTTTACCTCCGCTCTATCCCCGCTTTTCTTGGTTTTCATCCGCTCTAACTTCTCTTTTCTTGGTTTATCTCCTCTCTGACCCCGCTTTTCTTGGTTTTCCTCCGCTCTAACTTTGCTTTTCTTGGTTTTCCTCCGCTCTAACTTCGCTTTTCTTGGTTTTCCTTTGCTCTAACTTGGATTTTCTTGGTTTTCCTTTGCTCTAACTCGGATTTTCTTGGTTTTCCTGTGCTCTAACCCCACTTTTCTTGGTTTTCCTCCGCTCTAAGCCCGCTTTTCTTTATTTTCCTCTGCTCTAATCTCGTTTTTTTGGTTTTCCTATGCTCTAACCCCATTTTTCTTGGTTTTCCTCCGCTCTATCCCCGCTTTTCTTGGTTTTCCTGTGATCTTACTTCTCTTTTCTTGGTTTATTTCCGCTCTAACACCGCTTTCTTGGTTTTCCTCTGCTCTAACCCCGCTTTTCTTGTTTTTCCTCCATGCTAACTTCACTTTTCTTGTTTTTCCTGCAATCGAACCTCGCTTTTTTTGGTTTTCGTCCGATCTGACCCCGCTTTACTTGGTTTTCCTCTGCTCTAACCCCACTTTTATTTGCTTTCTCAGCTCTGACCCCGCTTTTCTTGATTTTCCTTCGCTCTAACCTTGTTTTCTTGGTTTTCCTCCGCTCTAACATCGCTTTTCTTGGTTTTCCTAATCTCTACTCTCACTTTTCTTGGTTTTCCTCTGCTGTAACATAGCTTTTCTTGATTTTCCTCCTCTCTGACCCCGCTTTTCTTGGTTTTCCTCTGCTTTAACTTCACTTTTTTTGTTTTTCCTCCTCTCTAACCCCGCTTTTCTTGGTTTTCCTTCACTCAAAGCCCGCTTTTCTTGGTTGTCCTCCGCTCTAACTTCGATTTTCTTTGTTTTCCTGTGCTCTATCCCCACTTTTCTTGGTTTTCCTCCGCTCTAACTTCGCTTTTCTTGGTTTACCTTTGCTCTAACCCCGCTTTTCTTGGCTTTCCTTTGCTCTAACTTGGCTTTTCTTGGCTTTCCTGCGCTCTAACCCCATTTTTCTTGGTTTCTCTTCGCTATAAGCCCGCTTTTCTTGGTTTTCCTCCACTCTAACCCCGCTTTTTTTGGTTTTCCTCCTATCTAACCTTGCTTTTCTTGGTTTTCCTCCACTCTAGCCCATCTTTTCTTGATTTTCCTATGCTCTAACCCCATTTTTCTTGGTTTTCCTCCGCTCTAACCCCGTTTTTCTTGGTTTTCTTCCGCTCCAACCCCGCTTTTCTTGGTTTTCATCCGCTCTAACCCCTCTTTTCTTGGATATCATCCATTCTAACCCCGCTTTACTCGGTTTTCCTCTGCTCTAACTTCGCTTTTCTTGCTTTTCCTCCGCTCTAACCTTGCTTTCATGGTTTTCCTCTGCTGTAACCCTACTTTTCTTGGTTTTCCTCTGCGCTAACTTCGTCTCTCTTGGTTTTCCTCCGCTCTAACTTCGCCGTTGTTTTTCCTCCGCTGTAACCCCGTCTTTCTTGGTTTTCCTCCACTCTAACTTCGCTATTCTTCGTTTTCCTCCGCTCTAACTTCACTTTTTTTGTTTTTCCTCCGCTCTAACCCCTCTTTTCTTGGTGTTCCTCCGCTCTAATCCCGCTTTTCTTGGTTTTCCTCCGCTCTAACCCCGCTTTTCTTGGATTTCATCCATTCTAACCCTGCTTTTCTCTATTTTCCTCCGCTCTAACTTCGATTTTCTTGCTTTTCCTCTGCTCTAACCCCGCTTTTCATGGATTTCCTCTGCTGTAACCCCGCCATTCTTGGTTTTCCTCTGCGCTAACTTCGTCCCTCTTGGATTTCCTCATTTCTAACCTCGCCATTCTTGGTTTTCCTCCGCTGTAACCCCGTCTTTCTTGGTTTTCCTCTGCTCTAACTTCGCTATTCTTAGTTTTCCTCCGCTCTAACCCCGCTTTTCTTGGTTTTTCTTCGCTATAAGCCCGCTTTTCTTGGTTTTCCTCCACTCTAACCCCGCTTTTTTTGGTTTTCCTCCTATCTAACCTTGCTTTTCTTGGTTTTCCTCCACTCTAGCCCATCTTTTCTTGATTTTCCTATGCTCTAGCCCCATTTTTCTTGGTTTTCCTCCGCTCTAACCCCGTTTCTCTTGGTTTTCCTCCGCTCCAACCCCGCTTTTCTTGGTTTTCATCCGCTCTAACCCCTCTTTTCTTGGATTTCATCCATTCTAACCCCGCTTTACTCGGTTTTCCTCCGCTCTATCTTCGCTTTTCTTGCTTTTCCTCCGCTCTAACCCTGCTTTCATGGTTTTCGTCTGCTGTAACCCTACTTTTCTTGGTTTTCCTCTGCGCTAACTTCGTCTCTCTTGGTTTTCCTCCGCTCTAACCTCGCCGTTGGTTTTCCTCCGCTGTAACCCAGCTTTTCTTGTTTTTCCTCCGCTCTAACTTCGCTTTTCTTTGTTTTCCTCCACTCTCGCCCAGCTTTTCTTGATTTTCCTCTGATCTAACCTTGTTTTTTTGGTTTTCCTCCGCTCTAACCCCGTTTTTCTTGGTTTTCCTCCGCTCCAACCCCGCTTTTCTTGGTTTTCATCCGCTCTAACCCCGCTTTTCTTGGATTTCATCCATCCTAACCCAACTTGTCTTGGTTTTTCTCCTCTCTAACTTCGCTTTTCTTGGTTTTCCTCCGCTCTAACGCCGCTTTTCTTGGTTTTCCTTTGCTCTAATTTGGCTTTTCTTGCTTTTCCTGCGCTTTAACCTTCTTTTCATGGTATTCCTCCGCTCTAACTTCGATTTTCTTGGCTTTCCTCCGCTCTAATTCCGCTTCTCTTGGTTTTCCTTTGCTCTAACCTCGCTTCTCTTGGTTTCCTTACATTTAACCTTGCTTTTCTTGGTTTTCCTCCACTCTAACCCCGCTTTTCTTGATTTTCCTCCAATCTAACCACGCTTTTCTTGGTATTCCTCCGCTCTAACCCCGCTTTTCTTGGTTTTTCTCAGCTCTAACCCCGCTTTTCTTGATTTTTCTCAGATTTAACTTCGGTTTTTTTGGTTTTCCTCCGCTCTAACTTCGTTTTTCTTGGTTTTCCTCTGCTCCAACCCCTCTTTTCTTACTTTTCCTCCACTCTAGCCACACTTTTCTTGGTTTTCCTCCGCTCTAACCCCGCTTTTCTTGGTTTTTCTCAGCTCTAACCCCGCTTTTCTTGATTTTTCTCCGCTCTAACTTCGCTTTTCTTGGTTTTCCTCCGCTCTAACTTCGCTTTTCTTGGTTTTCCTAATCTCTAATCTCACTTTTCTTGGTTTTCCTCTGCTGTAACATAGCTTTTCTTGATTTTCCTCCTTTCTGACCCCGCTTTTCTTGGTTTTCCTCTGCTCTAACTTCACTTATTTTGTTTTTCCTCCGCTCTAACCCTGCTTTTCTTGGTTTTCCTTCACTCAAAGCCCGCTTTTCTTGGTTTATCTCCGCTCTAACCCCGCTTTTCTTTGTTTTCCTGTGCTCTATCCCCGCTTTTCTTGGTTTTCCTCCGCTCTAACTTTGTTTTTCTTGGTTTTCCTCTGCTCTAACTTCGCTTTTCTTGGTTTAACTTTGCTCTAACCCCGCTTTTCTTGGCTTTCCTTTGCTCTAACTTGGCTTTTCTTGGTTTTCCTGCGCTCTCACCCCATTTTTCTTGGTTTTTCTTTGCTCTGAGCCAGCTTTTCTTGTTTTTCCTCCGCTCTAACTTCGCTTTTCTTTGTTTTCCTCCACTCTCGCCCAGCTTTTCTTGATTTTCCTCTGCTCTAACCTTGTTTTTTTGGTTTTCCTCCGCTCTAACCCCGTTTTTCTTGGTTTTCCTCCGCTCCAACCCCGCTTTTCTTGGTTTTCATCCGCTCTAACCCCGCTTTTCTTGGATTTCATCCATCCTAACCCAACTTGTCTTGGTTTTTCTCCACTCTAACTTTGATTTTCTTGGTTTTCATTTGCTCTAACTTCGATTTTCTTGGTTTTCCTCCGCTCTAATTCCGCTTCTCTTGGTTTTCCTTTGCTCTAACCTCGCTTCTCTTGGTTTCCATACATTTAACCTTGCTTTTCTTGGTTTTCCTCTGCTCTAAGCCCGCTTTTCTTGGTTTTCCTCCGCTCTAACCCCGCTTTTCTTGATTTTCCTCCAACCTAACCACGCTTTTCTTGGTTTTCCTCCGCTCTAACCCCGCTTTTCTTGGTTTTTCTCAGCTCTAACCCCGCTTTTCTTGATTTTTCTCCGCTCTAACTTCGCTTTTCTTGGTTTTCCTCCGCTCTAACTTCGTCTCTCTTGGTTTTCCTCCGCTCTAACCTCGCCATTCTTGTTTTTCCTCCGCTCTAACCCCTCTTTTCTTGGTTTTCCTCCGCTCTAATCCCGCTTTTCTTTGTTTTCCTCCGCTCTAACCCCGCTTTTCTTGGATTTCATCCATTCTTACCCCGCTTTTCTCTATTTTCCTCCGCTCTAACTTCGATTTTCTTGCTTTTCCTCTGCTCTAACCCCGCTTTTCATGGATTTCCTCTGCTGTAACCCCGCTTTTCTTGGATTTCCTCTGCGCTAACTTCGTCCCTCTTGGATTTCCTCATTTCTAACCTCGCCATTCCTGGTTTTCCTCCGCTGTAACCCCTGTCTTTCTTGGTTTTCCTCCGCTCTAACTTCGCTATTTGTCGTTTTCCTCCGCTCTAACCCCGCTTTTCTTGGTTTTCCTCCGCTCTAATCCCGCTTTTTTTGTTTTTCCTCCATTCTAACCCCGCTTTTCTTGGTTTTCCTCGGCTCTAATCCCGCTTTTCTTGGTTTTCCTCCGCTCTAACCCTGCTTTTCTTGGCTTTTCTCAGCTCTGACCCCGCTTTTCTTTGTTTTCCTCCGCTCTAACCCCGCTTTTCTTGGATTTCATCCATTCTTACCCCGCTTTTCTCTATTTTCCTCCGCTCTAACTTCGATTTTCTTGCTTTTCCTCTGCTCTAACCCCGCTTTTCATGGATTTCCTCTGCTGTAACCCCGCTTTTCTTGGATTTCCTCTGCGCTAACTTCGTCCCTCTTGGATTTCCTCATTTCTAACCTCGCCATTCCTGGTTTTCCTCCGCTGTAACCCCTGTCTTTCTTGGTTTTCCTCCGCTCTAACTTCGCTATTTGTCGTTTTCCTCCGCTCTAACCCCGCTTTTCTTGGTTTTACTCCGCTCTAATCCCGCTTTTTTTGATTTTCCTCCATTCTAACCCCGCTTTTCTTGGTTTTCCTCGGCTCTAATCCCGCTTTTCTTGGTTTTCCTCCGCTCTAACCCCGCTTTTCTTGGCTTTTCTCAGCTCTGACCCCGCTTTTCTTGATTTTCCTCTGCTCTAACCTTGTTTTCTTGGTTTTCCTCCGCTCTAACCTTGTCTTTCTTTGTTTTCCTCCGCTCTAATCTCACTTTTCTTGGTTTTGCTCTGCTGTAACCCTGCTTTTCTTGGTTTTCCTCCGCTCTAAGCGTTCTTTTCTTGGCTGTCCTCCGCTCTAACTTCGATTTTCTTGGTTTACCTCCGCTCTATCCCCGCTTTTCTTGGTTTTCATCCGCTCTAACTTCTCTTTTCTTGGTTTATCTCCTCTCTGACCCCGCTTTTCTTGGTTTTCCTCCGCTCTAACTTTGCTTTTCTTGGTTTTCCTCCGCTCTAACTTCGCTTTTCTTGGTTTTCCTTTGCTCTAACTTGGATTTTCTTGGTTTTCCTTTGCTCTAACTCGGATTTTCTTGGTTTTCCTGTGCTCTAACCCCACTTTTCTTGGTTTTCCTCCGCTCTAAGCCCGCTTTTCTTTATTTTCCTCTGCTCTAATCTCGTTTTTTTGGTTTTCCTATGCTCTAACCCCATTTTTCTTGGTTTTCCTCCGCTCTATCCCCGCTTTTCTTGGTTTTCCTGTGATCTTACTTCTCTTTTCTTGGTTTATTTCCGCTCTAACACCGCTTTCTTGGTTTTCCTCTGCTCTAACCCCGCTTTTCTTGTTTTTCCTCCATGCTAACTTCACTTTTCTTGTTTTTCCTGCAATCGAACCTCGCTTTTTTTGGTTTTCGTCCGATCTGACCCCGCTTTACTTGGTTTTCCTCTGCTCTAACCCCACTTTTATTTGCTTTCTCAGCTCTGACCCCGCTTTTCTTGATTTTCCTTCGCTCTAACCTTGTTTTCTTGGTTTTCCTCCGCTCTAACATCGCTTTTCTTGGTTTTCCTAATCTCTACTCTCACTTTTCTTGGTTTTCCTCTGCTGTAACATAGCTTTTCTTGATTTTCCTCCTCTCTGACCCCGCTTTTCTTGGTTTTCCTCTGCTTTAACTTCACTTTTTTTGTTTTTCCTCCTCTCTAACCCCGCTTTTCTTGGTTTTCCTTCACTCAAAGCCCGCTTTTCTTGGTTGTCCTCCGCTCTAACTTCGATTTTCTTTGTTTTCCTGTGCTCTATCCCCGCTTTTCTTGGTTTTCCTCCGCTCTAACTTCGCTTTTCTTGGTTTTCCTCCGCTCTAACTTCGCTTTTCTTGGTTTTCCTAATCTCTAATCTCACTTTTCTTGGTTTTCCTCTGCTGTAACATAGCTTTTCTTGATTTTCCTCCTCTCTGACCCCGCTTTTCTTGGTTTTCCTCTGCTCTAACTTCACTTTTTTTGTTTTTCCTCCGCTCTAACCCTGCTTTTCTTGGTTTTCCTTCACTCAAAGCCCGCTTTTCTTGGTTGTCCTCCGCTCTAACTTCGATTTTCTTTGTTTTCCTGTGCTCTATCCCCGCTTTTCTTGGTTTTCCTTTGCTCTAACTTCGCTTTTCTTGGTTTTCCTCCGCTCTAACTTCGCTTTTCTTGGTTTACCTTTGCTCTAACCCCGCTTTTCTTGGCTTTCCTTTGCTCTAACTTGGCTTTTCTTGGCTTTCCTGCGCTCTAACCCCATTTTTCTTGGTTTCTCTTCGCTATAAGCCCGCTTTTCTTGGTTTTCCTCCACTCTAACCCCGCTTTTTTTGGTTTTCCTCCTATCTAACCTTGCTTTTCTTGGTTTTCCTCCACTCTAGCCCATCTTTTCTTGATTTTCCTATGCTCTAACCCCATTTTTCTTGGTTTTCCTCCGCTCTAACCCCGTTTTTCTTGGTTTTCTTCCGCTCCAACCCCGCTTTTCTTGGTTTTCATCCGCTCTAACCCCTCTTTTCTTGGATATCATCCATTCTAACCCCGCTTTACTCGGTTTTCCTCTGCTCTAACTTCGCTTTTCTTGCTTTTCCTCCGCTCTAACCCTGCTTTCATGGTTTTCCTCTGCTGTAACCCTACTTTTCTTGGTTTTCCTCTGCGCTAACTTCGTCTCTCTTGGTTTTCCTCCGCTCTAACTTCGCCGTTGGTTTTCCTCCGCTGTAACCCCGTCTTTCTTGGTTTTCCTCCACTCTAACTTCGCTATTCTTCGTTTTCCTCCGCTCTAACTTCACTTTTTTTGTTTTTCCTCCGCTCTAACCCCTCTTTTCTTGGTGTTCCTCCGCTCTAATCCCGCTTTTCTTGGTTTTCCTCCGCTCTAACCCCGCTTTTCTTGGATTTCATCCATTCTAACCCTGCTTTTCTCTATTTTCCTCCGCTCTAACTTCGATTTTCTTGCTTTTCCTCTGCTCTAACCCCGCTTTTCATGGATTTCCTCTGCTGTAACCCCGCCATTCTTGGTTTTCCTCTGCGCTAACTTCGTCCCTCTTGGATTTCCTCATTTCTAACCTCGCCATTCTTGGTTTTCCTCCGCTGTAACCCCGTCTTTCTTGGTTTTCCTCTGCTCTAACTTCGCTATTCTTAGTTTTCCTCCGCTCTAACCCCGCTTTTCTTGGTTTTTCTTCGCTATAAGCCCGCTTTTCTTGGTTTTCCTCCACTCTAACCCCGCTTTTTTTGGTTTTCCTCCTATCTAACCTTGCTTTTCTTGGTTTTCCTCCACTCTAGCCCATCTTTTCTTGATTTTCCTATGCTCTAACCCCATTTTTCTTGGTTTTCCTCCGCTCTAACCCCGTTTCTCTTGGTTTTCCTCCGCTCCAACCCCGCTTTTCTTGGTTTTCATCCGCTCTAACCCCTCTTTTCTTGGATTTCATCCATTCTAACCCCGCTTTACTCGGTTTTCCTCCGCTCTAACTTCGCTTTTCTTGCTTTTCCTCCGCTCTAACCCTGCTTTCATGGTTTTCCTCTGCTGTAACCCTACTTTTCTTGGTTTTCCTCTGCGCTAACTTCGTCTCTCTTGGTTTTCCTCCGCTCTAACCTCGCCGTTGGTTTTCCTCCGCTGTAACCCAGCTTTTCTTGTTTTTCCTCCGCTCTAACTTCGCTTTTCTTTGTTTTCCTCCACTCTCGCCCAGCTTTTCTTGATTTTCCTCTGCTCTAACCTTGTTTTTTTGGTTTTCCTCCGCTCTAACCCCGTTTTTCTTGGTTTTCCTCCGCTCCAACCCCGCATTTCTAGTTTTCATCCGCTCTAACCCCGCTTTTCTTGGATTTCATCCATCCTAACCCAACTTGTCTTGGTTTTTCTCCTCTCTAACTTCGCTTTTCTTGGTTTTCCTCCGCTCTAACGCCGCTTTTCTTGGTTTTCCTTTGCTCTAATTTGGCTTTTCTTGCTTTTCCTGCGCTTTAACCTTCTTTTCATGGTATTCCTCCGCTCTAACTTCGATTTTCTTGGCTTTCCTCCGCTCTAATTCCGCTTCTCTTGGTTTTCCTTTGCTCTAACCTCGCTTCTCTTGGTTTCCTTACCTTTAACCTTGCTTTTCTTGGTTTTCCTCCACTCTAACCCCGCTTTTCTTGATTTTCCTCCAATCTAACCACGCTTTTCTTGGTTTTCCTTCGCTCTAACCCCGCTTTTCTTGGTTTTTCTCAGCTCTAACCCCGCTTTTCTTGATTTTTCTCAGATTTAACTTCGCTTTTTTTGGTTTTCCTCCGCTCTAACTTCGTTTTTCTTGGTTTTCCTCTGCTCCAACCCCTCTTTTCTTACTTTTCCTCCACTCTAGCCACACTTTTCTTGGTTTTCCTCCGCTCTAACCCCGCTTTTCTTGGTTTTTCTCAGCTCTAACCCCGCTTTTCTTGATTTTTCTCCGCTCTAACTTCGCTTTTCTTGGTTTTCCTCCGCTCTAACTTCGCTTTTCTTGGTTTTCCTAATCTCTAATCTCACTTTTCTTGGTTTTCCTCTGCTGTAACATAGCTTTTCTTGATTTTCCTCCTTTCTGACCCCGCTTTTCTTGGTTTTCCTCTGCTCTAACTTCACTTATTTTGTTTTTCCTCCGCTCTAACCCTGCTTTTCTTGGTTTTCCTTCACTCAAAGCCCGCTTTTCTTGGTTTATCTCCGCTCTAACCCCGCTTTTCTTTGTTTTCCTGTGCTCTATCCCCGCTTTTCTTGGTTTTCCTCCGCTCTAACTTTGCTTTTCTTGGTTTTCCTCTGCTCTAACTTCGCTTTTCTTGGTTTAACTTTGCTCTAACCCCGCTTTTCTTGGCTTTCCTTTGCTCTAACTTGGCTTTTCTTGGTTTTCCTGCGCTCTCACCCCATTTTTCTTGGTTTTTCTTTGCTCTGAGCCAGCTTTTCTTGTTTTTCCTCCGCTCTAACTTCGCTTTTCTTTGTTTTCCTCCACTCTCGCCCAGCTTTTCTTGATTTTCCTCTGCTCTAACCTTGTTTTTTTGGTTTTCCTCCGCTCTAACCCCGTTTTTCTTGGTTTTCCTCCGCTCCAACCCCGCTTTTCTTGGTTTTCATCCGCTCTAACCCCGCTTTTCTTGGATTTCATCCATCCTAACCCAACTTGTCTTGGTTTTTCTCCACTCTAACTTTGATTTTCTTGGTTTTCATTTGCTCTAACTTCGATTTTCTTGGTTTTCCTCCGCTCTAATTCCGCTTCTCTTGGTTTTCCTTTGCTCTAACCTCGCTTCTCTTGGTTTCCATACATTTAACCTTGCTTTTCTTGGTTTTCCTCTGCTCTAAGCCCGCTTTTCTTGGTTTTCCTCCGCTCTAACCCCGCTTTTCTTGATTTTCCTCCAACCTAACCACGCTTTTCTTGGTTTTCCTCCGCTCTAACCCCGCTTTTCTTGGTTTTTCTCAGCTCTAACCCCGCTTTTCTTGATTTTTCTCCGCTCTAACTTCGCTTTTCTTGGTTTTCCTCCGCTCTAACTTCGTCTCTCTTGGTTTTCCTCCGCTCTAACCTCGCCATTCTTGTTTTTCCTCCGCTCTAACCCCTCTTTTCTTGGTTTTCCTCCGCTCTAATCCCGCTTTTCTTTGTTTTCCTCCGCTCTAACCCCGCTTTTCTTGGATTTCATCCATTCTTACCCCGCTTTTCTCTATTTTCCTCCGCTCTAACTTCGATTTTCTTGCTTTTCCTCTG
Organism: Coturnix japonica; assembly: GCF_054131305.1. NCBI lineage: Eukaryota > Metazoa > Chordata > Aves > Galliformes > Phasianidae > Coturnix > Coturnix japonica. The sequence goes on along the minus strand of NC_140666.1, from coordinate 4,067,851 downwards.
CTCTAACCCCGCTTTTCATGGATTTCCTCTGCTGTAACCCCGCTTTTCTTGGATTTCCTCTGCGCTAACTTCGTCCCTCTTGGATTTCCTCATTTCTAACCTCGCCATTCCTGGTTTTCCTCCGCTGTAACCCCTGTCTTTCTTGGTTTTCCTCCGCTCTAACTTCGCTATTTGTCGTTTTCCTCCGCTCTAACCCCGCTTTTCTTGGTTTTACTCCGCTCTAATCCCGCTTTTTTTGATTTTCCTCCATTCTAACCCCGCTTTTCTTGGTTTTCCTCGGCTCTAATCCCGCTTTTCTTGGTTTTCCTCCGCTCTAACCCCGCTTTTCTTGGCTTTTCTCAGCTCTGACCCCGCTTTTCTTGATTTTCCTCTGCTCTAACCTTGTTTTCTTGGTTTTCCTCCGCTCTAACCTTGTCTTTCTTTGTTTTCCTCCGCTCTAATCTCACTTTTCTTGGTTTTGCTCTGCTGTAACCCTGCTTTTCTTGGTTTTCCTCCGCTCTAAGCGTTCTTTTCTTGGCTGTCCTCCGCTCTAACTTCGATTTTCTTGGTTTACCTCCGCTCTATCCCCGCTTTTCTTGGTTTTCATCCGCTCTAACTTCTCTTTTCTTGGTTTATCTCCTCTCTGACCCCGCTTTTCTTGGTTTTCCTCCGCTCTAACTTTGCTTTTCTTGGTTTTCCTCCGCTCTAACTTCGCTTTTCTTGGTTTTCCTTTGCTCTAACTTGGATTTTCTTGGTTTTCCTTTGCTCTAACTCGGATTTTCTTGGTTTTCCTGTGCTCTAACCCCACTTTTCTTGGTTTTCCTCCGCTCTAAGCCCGCTTTTCTTTATTTTCCTCTGCTCTAATCTCGTTTTTTTGGTTTTCCTATGCTCTAACCCGATTTTCTTGGTTTTCCTCCGCTCTATCCCCGCTTTTCTTGGTTTTCCTGTGATCTTACTTCTCTTTTCTTGGTTTATTTCCGCTCTAACACCGCTTTCTTGGTTTTCCTCTGCTCTAACCCCGCTTTTCTTGTTTTTCCTCCATGCTAACTTCACTTTTCTTGTTTTTCCTGCAATCGAACCTCGCTTTTTTTGGTTTTCGTCCGATCTGACCCCGCTTTACTTGGTTTTCCTCTGCTCTAACCCCACTTTTATTTGCTTTCTCAGCTCTGACCCCGCTTTTCTTGATTTTCCTTCGCTCTAACCTTGTTTTCTTGGTTTTCCTCCGCTCTAACATCGCTTTTCTTGGTTTTCCTAATCTCTAATCTCACTTTTCTTGGTTTTCCTCTGCTGTAACATAGCTTTTCTTGATTTTCCTCCTTTCTGACCCCGCTTTTCTTGGTTTTCCTCTGCTCTAACTTCACTTATTTTGTTTTTCCTCCGCTCTAACCCTGCTTTTCTTGGTTTTCCTTCACTCAAAGCCCGCTTTTCTTGGTTTATCTCCGCTCTAACCCCGCTTTTCTTTGTTTTCCTGTGCTCTATCCCCGCTTTTCTTGGTTTTCCTCCGCTCTAACTTTGCTTTTCTTGGTTTTCCTCTGCTCTAACTTCGCTTTTCTTGGTTTAACTTTGCTCTAACCCCGCTTTTCTTGGCTTTCCTTTGCTCTAACTTGGCTTTTCTTGGTTTTCCTGCGCTCTCACCCCATTTTTCTTGGTTTTTCTTTGCTCTGAGCCAGCTTTTCTTGTTTTTCCTCCGCTCTAACTTCGCTTTTCTTTGTTTTCCTCCACTCTCGCCCAGCTTTTCTTGATTTTCCTCTGCTCTAACCTTGTTTTTTTGGTTTTCCTCCGCTCTAACCCCGTTTTTCTTGGTTTTCCTCCGCTCCAACCCCGCTTTTCTTGGTTTTCATCCGCTCTAACCCCGCTTTTCTTGGATTTCATCCATCCTAACCCAACTTGTCTTGGTTTTTCTCCACTCTAACTTTGATTTTCTTGGTTTTCATTTGCTCTAACTTCGATTTTCTTGGTTTTCCTCCGCTCTAATTCCGCTTCTCTTGGTTTTCCTTTGCTCTAACCTCGCTTCTCTTGGTTTCCATACATTTAACCTTGCTTTTCTTGGTTTTCCTCTGCTCTAAGCCCGCTTTTCTTGGTTTTCCTCCGCTCTAACCCCGCTTTTCTTGATTTTCCTCCAACCTAACCACGCTTTTCTTGGTTTTCCTCCGCTCTAACCCCGCTTTTCTTGGTTTTTCTCAGCTCTAACCCCGCTTTTCTTGATTTTTCTCCGCTCTAACTTCGCTTTTCTTGGTTTTCCTCCGCTCTAACTTCGTCTCTCTTGGTTTTCCTCCGCTCTAACCTCGCCATTCTTGTTTTTCCTCCGCTCTAACCCCTCTTTTCTTGGTTTTCCTCCGCTCTAATCCCGCTTTTCTTTGTTTTCCTCCGCTCTAACCCCGCTTTTCTTGGATTTCATCCATTCTTACCCCGCTTTTCTCTATTTTCCTCCGCTCTAACTTCGATTTTCTTGCTTTTCCTCTGCTCTAACCCCGCTTTTCATGGATTTCCTCTGCTGTAACCCCGCTTTTCTTGGATTTCCTCTGCGCTAACTTCGTCCCTCTTGGATTTCCTCATTTCTAACCTCGCCATTCCTGGTTTTCCTCCGCTGTAACCCCTGTCTTTCTTGGTTTTCCTCCGCTCTAACTTCGCTATTTGTCGTTTTCCTCCGCTCTAACCCCGCTTTTCTTGGTTTTACTCCGCTCTAATCCCGCTTTTTTTGATTTTCCTCCATTCTAACCCCGCTTTTCTTGGTTTTCCTCGGCTCTAATCCCGCTTTTCTTGGTTTTCCTCCGCTCTAACCCCGCTTTTCTTGGCTTTTCTCAGCTCTGACCCCGCTTTTCTTGATTTTCCTCTGCTCTAACCTTGTTTTCTTGGTTTTCCTCCGCTCTAACCTTGTCTTTCTTTGTTTTCCTCCGCTCTAATCTCACTTTTCTTGGTTTTGCTCTGCTGTAACCCTGCTTTTCTTGGTTTTCCTCCGCTCTAAGCGTTCTTTTCTTGGCTGTCCTCCGCTCTAACTTCGATTTTCTTGGTTTACCTCCGCTCTATCCCCGCTTTTCTTGGTTTTCATCCGCTCTAACTTCTCTTTTCTTGGTTTATCTCCTCTCTGACCCCGCTTTTCTTGGTTTTCCTCCGCTCTAACTTTGCTTTTCTTGGTTTTCCTCCGCTCTAACTTCGCTTTTCTTGGTTTTCCTTTGCTCTAACTTGGATTTTCTTGGTTTTCCTTTGCTCTAACTCGGATTTTCTTGGTTTTCCTGTGCTCTAACCCCACTTTTCTTGGTTTTCCTCCGCTCTAAGCCCGCTTTTCTTTATTTTCCTCTGCTCTAATCTCGTTTTTTTGGTTTTCCTATGCTCTAACCCGATTTTCTTGGTTTTCCTCCGCTCTATCCCCGCTTTTCTTGGTTTTCCTGTGATCTTACTTCTCTTTTCTTGGTTTATTTCCGCTCTAACACCGCTTTCTTGGTTTTCCTCTGCTCTAACCCCGCTTTTCTTGTTTTTCCTCCATGCTAACTTCACTTTTCTTGTTTTTCCTGCAATCGAACCTCGCGTTTTTTGGTTTTCGTCCGATCTGACCCCGCTTTACTTGGTTTTCCTCTGCTCTAACCCCACTTTTATTTGCTTTCTCAGCTCTGACCCCGCTTTTCTTGATTTTCCTTCGCTCTAACCTTGTTTTCTTGGTTTTCCTCCGCTCTAACATCGCTTTTCTTGGTTTTCCTAATCTCTACTCTCACTTTTCTTGGTTTTCCTCTGCTGTAACATAGCTTTTCTTGATTTTCCTCCTCTCTGACCCCGCTTTTCTTGGTTTTCCTCTGCTTTAACTTCACTTTTTTTGTTTTTCCTCCTCTCTAACCCAGCTTTTCTTGGTTTTCCTTCACTCAAAGCCCGCTTTTCTTGGTTGTCCTCCGCTCTAACTTCGATTTTCTTTGTTTTCCTGTGCTCTATCCCCGCTTTTCTTGGTTTTCCTCCGCTCTAACTTCGCTTTTCTTGGTTTTCCTCCGCTCTAACTTCGCTTTTCTTGGTTTTCCTAATCTCTAATCTCACTTTTCTTGGTTTTCCTCTGCTGTAACATAGCTTTTCTTGATTTTCCTCCTCTCTGACCCCGCTTTTCTTGGTTTTCCTCTGCTCTAACTTCACTTTTTTTGTTTTTCCTCCGCTCTAACCCTGCTTTTCTTGGTTTTCCTTCACTCAAAGCCCGCTTTTCTTGGTTGTCCTCCGCTCTAACTTCGATTTTCTTTGTTTTCCTGTGCTCTATCCTCGCTTTTCTTGGTTTTCCTCCGCTCTAACTTCGCTTTTCTTGGTTTTCCTCCGCTCTAACTTCGCTTTTCTTGGTTTACCTTTGCTCTAACCCCGCTTTTCTTGGCTTTCCTTTGCTCTAACTTGGCTTTTCTTGGCTTTCCTGCGCTCTAACCCCATTTTTCTTGGTTTCTCTTCGCTATAAGCCCGCTTTTCTTGGTTTTCCTCCACTCTAACCCCGCTTTTTTTGGTTTTCCTCCTATCTAACCTTGCTTTTCTTGGTTTTCCTCCACTCTAGCCCATCTTTTCTTGATTTTCCTATGCTCTAACCCCATTTTTCTTGGTTTTCCTCCGCTCTAACCCCGTTTTTCTTGGTTTTCTTCCGCTCCAACCCCGCTTTTCTTGGTTTTCATCCGCTCTAACCCCTCTTTTCTTGGATATCATCCATTCTAACCCCGCTTTACTCGGTTTTCCTCTGCTCTAACTTCGCTTTTCTTGCTTTTCCTCCGCTCTAACCCTGCTTTCATGGTTTTCCTCTGCTGTAACCCTACTTTTCTTGGTTTTCCTCTGCGCTAACTTCGTCTCTCTTGGTTTTCCTCCGCTCTAACTTCGCCGTTGGTTTTCCTCCGCTGTAACCCCGTCTTTCTTGGTTTTCCTCCACTCTAACTTCGCTATTCTTTGTTTTCCTCCGCTCTAACTTCACTTTTTTTGTTTTTCCTCCGCTCTAACCCCTCTTTTCTTGGTGTTCCTCCGCTCTAATCCCGCTTTTCTTGGTTTTCCTCCGCTCTAACCCCGCTTTTCTTGGATTTCATCCATTCTAACCCTGCTTTTCTCTATTTTCCTCCGCTCTAACTTCGATTTTCTTGCTTTTCCTCTGCTCTAACCCCGCTTTTCATGGATTTCCTCTGCTGTAACCCCGCCATTCTTGGTTTTCCTCTGCGCTAACTTCGTCCCTCTTGGATTTCCTCCTTTCTAACCTCGCCATTCTTGGTTTTCCTTCGCTGTAACCCCGTCTTTCTTGGTTTTCCTCTGCTCTAACTTCGCTATTCTTAGTTTTCCTCCGCTCTAACCCCGCTTTTCTTGGTTTTCCTCCGCTCTAATCCCGCTTTTTTTGTTTTTCCTCCACTCTAAACCCGCTTTTCTTGGTTTTCCTCGGCTCTAATCCCGCTTTTCTTGGTTTTCCTCTGCTTTAACTTCACTTTTTTTGTTTTTCCTCCGCTCTAACCCCGCTTTTCTTGGTTTTCCTTCGCTCAAAGCCTGATTTTCTTGGTTTTCCTCCACTCTAACCCCGCTTTTCTTGGTTTTTCTCAGCTCTAACCCCGCTTTTCTTGATTTTCCTTTGCTCTAACCTTGTTTTCTTGGTTTTCCTCCGCTCTAACAACGCTTTTCTTGGTTTTCCTAATCTCTAATCTCTCTTTTCTTGGTTTTCCTCTGCTGTAACATAGCTTTTCTTGAATTTCCTCCTCTCTGACCCCGCTTTTCTTGGTTTTCCTCTGCTCTAACTTCACTTTTTTTGTTTTTCCTCCGCTCTAACCCTGCTTTTCTTGGTTTTCCTTCACTCAAAGCCCGCTTTTCTTGGTTGTCCTCCGCTCTAACTTCGATTTTCTTTGTTTTCCTGTGCTCTATCCCCGCTTTTCTTGGTTTTCCTTTGCTCTAACTTCGTTTTTCTTGGTTTTCCTCCGCTCTAACTTCGCTTTTCTTGGTTTACCTTTGCTCTAACCCCGCTTTTCTTCGCTTTCCTTTGCTCTAACTTGGCTTTTCATGGCTTTCCTGCGCTCTAACCCCATTTTTCTTGGTTTTTCTTCGCTATAAGCCCGCTTTTCTTGGTTTTCCTCCACTCTAACCCCGCTTTTTTTGGTTTTCCTCCTATCTAACCTTGCTTTTCTTGGTTTTCCTCCACTCTAGCCCAACTTTTCTTGATTTTCCTATGCTCTAACCCCATTTTTCTTGGTTTTCCTCCGCTCTAACCCCGTTTCTCTTGGTTTTCCTCCGCTCCAACCCCGCTTTTCTTGGTTTTCATCCGCTCTAACCCCTCTTTTCTTGGATTTCATCCATTCTAACCCCGCTTTTCTCGGTTTTCCTCCGCTCTAACTTCGCTTTTCTTGCTTTTCCTCCGCTCTATCCCTGCTTTCATGGTTTTCCTCTGCTGTAACCCTACTTTTCTTGGTTTTCCTCTGCGCTAACTTCGTCTCTCTTGGTTTTCCTCCGCTCTAACCTCGCCGTTGGTTTTCCTCCGCTGTAACCCAGCTTTTCTTGTTTTTCCTCCGCTCTAACTTCGCTTTTCTTTGTTTTCCTCCACTCTCGCCCAGCTTTTCTTGATTTTCCTCTGCTCTAACCTTGTTTTTTTGGTTTTCCTCCGCTCTAACCCCGTTTTTCTTGGTTTTCCTCCGCTCCAACCCCGCTTTTCTTGGTTTTCATCCTCTCTAACCCCGCTTTTCTTGGATTTCATCCATCCTAACCCAACTTGTCTTGGTTTTTCTCCTCTCTAACTTCGCTTTTCTTGGTTTTCCTCTGCTCTAACGCCGCTTTTCTTGGTTTTCCTTTGCTCTAATTTGGCTTTTCTTGCTTTTCCTGCGCTTTAACCTTCTTTTCATGGTATTCCTCCGCTCTAACTTCGATTTTCTTGGTTTTCCTCCGCTCTAATTCCGCTTCTCTTGGTTTTCCTTTGCTCTAACCTCGCTTCTCTTGGTTTCCTTACCTTTAACCTTGCTTTTCTTGGTTTTCCTCTGCTCTAAGCCTGCTTTTCTTGGTTTTCCTCCACTCTAACCCCACTTTTCTTGATTTTCCTCCAATCTAACCACGCTTTTCTTGGTTTTCCTCCGCTCTAACCCCGCTTTTCTTGGTTTTCCTCGGCTCTAATCCCGCTTTTCTTGGTTTTCCTCTGCTTTAACTTCACTTTTTTTGTTTTTCCTCCGCTCTAACCCCGCTTTTCTTGGTTTTCCTTCGCTCCAATCCCGCTTTTCTTCGTTTTCCTCCACTCTAACCCCGCTTTTCTTGGTATTTCTCAGCTCTAACCCCGCTTTTCTTGATTTTCCTTCGCTCTAACCTTGTTTTCTTGGTTTTCCTCCGCTCTAACATCGCTTTTCTTGGTTTTCCTAATCTCTAATCTCACTTTTCTTGGTTTTCCTCTGCTGTAACATAGCTTTTCTTGAATTTCCTCCTCTCTGACCCCGCTTTTCTTGGTTTTCCTCTGCTCTAACTTCACTTTTTTTGTTTTTCCTCCGCTCTAACCCTGCTTTTCTTGGTTTTCCTTCACTCAAAGCCCGCTTTTCTTGGTTGTCCTCCGCTCTAACTTCGATTTTCTTTGTTTTCCTGTGCTCTATCCCCGCTTTTCTTGGTTTTCCTTTGCTCTAACTTCGCTTTTCTTGATTTTCCTCCGCTCTAACTTCGCTTTTCTTGGTTTACCTTTGCTCTAACCCTGCTTTTCTTGGCTTTCCTTTTCTCTAACTTGGCTTTTCTTGGCTTTCCTGCGCTCTAACCCCATTTTTCTTGGTTTTTCTTCGCTATAAGCCCGCTTTTCTTGGTTTTCCTCCACTCTAACCCCGCTTTTTTTGGTTTTCCTCCTATCTAACCTTGCTTTTCTTGGTTTTCCTCCAATCTAGCCCATCTTTTCTTGATTTTCCTATGCTCTAACCCCATTTTTCTTGGTTTTCCTCCGCTCTAACCCCGTTTCTCTTGGTTTTCCTCCGCTCCAACCCCGCTTTTCTTGGTTTTCATCCGCTCTAACCCCGCTTTTCTTGATTTTCCTCCAATCTAACCACGTTTTTCTTGGTTTTCCTCCGCTCTAACCCCGCTTTTCTTGGTTTTTCTCAGCTCTAACCCCGCTTTTCTTGATTTTTCTGATTTAATTTCGCTTTTTTTGGTTTTCCTCTGCTCTAACTTCGTTTTTCTTGGTTTTCCTCTGCTCCAACCCCTCTTTTCTTAGTTTTCCTCCACTCTAGCCACACTTTTCTTGGTTTTCCTCCGCTCTAACCCCGCTTTTCTTGATTTTTCTCCGCTCTAACTTCGCTTTTCTTGGTTTTCCTCCGCTCTAACTTCGCTTTTCTTGGTTTTCCTAATCTCTAATCTCACTTTTCTTGGTTTTCCTCTGCTGTAACATAGCTTTTCTTGATTTTCCTCCTCTCTGATTCCGCTTTTCTTGGTTTTCCTCTGCTCTAACTTCACTTTTTTTGTTTTTCCTCCGCTCTAACCCTGCTTTTCTTGGTTTTCCTTCACTCAAAGCCCGCTTTTCTTGGTTGTCATCCGCTCTAACTTCGATTTTCTTTGTTTTCCTGTGCTCTATCCCCGCTTTTCTTGGTTTTCCTCCGCTCTAACTTCGCTTTTCTTGGTTTTCCTCCGCTCTAACTTCGCTTTTCTTGGTTTACCTTTGCTCTAACCCCACTTTTCTTCGCTTTCCTTTGCTCTAACTTGGCTTTTCTTGGCTTTCCTGCGCTCTAACCCCATTTTTCTTGGTTTTTCTTCGCTATAAGCCCGCTTTTCTTGGTTTCCCTCCACTCTAACCCCGCTTTTTTTGGTTTCCCTCCTATCTAACCTTGCTTTTCTTGGTTTTCCTCCACTCCAGCTCATCTTTTCTTGATTTTCCTATGCTCTAACCCCATTTTTCTTGGTTTTTCTTCGCTATAAGCCCGCTTTTCTTGGTTTTCCTCCACTCTAACCCCGCTTTTTTTGGTTTTCCTCCTATCTAACCTTGCTTTTCTTGGTTTTCCTCCACTCTAGCCCATCTTTTCTTGATTTTCCTCTGCCCTAACCTTTTTTTTTTGATTTTCCTGCGCTCTAACCCCGTTTTTCTTGGTTTTCCTCCGCTCCAACCCCGCTTTTCTTGATTTTCATCCGCTCTAACCCCTCTTTTCTTGGATTTCATCCATTCTAACCCCGCTTTTCTCGGTTTTCCTCCGCTCTAACTTCGCTTTTCTTGCTTTTCCTCCGCTCTATCCCTGCTTTCATGGTTTTCCTCTGCTGTAACCCTACTTTTCTTGGTTTTCCTCTGCGCTAACTTCGTCTCTCTTGGTTTTCCTCCGCTCTAACCTCACCGTTGGTTTTCCTCCGCTGTAACCCAGCTTTTCTTGTTTTTCCTCCGCTCTAACTTCGCTTTTCTTTGTTTTCCTCCACTCTCGCCCAGCTTTTCTTGATTTTCCTCTGCTCTAACCTTGTTTTTTTGGTTTTCCTCCGCTCTAACCCCGTTTTTCTTGGTTTTCCTCCGCTCCAACCCCGCTTTTCTTGGTTTTCATCCGCTCTAACCCCGCTTTTCTTGGATTTCATCCATCCTAACCCAACTTGTCTTGGTTTTTCTCCTCTCTAACTTTGCTTTTCTTGGTTTTCATTCGCTCTAACTTCGCTTTTCTTGGTTTTCCTCTGCTCTAACGCCGCTTTTCTTGGTTTTCCTTTGCTCTAATTTGGCTTTTCTTGCTTTTCCTGCGCTTTAACCTTCTTTTCATGGTATTCCTCCGCTCTAACTTCGATTTTCTTGGTTTTCCTCCGCTCTAATTCCGCTTCTCTTGGTTTTCCTTTGCTCTAACCTCGCTTCTCTTGGTTTCCTTACCTTTAACCTTGCTTTTCTTGGTTTTCCTCTGCTCTAAGCCTGCTTTTCTTGGTTTTCCTCCACTCTAACCCCACTTTTCTTGATTTTCCTCCAATCTAACCACGCTTTTCTTGGTTTTCCTCCGCTCTAACCCCGCTTTTCTTGGTTTTTCTCAGCTCTAACCCCGCTTTTCTTGATTTTTCTCAGATTTAACTTCGCTTTTTTTGGTTTTCCTCCGCTCTAACTTCGTTTTTCTTGGTTTTCCTCTGCTCCAACCCCTATTTTCTTACTTTTATTCCACTCTAGCCACACTTTTCTTGGTTTTCCTCCGCTCTAACCCCGCTTTTCTTGGTTTTTCTCAGCTCTAACCCCGCTTTTCTTGATTTTTCTCCGCTCTAACTTCGCTTTTCTTGGTTTTCCTCCGCTCTAACTTCGTTTTTTTTGGCTTTCCTCTGCTCCAACCCCATTTTTCTTGGTTTTCATCCGCTCTAAGCCCGCTTTTCTTGTTTTTCCTCTACTCTAACTTCGCTTTTCTTGGATTTCCTCCGATCTAACTTCGCTTTTCTTGGTTTTCCTCCGCTCTAACTTCGCTTTTTTTGGTTTTCCTCTGCTCCAACCCCGCTTTTCTTAGTTTTCCTCCACTCTAACCCCGCATTTCTTGGTTTTCCTCCGCTCTAACTTCATTTTCTTGGTTTTCCTCTGCTCTATCCCCGCTTGTCTTCGTTTTCTTCCGCACTAACTTCGCTTTTCTTGGTTTTCCTCCGCTCTAACCCCGCTTTTCTTGGATTTCCGACGATCTAACTTGGCTTTTCTTGGTTTTTCTGCGCACTAACCCCATTTTTCTTGGTTTTCCTCCACTCTAACCCCGCTTTTTTTGGTTTTCCTCCTCTCTAACCTTGCTTTTCTTGGTTTTCGTCCACTCTAGCCCAACTTTTCTCAATTTTCCTCTGCCCTAAACTTGTTTTTTTGGTTTTCCTCCGCTCTAACCCCGTTTTTCTTGGTTTTCCTCCGCTCCAACCCCGCTTTTCTTGGTTTTCCTCCGCTCTAACCCCGCTTTTCTTGGATTTCATCCATTCTAACCCTGCTTTTCTCTATTTTCCTCCGCTCTAACTTCGATTTTCTTGCTTTTCCTCTGCTCTAACCCCGCTTTTCATGGATTTCCTCTGCTGTAACCCCGCCATTCTTGGTTTTCCTCTGCGCTAACTTCGTCCCTCTTGGATTTCCTCATTTCTAACCTCGCCATTCTTGGTTTTCCTTCGCTGTAACCCCGTCTTTCTTGGTTTTCCTCTGCTCTAACTTCGCTATTCTTAGTTTTCCTCCGCTCTAACCCCGCTTTTCTTGGTTTTCCTCCGCTCTAATCCCGCTTTTTTTGTTTTTCCTCCACTCTAAACCCGCTTTTCTTGGTTTTCCTCGGCTCTAATCCCGCTTTTCTTGGTTTTCCTCTGCTTTAACTTCACTTTTTTTGTTTTTCCTCCGCTCTAACCCCGCTTTTCTTGGTTTTCCTTCGCTCAAAGCCTGATTTTCTTGGTTTTCCTCCACTCTAACCCCGCTTTTCTTGGTTTTTCTCAGCTCTAACCCCGCTTTTCTTGATTTTCCTTTGCTCTAACCTTGTTTTCTTGGTTTTCCTCCGCTCTAACAACGCTTTTCTTGGTTTTCCTAATCTCTAATCTCTCTTTTCTTGGTTTTCCTCTGCTGTAACATAGCTTTTCTTGAATTTCCTCCTCTCTGACCCCGCTTTTCTTGGTTTTCCTCTGCTCTAACTTCACTTTTTTTGTTTTTCCTCCGCTCTAACCCTGCTTTTCTTGGTTTTCCTTCACTCAAAGCCCGCTTTTCTTGGTTGTCCTCCGCTCTAACTTCGATTTTCTTTGTTTTCCTGTGCTCTATCCCCGCTTTTCTTGGTTTTCCTTTGCTCTAACTTCGTTTTTCTTGGTTTTCCTCCGCTCTAACTTCGCTTTTCTTGGTTTACCTTTGCTCTAACCCCGCTTTTCTTCGCTTTCCTTTGCTCTAACTTGGCTTTTCATGGCTTTCCTGCGCTCTAACCCCATTTTTCTTGGTTTTTCTTCGCTATAAGCCCGCTTTTCTTGGTTTTCCTCCACTCTAACCCCGCTTTTTTTGGTTTTCCTCCTATCTAACCTTGCTTTTCTTGGTTTTCCTCCACTCTAGCCCAACTTTTCTTGATTTTCCTATGCTCTAACCCCATTTTTCTTGGTTTTCCTCCGCTCTAACCCCGTTTCTCTTGGTTTTCCTCCGCTCCAACCCCGCTTTTCTTGGTTTTCATCCGCTCTAACCCCTCTTTTCTTGGATTTCATCCATTCTAACCCCGCTTTTCTCGGTTTTCCTCCGCTCTAACTTCGCTTTTCTTGCTTTTCCTCCGCTCTATCCCTGCTTTCATGGTTTTCCTCTGCTGTAACCCTACTTTTCTTGGTTTTCCTCTGCGCTAACTTCGTCTCTCTTGGTTTTCCTCCGCTCTAACCTCGCCGTTGGTTTTCCTCCGCTGTAACCCAGCTTTTCTTGTTTTTCCTCCGCTCTAACTTCGCTTTTCTTTGTTTTCCTCCACTCTCGCCCAGCTTTTCTTGATTTTCCTCTGCTCTAACCTTGTTTTTTTGGTTTTCCTCCGCTCTAACCCCGTTTTTCTTGGTTTTCCTCCGCTCCAACCCCGCTTTTCTTGGTTTTCATCCTCTCTAACCCCGCTTTTCTTGGATTTCATCCATCCTAACCCAACTTGTCTTGGTTTTTCTCCTCTCTAACTTCGCTTTTCTTGGTTTTCCTCTGCTCTAACGCCGCTTTTCTTGGTTTTCCTTTGCTCTAATTTGGCTTTTCTTGCTTTTCCTGCGCTTTAACCTTCTTTTCATGGTATTCCTCCGCTCTAACTTCGATTTTCTTGGTTTTCCTCCGCTCTAATTCCGCTTCTCTTGGTTTTCCTTTGCTCTAACCTCGCTTCTCTTGGTTTCCTTACCTTTAACCTTGCTTTTCTTGGTTTTCCTCTGCTCTAAGCCTGCTTTTCTTGGTTTTCCTCCACTCTAACCCCACTTTTCTTGATTTTCCTCCAATCTAACCACGCTTTTCTTGGTTTTCCTCCGCTCTAACCCCGCTTTTCTTGGTTTTTCTCAGCTCTAACCCCGCTTTTCTTGATTTTTCTCAGATTTAACTTCGCTTTTTTTGGTTTTCCTCCGCTCTAACTTCGTTTTTCTTGGTTTTCCTCTGCTCCAACCCCTATTTTCTTACTTTTATTCCACTCTAGCCACACTTTTCTTGGTTTTCCTCCGCTCTAACCCCGCTTTTCTTGGTTTTTCTCAGCTCTAACCCCGCTTTTCTTGATTTTTCTCCGCTCTAACTTCGCTTTTCTTGGTTTTCCTCCGCTCTAACTTCGTTTTTTTTGGCTTTCCTCTGCTCCAACCCCATTTTTCTTGGTTTTCATCCGCTCTAAGCCCGCTTTTCTTGTTTTTCCTCTACTCTAACTTCGCTTTTCTTGGATTTCCTCCGATCTAACTTCGCTTTTCTTGGTTTTCCTCCGCTCTAACTTCGCTTTTTTTGGTTTTCCTCTGCTCCAACCCCGCTTTTCTTAGTTTTCCTCCACTCTAACCCCGCATTTCTTGGTTTTCCTCCGCTCTAACTTCATTTTCTTGGTTTTCCTCTGCTCTATCCCCGCTTGTCTTCGTTTTCTTCCGCACTAACTTCGCTTTTCTTGGTTTTCCTCCGCTCTAACCCCGCTTTTCTTGGATTTCCGACGATCTAACTTGGCTTTTCTTGGTTTTTCTGCGCACTAACCCCATTTTTCTTGGTTTTCCTCCACTCTAACCCCGCTTTTTTTGGTTTTCCTCCTCTCTAACCTTGCTTTTCTTGGTTTTCGTCCACTCTAGCCCAACTTTTCTCAATTTTCCTCTGCCCTAAACTTGTTTTTTTGGTTTTCCTCCGCTCTAACCCCGTTTTTCTTGGTTTTCCTCCGCTCCAACCCCGCTTTTCTTGGTTTTCCTCCGCTCTAACCCCGCTTTTCTTGGATTTCATCCATTCTAACCCTGCTTTTCTCTATTTTCCTCCGCTCTAACTTCGATTTTCTTGCTTTTCCTCTGCTCTAACCCCGCTTTTCATGGATTTCCTCTGCTGTAACCCCGCCATTCTTGGTTTTCCTCTGCGCTAACTTCGTCCCTCTTGGATTTCCTCATTTCTAACCTCGCCATTCTTGGTTTTCCTTCGCTGTAACCCCGTCTTTCTTGGTTTTCCTCTGCTCTAACTTCGCTATTCTTAGTTTTCCTCCGCTCTAACCCCGCTTTTCTTGGTTTTCCTCCGCTCTAATCCCGCTTTTTTTGTTTTTCCTCCACTCTAAACCCGCTTTTCTTGGTTTTCCTCGGCTCTAATCCCGCTTTTCTTGGTTTTCCTCTGCTTTAACTTCACTTTTTTTGTTTTTCCTCCGCTCTAACCCCGCTTTTCTTGGTTTTCCTTCGCTCAAAGCCTGATTTTCTTGGTTTTCCTCCACTCTAACCCCGCTTTTCTTGGTTTTTCTCAGCTCTAACCCCGCTTTTCTTGATTTTCCTTTGCTCTAACCTTGTTTTCTTGGTTTTCCTCCGCTCTAACAACGCTTTTCTTGGTTTTCCTAATCTCTAATCTCTCTTTTCTTGGTTTTCCTCTGCTGTAACATAGCTTTTCTTGAATTTCCTCCTCTCTGACCCCGCTTTTCTTGGTTTTCCTCTGCTCTAACTTCACTTTTTTTGTTTTTCCTCCGCTCTAACCCTGCTTTTCTTGGTTTTCCTTCACTCAAAGCCCGCTTTTCTTGGTTGTCCTCCGCTCTAACTTCGATTTTCTTTGTTTTCCTGTGCTCTATCCCCGCTTTTCTTGGTTTTCCTTTGCTCTAACTTCGTTTTTCTTGGTTTTCCTCCGCTCTAACTTCGCTTTTCTTGGTTTACCTTTGCTCTAACCCCGCTTTTCTTCGCTTTCCTTTGCTCTAACTTGGCTTTTCATGGCTTTCCTGCGCTCTAACCCCATTTTTCTTGGTTTTTCTTCGCTATAAGCCCGCTTTTCTTGGTTTTCCTCCACTCTAACCCCGCTTTTTTTGGTTTTCCTCCTATCTAACCTTGCTTTTCTTGGTTTTCCTCCACTCTAGCCCAACTTTTCTTGATTTTCCTATGCTCTAACCCCATTTTTCTTGGTTTTCCTCCGCTCTAACCCCGTTTCTCTTTGTTTTCCTCCGCTCCAACCCCGCTTTTCTTGGTTTTCATCCGCTCTAACCCCTCTTTTCTTGGATTTCATCCATTCTAACCCCGCTTTTCTCGGTTTTCCTCCGCTCTAACTTCGCTTTTCTTGCTTTTCCTCCGCTCTATCCCTGCTTTCATGGTTTTCCTCTGCTGTAACCCTACTTTTCTTGGTTTTCCTCTGCGCTAACTTCGTCTCTCTTGGTTTTCCTCCGCTCTAACCTCGCCGTTGGTTTTCCTCCGCTGTAACCCAGCTTTTCTTGTTTTTCCTCCGCTCTAACTTCGCTTTTCTTTGTTTTCCTCCACTCTCGCCCAGCTTTTCTTGATTTTCCTCTGCTCTAACCTTGTTTTTTTGGTTTTCCTCCGCTCTAACCCCGTTTTTCTTGGTTTTCCTCCGCTCCAACCCCGCTTTTCTTGGTTTTCATCCTCTCTAACCCCGCTTTTCTTGGATTTCATCCATCCTAACCCAACTTGTCTTGGTTTTTCTCCTCTCTAACTTCGCTTTTCTTGGTTTTCCTCTGCTCTAACGCCGCTTTTCTTGGTTTTCCTTTGCTCTAATTTGGCTTTTCTTGCTTTTCCTGCGCTTTAACCTTCTTTTCATGGTATTCCTCCGCTCTAACTTCGATTTTCTTGGTTTTCCTCCGCTCTAATTCCGCTTCTCTTGGTTTTCCTTTGCTCTAACCTCGCTTCTCTTGGTTTCCTTACCTTTAACCTTGCTTTTCTTGGTTTTCCTCTGCTCTAAGCCTGCTTTTCTTGGTTTTCCTCCACTCTAACCCCACTTTTCTTGATTTTCCTCCAATCTAACCACGCTTTTCTTGGTTTTCCTCCGCTCTAACCCCGCTTTTCTTGGTTTTTCTCAGCTCTAACCCCGCTTTTCTTGATTTTTCTCAGATTTAACTTCGCTTTTTTTGGTTTTCCTCCGCTCTAACTTCGTTTTTCTTGGTTTTCCTCTGCTCCAACCCCTATTTTCTTACTTTTATTCCACTCTAGCCACACTTTTCTTGGTTTTCCTCCGCTCTAACCCCGCTTTTCTTGGTTTTTCTCAGCTCTAACCCCGCTTTTCTTGATTTTTCTCCGCTCTAACTTCGCTTTTCTTGGTTTTCCTCCGCTCTAACTTCGTTTTTTTTGGCTTTCCTCTGCTCCAACCCCATTTTTCTTGGTTTTCATCCGCTCTAAGCCCGCTTTTCTTGTTTTTCCTCTACTCTAACTTCGCTTTTCTTGGATTTCCTCCGATCTAACTTCGCTTTTCTTGGTTTTCCTCCGCTCTAACTTCGCTTTTTTTGGTTTTCCTCTGCTCCAACCCCGCTTTTCTTAGTTTTCCTCCACTCTAACCCCGCATTTCTTGGTTTTCCTCCGCTCTAACTTCATTTTCTTGGTTTTCCTCTGCTCTATCCCCGCTTGTCTTCGTTTTCTTCCGCACTAACTTCGCTTTTCTTGGTTTTCCTCCGCTCTAACCCCGCTTTTCTTGGATTTCCGACGATCTAACTTGGCTTTTCTTGGTTTTTCTGCGCACTAACCCCATTTTTCTTGGTTTTCCTCCACTCTAACCCCGCTTTTTTTGGTTTTCCTCCTCTCTAACCTTGCTTTTCTTGGTTTTCGTCCACTCTAGCCCAACTTTTCTCAATTTTCCTCTGCCCTAAACTTGTTTTTTTGGTTTTCCTCCGCTCTAACCCCGTTTTTCTTGGTTTTCCTTAGCTCCAACCCCGCTTTTCTTGGTTTTCCTCCGCTCTAACCCCGCTTTTCTTGGATTTCATCCATTCTAACCCTGCTTTTCTCTATTTTCCTCCGCTCTAACTTCGATTTTCTTGCTTTTCCTCTGCTCTAACCCCGCTTTTCATGGATTTCCTCTGCTGTAACCCCGCCATTCTTGGTTTTCCTCTGCGCTAACTTCGTCCCTCTTGGATTTCCTCATTTCTAACCTCGCCATTCTTGGTTTTCCTTCGCTGTAACCCCGTCTTTCTTGGTTTTCCTCTGCTCTAACTTCGCTATTCTTAGTTTTCCTCCGCTCTAACCCCGCTTTTCTTGGTTTTCCTCCGCTCTAATCCCGCTTTTTTTGTTTTTCCTCCACTCTAAACCCGCTTTTCTTGGTTTTCCTCGGCTCTAATCCCGCTTTTCTTGGTTTTCCTCTGCTTTAACTTCACTTTTTTTGTTTTTCCTCCGCTCTAACCCCGCTTTTCTTGGTTTTCCTTCGCTCAAAGCCTGATTTTCTTGGTTTTCCTCCACTCTAACCCCGCTTTTCTTGGTTTTTCTCAGCTCTAACCCCGCTTTTCTTGATTTTCCTTTGCTCTAACCTTGTTTTCTTGGTTTTCCTCCGCTCTAACAACGCTTTTCTTGGTTTTCCTAATCTCTAATCTCTCTTTTCTTGGTTTTCCTCTGCTGTAACATAGCTTTTCTTGAATTTCCTCCTCTCTGACCCCGCTTTTCTTGGTTTTCCTCTGCTCTAACTTCACTTTTTTTGTTTTTCCTCCGCTCTAACCCTGCTTTTCTTGGTTTTCCTTCACTCAAAGCCCGCTTTTCTTGGTTGTCCTCCGCTCTAACTTCGATTTTCTTTGTTTTCCTGTGCTCTATCCCCGCTTTTCTTGGTTTTCCTTTGCTCTAACTTCGTTTTTCTTGGTTTTCCTCCGCTCTAACTTCGCTTTTCTTGGTTTACCTTTGCTCTAACCCCGCTTTTCTTCGCTTTCCTTTGCTCTAACTTGGCTTTTCATGGCTTTCCTGCGCTCTAACCCCATTTTTCTTGGTTTTTCTTCGCTATAAGCCCGCTTTTCTTGGTTTTCCTCCACTCTAACCCCGCTTTTTTTGGTTTTCCTCCTATCTAACCTTGCTTTTCTTGGTTTTCCTCCACTCTAGCCCAACTTTTCTTGATTTTCCTATGCTCTAACCCCATTTTTCTTGGTTTTCCTCCGCTCTAACCCCGTTTCTCTTTGTTTTCCTCCGCTCCAACCCCGCTTTTCTTGGTTTTCATCCGCTCTAACCCCTCTTTTCTTGGATTTCATCCATTCTAACCCCGCTTTTCTCGGTTTTCCTCCGCTCTAACTTCGCTTTTCTTGCTTTTCCTCCGCTCTATCCCTGCTTTCATGGTTTTCCTCTGCTGTAACCCTACTTTTCTTGGTTTTCCTCTGCGCTAACTTCGTCTCTCTTGGTTTTCCTCCGCTCTAACCTCGCCGTTGGTTTTCCTCCGCTGTAACCCAGCTTTTCTTGTTTTTCCTCCGCTCTAACTTCGCTTTTCTTTGTTTTCCTCCACTCTCGCCCAGCTTTTCTTGATTTTCCTCTGCTCTAACCTTGTTTTTTTGGTTTTCCTCCGCTCTAACCCCGTTTTTCTTGGTTTTCCTCCGCTCCAACCCCGCTTTTCTTGGTTTTCATCCTCTCTAACCCCGCTTTTCTTGGATTTCATCCATCCTAACCCAACTTGTCTTGGTTTTTCTCCTCTCTAACTTCGCTTTTCTTGGTTTTCCTCTGCTCTAACGCCGCTTTTTTTGGTTTTCCTTTGCTCTAATTTGGCTTTTCTTGCTTTTCCTGCGCTTTAACCTTCTTTTCATGGTATTCCTCCGCTCTAACTTCGATTTTCTTGGTTTTCCTCCGCTCTAATTCCGCTTCTCTTGGTTTTCCTTTGCTCTAACCTCGCTTCTCTTGGTTTCCTTACCTTTAACCTTGCTTTTCTTGGTTTTCCTCTGCTCTAAGCCTGCTTTTCTTGGTTTTCCTCCACTCTAACCCCACTTTTCTTGATTTTCCTCCAATCTAACCACGCTTTTCTTGGTTTTCCTCCGCTCTAACCCCGCTTTTCTTGGTTTTTCTCAGCTCTAACCCCGCTTTTCTTGATTTTTCTCAGATTTAACTTCGCTTTTTTTGGTTTTCCTCCGCTCTAACTTCGTTTTTCTTGGTTTTCCTCTGCTCCAACCCCTATTTTCTTACTTTTATTCCACTCTAGCCACACTTTTCTTGGTTTTCCTCCGCTCTAACCCCGCTTTTCTTGGTTTTTCTCAGCTCTAACCCCGCTTTTCTTGGTTTTTCTCAGCTCTAACCCCGCTTTTCTTGATTTTTCTCCGCTCTAACTTCGCTTTTCTTGGTTTTCCTCCGCTCTAACTTCGTTTTTTTTGGCTTTCCTCTGCTCCAACCCCATTTTTCTTGGTTTTCATCCGCTCTAAGCCCGCTTTTCTTGTTTTTCCTCTACTCTAACTTCGCTTTTCTTGGATTTCCTCCGATCTAACTTCGCTTTTCTTGGTTTTCCTCCGCTCTAACTTCGCTTTTTTTGGTTTTCCTCTGCTCCAACCCCGCTTTTCTTAGTTTTCCTCCACTCTAACCCCGCATTTCTTGGTTTTCCTCCGCTCTAACTTCATTTTCTTGGTTTTCCTCTGCTCTATCCCCGCTTGTCTTCGTTTTCTTCCGCACTAACTTCGCTTTTCTTGGTTTTCCTCCGCTCTAACCCCGCTTTTCTTGGATTTCCGACGATCTAACTTGGCTTTTCTTGGTTTTTCTGCGCACTAACCCCATTTTTCTTGGTTTTCCTCCACTCTAACCCCGCTTTTTTTGGTTTTCCTCCTCTCTAACCTTGCTTTTCTTGGTTTTCGTCCACTCTAGCCCAACTTTTCTCAATTTTCCTCTGCCCTAAACTTGTTTTTTTGGTTTTCCTCCGCTCTAACCCCGTTTTTCTTGGTTTTCCTCCGCTCCAACCCCGCTTTTCTTGGTTTTCCTCCGCTCTAACCCCGCTTTTCTTGGATTTCATCCATTCTAACCCTGCTTTTCTCTATTTTCCTCCGCTCTAACTTCGATTTTCTTGCTTTTCCTCTGCTCTAACCCCGCTTTTCATGGATTTCCTCTGCTGTAACCCCGCCATTCTTGGTTTTCCTCTGCGCTAACTTCGTCCCTCTTGGATTTCCTCCTTTCTAACCTCGCCATTCTTGGTTTTCCTTCGCTGTAACCCCGTCTTTCTTGGTTTTCCTCTGCTCTAACTTCGCTATTCTTAGTTTTCCTCCGCTCTAACCCCGCTTTTCTTGGTTTTCCTCCGCTCTAATCCCGCTTTTTTTGTTTTTCCTCCACTCTAAACCCGCTTTTCTTGGTTTTCCTCGGCTCTAATCCCGCTTTTCTTGGTTTTCCTCTGCTTTAACTTCACTTTTTTTGTTTTTCCTCCGCTCTAACCCCGCTTTTCTTGGTTTTCCTTCGCTCAAAGCCTGATTTTCTTGGTTTTCCTCCACTCTAACCCCGCTTTTCTTGGTTTTTCTCAGCTCTAACCCCGCTTTTCTTGATTTTCCTTTGCTCTAACCTTGTTTTCTTGGTTTTCCTCCGCTCTAACAACGCTTTTCTTGGTTTTCCTAATCTCTAATCTCTCTTTTCTTGGTTTTCCTCTGCTGTAACATAGCTTTTCTTGAATTTCCTCCTCTCTGACCCCGCTTTTCTTGGTTTTCCTCTGCTCTAACTTCACTTTTTTTGTTTTTCCTCCGCTCTAACCCTGCTTTTCTTGGTTTTCCTTCACTCAAAGCCCGCTTTTCTTGGTTGTCCTCCGCTCTAACTTCGATTTTCTTTGTTTTCCTGTGCTCTATCCCCGCTTTTCTTGGTTTTCCTTTGCTCTAACTTCGTTTTTCTTGGTTTTCCTCCGCTCTAACTTCGCTTTTCTTGGTTTACCTTTGCTCTAACCCCGCTTTTCTTCGCTTTCCTTTGCTCTAACTTGGCTTTTCATGGCTTTCCTGCGCTCTAACCCCATTTTTCTTGGTTTTTCTTCGCTATAAGCCCGCTTTTCTTGGTTTTCCTCCACTCTAACCCCGCTTTTTTTGGTTTTCCTCCTATCTAACCTTGCTTTTCTTGGTTTTCCTCCACTCTAGCCCAACTTTTCTTGATTTTCCTATGCTCTAACCCCATTTTTCTTGGTTTTCCTCCGCTCTAACCCCGTTTCTCTTGGTTTTCCTCCGCTCCAACCCCGCTTTTCTTGGTTTTCATCCGCTCTAACCCCTCTTTTCTTGGATTTCATCCATTCTAACCCCGCTTTTCTCGGTTTTCCTCCGCTCTAACTTCGCTTTTCTTGCTTTTCCTCCGCTCTATCCCTGCTTTCATGGTTTTCCTCTGCTGTAACCCTACTTTTCTTGGTTTTCCTCTGCGCTAACTTCGTCTCTCTTGGTTTTCCTCCGCTCTAACCTCGCCGTTGGTTTTCCTCCGCTGTAACCCAGCTTTTCTTGTTTTTCCTCCGCTCTAACTTCGCTTTTCTTTGTTTTCCTCCACTCTCGCCCAGCTTTTCTTGATTTTCCTCTGCTCTAACCTTGTTTTTTTGGTTTTCCTCCGCTCTAACCCCGTTTTTCTTGGTTTTCCTCCGCTCCAACCCCGCTTTTCTTGGTTTTCATCCTCTCTAACCCCGCTTTTCTTGGATTTCATCCATCCTAACCCAACTTGTCTTGGTTTTTCTCCTCTCTAACTTCGCTTTTCTTGGTTTTCCTCTGCTCTAACGCCGCTTTTCTTGGTTTTCCTTTGCTCTAATTTGGCTTTTCTTGCTTTTCCTGCGCTTTAACCTTCTTTTCATGGTATTCCTCCGCTCTAACTTCGATTTTCTTGGTTTTCCTCCGCTCTAATTCCGCTTCTCTTGGTTTTCCTTTGCTCTAACCTCGCTTCTCTTGGTTTCCTTACCTTTAACCTTGCTTTTCTTGGTTTTCCTCTGCTCTAAGCCTGCTTTTCTTGGTTTTCCTCCACTCTAACCCCACTTTTCTTGATTTTCCTCCAATCTAACCACGCTTTTCTTGGTTTTCCTCCGCTCTAACCCCGCTTTTCTTGGTTTTTCTCAGCTCTAACCCCGCTTTTCTTGATTTTTCTCAGATTTAACTTCGCTTTTTTTGGTTTTCCTCCGCTCTAACTTCGTTTTTCTTGGTTTTCCTCTGCTCCAACCCCTATTTTCTTACTTTTATTCCACTCTAGCCACACTTTTCTTGGTTTTCCTCCGCTCTAACCCCGCTTTTCTTGGTTTTTCTCAGCTCTAACCCCGCTTTTCTTGATTTTTCTCCGCTCTAACTTCGCTTTTCTTGGTTTTCCTCCGCTCTAACTTCGTTTTTTTTGGCTTTCCTCTGCTCCAACCCCATTTTTCTTGGTTTTCATCCGCTCTAAGCCCGCTTTTCTTGTTTTTCCTCTACTCTAACTTCGCTTTTCTTGGATTTCCTCCGATCTAACTTCGCTTTTCTTGGTTTTCCTCCGCTCTAACTTCGCTTTTTTTGGTTTTCCTCTGCTCCAACCCCGCTTTTCTTAGTTTTCCTCCACTCTAACCCCGCATTTCTTGGTTTTCCTCCGCTCTAACTTCATTTTCTTGGTTTTCCTCTGCTCTATCCCCGCTTGTCTTCGTTTTCTTCCGCACTAACTTCGCTTTTCTTGGTTTTCCTCCGCTCTAACCCCGCTTTTCTTGGATTTCCGACGATCTAACTTGGCTTTTCTTGGTTTTTCTGCGCACTAACCCCATTTTTCTTGGTTTTCCTCCACTCTAACCCCGCTTTTTTTGGTTTTCCTCCTCTCTAACCTTGCTTTTCTTGGTTTTCGTCCACTCTAGCCCAACTTTTCTCAATTTTCCTCTGCCCTAAACTTGTTTTTTTGGTTTTCCTCCGCTCTAACCCCGTTTTTCTTGGTTTTCCTCCGCTCCAACCCCGCTTTTCTTGGTTTTCATCCGCTCTAACCCCGCTTTTCTTGGATTTCATCCATTCTAACCCCGCTTTTCTCGGTTTTCCTTCGCTCTAACTTTGCTTTTCTTGGTTTTTCTCCGTGCTAGCTTCTTTTTTCCTGGTTTTCCTCCGCTCTAACCCCGCTTTTCTTGGTTTTCATCCGCTCTAACCCCGTCTTTCTTTGTTTTCCTCCGCTGTAGCTTCGCAATTCTTCGTTTTCCACCGCTCTATCCCCGCTTTTCTTGGTTTTCCTCCGCTCTAACCCCGCTTTTCTTTGTTTTCCTTTGCTCTATCTTCGCTTTTCTTGGCTTTCCTCCTCTCTAATTTCGCTTTACTTGGTTTTCCTCTGCTCTATCCCCGCTTTTCTTGGTTTTCCTCCATTCTAACTTCGCTTTTCTTGGTTTTCCTTTGCTCTAACTTCACTTTTCTTGGTTTACGTTTGCTCTAACCCCGCTTTTCTTGGCTTTCCTTTGCTCTAACTTGGCTTTTCTTGGTTTTCCTCCGCTCTAACCCCATTTTTCTTGTTTTTCCTCCGCTCTAACTTCACTTTTCTTGGTTTTCCTCCTCTCCAACCCCTCTTTTCTTGGTTTTCATCCGCTCTAACCCCGCTTTTCTTGGATTTCATCCATCCTTACCCCACTTGTCTTGGTTTTTCTCCGCTCTAACTTAGCTTTCCTTGGTTTTCATCCGCTCTAACTTCGCTTTTCTTGGTTTTCCTCCGCTCTATCTTTGCTTTTCTTGGATTTCTTTTGCTCTAATTTGGCTTTTCTTGGTTATCCTGCGCTTTAACCTTCTTTTCATGGTATTCCTCCACTCTAACTTCGCTTTTCTTGTTTTTCCTCCGCTCTAACCCTGCTTTTCATGGTTTTCCTCTGCTGTAACCCTACTCTTCTTGGTTTTCCTCTGCGCTAACTTCGTCTCTCTTGGTTTTCCTCCGCTCTAACCTCGCCATTCTTGGTTTTCCTCCGCTGTAACCCCGTCTTTCTTGGTTTTCCTCCACTCTAACTTCGCTATTCTTCGTTTTCCTCCGCTCTAACTTCACTTTTTTTGTTTTTCCTCCGCTCTAACCCCTCTGCTTTTCCTCCGCTCTAACCCCGCTTTTCATGGATTTCCTCTGCTGTAACCCCGCTTTTCTTGGTTTTCCTCTGCGCTAACTTCGTCCCTCTTGGATTTCCTCATTTCTAACCTCGCCATTCTTGGTTTTCTTCCGCTGTAACCCCTGTCTTTCTTGGTTTTCCTCCGCCCTAACTTCGCTATTCTTCGTTTTCCTCCGCTCTAACCCCGCTTTTCTTGGTTTTACTCCGCTCTAATCCCGCTTTTTTTGTTTTTCCTCCATTCTAACCCCGCTTTTCTTGGTTTTCCTCGGCTCTAATCCCGCTTTTCTTGGTTTTCCTCCGCTCTAACCCCGCTTTTCTTGGCTTTTCTCAGCTCTGACCCCGCTTTTCTTGATTTTCCTCTGCTCTAACCTTGTTTTCTTGGTTTTCCTCCGCTCTAACCTTGTCTTTCTTTGTTTTCCTCCGCTCTAATCTCACTTTTCTTGGTTTTGCTCTGCTGTAACCCCGCTTTTCTTGGTTTTTCTCCGCTCTAAGCCTGCTTTTCTTGGCTGTCCTCCGCTCTAACTTCGATTTTCTTGGTTTACCTCCGTTCTCTCCCCGCTTGGTTTTCATCCGCTCTAACTTCTCTTTTCTTGGTTTATCTCCTCTCTGACCCCGCTTTTCTTGGTTTTCCTCCGCTCTAACTTTGCTTTTCTTGGTTTTCCTCCGTTCTAACTTCGCTTTTCTTGGTTTACCTCTGCTCTAACCCCGCTTTTCTTGGTTTTCCTTTGCTCTAACTTGGACTTTCTTGGTTTTCCTGTGCTCTAACCCCATTTTTCTTGGTTTTCCTCCACTCTAAGCCCGCTTTTCTTTATTTTCCTCTGCTCTAATCTCGTTTTTTTGGTTTTCCTATGCTCTAACCCCATTTCTCTTGATTTTCCTCCAATCTAACCACGCTTTTCTTGGTTTTCCTGTGATCTAACTTCACTTTTCTTGGTTTATTTCCGCTCTAACACCGCTTTCTTGGTTTTCCTCCGCTCTAACCCCGCTTTTCTTGTTTTTCCTCTGTGCTAACTTCACTTTTCTTGGTTTTCCTGCGATCGAACCTCGCTTTTTTGGTTTTCGTCCGATCTGACCCCGCTTTACTTGGTTTTCCTCTGCTCTAACCCCACTTTTATTTGCTTTCTCAGCTCTGACCCCGCTTTTCTTGATTTTCCTTCGCTCTAACCTTGTTTTCTTGGTTTTCCTCCGCTCTAACATCGCTTTTCTTGGTTTTCCTAATCTCTAATCTCACTTTTCTTGGTTTTCCTCTGCTGTAACATAGCTTTTCTTGATTTTCCTCCTCTCTGACCCCGCTTTTCTTGGTTTTCCTCTGCTCTAACTTCACTTTTTTTGTTTTTCCTCCGCTCTAACCCTGCTTTTCTTGGTTTTCCTTCACTCAAAGCCCGCTTTTCTTGGTTGTCCTCCGCTCTAACTTTGATTTTCTTTGTTTTCCTGTGCTCTATCCCCGCTTTTCTTGGTTTTCCTCCGCTCTAACTTCGCTTTTCTTGGTTTTCCTCCGCTCTAACTTCGCTTTTCTTGGTTTACCTTTGCTCTAACCCACTTTTCTTGGCTTTCCTTTGCTCTAACTTGGCTTTTCTTGGCTTTCCTGCGCTCTAACCCCATTTTTCTTGGTTTTTCTTCGCTATAAGCCCGCTTTTCTTGGTTTTCCTCCACTCTAACCCCGCTTTTTTTGGTTTTCCTCCTATCTAACCTTGCTTTTCTTGGTTTTCCTCCACTCTAGCCCATCTTTTCTTGATTTTCCTATGCTCTAACCCCATTTTTCTTGGTTTTCCTCCGCTCTAACCCCGTTTTTCTTGGTTTTCCTCCGCTCTAACCCCGCTTTTCTTGGTTTTCATCCGCTCCAACCCCTCTTTTCTTGGATTTCATCCATTCTAACCCCGCTTTACTCGGTTTTCCTCCGCTCTAACTTCGCTTTTCTTGCTTTTCCTCCGCTCTAACCCTGCCTTCATGGTTTTCCTCTGCTGTAACCCTACTTTTCTTGGTTTTCCTCTGCGCTAACTTCGTCTCTCTTGGTATTCCTCCGCTATAACCTCGCCATTCTTGGTTTTCCTCCGCTGTAACCCCGTCTTTCTTGGTTTTCCTCCACTCTAACTTCGCTATTCTTCGTTTTCCTCCGCTCTAACTTCACTTTTTTTGTTTTTCCTCCGCTCTAACCCCTCTTTTCTTGGTTTTCCTCCGCTCTAATCCCGCTTTTCTTGGTTTTCCTCCGCTCTAACCCTGCTTTTCTTGGATTTCATCCATTCTAACCCTGCTTTTCTCTATTTTCCTCCGCTCTAACTTCGATTTTCTTGCTTTTCCTCTGCTCTAACCCCGCTTTTCATGGATTTCCTCTGCTGTAACCCCGCTTTTCTTGGTTTTCCTCTGCGCTAACTTCGTCCCTCTTGGATTTCCTCATTTCTAACCTCGCCATTCTTGGTTTTCCTCCGCTGTAACCCCGTCTTTCTTGGTTTTCCTCTGCTCTAACTTCGCTATTCTTAGTTTTCCTCCGCTCTAACCCCGCTTTTCTTGGTTTTCCTCCGCTCTAATCCCGCTTTTTTTGTTTTTCCTCCACTCTAACCCCGCTTTTCTTTGTTTTCCTCGGCTCCAATCCCGCTTTTCTTGGTTTTCCTCCGCTCTAACCCTGCTTTTCTTGGCTTTTCTCAGATCTGACCCCGCTTTTCTTGATTTTCCTCTGCTCTAACCTTGTTTTCTTGGTTTTCCTCCGCTCTAACCTTGTCTTTCTTTGTTTTCCTCCGCTCTAATCTCACTTTTCTTGGTTTTGCTCTGCTGTAACCCCGCTTTTCTTGGTTTTCCTCCGCTCTAAGCCCGCTTTTCTTGGCTGTCCTCCGCTCTAACTTCGATTTTCTTGGTTTACCTCCGCTCTATCCCCGCTTCTCTTGGTTTTCATCCGCTCTAACTTCTCTTTTCTTGGTTTATCTCCTCTCTGACCCCGCTTTTCTTGGTTTTCCTCCGCTCTAACTTTGCTTTTCTTGGTTTTCCTCCGCTCTAACTTCGCTTTTCTTGGTTTACCTCTGCTCTAACCCCGCTTTTCTTGGTTTTCCTTTGCTCAAACTTGGACTTTCTTGGTTTTCCTGTGCTCTAACCCCATTTTTCTTGGTTTTCCTCCGCTCTAAGCCCGCTTTTCTTTATTTTCCTCTGCTCTAATCTCGTTTTTTTGGTTTTCCTATGCTCTAACCCCATTTCTCTTGATTTTCCTCCAATCTAACCACGCTTTTCTTGGTTTTCCTGAGATCTAACTTCTCTTTTCTTGGTTTATTTCCGCTCTAACACCGCTTTCTTGGTTTTCCTCCGCTCTAACCCCGCTTTTCTTGTTTTTCCTCCGTGCTAACTTCACTTTTCTTGGTTTTCCTGCGATCGAACCTCGCTTTTTTTGGTTTTCGTCCGATCTGACCCCGCTTTACTTGGTTTTCCTCTGCTCTAACCCCACTTTTATTTGTTTTCCTCAGCTCTGACCCCGCTTTTCTTGGTTTTCCTTCGCTCTAACCTTGTTTTCTTGGTTTTCCTCCGCTCTAACATCACTTTTCTTGGTTTTCCTAATCTCTAATCTCACTTTTCTTGGTTTTTCTCTGCTGTAACATAGCTTTTCTTGATATTCCTCCTCTCTGACCCCGCTTTTCTTGGTTTTCCTCTGCTTTAACTTCACTTTTTTTGTTTTTCCTCCGCTCTAACCCCGCTTTTCTTGGTTTTCCTTCGCTCCAATCCCGCTTTTCTTAGTTTTCCTCCAGTCTAACCCCGCTTTTCTTGGTTTTTCTCAGCTCTAACCCCGCTTTTCTTGATTTTCCTTCGCTCTAACCTTGTTTTCTTGGTTTTCCTCCGCTCTAACTTCGCTTTTCTTGGTTTTCCTAATCTCTAATCTCACTTTTCTTGGTTTTCCTCTGCTGTAACATAGCTTTGCTTGATTTTCCTCCTCTCTGACTCCACTTTTCTTTGTTTTCCTCTGCTCTAACTTCACTTTTTCTGTTTTTCCTCCGCTGTAACCCCGCAATTCTTGGTTTTCCTTCACTCAAAGCCCGCTTTTCTTGGTTGTCCTCCGCTCTAACTTCGATTTTCTTTGTTTTCCTGTGCTCTATCCCCGCTTTTCTTGGTTTTCCTTTGCTCTAACTTCGCTTTTCTTGGTTTTCCTCTGCTCTAACTTCGCTTTTCTTGGTTTACCTTTGCTCCAGCCCCGCTTTTCTTCGCTTTCCCTTGCTCTAACTTGGCTTTTCTTGGCTTTCCTGCGCTCTAACCCCATTTTTCTTGGTTTTTCTTCGCTATAAGCCCGCTTTTCTTGGTTTTCCTCCACTCTAACCCCGCTTTTTTTGGTTTTCCTCCTATCTAACCTTTCTTTTCTTGGTTTTCCTCCACTCTAGCCCATCTTTTCTTGATTTTCCTATGCTCTAACCCCATTTTTCTTGGTTTTCCTCCGCTCTAACCCCGTTTCTCTTGGTTTTCCTCCGCTCCAACCCCGCTTTTCTTGGTTTTCATCCGCTCTAACCCCTCTTTTCTTGGATTTCATCCATTCTAACCCCGCTTTACTCGGTTTTCCTCCGCTCTAACTTCGCTTTTCTTGCTTTTCCTCCGCTCTAACCCTGCTTTCATGGTTTTCCTCTGCTGTAACCCTACTTTTCTTGGTTTTCTTCCGCTCTAACCTCGCCATTCTTGGTTTTCCTCCGCTGTAACTCCGTCTTTCTTGGTTTTCCTCCGCTCTAACTTCGCTATTCTTCGTTTTCCTCCGCTCTAACTTCACTTTTTTTGTTTTTCCTCCACTCTAACCCCTCTTTTCTTGGTTTTCCTTTGCTCTAATCCTGCTTTTCTTGGTTTTCCTCCGCTCTAACCCTGCTTTTCTTGGATTTCATCCATTCTAACCCTGCTTTTCTCTATTTTCCTCCGCTCTAACCTCGCCATTCTTGGTTTTCCTCCGCTGTAACTCCGTCTTTCTTGGTTTTCCTCCACTCTAACTTCGCTATTCTTCGTTTTCCTCCGCTCTAACTTCACTTTTTTTGTTTTTCCTCCACTCTAACCCCTCTTTTCTTGGTTTTCCTCCGCTCTAATTCTGCTTTTCTTGGTTTTCCTCCGCTCTAACCCCGCTTTTCTTGGATTTCATCCATTCTAACCCTGCTTTTCTCTATTTTCCTCCGGTCTAACTTCGATTTTCTTGCTTTTCCTCTGCTCTAACGCCGCTTTTCATGGATTTCCTCTGCTGTAACCCCGCTTTTCTTGGTTTTCCTCTGCGCTAACTTCGTCCCTCTTGGATTTCCTCATTTCTAACCTCGCCATTCTTGGTTTTCCTCCGCTGTAACCCCGTCTTTCTTGGTTTTCCTCTGCTCTAACTTCGCTATTCTTAGATTTCCTCCGCTCTAACCCCGCTTTTCTTGGTTTTCCTCCGCTCTAATCCCGCTTTTTTTTGTTTTTCCTCCATTCTAACCCCGCTTTTCTTGGTTTTCCTCGGCTCTAATCCCGCTTTTCTTGGTTTTCCTCCGCTCTAACCCCGCTTTTCTTGGCTTTTCTCAGCTCTGACCTTGTTTTCTTGGTTTTCCTCCGCTCTAACCTTGTCTTTCTTTGTTTTCCTCCACTCTAATCTCACTTTTCTTGGTTTTGCTCTGCTGTAACCCCGCTTTTCTTGGTTTTCCTCCTCTCTAAGCTCGCTTTTCTTGGCTGTCCTCCGCTCTAACTTCGATTTTCTTGGTTTACCTCCGCTCTATCCCCGCTTTTCTTGGTTTTCATCCGCTCCAACTTCTCTTTTCTTGGTTTATCTCCTCTCTGACCCCGCTTTTCTTGGTTTTCCTCCGCTCTAACTTTGCTTTTCTTGGTTTTCCTCCGCTCTAACTTCGCTTTTCTTGGTTTACCTCTGCTCCAACCCCGCTTTTCTTGGTTTTCCTTTACTCAAACTTGGATTTTCTTGGTTTTCCTGTGCTCTAACCCCATTTTTCTTGGTTTTCCTCCGCTCTAAGCCAGCTTTTCTTTATTTTCCTCTGCTCTAATCTCGTTTTTTTGGTTTTCCTATGCTCTAACCCCATTTTTCTTGGTTTTCCTCCGCTCTATCCCCGCTTTTCTTGGTTTTCCTGTGATCTAACTTCTCTTTTCTTGGTTTATTTCCGCTCTAACACCGCTTTCTTGGTTTTCCTCCGCTCTAACCCCGCTTTTCTTGTTTTTCCTCCGTACTAACTTCACTTTTCTTGGTTTTCCTGCGATCGAACCTTGCTTTTTTTGGTTTTCGTCCGATCTGACCCCGCTTTACTTGGTTTTCCTCTGCTCTAACCCCACTTTTATTTGCTTTCTCAGCTCTGACCCCGCTTTTCTTGATTTTCCTTCGCTCTAACCTTGTTTTCTTGGTTTTCCTCCGCTCTAACATCACTTTTCTTGGTTTTCCTAATCTCTAATCTCATTTTTCTTGGTTTTCCTCTGCTGTAACATAGCTTTTCTTGATTTTCCTCGTCTCTGACCCCGCTTTTCTTGGTTTTCCTCTGCTTTAACTTCACTTTTTTTGTTTTTCCTCCGCTCTAACCCCGCTTTTCTTGGTTTTCCTTCGCTCCAATCCCACTTTTCTTAGTTTTCCTCTGCTCTAACCCCGCTTTTCTTGGTTTTTCTCAGCTCTAACCCCGCTTTTCTTGATTTTCCTTCGCTCTAACCTTGTTTTCTTGGTTTTCCTCCGCTCTAACATCGCTTTTCTTGGTTTTCCTAATCTCTAATCTCACTTTTCTTGGTTTTCCTCTGCTGTAACATAGCTTTTCTTGATTTTCCTCCTCTCTGACCCTGCTTTTCTTGGTTTTCCTCTGCTCTAACTTCACTTTTTTTGTTTTTCCTCCGCTCTAACCCCGCTTTTCTTGGTTTTCCTTCACTCAAAGCCCGCTTTTCTTGGTTGTCCTCCGCTCTAACTTCGCTTTTGTTGGCTTTCCTTTGCTCTAACTTGGCTTTTCTATGTTTTCCTGTGCTCTAACCCCATTTTTCTTGGTTTTTCTTCGCTATAAGCCCGATTTTCTTGGTTTTCCTCCACTCTAACCCCGCTTTTTTTGGTTTTCCTCCTATCTAACCTTGCTTTTCTTGGTTTTCCTCCACTCTAGCCCATCTTTTCTTGATTTTCCTCTGCCCTAACCTTGTTTTTTTGATTTTCCTCCGCTCTAACCCCGTTTTTCTTGGTTTTCCTCCGCTCCAACCCCGCTTTTCTTGATTTTCATCCGCTCTAACCCCTCTTTTCTTGGATTTCATCCATTCTAACCCCGCTTTACTCGGTTTTCCTCCGCTCTAACTTCGCTTTTCTTGCTTTTCCTCCGCTCTAACCCTGCCTTCATGGTTTTCCTCTGCTGTAACCCTACTTTTCTTGGTTTTCCTCTGCGCTAACTTCGTCTCTCTTGGTTTTCCTCCGCTCTAACCTCGCCATTCTTGGTTTTCCTCCGCTGTAACCCCGTCTTTCTTGGTTTTCCTCCACTCTAACTTCGCTATTCTTCGTTTTCCTCCGCTCTAACTTCACTTTTTTTGTTTTTCCTCCGCTCTAACTCCTTTTTTCTTGTTTTCCTCCGCTCTAATCCCGCTTTTCTTTGTTTTCCTCCGCTCTAACCCCGCTTTTCTTGGATTTCATCCATTCTTACCCCACTTTTCTCTATTTTCCTCTGCTCTAACTTCGATTTTCTTGCTTTTCCTCCGCACTAACCCCGCTTTTCATGGATTTCCTCTGCTGTAACCCCGCTTTTCTTGGTTTTCCTCTGCGCTAACTTCGTCCCTCTTGGATTTCCTCATTTCTAACCTCGCCATTCTTGGTTTTCCTCCGCTGTAACCCCTGCCTTTCTTGGTTTTCCTCCGCTCTAACTTCACTATTCTTCGATTTCCTCCGCTCTAACCCCGCTTTTCTTGGTTTTCCTCCGCTCTAATACCGCTTTTTTTGTTTTTCCTCCACTCTAACACCGCTTTCTTGGTTTTCCTCCGTGCTAACTTCACTTTTCTTGGTTTTCCTGTGATCGAACCTCCCTTTTTTTGGTTTTCGTCCGATCTGACCCCGCTTAACTTGGTTTTCCTCTGCTCTAAACCCACTTTTATTTGTTTTCATCCGCTCTAACCCAACTTTTCTTGGATTTCATCCATTCTAACCCAGCTTTTCTCGGTTTTCCTCAGCTCCAACCCCGCTTTTCTTGGTTTTCCTCCGCTCTAACCCCGCTTTTCATGGTTTTCCTCTGCGATAACCCTACTTTTCTTGGTTTTCCTCCGCTCTAACTTCGTCACTCTTGGTTTTCCTCCGCTCTAACCCTGCCATTCTTGGTTTTCCTCCGCTCTAACCCCGCTTTCTTGGTTTTCCTCCTCTCTAACTTCGCTATAATTCGTTTTCCTCCGCTCTAACTTCAATTTTTGTTTTTCCTCCGCTGTAACCCCTCTTTTCTTGGTTTTCCTCCGCTCTAATCCCGCTTTTCTTTGTTTTCCTCCGCTCTAACCCCGCTTTTCTTGATTTTCCTCCAGTCTAACCACGGTTTTCTTGGTTTTCCACCCCTCTAACTCTGCCTTTCTTGGTTTTTCTCAGCTCTGATCCCGCTTTTCTTGATTTTCCTCCACTCTAACCCCTCTTTTCTTGGTTTTCCTCCGCTCTAACATCACTTTTCTTGGTTTTCCTCATCTCTAGTCTCACTTTTCTTGGTTTTCCTCTACTGTAACATAGATTTTCTTGATTTTCCTCCACTCTCACCCCGCTTTTCTTGGTTTCCCTTCGCTCTAACTCGCTTTTCTTGGTTTTCCTCCACTCTAGCCCAGATTTTCTTGATTTTACTCTGCTCTAACCTTGTTTTTTTGGTTTTCCTCCGCTCTAACTTTGCTTTTCTTTGTTTACCTCCGCTCTAACCCCGCTTTTCTTGGTTTTCCTTTGCTCTAACTTGGCTTTTCTTGGTTTTCCTGCGGTCTAACCGCGCCTTTCATGGTTTTCCTCCACTCTAAGCCCGCTTTTCTGGTTTTTCCTCCGCTCTAACTTCGCTTTTCTTGGTTTTCCTCCGATCTAACCTCGCTTTTCTTGGTTTTCGTCCGATCTGACCCCGCTTAACTTGGTTTTCCGCCGCTCTAACCTCACTTTTCTTTGTTTCCATCCGCTCTAACCCAACTTTTCTTGAATTTCATTCATTCTAACCCCGCTTTTCTCGGTTTTCCTCAACTCCAACCCCGCTTTTCTTGGTTTTCCTCCGCTCTAACCCCGCTTTTTATGGATTTCCTCTGCTGTAACCCTGACATTCTTGGCTTTCCTCCGCTCTAACCCCTTTTTTCTTGGTTTTCCTCTGCTCCAACCTTGACTTTCTTGGTTTTCCTCCGCTCTTACCCCGCTTTTCTTGGCTTTTCTATGCTCTGACCCCGCTTTTCTTGATTTTCCTCTGCTCTAACCTTGTTTTCTTGGTTTTCCTCCGCTCTAACCTTGTCTTTCTTTGTTTTCCTCCGCTCTAATCTCACTTTTCTTGGTTTTGCTCTGCTGTAACCCCGCTTTTCTTGGTTTTCCTCCGCTCTAAGCGTTCTTTTCTTGGCTGTCCTCCGCTCTAACTTCGATTTTCTTGGTTTACCTCTGCTCTGACCCCGCTTTTCTTGGTTTTCCTCCGCTCTAACTTCGCTTTTCTTGGTTTACCTCTGCTCTAACCCCGCTTTTCTTTGTTTTCCTTTGCTCAAACTTGGATTTTCTTGGTTTTCCTGTGCTCTAACCCCATTTTTCTTGGTTTTCCTCCCCTCTATGCCCGCTTTTCTTTATTTTCCTCTGCTCTAATCTCGTTTTTTTGGTTTTCCTATGCTCTAACCCCATTTCTCTTGGTTTTCCTCCGCTCTATCTTCGCTTTTCTTGGTTTTCCTGTGATCTAACTTCTCTTTTCTTGGTTTATTTCCGTTCTAACACCGCTTTCTTGGTTTTCCTCCACTCTAACCCCGCTTTTCTTGTTTTTCCTCCGTGCTAACTTCACTTTTCTTGGTTTTCCTGCGATCGAACCTCGCTTCTTTTGGTTTTCGTCCGATCTGACCCCGCTTTACTTGGTTTTCCTCTGCTCTAACCCCACTTTTATTTGTTTTTCTCCGCTCTGACCCCGCTTTTCTTGATTTTTCTTCGCTCTAACCTTGTTTTCTTGGTTTTCCTCCGCTCTAACATCACTTCTCTTGGTTTTCCTAATCTCTAATCTCACTTTTCTTGGTTTTCCTCTGCTGTAACATAGCTTTTCTTGATTTTCCTCCTCTCTGACCCCGCTTTTCTTGGTTTTCCTCTGCTCTAATCCCACTTTTTTTGTTTTTCCTCCGCTCTAACCCCGCTTTTCTTGGTTTTCCTTTGCTCCATTCCCGCTTTTCACAGTTTTCCTCCACTCTAACCCCGCTTTTCTTGGTTTTTCTCAGCTCTAACCCCGCTTTTCTTGATTTTCCTTCGCTCTAACCTTGTTTTCTTGTTTTTCCTCCGCTCTAACATCGCTTTTCTTGGTTTTCCTAATCTCTAATCTCACTTTTCTTGGTTTTCCTCTGCTGTAACATAGCTTTTCTTGATTTTCCTCCTCTCTGACCCTGCTTTTCTTGGTTTTCCTCTGCTCTAACTTCACTTTTTTTGTTTTTCCTCCACTCTAACCCCGCTTTTCTTGGTTTTCCTTCGCTCAAAGCCTGATTTTCTTGGTTGTCCTCCGCTCTAACTTCGATTTTCTTTGTTTTCCTTTGCTCTATCCCCGCTTTTCTTGGTTTTCCTCCGCTCTAACTTCGCTTTTCTTGGTTTTCCTCCACTCTAACCCCGCTTTTTATGGTTTTCCTCCTTTCTAACCTTGCTTTTCTTCGTTTTCCTGCACTCTAGCCCATCTTTTCTTGATTTTCCTCTACCCTAACCTTGTTTTTTTTGTTTTCCTCCGCTCTAACCTTGTTTTTCTTCGTTTTCCTCCGCTCCAACCCCGCTTTTCTTGGTTTTCATCCGCTCTAACCCCTCTTTTCTTGGATTTCATCCATTCTAACCCCGCTTTACTCGATTTTCCTCCGCTCTAACTTCGCTTTTCTTGCTTTTCCTCCACTCTAACCCCGCTTTTCATGGTTTTCCTCTGCTGTAACCCTACTTTTCTTGGTTTTCCTCTGCGCTAACTTCGTCTCTCTTGGTTTTCCTCCGCTCTAACCTCGCCATTCTTGGTTTTCCTCCGCTGTAACCCCGTCTTTCTTGGTTTTCCTCCACTCTAACTTCGCTATTCTTCGTTTTCCTCCGATCTAACTTCACTTTTTTTGTTTTTCCTCCTCTCTAACCCCTCTTTTCTTGGTTTTCCTCCGCTCTAATCCCGCTTTTCTTTGTTTTCCTCCGCTCTAACCCCGCTTTTCTTGGATTTCATCCATTCTTACCCCGCTTTTCTCTATTTTCCTCCGCTCTAACTTCGATTTTCTTGCTTTTCCTCCGCTCTAACCCCGCTTTTCATGGATTTCCTCTGCTGTAACCCCGCTTTTCTTGGATTTCCTCTGCGCTAACTTCGTCCCTCTTGGATTTCCTCATTTCTAACCTCGCCATTCTTGGTTTTCCTCCGCTGTAACCTCTGTCTTTCTTGGTTTTCCTCCGCTCTAACTTCGCTATTCTTCGTTTTCCTCCGCTCTAACCCCGCTTTTCTTGGTTTTCCTCCGCTCTAATCCCGCTTTTTTTGTTTTTCCTCCATTCTAACCCCGCTTTTCTTGGTTTTCCTCGGCTCTAATCCCGCTTTTCTTGGTTTTCCTCCGCTCTAACCCCGCTTTTCTTGGCTTTTCTCAGCTCTGACCCCGCTTTTCTTGATTTTCCTCTGCTCTAACCTTGTTTTCTTGGTTTTCCTCCGCTCTAACCTTGTCTTTCTTTGTTTTCCTCCGCTCTAATCTCACTTTTCTTGGTTTTGCTCTGCTGTAACCCCGCTTTTCTTGGTTTTCCTCCGCTCTAAGCCTGCTTTTCTTGTCTGTCCTCCGCTCTAACTTCGATTTTCTTGGTTTACCTCCGCTCAATCCCCGCTTTTCTTGGTTTTCATCCGCTCTAACTTCTCTTTTCTTGGTTTATCTCCTCTCTGACCCCGCTTTTCTTGGTTTTCCTCCGCTCTAACTTTGCTTTTCTTGGTTTCCTCCGCTCTAACTTCGCTTTTCTTGGTTTACCTCTGCTCTAACCCCGCTTTTCTTGGTTTTCCTTTGCTCTAACTTGGATTTTCTTGGTTTTCCTGTGCTCTAACCCCATTTTTCTTGGTTTTCCTGAGCTCTAAGCCCACTTTTCTTTATTATCCTCTGCTCTAATCTCGTTTTTTTGGTTTTCTTATGCTCTAACCCCGCTTTTCTTGGTTTTCCTCCGCTCTATCCCCGCTTTTCATGGTTTTCCTGTGATCTAACTTCTCCTTTCTTGGTTTATTTCCGCTCTAACACCGCTTTCTTGGTTTTGCGCCGTGCTAACTTCAGTTTTCTTGGTTTTCCTGTGATCGAACCTCGCTTTTTTTGGTTTTCGTCCGATCTGACCCCGCTTAACTTGGTTTTCCTCTGCTCTAAACCCACTTTTATTTGTTTTCATCCGCTCTAACCCAATTTTTCTTGCATTTCATCCATTCTAACCCCGCTTTTCTCGGTTTTCCTCAGCTCCAACCCCGCTTTTCTTGGTTTTCCTCCGCTCTAACCCCGCTTTTCATGGTTTTCCTCTGCTTTAACCCTTCTTTTCTTGGTTTTCCTCCGCTCCAACTTCATCACTCTTGGTTTTCCTCCGCTCTAACCATGCCATTCTTGGTTTTCCTCCGCTCTAATCCCGCTTTTTTTGTTTTTCCTCCATTCTAACCCCGCTTTTCTTGGTTTTCCTCGGCTCTAATCCCGCTTTTCTTGGTTTTCCTCCGCTCTAACCCCGCTTTTCTTGGCTTTTCTCAGCTCTGACCCCGCTTTTCTTGATTTTCCTCTGCTCTAACCTTGTTTTCTTGGTTTTCCTCCGCTCTAACCTTGTCTTTCTTTGTTTTCCTCCGCTCTAATCTCACTTTTCTTGGTTTTGCTCTGCTGTAACCCCGCTTTTCTTGGTTTTCCTCCGCTCTAAGCCTGCTTTTCTTGTCTGTCCTCCGCTCTAACTTCGATTTTCTTGGTTTACCTCCGCTCAATCCCCGCTTTTCTTGGTTTTCATCCGCTCTAACTTCTCTTTTCTTGGTTTATCTCCTCTCTGACCCCGCTTTTCTTGGTTTTCCTCCGCTCTAACTTTGCTTTTCTTGGTTTCCTCCGCTCTAACTTCGCTTTTCTTGGTTTACCTCTGCTCTAACCCCGCTTTTCTTGGTTTTCCTTTGCTCTAACTTGGATTTTCTTGGTTTTCCTGTGCTCTAACCCCATTTTTCTTGGTTTTCCTGAGCTCTAAGCCCACTTTTCTTTATTATCCTCTGCTCTAATCTCGTTTTTTTGGTTTTCTTATGCTCTAACCCCGCTTTTCTTGGTTTTCCTCCGCTCTATCCCCGCTTTTCATGGTTTTCCTGTGATCTAACTTCTCCTTTCTTGGTTTATTTCCGCTCTAACACCGCTTTCTTGGTTTTGCGCCGTGCTAACTTCAGTTTTCTTGGTTTTCCTGTGATCGAACCTCGCTTTTTTTGGTTTTCGTCCGATCTGACCCCGCTTAACTTGGTTTTCCTCTGCTCTAAACCCACTTTTATTTGTTTTCATCCGCTCTAACCCAATTTTTCTTGCATTTCATCCATTCTAACCCCGCTTTTCTCGGTTTTCCTCAGCTCCAACCCCGCTTTTCTTGGTTTTCCTCCGCTCTAACCCCGCTTTTCATGGTTTTCCTCTGCTTTAACCCTTCTTTTCTTGGTTTTCCTCCGCTCCAACTTCATCACTCTTGGTTTTCCTCCGCTCTAACCATGCCATTCTTGGTTTTCCTCCGCTCTAACCCCGCTTTCTTGGTTTTCCTCCTCTCTAACTTCGCTATAATTCGTTTTCCTCCGCTCTAACTTCCAATTTTTGTTTTTCCTTCGCTGTAACCCCTCTTTTCTTGGTTTTCCTCCGCTCTAATCCCGCTTTTCTTTGTTTTCCTCCGCTCTAACCCCGCTTTTCTTGATTTTCCTCCAGTCTAACCACGGTTTTCTTGGTTTTCCACCCCTCTAACTCTGCTTTTCTTGGTTTTTCTCAGCTCTGATCCCGCTTTTCTTGATTTTCCTCCACTCTAACCCCTCTTTTCATGGTTTTCCTCCGCTCTAACATCACTTTTCTTGGTTTTCCTCATCTCTAATCTCACTTTTCTTGGTTTTCCTCTACTGTAACATAGATTTTCTTGATTTTCCTCCGCTCTGACCCCGCTTTTCTTGGTTTCCCTTCGCTCTAAGCCCATTTTTCTTGGTTTTCCTCCGCTCTAACCCTGCTTTTCTAGGTTTTTCTTCGGTCTAACTCGCTTTTCTTGGTTTTCCTCCACTCTAGCCCAGATTTTCTTGATTTTCCTCTGCTCTAACCTTGTTTTTTTGGTTTTCCTCCGCTCTAACTTTCTTTTCTTTGTTTACCTCCACTCTAACCCCGCTT
Organism: Coturnix japonica; assembly: GCF_054131305.1. NCBI lineage: Eukaryota > Metazoa > Chordata > Aves > Galliformes > Phasianidae > Coturnix > Coturnix japonica. The sequence goes on along the minus strand of NC_140666.1, from coordinate 4,029,840 downwards.
TTCTTGGTTTTCCTTTGCTCTAACTTGCCTTTTCTTGGTTTTCCTGCGGTCTAACGCCGCTTTTCTTGCTTTTCCTCCACTCTAAGCCCGCTTTTCTTGTTTTTCCTCCGCTCTAACTTCGCTTTTCTTGGTTTTCCTCCGATCTAACCTCGCTTTTCTTGGTTTTCGTCCGATCTGACCCCGCTTAACTTGGTTTTCCGCCGCTCTAACCCAACTTTTCTTGAATTTCATCCATTCTAACCCCGCTTTTCTCGGTTTTCCTCAACTCCAACCTCGCTTTTCTTGGTTTTCCTCCGCTCTAACCCCGCTTTTTATGGATTTCCTCTGCTGAAACCATGACATTCTTGGCTTTCCTCCGATCTAACCCCTTTTTTCTTGGTTTTCCTCCGCTCCAACCCTGACATTCTTGGTTTTCCTCCGCTCTAACCCCGTCTTTCTTGGTTTCCCTCCTCTCTAACTTCGCTATAATTAGTTTTCTTCCGCTCTAACTTCACTTTTTTTGTTTTTCTCCGCTCTAACCCCTTTTTTCTTGGTTTTCCTCCGCTCTAATCCCGCTTTTCTTGGTTTTCCTCCGCTCTAACCCCTCTTATCTTGGTTTTCCTCCAATCTAACCACGCCTTTCTTGGTTTTCCTCCGCTCTAACCCCGCTTTTCTTGGTTTTCCTCCGCTCTAACCCCACTTTTCTTGGTTTTCCTCTGCTCCAACCCCATTTTTCTTGGTTTTCCTCCACTCTAAGCCCACTTTTCTTTATTTTCCTCTGCTCTAATCTCGTTTTTTTGGTTTTCCTATGCTCTAACCCCATTTTTCTTGGTTTTCCTCCGCTCTATCCCCGCTTTTCTTGGTTTTCCTGTGATCTAACTTCTCTTTTTTTGGTTTATTTCCGCTTTAACACCGCTTTCTTGGTTTTCCTCCGCTCTAACCCTGCTTTTCTTGTTTTTCCTCCGTGCTAACTTCACTTTTCTTGGTTTTCCTGCGATCGAACCTCGCTTTTTTTGGTTTTCGTCCGATCTGACCTTGCTCAACTTGGTTTTCCGCCGCTCTATCCCCAGTTTATTTGTTCTCATCCGCTCTAAACCAACTTTTCTTGGATTTCATCCATTCTAACCCCGCTTTTCATGGTTTTCCTCTGCTGTAACCCTACTTTTCTTGGTTTTCCTCCGCTCTAACTTCGTCACTCTTGGTTTTCCTCCGCTCTAACCCTGCCATTCTTGGTTTTCCTCCGCTCTAACACCGCTTTCTTGGTTTTCCTCCTATCTAACTTCGCTATAATTCGTTTTCCTCCGCTCTAACCCTGACATTCTTGGTTTTCCTCCGCTCTAACCCCTCTTTTCTTAATTTTCCTCCACTCTAATCCCGCTTTTCTTTGTTTTCCTCCGCTCTAACCCCGCTTTTCTTGATTTTCCTCCACACTAACCACGGTATTCTTGGTTTTCCTCTCCTCTAACACTGCTTTTCTTGGTTTTTCTCAGCTCTGCCCCGCTTTTCTTGATTTTCCTCCGCACTAACCCTTCTTTTCTTGGTTTTCCTCCGCTCTAACATCACTTTTCTTGGTTTTCGTCATCTCTAATCTCACTTTTTTTGGTTTTCCTCTGCTGTAACATAGCTTTTCTTGATTTTCCTCTGCTCTAACCCCGCTTTTCTTGGTTTTCCTCACTTCCAACCTTGCTTTTCTTGGTTTTCCTCCGGTCTAACCCCGCTTTTCTTGGTTTTCCTCCCCTCTAACCCCGCTTTTCTTTGTTTTCCTCCGCTCTAACTTCGATTTTCTTGGTTTACCTCTGCTCTATCCCCGCTTTTCTTGGTTTTCATCCACACTAACTTCTCTTTTCTTGGTTTATCTCCTCACTGACCCCGCTTTTCTTGGTTTTCCTCCACTCTAACTTTGCTTTTCCTGGTTTTCCTCTGCTCTAACTTTGCTTTTTTTTGTTTACCTCCGCTCTAACCCCGCTTTTCTTGGTTTTCCTTTGCTCTAACTTGGCTTTTCTTGGTTTTCCTGCGGTCTAACCCCGCTTTTCTTGGTTTTCCTCAGCTGTAAGCCCGCTTTTCTTGTTTTTCCTCCGATCTAACCTCGCTTTTCTTGGTTTTCATCCGATCTGACCCCGCTTAACTTGGTTTACGCCGCTCTAACCCCACTTTTCTTTGTTTCCATCCGCTCTAACCCAACTTTTCTTGAATTTCATCCATTCTAACCTCGCTTTTCTCGGTTTTCCTCAACTCCAACCCCGCTTTTCTTGGTTTTCCTCCGCTCTAACCCCGCTTTTCTTTGTTTTCATCCGCTCTAACCCCGCTTTTCTTGGTTTTCCTCCGCTCTAACCCCGTCTTTCTTGGTTTTCCTCCTCTCTAACTTCGCTATAATTTGTTTTCTTCCGCTCTAACTTCACTTTTTTTGTTTTCCTCTGCTCTAACATCGCTTTTCTTGGTTTTCCTCATCTCTAATCTCACTTTTCTTGGTTTTCCTCTGCTGTAACATAGATTTTCTTGATTTTCCTCCGCTCTGACCCCGCTTTTCTTGGTTTGACTCCGCTCAAACCACCCTTTTCTTGGTTTTCCTCCGCTCTAACCCTGCTTTTCTTGGTTTTCCTTCGCTCTAACCAGCTTTTCTTGGGTTTCCTCCGCTCTAACTTCGCTTTTCTTGGTTTTCCTCATCTCTAATCTCACTTTTCTTGGTTTTCCTCTGCTGTAACATAGATTTTCTTGATTTTCCTCCGCTCTGACCCCGCTTTTCTTGGTTTGACTCCGCTCAAACCACCCTTTTCTTGGTTTTCCTCCGCTCTAACCCTGCTTTTCTTGGTTTTCCTTCGCTCTAACCAGCTATTCTTGGGTTTCCTCCGCTCTAACTTCGCTTTTCTTGGTTTTCCTCCGATCTAACTTAGCTTTTCTTTGTTTTCCTCTGCTCTATCCCTGCTGTTCTTGGTTTTCCTCAGCTCCAACCTTGCTTTTCTTCGTTTTCCTCCGCTCTATCCCTGCTTTTCTTGGTTTTCCTCCGCTCTAACCCCGCTTTTCTTTGTTTTCCTTTGCTCCAACCCGCTTTTCTTGAATTTCCTCCGCTCTAACCCCGCTTTTCTTGATTTTCCTCCACTCTAACCACTGTTTTCTTGGTTTTCCACCCCTCTAACTCTGCTTTTCTTGGTTTTTCTCAGCTCTGATCCCGCTTTTCTTGATTTTCCTCCACTCTAACCCCTCTTTTCTTGGTTTTCCTCCGCTCTAACATCACTTTTCTTGGTTTTCCTCATCTCTTATCTCACTTTTCTTGGTTTTCCTCTGCTGTAACATAGATTTTCTTGATTTTCCTCCGCTCTGACCCCGCTTTTCTTGGTTTCCCTTCGCTCTAAGCCCATTTTTCTTGGTTTTCCTCCGCTCTAACCCCGCTTTTCTTTGTTTTCCTTCCCTCTAACTCGCTTTTCTTGGTTTTCCTCCACTCTAGCACTTGATTTTCCTCTGCTCTAACCTTGTTTTTTTGGTTTTCCTCCGCTCTAACTTTGCTTTTCTTTGTTTACCTCCGCTCTAACCCCGCTTTTCTTGGTTTTCCTTTGCTCTAACTTGCCTTTTCTTGGTTTTCCTGCGGTCTAACCCCTCTTTTCTTGGTTTTCCTCCACTCCAAGCCCGCTTTTCTTGTTTTTCCTTCGCTCTAACTTCGCTTCTCTTGGTTTTCCTCCGATCTATCCTCGCTTTTCTTGGTTTTCGTCCGATCTGACCCCGCTTAACTTGGTTTTCAGCCGCTCTAACCCCACTTTTCTTTGTTTCCATCCGCTCTAACCCAACTTTTCTTGAATTTCATCCATTCTAACCCCGCTTTTCTCGGTTTTCCTCAACTCCAACCTCGCTTTTCTTGGTTTTCCTTTGCTCTAACCCCGCTTTTTCTGGATTTCCTCTGCTGTAACCCTGACATTCTTGGCTTTCCTCCGCTCTAACCCCTTTTTTCTTGGTTTTCCTCCGCTCCAACCCTGACATTCTTGGTTTTCCTCCGCTCTAACCCCGTCTTTCTTCGTTTCCCTCCTCTCTAATTTCGCTATAATTCGTTTTCTTCCGCTCTAACTTCACTTTTTTTGTTTTCCTCCGCTCTAACCCCGCTTTTCTTGGTTTTCCTCCGCTCTAACTTAGCTTTTCTTGGTTTTCCTCTGCTCCATCCCCATTTTTCTTGGTTTTCCTCCGCTCTAAGCCTGCTTTTCTTTATTTTCCTCTGCTCTAATCTCGTTTTTTTGGTTTTCCTATGCTCTAACCCCATTTTTCTTGGTTTTCCTCCGCTCTGTCCCCGCTTTTCTTGGTTTTCCTGTGATCTAACTTCTCTTTTCTTGGTTTATTTCCGCTTTAACACCGCTTTCTTGGTTTTCCTCCACTCTAACCCCTCTTTTCTTGGTTTTCCTCCGCTCTAACATCACTTTTCTTGGTTTTCCTCATCTCTAATCTCACTTTTCTTGGTTTTCCTCTGCTGTAACATAGATTTTCTTGATATTCCTCCGCTCTGACCCCGCTTTTCGTGGTTTCCCTTCGCTCTAAGCCCATTTTTCTTGGTTTTCCTCCGCTCTAACACTGCTTTTCTTGGTTTTCCTTCGCTCTAACTCGCTTTTCTTGGTTTTCCTCCACTCTAGCACTTGATTTTCCTCTGCTCTAACCTTGTTTTTTTGGTTTTCCTCCGCTCTAACTTTGCTTTTCTTTGTTTACCTCCGCTCTAACCCCGCTTTTCTTGGTTTTCCTTTGCTCTAACTTGCCTTTTCTTGGTTTTCCTGCGGTCTAACCCCGCTTTTCTTGCTTTTCCTCTGCTCTAAGCCCGCTTTTCTTGTTTTTCCTCCGATCTAACTTCGCTTTTCTTGGTTTTCCTCCGATCTAACCTCGCTTTTCTTGGTTTTCGTCCGATCTGACCCCGTTTAAATTGGTTTTCAGCCGCTCTAACCCCACTTTTCTTTGTTTCCATCCGCTCTAACCCAACTTTTCTTGAATTTCATCCATTCTAACCCCGCTTTTCTCGGTTTTCCTCAACTCCAACCCCGCTTTTCTTGGTTTTCCTCCGCTCTAACCCCGCTTTTTATGGATTTCCTCTGCTGTAACCCTGACATTCTTGGCTTTCCTCCGCTCTAACTTCGTCACTCTTGGTTTTCCTCCGCTCTAACCCTGCCATTCTTGGTTTTCCTCCGCTCTAACCCCGTCTTTCTTGGTTTTCCTCCTCTCTATCTTCGCTATAATTCGTTTTCTTCCGCACTAACTTCACTTTTTTTGTTTTTCTCCGCTCTAACCCATTTTTTCTTGGTTTTCCTCCGCTCTAAGCCCGCTTTTCTTTATTTTCCTCTGCTCTAATCTCTTTTTTTTGGTTTTCCTATGATCTAACCGCATTTTTCTTGGTTTTCCTCCGCTCTAACATCACTTTTCTTGGTTTTCCTCATCTCTAATCTCACTTTTCTTGGTTTTCCTCTGCTGTAACATAGATTTTCTTGATTTTCCTCCGCTCTGGCCCCGCTTTTCTTGGTTTCCCTTCGCTCTAAGCCCATTTTTCTTGGTTTTCCTCCGCTCTTACCCTGCTTTTCTTGGTTTTCCTTCGCTCTAACTCGCTTTTCTTGGTTTTCCTCCACTCTAGCACTTGATTTTCCTCTGCTCTAACCTTGTTTTTTTGGTTTTCCTCCGCTCTAACTTTGCTTTTCTTTGTTTACCTCCGCTCTAACCCCGCTTTTCTTGGTTTTCCTTTCCTCTAACTTGCCTTTTCTTGGTTTTCCTGCGGTTTAACCCCTCTTTTCTTGCTTTTCCTCTGCTCTAAGCCCACTTTTCTTGTTTTTCCTCAGCTCTAACTTCGCTTTTCTTGATTTTCCTCCGATCTAACCTCGCTTTTCTTGGTTTTCGTCCGATCTGACCCCGTTTAACTTGGTTTTCAGCCGCTCTAACCCCACTTTTCTTTGTTTCCATCCGCTCTAACCCAACTTTTCTTGAATTTCATCCATTCTAACCCCGCTTTTCTCGGTTTTCCTCAACTCCAACCCCGCTTTTCTTGGTTTTCCTCCGCTCTAACCCCGCTTTTTATGGATTTCCTCTGCTGTAACACTGACATTCTTGGCTTTCCTCCGCTCTAACTTCGTCACTCTTGGTTTTCCTCCACTCTAACCCTGCCATTCTTGGTTTTCCTCCGCTCTAACCCCGTCTTTCTTGGTTTTCCTCCTCTCTAACTTCGCTATAATTCGTTTTCTTCCGCTCTAACTTCACTTTTTTTGTTTTTCTCCGCTCTAACCCCTTTTTTCTTGGTTTTCCTCCGCTCTAAGCCCGCTTTTCTTTATTTTCCTCTGCTCTAATCTCGTTTTTTTGGTTTTCCTATGATCTAACCCCATTTTTCTTGGTTTTCCTCCGCTCTATCCCCGCTTTTCTTGGTTTTCCTGTGATCTAACTTCTCTTTTCTTGGTTTATTTCTGCTTTAACACCGCTTTCTTGGTTTTCCTCCGCTCTAACCCCGCTTTTCTTGTTTTTCCTCCGTGCTAACTTCACTTTTCTTGGTTTTCCTGCGATCGAACCTCGCTTTTTTTGGTTTTCGTCCGATCTGACCCCGCTTAACTTGGTTTTCCGCCGCTCTAACCCCACTTTTCTTTGTTTTCATCCGCTCTAACCCAACTTTTCTTGGATTTCATCCATTCTAACCTCGCTTTTCTCGGTTTTCCTATGCTCCAACCCCACTTTTCTTGGTTTTCCTCCGCTCTAACCCCGCTTTTCATGGTTTTCCTCTGCTGTAACCCTACTTTTCTTGGTTTTCCTCCGCTCTAACTTCGTCACTCTTGGTTTTCCTCCGCTCTAACCCTGCCATTCTTGGTTTTCCTTCGCTCTAACCCCGCTTTCTTGGTTTTCCTCCTCTCTAACTTCGCTATAATTCGTTTTCCTCCACTCTAACTTCAATTTTTCTTTTTCCTCCGCTCTAACCCCTCTTTTCTTGGTTTTTCTCCGCTCTAATCCCGCTTTTCTTCGTTTTCCTCCGCTCTAACCCCGCTTTTCTTGATTTTCCTCCACTCTAACCACGGTTTTCTTGGTTTTCCACCCCTCTAACTCTGCTTTTCTTGGTTTTTCTCAGCTCTGATCCCGCTTTTCTTGATTTTCCTCCACTCTAACCCCTCTTTTCTTGGTTTTCCTCCGCTCTAACATCACTTTTCTTGGTTTTCCACATCTCTAATCTCACTTTTCTTGGTTTTCCTCTTCTGTAACGTAGGTTTTCTTGATTTTCCTCCCATCTGACCCCGCTTTTCTTTGTTTCCCTTCGCTCTAAGCCCATTTTTCTTGGTTTTCCTCTGCTCTAACCCTGCTTTTCTTGGTTTTCCTTCGCTCTAACTCGCTTTTCTTTGTTTTCCTCCACTCTAGCCCAGATTTTCTTGATTTTCCTCTGCTCTAACCTTGTTTTTTTAGTTTTCCTCCGCTCTAACTTTGCTTTTCTTTGTTTACCTCCGCTCTAACCCCGCTTTTCTTGGTTTTCCTTTGCTCTAACTTGGCTTTTCTTGGTTTTCCTGCGGTCTAACCCCGCTTTTCTTGGTTTTCCTCCACTCTAAGCCCGCTTTTCTTGTTTTTCCTCCGCTCTAACTTCGCTTTTCTTGGTTTTCCTCCGATCTAACCTCGCTTTTCTTGGTTTTCGTCCGATCTGACCCCGCTTAACTTGGTTTTCCGCCGCTCTAACCCCACTTTTCTTTGTTTCCATCCGCTCTAACCCAACTTTTCTTGAATTTCATCCATTCTAACCCCGCTTTTCTCGGTTTTCCTCAACTCCAACCCCGCTTTTCTTGGTTTTCCTCCGCTCTAACCCCGCTTTTTATGGATTTCCTCTGCTGTAACCCTGACATTCTTGGCTTTCCTCCGCTCTAACCCCATTTTTCTTGGTTTTCCTCCGCTCCAACCCTGACATTCTTGGTTTTCCTCCGCTCTAAGCCCGTCTCTCTTGGTTTCCCTCCTCTCTAACTTCGCTATAATTCGTTTTCTTCCGCTCTAACTTCACTTTTTTTGTTTTTCTCCGCTCTAACCCCTTTTTTCTTGGTTTTCCTCCGCTCTAATCCCGCTTTTCTTGGTTTTCCTCCGCTCTAACCCCTCTTATCTTGGTTTTCCTCCAATCTAACCACGCCTTTCTTAGTTTTCCTCCGCTCTAACCCCACTTTTCTTGGTTTTCCTCCGCTCTAACCCCTCTTTTCTTGGTTTTCATCTGCTCCAACCCCATTTTTCTTGGTTTTCCTCCGCTCTAAGCCCGCTTTTCTTTATTTTCCTCTGCTCTAATCTAGTTTTTTTGTTTTTCCTATGCTCTAACCACATTTTTCTTGGTTTTCCTCCGCTCTATCCCTGCTTTTCATGGTTTTCCTCCGCTCTAACCCCGTCTTTCTTGGTTTTCCTCCTCTCTAACTTCGCTATAATTTGTTTTCTTCCGCTCTAACTTCACTTTTTTTGTTTTTCTCCGCTCTAACCCCTCTTTTCTTTGTTTTCATCCGCTCTAATCCCGCTTTTCTTGGTTTTCCTCCGCTCTAACCCCGCTTTTCTTGGTTTTTCTCAGCTCTGACCCCGCTTTTCTTGATTTTTCTCCGCTCTAACCCCTCTTTTCTTGGTTTTCCTCTGCTCTAACATCGCTTTTCTTGGTTTTCCTCATCTCTAATCTCACTTTTCTTGGTTTTCCTCTGCTGTAACATAGACTTTCTTGATTTTCCTCCGCTCTGACCCCGCTTTTCTTGGTTTGACTCCGCTCAAACCACCCTTTTCTTGGTTTTCCTCCGCTCTAACCCTGCTTTTCTTTGTTTTCCTCTGCTCTATCCCTGCTGTTCTTGGTTTTCCTCAGCTCCAACCTTGCTTTTCTTCGTTTTCCTCCGCTCTATCCCCGCTTTTCTTGGTTTTCCTCCGCTCTAACTTTGCTTTTCTTTGTTTACCTCCTCTCTAACTTCGCTATAATTCGTTTTCTTGGATTTCATCCATTCTAACCTCGCTTTTCTTGGTTTTCCTAAGCTCCAACCCCACTTTTCTTGGTTTTCCTCCGCTCTAACCCCGCTTTTCATGATTTTCCTCTGCTGTAACCCTACTTTTCTTGGTTTTCCTCCACTCTAACTTCGTCACTCTTGGTTTTCCTCCGCTCTAACCCTGCCATTCTTGGTTTTCCTCCGCTCTAACCCCGCTTTCTTGGTTTTCCTCTTATCTAACTTCGCTATAATTCGTTTTCCTCCGCTCTAACCTTGCCATTCTTGGTTTTCCTCCGCTCTAACCCCTCTTTTCTTGGTTTTCCTCCACTCTAATCTTGCTTTTCTTTGTTTTCCTCCGCTCTAACCCCGCTTTTCTTGATTTTCCTCCACTCTAACCACGGTTTTCTTGGTTTTCCTCCCCTCTAACACTGCTTTTCTTGGTTTTTCTCAGCTCTGACCCCGCTTTTCTTGGTTTTCCTCATCTCTAATCTCACTTTTCTTGGTTTTCCTCTACTGTAACATAGATTTTCTTGATTTTCCTCCGCTCTGACCCCGCTTTTCTTGGTTTCCCTTCGCTCTAAGCCCATTTTTCTTGGTTTTCCTCCGCTCTAACCCTGCTTTTCTTGGTTTTCCTTCGCTCTAACTCGCTTTTCTTGGTTTTCCTCCACTCTAGCCCAGATTTTCTTGATTTTCCTCTGCTCTAACCTTGTTTTTTGTTTACCTCCGCTCTAACCCCGCTTTTCTTGGTTTTCCTTTGCTCTAACTTGCCTTTTCTTGGTTTTCCTGCGGTCTAACCCCTCTTTTCTTGGTTTTCCTCCTCTCCAAGCCCGCTTTTCTTGTTTTTCCTTCGCTCTAACTTCGCTTTTCTTGGTTTTCCTCTGATCTAACCTCGCTTTTCTTGGTTTTCGTCCGATCTGACCCCGCTTAACTTGGTTTTCAGCCTCTCTAACCCCACTTTTCTTTGTTTCCATCCGCTCTAACCCAACTTTTCTTGAATTTCATCCATTCTAACCCCGCTTTTCTCGGTTTTCCTCAACTCCAACCCCGCTTTTCTTGGTTTTCCTCCGCTCTAACCCCGCTTTTTATGGATTTCCTCTGCTGTAACCCTGACATTCTTGGCTTTCCTCCGCTCTAACCCCTTTTTTCTTGGTTTTCCTCCGCTCTAACCCTGACATTCTTGGTTTTCCTCCGCTCTAACCCCCTCTTTCTTGGTTTCCCTCCTCTCTAACTTCGCTATAATTCGTTTTCTTCCGCTCTAACTTCACTTTTTTTGTTTTTCTCCGCTCTAACCCCTTTTTTCTTGGTTTTCCTCCGCTCTAATCCCGCTTTTCTTGGTTTTCCTCCGCTCTAACCCCTCTTATCTTGGTTTTCCTCCAATCTAACCACGCCTTTCTTGGTTTTCCTCCGCTCTAACCCCGCTTTTCTTGGTTTTCCTCCGCTCTAACCCCTCTTTTCATGGTTTTCCTCTGCTCCAACCCCATTTTTCTTGGTTTTCCTCCACTCTAAGCCCGCTTTCCTTTATATTCCTCTGCTCTAATCTCGTTTTTTTGGTTTTCCTATGCTCTAACTCCATTTTTCTTTGTTTTCCTCCGCTCTATCTTCGCTTTTCTTGGTTTTCCTGTGATCTAACTTCTCTTTTCTTGGTTTATTTCCGCTTTAACACCGCTTTCTTGGTTTTCCTCCGCTCTAACCCCGCATTTCTTGTTTTTCCTCCGTGCTAACTTCACTTTTCTTTGTTTTCCTGCGATCGAACCTCGCTTTTTTTGGTTTTCGTCCGATCTGACCCCGCTTAACTTGGTTTTCCGCCGCTCTAACCCCACTTTTATTTGTTCTCATCCGCTCTAACCCAACTTTTATTGGATTTCATCCATTCTAATTACGCTTTTCTCGGTTTTCCTCAGCTCCAACCCCACTTTTCTTGGTTTTCCTCCGCTCTAACCCCGCTTTTCATGGTTTTCCTCTGCTCTAACCCTACTTTTCTTGGTTTTCCTCCGCTCTAACTTCGTCACTCTTGGTTTTCCTCCGCTCTAACCCTGCCATTCTTGGTTTTCCTCCGCTCTAACCCCGCTTTCTTGGTTTTCCTCCTCTCTAACCTTGTTTTCTTGGTTTTCCTCCGCTCTAACATCGCTTTTCTTGGTTTTCCTCATCTCTAATCTCACTTTTCTTGGTTTTCCTCTGCTGTAACATAGCTTTTCTTGATTTTCCTCTGCTCTAACCCCACTTTTCTTGGTTTTCCTCACTTCCAACCTTGCTTTTCTTGGTTTTTCTTCTGGTCTAACCCCGCTTTTCTTGGTTTTCCTCCGCTCTAACACCGCTTTTCTTTGTTTACCTTTGCTCTAACCCCGCTTTTCTTGATTTTCCTCCGCTCTAACCCCGCTTTTCTTTGTTTTCCTCCGCTCTAACTTCGATTTTCTTTGTTTACATCTGCTCTTTCCCCGCTTTTCTTGGTTTTCATCCACACTAACTTCTCTTTTCTTGGTTTATATCCTCTCTGACCCCGCTTTTCTTGGTTTTCCTCCACTCTAACTTTGCTTTTCCTGGTTTTCCTCCGCTCTAACTTTGCTTTTTTTTGTTTACCTCCGCTCTAACCCCGCTTTTCTTGGTTTTCCTTTGCTCTAACTTGGCTTTTCTTGGTTTTCCTGCGGTCTAACCCCACTTTTCTTGGTTTTCCTCCGCTCTAAGCCCGCTTTTCTTGTTTTTCCTCTGCTCTAACTTCGCTTTTCTTGGTTTTCCTCCGATCTAACCTCGCTTTTCTTGGTTTTCATCCGATCTGACCCCGCTTAACTTGGTTTCCGCCGCTCTAACCCCACTTTTTTTTGTTTCCATCCGCTCTTACCTCACTTTTCTTGAATTTCATCCATTCTAACCCCGCTTTTCTCGTTTTTCCTCAACTCCAACCCCGCTTTTCTTGGTTTTCCTCCGCTCTAACCCCGCTTTTCATGGTTATCCTCTGCTGTAACCCTGACATTCTTGGCTTTCCTCCGCTCTAACTTTGTCTCTCTTGGTTTTCCTCCGCTCTAACCCTGACATTCTTGGTTTTCCTCCGCTCTAACCCCGTCTTTCTTGGTATTCTTCCGCTCTAATCCCGCTTTTCTTGGTTTTGCTCCGCTCTAACCCCGCTTTTCTTGGTTTTTCTCAGCTCTGACCCCGCTTTTCTTGATTTTTCTCCGCTCTAACCCCTCTTTTCTTGGTTTTCCTCTGCTCTAACATTGCTTTTCTTGGTTTTCCTCATCTCTAATCTCACTTTTCTTGGTTTTCCTCTGCTGTAACATAGATTTTCTTGATTTTCCTCCGCTCTGACCCCGCTTTTCTTGGTTTGACTCCGCTCAAACCACCCTTTTCTTTGTTTTCCTCCGCTCTAACCCCGCTTTTCTTGGTTTTCCTTTGCTCTAACCCGGTTTTCTTGGTTTTCCTCCGCTCTAACTTCGCTTTTCTTGGTTTTCCTCCGATCTAACCTCGCTTTTCTTGGTTTTCATCCGATCTGACCCCGCTTAACTAGGTTTCCGCCGTTCGAAACCCACTTTTCTTTGTTTCCATCCGCTCTAACCAAAGTTTTCTTGAATTTCATCCATTCTAACCCCGCTTTTCTCGGTTTTCCTCAACTCCAACCCCGCTTTTCTTGGTTTTCCTCCGCTCTAACCCCGCTTTTCATGGTTTTCCTCTGCTGTAACCCTGACATTCTTGGCTTTTTTCCGCTCTAACTTCGTCTCTTTTGGTTTTCCTCCGCTCTAACCCTGACATTCTTGGTTTTCCTCCGCTCTAACCCCGTCTTTCTTGGTATTCCTCCGCTCTAATCCCGCTTATCTTGGTTTTCCTCAGCTCTAATCCCGCTTATCTTGATTTTCCTCCAATCTAACCACGCCTTTCTTGGTTTTCCTCCGCTCTAACCCCGCTTTTCTTGGTTTTTCTCAGCACTGACCCCGCTTTTCTTGATTTTTCTCCGCTCTAACCCCTCTTTTCTTGGTTTTCCTCTGCTCTAACATTGCTTTTCTTGGTTTTCCTCATCTCTAATCTCACTTTTCTTGGTTCTCCTCTGCTGTAACATAGATTTTCTTGATTTTCCTCCGCTCTGACCCCGCTTTTCTTGGTTTGACTCTGCTCAAACCAACCTTTTCTTGGTTTTCCTCCGCTCTAACCCCGCTTTTCTTGGTTTTCCTTCGCTCTAACCCGGTTTTCTTGGTTTTCCTCCGCTCTAACTTTGCTTTTCTTGTATTTCCTCCGCTCTAACTTATCTTTTCTTGGTTTTCCTCTGCTCTATCCCCGCTGTTCTTGGTTTTCCTGAGCTCCAACCTTGCTTTTCTTCGTTTTCCTCCGCTCTATCCCCGCTTTTCTTGGTTTTCCTCCGCTCTAACCCTGCTTTTCTTTGTTTTCCTTTGCTCTAACCCGCTTCTCTTGATTTTCCTCCGTTCTAACCCCGCTTTTCTTCGTTTTCCTCCGCTCTAACTTCGATTTTTTGGTTTTCCTCCGATCAAATTTCACTTTTCCTGGTTTTCCTCCATGCTAACTTCACTTTTCCTGGTTTTCCTCCGCTCTATCCCCGCTTTTCTCGGTTTTCCTCAACTCCAACCCCGCTTTTCTTGGTTTTCCTCCGCTCTTACCCCGCTTTTCATGGTTTTCCTCTGCTGTAACCCTGACATTCTTGGTTTTCCTCCGCTCTAATTTCGTCTCTCTTGGTTTTCCTCCGCTCTAACCCTGCCATTCTTGGTTTTCCTCCGCTCTAACCCCATCTTTCTTGGTTTTCCTCTCTAACTTCGCTATAATTCTTTTTCCTCCGCTCTAACTTCACTTTTTTTGTTTTTCCTCCGCTCTAACCCCTATTTTCTTGGTTTTCCTCCGCTCTAATCCCGCTTTTCTTTGTTTTCCTTTGCTCTAACCCCGCTTTTCTTGATTTTCCTCCACTCGAAACACGCTTTTCTTGGTTTTCCTCCGCTCGAACCCCTCTTTTCTTGGTTTCCTCCGCTCTAACATCACTTTTCTTGGTTTTCCTCATCTCTAATCTCACTTTTCTTGGTTTTCCTCTACTGTAACATAGATTTTCTTGATTTTCCTCCGTGCTGACCTCGCTTTTCTTCGTTTCCCTTCGCTCTAAGCCCATTTTTCTTGGTTTTCCTCCGCTCTAACCCCGCTTTTCTTGGTTTTCCTTCGCTCTAACTCGCTTTTCTTGGTTTTCCTCCACTCTAGCCCAGCTTTTCTTGATTTTCCTCTGCTCTAACCTTGTTTTTTGTTTTCCTCCACTCTAACCCCGCTTTTCTTGGTTTTCCTCCGCTCCAACCCAGCTTTTCTTGGTTTTCAACCGCTCTAACCCCGCTTTTCTTGGATTTCATCCTACCTAAATTTGCTTGACTTGGTTTTCTCCGCTCTAAATTTGCTTTTCTTGGTTTTCATCCGCTCTATCTTCGCTTTTCCTGGTTTTCCTCCGCTCTAACCCCACTTTTCTTGGTTTTCATTTCCTCTAATTTAGCTTTTCATGATTTTCCTGCGCTTTAACTTAGCTTTTCTTGGTTTTCCTCTGCTCTAACATTGCTTTTCTTGGTTTTCCTCATCTCTAATCTCACTTTTCTTGGTTTTCCTCTGCTGTAACATAGATTTCCTTGATTTTCCTCCGCTCTGACCCCGCTTTTCTTGGTTTGACTCCGCTCAAACCACCCTTTTCTTGGTTTTCCTCCGCTCTAACCCCGCTTTTCTTGGTTTTCCTTTGCTCTAACCCGGTTTTCTTGGTTTTCCTCCACTCTAACTTCGCTTTTCTTGGTTTTCCTCCGATCTAACCTCGCTTTTCTTGGTTTTCATCCGATCTGACCCCGCTTAACTTGGTTTCCGCCGCTCTAACCCTACTTTTCTTTGTTTCCATCCGCTCTAACCAAAGTTTTCTTGAATTTCATCCATTCTAACCCCGCTTTTCTCGGTTTTCCTCAACTCCAACCCCGCTTTTCTTGGTTTTCCTCCGCTCTAACCCCGCTTTTCATGGTTTTCCTCTGCTGTAACCCTGACATTCTTGGCTTTTTTCCGCTCTAACTTCGTCTCTCTTGGTTTTCCTCCGCTCTAACCCTGACATTCTTGGTTTTCCTCCGCTCTAACCCCGTCGTTCTTGGTATTCCTCCGCTCTAATCTTGCTTTTCTTGGTTTTCCTCAGCTCTAATCCCGCTTATCTTGATTTTCCTCCAATCTAACCACGCCTTTCTTGGTTTTCCTCCGCTCTAACCCCGCTTTTCTTGGTTTTTCCCAGCTCTGACCCCGCTTTTCTTGATTTTTCTCCGCTCTAACCCCTCTTTTCTTGGTTTTCCTCTGCTCTAACATTGCTTTTCTTGGTTTTCCTCATCTCTAATCTCACTTTTCTTGGTTCTCCTCTGCTGTAACATAGATTTTCTTGATTTTCCTCCGCTCTGACCCCGCTTTTCTTGGTTTGACTCTGCTCAAACCAACCTTTTCTTGGTTTTCCTCCGCTCTAACCCCGCTTTTCTTGGTTTTCCTTCGCTCTAACCCGGTTTTCTTGGTTTTCCTCCGCTCTAACTTTGCTTTTCTTGTATTTCCTCCGCTCTAACTTATCTTTTCTTGGTTTTCCTCTGCTCTATCCCCGCTGTTCTTGGTTTTCCTGAGCTCCAACCTTGCTTTTCTTCGTTTTCCTCCGCTCTATCCCCGCTTTTCTTGGTTTTCCTCCACTCTAACCCTGCTTTTCTTTGTTTTCCTTTGCTCTAACCCGCTTCTCTTGATTTTCCTCCGTTCTAACCCCGCTTTTCTTCGTTTTCCTCCGCTCTAACTTCGATTTTCTTGGTTTTCCTCCGATCAAATTTCACTTTTCCTGGTTTTCCTCCATGCTAACTTCACTTTTCCTGGTTTTCCTCCACTCTATCCCCGCTTTTCTCGGTTTTCCTCAACTCCAACCCCGCTTTTCTTGGTTTTCCTCCGCTCTTACCCCGCTTTTCATGGTTTTCCTCTGCTGTAACCCTGACATTCTTGGTTTTCCTCCGCTCTGATTTCGTCTCTCTTGGTTTTCCTCCGCTCTAACCCTGCCATTCTTGGTTTTCCTCCGCTCTAACCCCATCTTTCTTGGTTTTCCTCTCTAACTTCGGTATAATTCGTTTTCCTCCGCTCTAACTTCACTTTTTTTGTTTTTCCTCCGCTCTAACCCCTATTTTCTTGGTTTTCCTCCGCTCTAATCCCGCTTTTCTTTGTTTTCCTTTGCTCTAACCCCGCTTTTCTTGATTTTCCTCCACTCGAACCCCTCTTTTCTTGGTTTTCCTCCGCTCTAACATCACTTTTCTTGGTTTTCCTCATCTCTAATCTCACTTTTCTTGGTTTTCCTCTACTGTAACATAGATTTTCTTGATTTTCCTCCGTGCTGACCTCGCTTTTCTTGGTTTCCCTTCGCTCTAAGCCCATTTTTCTTGGTTTTCCTCCGCTCTAACCCCGCTTTTCTTGGTTTTCCTTCGCTCTAACTCGCTTTTCTTGGTTTTCCTCCACTCTAGCCCAGCTTTTCTTGATTTTCCTTTGCTCTAACCTTGTTTTTTGTTTTCCTCCGCTCTAACCCCGCTTTTCTTGGTTTTCCTCCGCTCCAACCCAGCTTTTCTTGGTTTTCAACCGCTCTAACCCCGCTTTTCTTGGATTTCATCCTGCCTAAATCTGCTTGACTTGGTTTTCTCCGCTCTAAATTTGCTTTTCTTGGTTTTCATCCGCTCTATCTTCGCTTTTCTTGGTTTTCCTCCGCTCTAACCCCACTTTTCTTGGTTTTCATTTCCTCTAATTTAGCTTTTCATGATTTTCCTGCGCTTTAACTTAGCTTTTCTTGGTTTTCCTCCGCTCTAACTTTGCTTTTCTTGGTTTTCCTCCACTCTAACTTCGCTTTTCTTGGTTTACCTCTGCTCTAACCCCGCTTTTCTTGGTTTTCCTTTGCTCTAAATTGGCTTTTCTTGGTTTTCCTGCGCTCTAACCCCATTTTTCTTGGTTTTCCTCCGCTCTGAGCCCGCTTTTCTTGTTTTTCCTCCGCTCTAACTTTGCTTTTCTTGGTTTTCCTACACTCTAGCCCAGCTTTTCTTGATTTTCCTCTGCTCGAATCTCATTTTTTTGGTTTTCCTGTGCTCTAACCCCATTTTTCTTGGTTTTCCTCCGCTCTAAGCCAGCTTTTCTTTATTTTCCTCTGCTCTAATCTCGTTTTTTTGGTTTTCCTATGCTCTAACCCCATTTTTCTTGGTTTTCCTCCGCTCTATCCCTGCTTTTCTTGATTTTCCTGTGCTCTAACTTCCCTATTCTTGGTTTACATCCTCTCTAACCCCGCTTTTCTTGGCTTTCCTCGTCTCTAACCCTGCTTTTCTTTGTTTTCCTTTGCTCTATCCCCGCTTTTCTTTGTTTTCCTCCGCTCTAACTTTGCTTTTCTTCCATTCCATTTGCATTTCATCCATTCTAACCCCGCTTTTCTCGGTTTTCCTCAGCTCCAACCCCGCTTTTCTTGGTTTTCCTCCGCTCTATCCCTGCTTTTCATGGTATTCCTCTGCTGTAAACCTGACATTCTTGGCTTTCCTCCGCTCTAACTTCGTCTCTCTTGGTTTTCATCCGCTCTAACCCTGCCATTCTTGGTTTTCCTCCGCTCTAACCACTCTTTTCTTGGTTTTCCTCCGCTCTAACCCCGCTCTTCTTGGTTTTCCTCCGCTCTAACCACCCTTTTCTTCGTTTTCCTCCGCTCTAACCCCACTTTTCCTGGTTTTCCTCCTCTCTATCCCCGCTTTTCTTGGTTTTCCTGTGCTCTAACTTCACTTTTCTTGGTTTTTCTCCGCTCTAACCCCGCTTTCTTTACTTTGTTTTCCTCTGCTCTATCCCCGCTGTTCTTGGTTTTCCTTCGCTCTAAGCTCGCTTTTCTTGGCTTTCATCCGCTCGAACTCCACTTTTCTTGGTTTACCTCCTCTTTAACCCCGCTTTTCTTGGCTTTCCTCCGCAATAACCCCGCTTTTCTTTGTTTTCCTCCGCTCTAACTTTGCTTTTCTTGGTTTTCCTCCGCTCTAACTTCGCTTTTCTTGGTTTCTCTCCGCTCTAACCCCGCTTTCTTGGTTTTCCTCATCTCTAACACTGCTTTTCTTTGTTTTCCTCCGTGCTAACTTCATTTTTCTTGGTTTTCCTCCGTTCTAACCTCGCTTTTCTTGGTTTTCATCCGCTCTGACCCCGATTTTCTTGGTTTTCCTCTGCTCTAACCCCGCTTTTCTTTGTCTTCCTCCACTCTATCCCCGCTTTTCTTGGTTTTCCTCCGCTCTAACACTGCTTTTCTTGGTTTTCCTCTGCTCTAACTTAGCTTTTCTTCATTTTCCTCCTTTCTAACCGCGATTTTCTTGGATTTCCTCAGCTCCAACCTTGCTTTTCTTGGTTTTCCTTCGCTCTAACCCGCTTTTCTTGGTTTTCCTCCGCTCTAACTTCACTTTTCTTTTTTTTCCTCCGCTCTAACTTAGCTTTTCTTCGTTTTCCTCCGCTCTAACCCCGCTTTTCTTGGTTTTCCTCAGCTCCAACATTGCTTTACTTGGTTTTCCTCCGCTCTAACCCCGCTTTTCTTGGTTTTCCTCCGCTCTGACCCCGCTTTTCTTGGTTTTCCTCCGCTCTATCCCTGCTTTTCTTGATTTTCCTGTGCTCTAACTTCCCTATTCTTGGTTTACATCCTCTCTAACCCCGCTTTTCTTGGCTTTCCTCGTCTCTAACCCTGCTTTTCTTTGTTTTCCTTTGCTCTATCCCCGCTTTTCTTTGTTTTCCTCCGCTCTAACTTTGCTTTTCTTCCATTCCATTTGCATTTCATCCATTCTAACCCCGCTTTTCTCGGTTTTCCTCAGCTCCAACCCCGCTTTTCTTGGTTTTCCTCCGCTCTATCCCTGCTTTTCATGGTATTCCTCTGCTGTAAACCTGACATTCTTGGCTTTCCTCCGCTCTAACTTCGTCTCTCTTGGTTTTCATCCGCTCTAACCCTGCCATTCTTGGTTTTCCTCCGCTCTAACCACTCTTTTCTTGGTTTTCCTCCGCTCTAACCCCGCTCTTCTTGGTTTTCCTCCGCTCTAACCACCCTTTTCTTCGTTTTCCTCCGCTCTAACCCCACTTTTCCTGGTTTTCCTCCTCTCTATCCCCGCTTTTCTTGGTTTTCCTGTGCTCTAACTTCACTTTTCTTGGTTTTTCTCCGCTCTAACCCCGCTTTCTTTACTTTGTTTTCCTCTGCTCTATCCCCGCTGTTCTTGGTTTTCCTTCGCTCTAAGCTCGCTTTTCTTGGCTTTCATCCGCTCGAACTCCACTTTTCTTGGTTTACCTCCTCTTTAACCCCGCTTTTCTTGGCTTTCCTCCGCAATAACCCCGCTTTTCTTTGTTTTCCTCCGCTCTAACTTTGCTTTTCTTGGTTTTCCTCCGCTCTAACTTCGCTTTTCTTGGTTTCTCTCCGCTCTAACCCCGCTTTCTTGGTTTTCCTCATCTCTAACACTGCTTTTCTTTGTTTTCCTCCGTGCTAACTTCATTTTTCTTGGTTTTCCTCCGTTCTAACCTCGCTTTTCTTGGTTTTCATCCGCTCTGACCCCGATTTTCTTGGTTTTCCTCTGCTCTAACCCCGCTTTTCTTTGTCTTCCTCCACTCTATCCCCGCTTTTCTTGGTTTTCCTCCGCTCTAACACTGCTTTTCTTGGTTTTCCTCTGCTCTAACTTAGCTTTTCTTCATTTTCCTCCTTTCTAACCGCGATTTTCTTGGATTTCCTCAGCTCCAACCTTGCTTTTCTTGGTTTTCCTTCGCTCTAACCCGCTTTTCTTGGTTTTCCTCCGCTCTAACTTCACTTTTCTTTTTTTTCCTCCGCTCTAACTTAGCTTTTCTTCGTTTTCCTCCGCTCTAACCCCGCTTTTCTTGGTTTTCCTCAGCTCCAACATTGCTTTACTTGGTTTTCCTCCGCTCTAACCCCGCTTTTCTTGGTTTTCCTCCGCTCTGACCCCGCTTTTCTTGGTTTTCCTCTGCTCTAACCCCGCTTTTCTTGATTTTCCTCCGCTCTAACCCCACTTTTCTTCGTTTTCCTCCGCTCTAACTTCGATTTTCTTGGTTTTCCTCCGATCAAACTTCACTTTTCTTGGTTTTCCTCCATGCTAACTTCACTTTTCCTGGTTTTCCTCCGCTCTATCCCCGCTTTTCTTGGTTTTCCTGTTCTCCAACTTCACTTTTCTTGGTTTTTCTCCGCTCTAACCCCGCTTTCTTTTCTTTGTTTTCCTCTCCTCTATCCCCGCTGTTCTTGGTTTTCCTCTGCTCTAAGCCCGCGTTTCTTTGTTTTCTTTTGCTCTAACCCCGCTTTTCTAGATTTCCCTCCGCTCTAACCCCACTTTTCTTCGTTTTCCTCCGCTCTAACTTCGATTTTCTTGGTTTACCTCCATTCTATCCCCGCTTTTCTTTGTTTTCATCCGCTCTAACCTCTCTTTTCTTGGTTTATCTCTTCTCTGACCCCGCTTTTCTTGGTTTTCCTCAACTCTAACTTTGCTTTTCTTGGTTTTCCTCCGCTCTATCTTCGCTTTTCTTGGTTTACCTCCGCTCTAATACCGCTTTTCTTGGTTTTCCTTTGCTCTAACTTGGCTTTTCTTGGTTTTCCTGCGCTCTAACCCCATTTTTCTTGGTTTTCCTCCGCTCTAAGCCCGCTTTTCTTGTTTTTCCTTTGCTCTAACTTCGCTTTTCTTGGTTTTCCTCCACTCTAGCCCAGCTTTTCTTGATTTTCCTCTGCTTAAACCTCGTTTTTTTGGTTTTCCTCTACTCTAACCCCATTTTTCTTGGTTTTCCTCCGCTCTATCCCCGCTTTTCTTGGTTTTCCTGTGCTCTAACTTCTCTTTTCTTGGTTTATCTCCGCTCTAACCCCGCTTCCTTGGTTTTCCTCCGCTCTAACCCCGTTTTTCTTGGATTTCCTCAGCTCTAACTTCGCTTTTCTTGGTTTTCCTCATGATCTAACCTCGCTTTTCTTGGTTTTAGTCCGATCTGACCCCGCTTAACTTGGTTTTCCGCCGCTCTAACCCCACTTTTCTTTGTTTTCATCCGCTCTAACCAAACTTTTCTTGGATTTAATCCATTCTAACCCAGCTTTTCTCGGTTTTCCTCAACTCCAACCCCGCTTTTCTTGGTTTTCCTCCGCTCTGTCCCTGCTTTTCATGGTTTTCCTCTGCTGTAACCCTGACATTCTTGGTTTTCCTCCGCTCTAACTTCGTCTCTCTTGGTTTTCCTCCGCTCTATCCCCGCTTTTCTCGGTTTTCCTCAACTCCAACCCTGCTTTTCTTGGTTTTCCTCCGCTCTTACCCCGCGTTTCATGGTTTTCCTCTGCTGTAACCCTGACATTCTTGGTTTTCCTCCGCTCTGATTTCGTCTCTCTTGGTTTTCCTCCGCTCTAACCCTGCCATTCTTGGTTTTCCTCCGCTCTAACCCCATCTTTCTTGGTTTTCTTCTCTAACTTCGGTATAATTCGTTTTCCTCCGCTCTAACTTCACTTTTTTTGTTTTTCCTCCGCTCTAACCCCTATTTTCTTGGTTTTCCTCCGCTCTAATCCCGCTTTTCTTTGTTTTCCTCCGCTCTAACCCCGCTTTTCTTGATTTTCCTCCACTCTAACCACGCTTTTCTTGGTTTTCATCCGCTCTGACCCCGCTTTTCTTGGTTTTCCTCCGCTCTAACCCTGCTTTTCTTTGTTTTCCTTTGCTCTAACCCGCTTCTCTTGATTTTCCTCCGTTCTAACCCCGCTTTTCTTCGTTTTCCTCCGCTCTAACTTCGATTTTCTTGGTTTTCCTCCGATCAAATTTCACTTTTCCTGGTTTTCCTCCATGCTAACTTCACTTTTCCTGGTTTTCCTCCGCTCTATCCCCGCTTTTCTCGGTTTTCCTCAACTCCAACCCCGCTTTTCTTGGTTTTCCTCCGCTCTAACCCCGCTCTTCTTGGTTTTCCTCCGCTCTAACCACCCTTTTCTTCGTTTTCCTCCGCTCTAACCCCACTTTTCCTGGTTTTCCTCCTCTCTATCCCCGCTTTTCTTGGTTTTCCTGTGCTCTAACTTCACTTTTCTTGGTTTTTCTCCGCTCTAACCCCGCTTTCGTTTCTTTGTTTTCCTCTGCTCTATCCCCGCTGTTCTTGGTTTTCCTTCGCTCTAAGCTCGCTTTTCTTGGCTTTCATCCGCTCGAACTCCACTTTTCTTGGTTTACCTCCTCTTTAACCCCGCTTTTCTTGGCTTTCCTCCGCAATAACCCCGCTTTTCTTTGTTTTCCTTTGCTCTATCCCCGCTTTTCTTTGTTTTCCTCCGCTCTAACTTTGCTTTTCTTGGTTTTCCTCCGCTCTAACTTCGCTTTTCTTGGTTTCTCTCCGCTCTAACCCCGCTTTCTTGGTTTTCCTCATCTCTAACACTGCTTTTCTTTGTTTTCCTCCGTGCTAACTTCATTTTTCTTGGTTTTCCTCCGTTCTAACCTCGCTTTTCTTGGTTTTCATCCGCTCTGACCCCGATTTTCTTGGTTTTCCTCTGCTCTAACCCCGCTTTTCTTTGTCTTCCTCCACTCTATCCCCGCTTTTCTTGGTTTTCCTCCGCTCTAACACTGCTTTTCTTGGTTTTCCTCTGCTCTAACTTAGCTTTTCTTCATTTTCCTCCTTTCTAACCGCGATTTTCTTGGATTTCCTCAGCTCCAACCTTGCTTTTCTTGGTTTTCCTTCGCTCTAACCCGCTTTTCTTGGTTTTCCTCCGCTCTAACTTCACTTTTCTTTTTTTCCTCCGCTCTAACTTAGCTTTTCTTCGTTTTCCTCCGCTCTAACCCCGCTTTTCTTGGTTTTCCTCAGCTCCAACATTGCTTTACTTGGTTTTCCTCCGCTCTAACCCCGCTTTTCTTGGTTTTCCTCCGCTCTAACCCTGCTTTTCTTTGTTTTCCTTTGCTCTAACCCGCTTCTCTTGATTTTCCTCCGTTCTAACCCCGCTTTTCTTCGTTTTCCTCCGCTCTAACTTCGATTTTCTTGGTTTTCCTCCGATCAAATTTCACTTTTCCTGGTTTTCCTCCATGCTAACTTCACTTTTCCTGGTTTTCCTCCGCTCTATCCCCGCTTTTCTCGGTTTTCCTCAACTCCAACCCCGCTTTTCTTGGTTTTCCTCCGATCTAACCCCGCTCTTCTTGGTTTTCCTCCGCTCTAACCACCCTTTTCTTCATTTTCCTCCGCTCTAACCCCACTTTTCCTGGTTTTCCTCCTCTCTATCCCCGCTTTTCTTGGTTTTCCTGTGCTCTAACTTCACTTTTCTTGGTTTTTCTCTGCTCTAACCCCGCTTTCTTTTCTTTGTTTTCCTCTGCTCTATCCCCGCTGTTCTTGGTTTTCCTTCGCTCTAAACTCGCTTTTCTTGGCTTTCATCCGCTCTAACTCCACTTTTCTTGGTTTACCTCCTCTTTAACCCCGCTTTTCTTGGCTTTCCTCCGCAATAACCCCGCTTTTCTTTGTTTTCCTTTGCTCTATCCCCGCTTTTCTTTGTTTTCCTCCGCTCTAACTTTGCTTTTCTTGGTTTTCCTCCGCTCTAACTTCGCTTTTCTTGGTTTCTCTCCGCTCTAACCCCGCTTTCTTGGTTTTCCTCATCTCTAACACTGCTTTTCTTTGTTTTCCTCCGTGCTAACTTCATTTTTCTTGGTTTTCCTCCGTTCTAACCTCGCTTTTCTTGGTTTTCATCCGCTCTGACCCCGATTTTCTTGGTTTTCCTCTGCTCTAACCCCGCTTTTCTTTGTCTTCCTCCACTCTATCCCCGCTTTTCTTGGTTTTCCTCCGCTCTAACACTGCTTTTCTTGGTTTTCCTCTGCTCTAAATTAGCTTTTCTTCATTTTCCTCCTTTCTAACCGCGATTTTCTTGGATTTCCTCAGCTCCAACCTTGCTTTTCTTGGTTTTCCTTCGCTCTAACCCGCTTTTCTTGGTTTTCCTCCGCTCTAACTTCACTTTTCTTTTTTTTCCTCCGCTCTAACTTAGCTTTTCTTCGTTTTCCTCCGCTCTAACCCCGCTTTTCTTGGTTTTCCTCAGCTCCAACATTGCTTTACTTGGTTTTCCTCCGCTCTAACCCCGCTTTTCTTGGTTTTCCTCCGCTCTGACCCCGCTTTTCTTGGTTTTCCTCTGCTCTAACCCCGCTTTTCTTGATTTTCCTCCGCTCTAACCCCACTTTTCTTCGTTTTCCTCCGCTCTAACTTCGATTTTCTTGGTTTTCCTCCGATCAAACTTCACTTTTCTTGGTTTTCCTCCATGCTAACTTCACTTTTCCTGGTTTTCCTCCGCTCTATCCCCGCTTTTCTTGGTTTTCCTGTTCTCCAACTTCACTTTTCTTGGTTTTTCTCCGCTCTAACCCCGCTTTCTTTTCTTTGTTTTCCTCTCCTCTATCCCCGCTGTTCTTGGTTTTCCTCTGCTCTAAGCCCGCGTTTCTTTGTTTTCTTTTGCTCTAACCCCGCTTTTCTATATTTTCCTCCGCTCTAACCCCACTTTTCTTCGTTTTCCTCCGCTCTAACTTCGATTTTCTTGGTTTACCTCCATTCTATCCCCGCTTTTCTTTGTTTTCATCCGCTCTAACCTCTCTTTTCTTGGTTTATCTCTTCTCTGACCCCGCTTTTCTTGGTTTTCCTCAACTCTAACTTTGCTTTTCTTGGTTTTCCTCCGCTCTATCTTCGCTTTTCTTGGTTTACCTCCGCTCTAATACCGCTTTTCTTGGTTTTCCTTTGCTCTAACTTGGCTTTTCTTGGTTTTCCTGCGCTCTAACCCCATTTTTCTTGGTTTTCCTCCGCTCTAAGCCCGCTTTTCTTGTTTTTCCTTTGCTCTAACTTCGCTTTTCTTGGTTTTCCTCCACTCTAGCCCAGCTTTTCTTGATTTTCCTCTGCTTAAACCTCGTTTTTTTGGTTTTCCTCTACTCTAACCCCATTTTTCTTGGTTTTCCTCCGCTCTATCCCCGCTTTTCTTGGTTTTCCTGTGCTCTAACTTCTCTTTTCTTGGTTTATCTCCGCTCTAACCCTGCTTCCTTGGTTTTCCTCCGCTCTAACCCCGCTTTTCTTGGATTTCCTCAGCTCTAACTTCGCTTTTCTTGGTTTTCCTCATGATCTAACCTCGCTTTTCTTGGTTTTAGTCCGATCTGACCCCGCTTAACTTGGTTTTCCGCCGCTCTAACCCCACTTTTCTTTGTTTTCATCCGCTCTAACCAAACTTTTCTTGGATTTAATCCATTCTAACCCAGCTTTTCTCGGTTTTCCTCAACTCCAACCCCGCTTTTCTTGGTTTTCCTCCGCTCTGTCCCTGCTTTTCATGGTTTTCCTCTGCTGTAACCCTGACATTCTTGGTTTTCCTCCGCTCTAACTTCGTCTCTCTTGGTTTTCCTCCGCTCTAACCCTGCCATTCTTGGTTTTCCTCCGCTCTAACCCTGTCTTTCTTGGTTTTCCTCCTCCCTAACTTCGCTATAATTCGTTTTCCTCCGCTCTAACTTCACTTTTTTTGTTTTTCCTCTGCTCTAACCCCTATTTTCTTGGTTTTCCTCCGCTCTAATCCCGCTTTTCTTTGTTTTCCTCCGCTCTAACCCCGCTTTTCTTGATTTTCCTCCACTCTAACCACGCTTTTCTTGGTTTTCATCCGCTCTGACCCCGCTTTTCTTGGTTTTCCTCCGCTCTAACCCTGCTTTTCTTTGTTTTCCTTTGCTCTAACCCGCTTCTCTTGATTTTCCTCCGTTCTAACCCCGCTTTTCTTCGTTTTCCTCCGCTCTAACTTCGATTTTCTTGGTTTTCCTCCGATCAAATTTCACTTTTCCTGGTTTTCCTCCATGCTAACTTCACTTTTCCTGGTTTTCCTCCGCTCTATCCCCGCTTTTCTCGGTTTTCCTCAACTCCAACCCCGCTTTTCTTGGTTTTCCTCCGCTCTAACCCCGCTCTTCTTGTTTTTCCTCCGCTCTAACCACCCTTTTCTTCGTTTTCCTCCGCTCTAACCCCACTTTTCCTGGTTTTCCTCCTCTCTATCCCCGCTTTTCTTGGTTTTCCTGTGCTCTAACTTCACTTTTCTTGGTTTTTCTCCGCTCTAACCCCGCTTTCTTTTCTTTGTTTTCCTCTGCTCTATCCCCGCTGTTCTTGGTTTTCCTTCGCTCTAAGCTCGCTTTTCTTGGCTTTCATCCGCTCTAACTCCACTTTTCTTGGTTTACCTCCTCTTTAACCCCGCTTTTCTTGGCTTTCCTCCGCAATAACCCCGCTTTTCTTTGTTTTCCTTTGCTCTATCCCCGCTTTTCTTTGTTTTCCTCCGCTCTAACTTTGCTTTTCTTGGTTTTCCTCCGCTCTAACTTCGCTTTTCTTGGTTTCTCTCCGCTCTAACCCCGCTTTCTTGGTTTTCCTCATCTCTAACACTGCTTTTCTTTGTTTTCCTCCGTGCTAACTTCATTTTTCTTGGTTTTCCTCCGTTCTAACCTCGCTTTTCTTGGTTTTCATCCGCTCTGACCCCGATTTTCTTGGTTTTCCTCTGCTCTAACCCCGCTTTTCTTTGTCTTCCTCCACTCTATCCCCGCTTTTCTTGGTTTTCCTCCGCTCTAACACTGCTTTTCTTGGTTTTCCTCTGCTCTAACTTAGCTTTTCTTCATTTTCCTCCTTTCTAACCGCGATTTTCTTGGATTTCCTCAGCTCCAACCTTGCTTTTCTTGGTTTTCCTTCGCTCTAACCCGCTTTTCTTGGTTTTCCTCCGCTCTAACTTCACTTTTCTTTTTTTTCCTCCGCTCTAACTTAGCTTTTCTTCGTTTTCCTCCGCTCTAACCCCGCTTTTCTTGGTTTTCCTCAGCTCCAACATTGCTTTACTTGGTTTTCCTCCGCTCTAACCCCGCTTTTCTTGGTTTTCCTCCGCTCTGACCCCGCTTTTCTTGGTTTTCCTCTGCTCTAACCCCGCTTTTCTTGATTTTCCTCCGCTCTAACCCCACTTTTCTTCGTTTTCCTCCGCTCTAACTTCGATTTTCTTGGTTTTCCTCCGATCAAATTTCACTTTTTATGGTTTTCCTCCATGCTAACTTCACTTTTCCTGGTTTTCCTCCGCTCTATCCCTGCTTTTCTTGGTTTTCCTGTTCTCCAACTTCACTTTTCTTGGTTTTTCTCCGCTCTAACCCCGCTTTCTTTTCTTTGTTTTCCTCTCCTCTATCCCCGCTGTTCTTGGTTTTCCTCTGCTTTAAGCCCGCGTTTCTTTGTTTTCTTTTGCTCTAACCCCGCTTTTCTAGATTTTCCTCCGCTCTAACCCCACTTTTCTTCGTTTTCCTCCGCTCTAACTTCGATTTTCTTGGTTTACCTCCATTCTATCCCCGCTTTTCTTTGTTTTCATCCGCTCTAACCTCTCTTTTCTTGGTTTATCTCTTCTCTGATCCCGCTTTTCTTGGTTTTCCTCAAATCTAACTTTGCTTTTCTTGGTTTTCCTCCGCTTTATCTTCGCTTTTCTTGGTTTACCTCCGCTCTAATACCGCTTTTCTTGGTTTTCCTTTGCTCTAACTTGGCTTTTCTTGGTTTTCCTGCGCTCTAACCCCATTTTTCTTGGTTTTCCTCTGCTCTAAGCCCGCTTTTCTTGTTTTTCCTTTGCTCTAACTTCGCTTTTCTTGGTTTTCCTCCACTCTAGCCCAGCTTTTCTTGGTTTTCCTCTGCTTAAACCTCGTTTTTTTGGTTTTCCTCTACTCTAACCCCATTTTTCTTGGTTTTCCTCCGCTCTATCCCCGCTTTTCTTGGTTTTCCTGTGCTCTAACTTCTCTTTTCTTGGTTTATCTCCGCTCTAACCCCGCTTCCTTGGTTTTCCTCCGCTCTAACCCCGCTTTTCTTGGATTTCCTCAGCTCTAACTTCGCTTTTCTTGGTTTTCCTCATGATCTAACCTCGCTTTTCTTGGTTTTAGTCCGATCTGACCCCGCTTAACTTGGTTTTCCGCCGCTCTAACCCCACTTTTCTTTGTTTTCATCCGCTCTAACCAAACTTTTCTTGGATTTAATCCATTCTAACCCAGCTTTTCTCGGTTTTCCTCAACTCCAACCCCGCTTTTCTTGGTTTTCCTCCGCTCTGTCCCTGCTTTTCATGGTTTTCCTCTGCTGTAACCCTGACATTCTTGGTTTTCCTCCGCTCTAACTTCGTCTCTCTTGGTTTTCCTCCGCTCTAACCCTGCCATTCTTGGTTTTCCTCCGCTCTAACCCTGTCTTTCTTGGTTTTCCTCCTCCCTAACTTCGCTATAATTCGTTTTCCTCCGCTCTAACTTCACTTTTTTTGTTTTTCCTCCGCTCTAACCCCTATTTTCTTGGTTTTCCTCCGCTCTAATCCCGCTTTTCTTTGTTTTCCTCCGCTCTAACCCCGCTTTTCTTGATTTTCCTCCACTCTAACCACGCTTTTCTTGGTTTTCATCCGCTCTGACCCCGCTTTTCTTGGTTTTCCTCCGCTCTAACCCTGCTTTTCTTTGTTTTCCTTTGCTCTAACCCGCTTCTCTTGATTTTCCTCCGTTTTAACCCCGCTTTTCTTCGTTTTCCTCCGCTCTAACTTCGATTTTCTTGGTTTTCCTCCGATCAAATTTCACTTTTCCTGGTTTTCCTCCATGCTAACTTCACTTTTCCTGGTTTTCCTCCGCTCTATCCCCGCTTTTCTCGGTTTTCCTCAACTCCAACCCCGCTTTTCTTGGTTTTCCTCCTCTCTTACCCCGCTTTTCATGGTTTTCCTCTGCTCTAACCCTGCCATTCTTGGTTTTCCTCCGCTCTAACCCCATCTTTCTTGGTTTTCCTCTCTAACTTCGCTATAATTCGTTTTCCTCCGCTCTAACTTCACTTTTTTTGTTTTTCCTCCGCTCTAACCCCTATTTTCTTGGTTTTCCTCCGCTCTAATCCCGCTTTTCTTTGTTTTCCTTTGCTCTAACCCCGCTTTTCTTGATTTTCCTCCACTCGAACCCCTCTTTTCTTGGTTTTCCTCCGCTCTAACATCACTTTTCTTGGTTTTCCTCATCTCTAATCTCACTTTTCTTGGTTTTCCTCTACTGTAACATAGATTTTCTTGATTTTCCTCCGTGCTGACCTCGCTTTTCTTGGTTTCCCTTCGCTCTAAGCCCATTTTTCTTGGTTTTCCTCCGCTCTAACCCCGCTTTTCTTGGTTTTCCTCCTCTCTATCCCCGCTTTTCTTGGTTTTCCTGTGCTCTAACTTCACTTTTCTTGGTTTTTCTCCGCTCTAACCCCGCTTTCTTTACTTTGTTTTCCTCTGCTCTATCCCCGCTGTTCTTGGTTTTCCTTCGCTCTAAGCTCGCTTTTCTTGGCTTTCATCCGCTCGAACTCCACTTTTCTTGGTTTACCTCCTCTTTAACCCCGCTTTTCTTGGCTTTCCTCCGCAATAACCCCGCTTTTCTTTGTTTTCCTCCGCTCTAACTTTGCTTTTCTTGGTTTTCCTCCGCTCTAACTTCGCTTTTCTTGGTTTCTCTCCGCTCTAACCCCGCTTTCTTGGTTTTCCTCATCTCTAACACTGCTTTTCTTTGTTTTCCTCCGTGCTAACTTCATTTTTCTTGGTTTTCCTCCGTTCTAACCTCGCTTTTCTTGGTTTTCATCCGCTCTGACCCCGATTTTCTTGGTTTTCCTCTGCTCTAACCCCGCTTTTCTTTGTCTTCCTCCACTCTATCCCCGCTTTTCTTGGTTTTCCTCCGCTCTAACACTGCTTTTCTTGGTTTTCCTCTGCTCTAACTTAGCTTTTCTACATTTTCCTCCTTTCTAACCGCGATTTTCTTGGATTTCCTCAGCTCCAACCTTGCTTTTCTTGGTTTTCCTTCGCTCTAACCCGCTTTTCTTGGTTTTCCTCCGCTCTAACTTCACTTTTCTTTTTTTTCCTCCGCTCTAACTTAGCTTTTCTTCGTTTTCCTCCGCTCTAACCCCGCTTTTCTTGGTTTTCCTCAGCTCCAACATTGCTTTACTTGGTTTTCCTCCGCTCTAACCCCGCTTTTCTTGGTTTTCCTCCGCTCTGACCCCGCTTTTCTTGGTTTTCCTCTGCTCTAACCCCGCTTTTCTTGATTTTCCTCCGCTCTAACCCCACTTTTCTTCGTTTTCCTCCGCTCTAACTTCGATTTTCTTGGTTTTCCTCCGATCAAACTTCACTTTTCTTGGTTTTCCTCCATGCTAACTTCACTTTTCCTGGTTTTCCTCCGCTCTATCCCCGCTTTTCTTGGTTTTCCTGTTCTCCAACTTCACTTTTCTTGGTTTTTCTCCGCTCTAACCCCGCTTTCTTTTCTTTGTTTTCCTCTCCTCTATCCCCGCTGTTCTTGGTTTTCCTCTGCTCTAAGCCCGCGTTTCTTTGTTTTCTTTTGCTCTAACCCCGCTTTTCTAGATTTCCCTCCGCTCTAACCCCACTTTTCTTCGTTTTCCTCCGCTCTAACTTCGATTTTCTTGGTTTACCTCCATTCTATCCCCGCTTTTCTTTGTTTTCATCCGCTCTAACCTCTCTTTTCTTGGTTTATCTCTTCTCTGACCCCGCTTTTCTTGGTTTTCCTCAACTCTAACTTTGCTTTTCTTGGTTTTCCTCCGCTCTATCTTCGCTTTTCTTGGTTTACCTCCGCTCTAATACCGCTTTTCTTGGTTTTCCTTTGCTCTAACTTGGCTTTTCTTGGTTTTCCTGCGCTCTAACCCCATTTTTCTTGGTTTTCCTCCGCTCTAAGCCCGCTTTTCTTGTTTTTCCTTTGCTCTAACTTCGCTTTTCTTGGTTTTCCTCCACTCTAGCCCAGCTTTTCTTGATTTTCCTCTGCTTAAACCTCGTTTTTTTGGTTTTCCTCTACTCTAACCCCATTTTTCTTGGTTTTCCTCCGCTCTATCCCCGCTTTTCTTGGTTTTCCTGTGCTCTAACTTCTCTTTTCTTGGTTTATCTCCGCTCTAACCCTGCTTCCTTGGTTTTCCTCCGCTCTAACCCCGCTTTTCTTGGATTTCCTCAGCTCTAACTTCGCTTTTCTTGGTTTTCCTCATGATCTAACCTCGCTTTTCTTGGTTTTAGTCCGATCTGACCCCGCTTAACTTGGTTTTCCGCCGCTCTAACCCCACTTTTCTTTGTTTTCATCCGCTCTAACCAAACTTTTCTTGGATTTAATCCATTCTAACCCAGCTTTTCTCGGTTTTCCTCAACTCCAACCCCGCTTTTCTTGGTTTTCCTCCGCTCTGTCCCTGCTTTTCATGGTTTTCCTCTGCTGTAACCCTGACATTCTTGGTTTTCCTCCGCTCTAACTTCGTCTCTCTTGGTTTTCCTCCGCTCTAACCCTGCCATTCTTGGTTTTCCTCCGCTCTAACCCTGTCTTTCTTGGTTTTCCTCCTCCCTAACTTCGCTATAATTCGTTTTCCTCCGCTCTAACTTCACTTTTTTTGTTTTTCCTCTGCTCTAACCCCTATTTTCTTGGTTTTCCTCCGCTCTAATCCCGCTTTTCTTTGTTTTCCTCCGCTCTAACCCCGCTTTTCTTGATTTTCCTCCACTCTAACCACGCTTTTCTTGGTTTTCATCCGCTCTGACCCCGCTTTTCTTGGTTTTCCTCCGCTCTAACCCTGCTTTTCTTTGTTTTCCTTTGCTCTAACCCGCTTCTCTTGATTTTCCTCCGTTCTAACCCCGCTTTTCTTCGTTTTCCTCCGCTCTAACTTCGATTTTCTTGGTTTTCCTCCGATCAAATTTCACTTTTCCTGGTTTTCCTCCATGCTAACTTCACTTTTCCTGGTTTTCCTCCGCTCTATCCCCGCTTTTCTCGGTTTTCCTCAACTCCAACCCCGCTTTTCTTGGTTTTCCTCCGCTCTAACCCCGCTCTTCTTGTTTTTCCTCCGCTCTAACCACCCTTTTCTTCGTTTTCCTCCGCTCTAACCCCACTTTTCCTGGTTTTCCTCCTCTCTATCCCCGCTTTTCTTGGTTTTCCTGTGCTCTAACTTCACTTTTCTTGGTTTTTCTCCGCTCTAACCCCGCTTTCTTTTCTTTGTTTTCCTCTGCTCTATCCCCGCTGTTCTTGGTTTTCCTTCGCTCTAAGCTCGCTTTTCTTGGCTTTCATCCGCTCTAACTCCACTTTTCTTGGTTTACCTCCTCTTTAACCCCGCTTTTCTTGGCTTTCCTCCGCAATAACCCCGCTTTTCTTTGTTTTCCTTTGCTCTATCCCCGCTTTTCTTTGTTTTCCTCCGCTCTAACTTTGCTTTTCTTGGTTTTCCTCCGCTCTAACTTCGCTTTTCTTGGTTTCTCTCCGCTCTAACCCCGCTTTCTTGGTTTTCCTCATCTCTAACACTGCTTTTCTTTGTTTTCCTCCGTGCTAACTTCATTTTTCTTGGTTTTCCTCCGTTCTAACCTCGCTTTTCTTGGTTTTCATCCGCTCTGACCCCGATTTTCTTGGTTTTCCTCTGCTCTAACCCCGCTTTTCTTTGTCTTCCTCCACTCTATCCCCGCTTTTCTTGGTTTTCCTCCGCTCTAACACTGCTTTTCTTGGTTTTCCTCTGCTCTAACTTAGCTTTTCTTCATTTTCCTCCTTTCTAACCGCGATTTTCTTGGATTTCCTCAGCTCCAACCTTGCTTTTCTTGGTTTTCCTTCGCTCTAACCCGCTTTTCTTGGTTTTCCTCCGCTCTAACTTCACTTTTCTTTTTTTTCCTCCGCTCTAACTTAGCTTTTCTTCGTTTTCCTCCGCTCTAACCCCGCTTTTCTTGGTTTTCCTCAGCTCCAACATTGCTTTACTTGGTTTTCCTCCGCTCTAACCCCGCTTTTCTTGGTTTTCCTCCGCTCTGACCCCGCTTTTCTTGGTTTTCCTCTGCTCTAACCCCGCTTTTCTTGATTTTCCTCCGCTCTAACCCCACTTTTCTTCGTTTTCCTCCGCTCTAACTTCGATTTTCTTGGTTTTCCTCCGATCAAATTTCACTTTTTATGGTTTTCCTCCATGCTAACTTCACTTTTCCTGGTTTTCCTCCGCTCTATCCCTGCTTTTCTTGGTTTTCCTGTTCTCCAACTTCACTTTTCTTGGTTTTTCTCCGCTCTAACCCCGCTTTCTTTTCTTTGTTTTCCTCTCCTCTATCCCCGCTGTTCTTGGTTTTCCTCTGCTTTAAGCCCGCGTTTCTTTGTTTTCTTTTCCTCTAACCCCGCTTTTCTAGATTTTCCTCCGCTCTAACCCCACTTTTCTTCGTTTTCCTCCGCTCTAACTTCGATTTTCTTGGTTTACCTCCATTCTATCCCCGCTTTTCTTTGTTTTCATCCGCTCTAACCTCTCTTTTCTTGGTTTATCTCTTCTCTGATCCCGCTTTTCTTGGTTTTCCTCAAATCTAACTTTGCTTTTCTTGGTTTTCCTCCGCTTTATCTTCGCTTTTCTTGGTTTACCTCCGCTCTAATACCGCTTTTCTTGGTTTTCCTTTGCTCTAACTTGGCTTTTCTTGGTTTTCCTGCGCTCTAACCCCATTTTTCTTGGTTTTCCTCCGCTCTAAGCCCGCTTTTCTTGTTTTTCCTTTGCTCTAACTTCGCTTTTCTTGGTTTTCCTCCACTCTAGCCCAGCTTTTCTTGGTTTTCCTCTGCTTAAACCTCGTTTTTTTGGTTTTCCTCTACTCTAACCCCATTTTTCTTGGTTTTCCTCCGCTCTATCCCCGCTTTTCTTGGTTTTCCTGTGCTCTAACTTCTCTTTTCTTGGTTTATCTCCGCTCTAACCCCGCTTCCTTGGTTTTCCTCCGCTCTAACCCCGCTTTTCTTGGATTTCCTCAGCTCTAACTTCGCTTTTCTTGGTTTTCCTCATGATCTAACCTCGCTTTTCTTGGTTTTAGTCCGATCTGACCCCGCTTAACTTGGTTTTCCGCCGCTCTAACCCCACTTTTCTTTGTTTTCATCCGCTCTAACCAAACTTTTCTTGGATTTAATCCATTCTAACCCAGCTTTTCTCGGTTTTCCTCAACTCCAACCCCGCTTTTCTTGGTTTTCCTCCGCTCTGTCCCTGCTTTTCATGGTTTTCCTCTGCTGTAACCCTGACATTCTTGGTTTTCCTCCGCTCTAACTTCGTCTCTCTTGGTTTTCCTCCGCTCTAACCCTGCCATTCTTGGTTTTCCTCCGCTCTAACCCTGTCTTTCTTGGTTTTCCTCCTCCCTAACTTCGCTATAATTCGTTTTCCTCCGCTCTAACTTCACTTTTTTTGTTTTTCCTCCGCTCTAACCCCTATTTTCTTGGTTTTCCTCCGCTCTAATCCCGCTTTTCTTTGTTTTCCTCCGCTCTAACCCCGCTTTTCTTGATTTTCCTCCACTCTAACCACGCTTTTCTTGGTTTTCATCCGCTCTGACCCCGCTTTTCTTGGTTTTCCTCCGCTCTAACCCTGCTTTTCTTTGTTTTCCTTTGCTCTAACCCGCTTCTCTTGATTTTCCTCCGTTCTAACCCCGCTTTTCTTCGTTTTCCTCCGCTCTAACTTCGATTTTCTTGGTTTTCCTCCGATCAAATTTCACTTTTCCTGGTTTTCCTCCATGCTAACTTCACTTTTCCTGGTTTTCCTCCGCTCTATCCCCGCTTTTCTCGGTTTTCCTCAACTCCAACCCCGCTTTTCTTGGTTTTCCTCCTCTCTTACCCCGCTTTTCATGGCTTTCCTCCGCTCTAACCCTGCCATTCTTGGTTTTCCTCCGCTCTAACCCCATCTTTCTTGGTTTTCCTCTCTAACTTCGCTATAATTCGTTTTCCTCCGCTCTAACTTCACTTTTTTTGTTTTTCCTCCGCTCTAACCCCTATTTTCTTGGTTTTCCTCCGCTCTAATCCCGCTTTTCTTTGTTTTCCTTTGCTCTAACCCCGCTTTTCTTGATTTTCCTCCACTCGAACCCCTCTTTTCTTGGTTTTCCTCCGCTCTAACATCACTTTTCTTGGTTTTCCTCATCTCTAATCTCACTTTTCTTGGTTTTCCTCTACTGTAACATAGATTTTCTTGATTTTCCTCCGTGCTGACCTCGCTTTTCTTGGTTTCCCTTCGCTCTAAGCCCATTTTTCTTGGTTTTCCTCCGCTCTAACCCCGCTTTTCTTGGTTTTCCTCCTCTCTATCCCCGCTTTTCTTGGTTTTCCTGTGCTCTAACTTCACTTTTCTTGGTTTTTCTCCGCTCTAACCCCGCTTTCTTTACTTTGTTTTCCTCTGCTCTATCCCCGCTGTTCTTGGTTTTCCTTCGCTCTAAGCTCGCTTTTCTTGGCTTTCATCCGCTCGAACTCCACTTTTCTTGGTTTACCTCCTCTTTAACCCCGCTTTTCTTGGCTTTCCTCCGCAATAACCCCGCTTTTCTTTGTTTTCCTCCGCTCTAACTTTGCTTTTCTTGGTTTTCCTCCGCTCTAACTTCGCTTTTCTTGGTTTCTCTCCGCTCTAACCCCGCTTTCTTGGTTTTCCTCATCTCTAACACTGCTTTTCTTTGTTTTCCTCCGTGCTAACTTCATTTTTCTTGGTTTTCCTCCGTTCTAACCTCGCTTTTCTTGGTTTTCATCCGCTCTGACCCCGATTTTCTTGGTTTTCCTCTGCTCTAACCCCGCTTTTCTTTGTCTTCCTCCACTCTATCCCCGCTTTTCTTGGTTTTCCTCCGCTCTAACACTGCTTTTCTTGGTTTTCCTCTGCTCTAACTTAGCTTTTCTTCATTTTCCTCCTTTCTAACCGCGATTTTCTTGGATTTCCTCAGCTCCAACCTTGCTTTTCTTGGTTTTCCTTCGCTCTAACCCGCTTTTCTTGGTTTTCCTCCGCTCTAACTTCACTTTTCTTTTTTTTCCTCCGCTCTAACTTAGCTTTTCTTCGTTTTCCTCCGCTCTAACCCCGCTTTTCTTGGTTTTCCTCAGCTCCAACATTGCTTTACTTGGTTTTCCTCCGCTCTAACCCCGCTTTTCTTGGTTTTCCTCCGCTCTGACCCCGCTTTTCTTGGTTTTCCTCTGCTCTAACCCCGCTTTTCTTGATTTTCCTCCGCTCTAACCCCACTTTTCTTCGTTTTCCTCCGCTCTAACTTCGATTTTCTTGGTTTTCCTCCGATCAAACTTCACTTTTCTTGGTTTTCCTCCATGCTAACTTCACTTTTCCTGGTTTTCCTCCGCTCTATCCCCGCTTTTCTTGGTTTTCCTGTTCTCCAACTTCACTTTTCTTGGTTTTTCTCCGCTCTAACCCCGCTTTCTTTTCTTTGTTTTCCTCTCCTCTATCCCCGCTGTTCTTGGTTTTCCTCTGCTCTAAGCCCGCGTTTCTTTGTTTTCTTTTGCTCTAACCCCGCTTTTCTAGATTTCCCTCCGCTCTAACCCCACTTTTCTTCGTTTTCCTCCGCTCTAACTTCGATTTTCTTGGTTTACCTCCATTCTATCCCCGCTTTTCTTTGTTTTCATCCGCTCTAACCTCTCTTTTCTTGGTTTATCTCTTCTCTGACCCCGCTTTTCTTGGTTTTCCTCAACTCTAACTTTGCTTTTCTTGGTTTTCCTCCGCTCTATCTTCGCTTTTCTTGGTTTACCTCCGCTCTAATACCGCTTTTCTTGGTTTTCCTTTGCTCTAACTTGGCTTTTCTTGGTTTTCCTGCGCTCTAACCCCATTTTTCTTGGTTTTCCTCCGCTCTAAGCCCGCTTTTCTTGTTTTTCCTTTGCTCTAACTTCGCTTTTCTTGGTTTTCCTCCACTCTAGCCCAGCTTTTCTTGATTTTCCTCTGCTTAAACCTCGTTTTTTTGGTTTTCCTCTACTCTAACCCCATTTTTCTTGGTTTTCCTCCGCTCTATCCCCGCTTTTCTTGGTTTTCCTGTGCTCTAACTTCTCTTTTCTTGGTTTATCTCCGCTCTAACCCCGCTTCCTTGGTTTTCCTCCGCTCTAACCCCGCTTTTCTTGGATTTCCTCAGCTCTAACTTCGCTTTTCTTGGTTTTCCTCATGATCTAACCTCGCTTTTCTTGGTTTTAGTCCGATCTGACCCCGCTTAACTTGGTTTTCCGCCGCTCTAACCCCACTTTTCTTTGTTTTCATCCGCTCTAACCAAACTTTTCTTGGATTTAATCCATTCTAACCCAGCTTTTCTCGGTTTTCCTCAACTCCAACCCCGCTTTTCTTGGTTTTCCTCCGCTCTGTCCCTGCTTTTCATGGTTTTCCTCTGCTGTAACCCTGACATTCTTGGTTTTCCTCCGCTCTAACTTCGTCTCTCTTGGTTTTCCTCCGCTCTATCCCCGCTTTTCTCGGTTTTCCTCAACTCCAACCCTGCTTTTCTTGGTTTTCCTCCGCTCTTACCCTGCTTTTCATGGTTTTCCTCTGCTGTAACCCTGACATTCTTGGTTTTCCTCCGCTCTGATTTCGTCTCTCTTGGTTTTCCTCCGCTCTAACCCTGCCATTCTTGGTTTTCCTCCGCTCTAACCCCATCTTTCTTGGTTTTCTTCTCTAACTTCGGTATAATTCGTTTTCCTCCGCTCTAACTTCACTTTTTTTGTTTTTCCTCCGCTCTAACCCCTATTTTCTTGGTTTTCCTCCGCTCTAATCCCGCTTTTCTTTGTTTTCCTCCGCTCTAACCCCGCTTTTCTTGATTTTCCTCCACTCTAACCACGCTTTTCTTGGTT
Organism: Coturnix japonica; assembly: GCF_054131305.1. Classification (NCBI taxonomy): domain Eukaryota; kingdom Metazoa; phylum Chordata; class Aves; order Galliformes; family Phasianidae; genus Coturnix; species Coturnix japonica. Next base: position 3,992,525 of record NC_140666.1, on the reverse strand, counting down.
TTCATCCGCTCTGACCCCGCTTTTCTTGGTTTTCCTCCGCTCTAACCCTGCTTTTCTTTGTTTTCCTTTGCTCTAACCCGCTTCTCTTGATTTTCCTCCGTTCTAACCCCGCTTTTCTTCGTTTTCCTCCGCTCTAACTTCGATTTTCTTGGTTTACCTCCGATCAAATTTCACTTTTCCTGGTTTTCCTCCATGCTAACTTCACTTTTCCTGGTTTTCCTCCGCTCTATCCCCGCTTTTCTCGGTTTTCCTCAACTCCAACCCCGCTTTTCTTGGTTTTCCTCCGCTCTAACCCCGCTCTTCTTGGTTTTCCTCCGCTCTAACCACCCTTTTCTTCGTTTTCCTCCGCTCTAACCCCACTTTTCCTGGTTTTCCTCCTCTCTATCCCCGCTTTTCTTGGTTTTCCTGTGCTCTAACTTCACTTTTCTTGGTTTTTCTCCGCTCTAACCCCGCTTTCGTTTCTTTGTTTTCCTCTGCTCTATCCCCGCTGTTCTTGGTTTTCCTTCGCTCTAAGCTCGCTTTTCTTGGCTTTCATCCGCTCGAACTCCACTTTTCTTGGTTTACCTCCTCTTTAACCCCGCTTTTCTTGGCTTTCCTCCGCAATAACCCCGCTTTTCTTTGTTTTCCTTTGCTCTATCCCCGCTTTTCTTTGTTTTCCTCCGCTCTAACTTTGCTTTTCTTGGTTTTCCTCCGCTCTAACTTCGCTTTTCTTGGTTTCTCTCCGCTCTAACCCCGCTTTCTTGGTTTTCCTCATCTCTAACACCGCTTTTCTTTGTTTTCCTCCGTGCTAACTTCATTTTTCTTGGTTTTCCTCCGTTCTAACCTCGCTTTTCTTGGTTTTCATCCGCTCTGACCCCGATTTTCTTGGTTTTCCTCTGCTCTAACCCCGCTTTTCTTTGTCTTCCTCCACTCTATCCCCGCTTTTCTTGGTTTTCCTCCGCTCTAACACTGCTTTTCTTGGTTTTCCTCTGCTCTAACTTAGCTTTTCTTCATTTTCCTCCTTTCTAACCGCGATTTTCTTGGATTTCCTCAGCTCCAACCTTGCTTTTCTTGGTTTTCCTTCGCTCTAACCCGCTTTTCTTGGTTTTCCTCCGCTCTAACTTCACTTTTCTTTTTTTCCTCCGCTCTAACTTAGCTTTTCTTCGTTTTCCTCCGCTCTAACCCCGCTTTTCTTGGTTTTCCTCAGCTCCAACATTGCTTTACTTGGTTTTCCTCCGCTCTAACCCCGCTTTTCTTGGTTTTCCTCCGCTCTAACCCTGCTTTTCTTTGTTTTCCTTTGCTCTAACCCGCTTCTCTTGATTTTCCTCCGTTCTAACCCCGCTTTTCTTCGTTTTCCTCCGCTCTAACTTCGATTTTCTTGGTTTTCCTCCGATCAAATTTCACTTTTCCTGGTTTTCCTCCATGCTAACTTCACTTTTCCTGGTTTTCCTCCGCTCTATCCCCGCTTTTCTCGGTTTTCCTCAACTCCAACCCCGCTTTTCTTGGTTTTCCTCCGATCTAACCCCGCTCTTCTTGGTTTTCCTCCGCTCTAACCACCCTTTTCTTCATTTTCCTCCGCTCTAACCCCACTTTTCCTGGTTTTCCTCCTCTCTATCCCCGCTTTTCTTGGTTTTCCTGTGCTCTAACTTCACTTTTCTTGGTTTTTCTCTGCTCTAACCCCGCTTTCTTTTCTTTGTTTTCCTCTGCTCTATCCCCGCTGTTCTTGGTTTTCCTTCGCTCTAAGCTCGCTTTTCTTGGCTTTCATCCGCTCTAACTCCACTTTTCTTGGTTTACCTCCTCTTTAACCCCGCTTTTCTTGGCTTTCCTCCGCAATAACCCCGCTTTTCTTTGTTTTCCTTTGCTCTATCCCCGCTTTTCTTTGTTTTCCTCCGCTCTAACTTTGCTTTTCTTGGTTTTCCTCCGCTCTAACTTCGCTTTTCTTGGTTTCTCTCCGCTCTAACCCCGCTTTCTTGGTTTTCCTCATCTCTAACACTGCTTTTCTTTGTTTTCCTCCGTGCTAACTTCATTTTTCTTGGTTTTCCTCCGTTCTAACCTCGCTTTTCTTGGTTTTCATCCGCTCTGACCCCGATTTTCTTGGTTTTCCTCTGCTCTAACCCCGCTTTTCTTTGTCTTCCTCCACTCTATCCCCGCTTTTCTTGGTTTTCCTCCGCTCTAACACTGCTTTTCTTGGTTTTCCTCTGCTCTAACTTAGCTTTTCTTCATTTTCCTCCTTTCTAACCGCGATTTTCTTGGATTTCCTCAGCTCCAACCTTGCTTTTCTTGGTTTTCCTTCGCTCTAACCCGCTTTTCTTGGTTTTCCTCCGCTCTAACTTCACTTTTCTTTTTTTTCCTCCGCTCTAACTTAGCTTTTCTTCGTTTTCCTCCGCTCTAACCCCGCTTTTCTTGGTTTTCCTCAGCTCCAACATTGCTTTACTTGGTTTTCCTCCGCTCTAACCCCGCTTTTCTTGGTTTTCCTCCGCTCTGACCCCGCTTTTCTTGGTTTTCCTCTGCTCTAACCCCGCTTTTCTTGATTTTCCTCCGCTCTAACCCCACTTTTCTTCGTTTTCCTCCGCTCTAACTTCGATTTTCTTGGTTTTCCTCCGATCAAATTTCACTTTTTATGGTTTTCCTCCATGCTAACTTCACTTTTCCTGGTTTTCCTCCGCTCTATCCCTGCTTTTCTTGGTTTTCCTGTTCTCCAACTTCACTTTTCTTGGTTTTTCTCCGCTCTAACCCCGCTTTCTTTTCTTTGTTTTCCTCTCCTCTATCCCCGCTGTTCTTGGTTTTCCTCTGCTCTAAGCCCGCGTTTCTTTGTTTTCTTTTGCTCTAACCCCGCTTTTCTAGATTTTCCTCCGCTCTAACCCCACTTTTCTTCGTTTTCCTCCGCTCTAACTTCGATTTTCTTGGTTTACCTCCATTCTATCCCCGCTTTTCTTTGTTTTCATCCGCTCTAACCTCTCTTTTCTTGGTTTATCTCTTCTCTGACCCCGCTTTTCTTGGTTTTCCTCAAATCTAACTTTGCTTTTCTTGGTTTTCCTCCGCTTTATCTTCGCTTTTCTTGGTTTACCTCCGCTCTAATACCGCTTTTCTTGGTTTTCCTTTGCTCTAACTTGGCTTTTCTTGGTTTTCCTGCGCTCTAACCCCATTTTTCTTGGTTTTCCTCTGCTCTAAGCCCGCTTTTCTTGTTTTTCCTTTGCTCTAACTTCGCTTTTCTTGGTTTTCCTCCACTCTAGCCCAGCTTTTCTTGGTTTTCCTCTGCTTAAACCTCGTTTTTTTGGTTTTCCTCTACTCTAACCCCATTTTTCTTGGTTTTCCTCCGCTCTATCCCCGCTTTTCTTGGTTTTCCTGTGCTCTAACTTCTCTTTTCTTGGTTTATCTCCGCTCTAACCCCGCTTCCTTGGTTTTCCTCCGCTCTAACCCCGCTTTTCTTGGATTTCCTCAGCTCTAACTTCGCTTTTCTTGGTTTTCCTCATGATCTAACCTCGCTTTTCTTGGTTTTAGTCCGATCTGACCCCGCTTAACTTGGTTTTCCGCCGCTCTAACCCCACTTTTCTTTGTTTTCATCCGCTCTAACCAAACTTTTCTTGGATTTAATCCATTCTAACCCAGCTTTTCTCGGTTTTCCTCAACTCCAACCCCGCTTTTCTTGGTTTTCCTCCGCTCTGTCCCTGCTTTTCATGGTTTTCCTCTGCTGTAACCCTGACATTCTTGGTTTTCCTCCGCTCTAACTTCGTCTCTCTTGGTTTTCCTCCGCTCTAACCCTGCCATTCTTGGTTTTCCTCCGCTCTAACCCTGTCTTTCTTGGTTTTCCTCCTCCCTAACTTCGCTATAATTCGTTTTCCTCCGCTCTAACTTCACTTTTTTTGTTTTTCCTCCGCTCTAACCCCTATTTTCTTGGTTTTCCTCCGCTCTAATCCCGCTTTTCTTTGTTTTCCTCCGCTCTAACCCCGCTTTTCTTGATTTTCCTCCACTCTAACCACGCTTTTCTTGGTTTTCATCCGCTCTGACCCCGCTTTTCTTGGTTTTCCTCCGCTGTAACCCTGCTTTTCTTTGTTTTCCTTTGCTCTAACCCGCTTCTCTTGATTTTCCTCCGCTCTAACATCACTTTTCTTGGTTTTCCTCATCTCTAATCTCACTTTTCTTGGTTTTCCTCTACTGTAACATAGATTTTCTTGATTTTCCTCCGTGCTGACCTCGCTTTTCTTGGTTTCCCTTCGCTCTAAGCCCATTTTTCTTGGTTTTCCTCCGCTCTAACCCCGCTTTTCTTGGTTTTCCTTCGCTCTAGCTCGCTTTTCTTGGTTTTCCTCCACTCTAGCCCAGCTTTTCTTGATTTTCCTCTGCTCTAACCTTGTTTTTTGTTTTCCTCCACTGTTACCCCGCTTTTCTTGGTTTTCCTCCGCTCCAACCCAGCTTTTCTTGGTTTTCAACCGCTCTAACCCCGCTTTTCTTGGATTTCATCCTACCTAAATCCGCTTGACTTGGTTTTCTCCGCTCTAAATTTGCTTTTCTTGGTTTTCATCCGCTCTATCTTCGCTTTTCTTGGTTTTCCTCCGCTCTAACTATGCTTTTCTTGGTTTTCATTTCCTCTAATTTAGCTTTCCATGATTTTCCTGCGCTTTAACTTAGCTTTTCTTGGTTTTCCTCCGCTCTAACTTTGCTTTTCTTGGTTTTCCTCCACTCTAACTTCGCTTTTCTTGGTTTACCTCTGCTCTAACCCCGCTTTTCTTGGTTTTCCTTTGCTCTAAATTGGCTTTTCTTGGTTTTCCTGCGCTCTAACCAATCTTTTCTTGGTTTTCCTCCGCTCTGAGCCCGCTTTTCTTGTTTTTCCTCTGCTCTAACTTTGCTTTTCTTGGTTTTCCTACACTCTAGCCCAGCTTTTCTTGATTTTCCTCTGCTCGAATCTCATTTTTTTGGTTTTCCTGTGCTCTAACCCCATTTTTCTTGGTTTTCCTCCGCTCTAAGCCAGCTTTTCTTTATTTTCCTCTGCTCTAATCTCGTTTTTTTGGTTTTCCTATGCTCTAACCCCATTTTTCTTGGTTTTCCTCCGCTCTATCCCTGCTTTTCTTGATTTTCCTGTGCTCTAACTTCCCTATTCTTGGTTTAGCCTCCTCTCTAACCCCGCTTTTCTTGGCTTTCCTCCGCTCTAACCCTGCTTTTCTTTGTTTTCCTTTGCTCTATCCCCGCTTTTCTTTGTTTTCCTCCGCTCTAACTTTGCTTTTCTTCCATTCCATTTGCATTTCATCCATTCTAACCCCGCTTTTCTCGGTTTTCCTCAGCTCCAACCCCGCTTTTCTTGGTTTTCCTCCGCTCTATCCCTGCTTTTCATGGTATTCCTCTGCTGTAAACCTGACATTCTTGGCTTTCCTCCGCTCTAACTTCGTCTCTCTTGGTTTTCCTCCGCTCTAACCCTGCCATTCTTGGTTTTCCTCCGCTCTAACCACTCTTTTCTTGGTTTTCCTCCGCTCTAACCCCGCTCTTCTTGGTTTTCCTCCGCTCTAACCACCCTTTTCTTCGTTTTCCTCCGCTCTAACCCCACTTTTCCTGGTTTTCCTCCTCTCTATCCCCGCTTTTCTTGGTTTTCCTGTGCTCTAACTTCACTTTTCTTGGTTTTTCTCCGCTCTAACCCCGCTTTCTTTTCTTTGTTTTCCTCTGCTCTATCCCCGCTGTTCTTGGTTTTCCTTCGCTCTAAGCTCGCTTTTCTTGGCTTTCATCCGCTCTAACTCCACTTTTCTTGGTTTACCTCCTCTTTAACCCCGCTTTTCTTGGCTTTCCTCCGCTCTAACCCCGCTTTTCTTTGTTTTCCTTTGCTCTATCCCCGCTTTTCTTTTTTTTCCTCCGCTCTAATTTTGCTTTTCTTGGTTTTCCTCCGCTCTAACTTCGCTTTTCTTGGTTTCTCTCCGCTCTAACCCCGCTTTCTTTGTTTTCCTCATCTCTAACACTGCTTTTCTTTGTTTTCCTCCGTGCTAACTTCATTTTTCTTGGTTTCCTCCGTTCTAACCTCGCTTTTCTTGGTTTTCATCCGCTCTGACCCCGATTTTCTTGGTTTTCCTCTGCTCTAACCCCGCTTTTCTTTGTCTTCCTCCACTCTATCCCCGCTTTTCTTGGTTTTCCTCCGCTCTAACACTGCTTTTCTTGGTTTTCCTCTGCTCTAACTTAGCTTTTCTTCATTTTCCTCCTTTCTAACCGCGATTTTCTTGGATTTCCTCAGCTCCAACCTTGCTTTTCTTGGTTTTCCTTCGCTCTAACCCACTTTTCTTGGTTTTCCTCCGCTCTAATTTCGCTTTTCTTTTTTTTCCTCCGCTCTAACTTAGCTTTTCTTCGTTTTCCTCCGCTCTAACCCCGCTTTTCTTGGTTTTCCTCAGCTCCAACATTGCTTTACTTGGTTTTCCTCCTCTCTGACCCCGCTTTTCTTGGTTTTCCTCCACTCTGACCCCGCTTTTCTTGATTTTCCTCCGCTCTAACCCCGCTTTTCTTCGTTTTCCTCCGCTCTAACTTCGATTTTCTTGGTTTTCCTCCGATCAAACTTCACTTTTCTTGGTTTTCCTCCATGCTAACTTCACTTTTCCTGGTTTTCCTCCGCTCTATCCCCGCTTTTCTTGGTTTTCCTGTTCTCCAACTTCACTTTTCTTGGTTTTTCTCCGCTCTAACCCCGCTTTCTTTTCTTTGTTTTCCTCTCCTCTTTCCCTGCTGTTCTTGGTTTTCCTCTGCTCTAAGCCCGCGTTTCTTTGTTTTCTTTTGCTCTAACCCCGCTTTTCTAGATTTTCCTCCGCTCTAACCCCACTTTTCTTCGTTTTCCTCCGCTCTAACTTCGATTTTCTTGGTTTACCTCCATTCTATCCCCGCTTTTCTTTGTTTTCATCCGCTCTAACCTCTCTTTTCTTGGTTTATCTCCTCTCTGACCCCGCTTTTCTTGGTTTTCCTCAACTCTAACTTTGCTTTTCTTGGTTTTCCTCCGCTCTATCTTCGCTTTTCTTGGTTTACCTCCGCTCTAATACTGCTTTTCTTGGTTTTCCTTTGCTCTAACTTGGCTTTTCTTGGTTTTCCTGCGCTCTAACCCCATTTTTCTTGGTTTTCCTTTGATCTAAGCCCGCTTTTCTTGTTTTTCCTTTGCTCTAACTTCGCTTTTCTTGGTTTTCCTCCACTCTAGCCCAGCTTTTCTTGATTTTCCTCTGCTTAAACCTCGTTTTTTTGGTTTTCCTCTACTCTAACCCCATTTTTCTTGGTTTTCCTCCGCTCTATCCCCGCTTTTCTTGGTTTTCCTGTGCTCTAACTTCTCTTTTCTTGGTTTATCTCCGCTCTAACCCCGCTTCCTTGGTTTTCCTCCGCTCTAACCCCGCTTTTCTTGGATTTCCTCAGCTCTAACTTCGCTTTTCTTGGTTTTCCTCATGATCTAACCTCGCTTTTCTTGGTTTTAGTCCGATCTGACCCCGCTTAACTTGGTTTTCCGCCGCTCTAACCCCACTTTTCTTTGTTTTCATCCGCTCTAACCAAACTTTTCTTGGATTTAATCCATTCTAACCCAGCTTTTCTCGGTTTTCCTCAACTCCAACCCCGCTTTTCTTGGTTTTCCTCCGCTCTGTCCCTGCTTTTCATGGTTTTCCTCTGCTGTAACCCTGACATTCTTGGTTTTCCTCCGCTCTAACTTCGTCTCTCTTGGTTTTCCTCCGCTCTAACCCTGCCATTCTTGGTTTTCCTCCGCTCTAACCCTGTCTTTCTTGGTTTTCCTCCTCCCTAACTTCGCTATAATTCGTTTTCCTCTGCTCTAACTTCACTTTTTTTGTTTTTCCTCCGCTCTAACCCCTATTTTCTTGGTTTTCCTCCGCTCTAATCCCGCTTTTCTTTGTTTTCCTCTGCTCTAACCCCGCTTTTCTTGATTTTCCTCCACTCTAACCACGCTTTTCTTGGTTTTCATCCGCTCTGACCCCGCTTTTCTTGGTTTTCCTCTGCTCTAACCCCGCTTTTCTTTGTCTTCCTCCACTCTATCCCCGCTTTTCTTGGTTTTCCTCATCTCTAATCTCACTTTTCTTGGTTTTCCTCTGCTGTAACATAGCTTTTCTTGATTTTCCTCTGCTCTAACCCCGCTTTTCTTGGTTTTCCTCCGCTCTAACACCGCTTTTCTTTGTTTACCTTTGCTCTAACCCCGCTTTTCTTGATTTTCCTCCGCTCTAACCCCGCTTTTCTTTGTTTTCCTCCGCTCTAACTTCGATTTTCCAGGTTTACGTCTGCTCTATCCCCGCTTTTCTTGGTTTTCATCCACACTGACTTCTCTTTTCTTGGTTTATCTCCTCTCTGACCCCGCTTTTCTGGGTTTTCGTCCACTCTAACTTTGCTTTTCTTGGTTTTCCTCCGCTCTAACTTTGCTTTTCTTTGTTTTCCTCCGCTCTAACCCCGCTTTTCTTGGTTTTCCTTTGCTCTAACTTGCCTTTTCTTGGTTTTCCTGCGGTCTAACCCCGCTTTTCTTGCTTTTCCTCTGCTCTAAGCCCGCTTTTCTTGTTTTTCCTCAGCTCTAACTTCGCTTTTCTTGGTTTTCCTTTGATCTAACCTCGTTTTTCTTGGTTTTCATCCGATCTGACTCCACTTAACTTGATTTCTGCCGCTCTAACCCCACTTTTCTTTGTTTCCATCCGCTCTAACCAAACTTTTCTTGAATTTCATCCATTCTAACCCCGCTTTTCTCGGTTTTCCTCAACTCCAACCCCGCTTTTCTTGGTTTTCCTCTGCTCTAACCCCGCTTTTCATGGTTATCCTCTGCTGTAACCCTGACATTCTTGGCTTTCCTCCGCTCTAACTTCGTCTCTCTTGGTTTTCCTCCGCTCTAACCCTGCCATTCTTGGTTTTCCTCCGCTCTAACCCCGTTTTTCTTGGTTTTCCTCCTCTCTAACTTCGCTATAATTTGTTTTCTTCCCCTCTAACTTCACTTTTTTTGTTTTTCTCCGCTCTAACCCCTCTTTTCTTGGTTTTCCTCCGCTCTAATCCCTCTTTTCTTGGTTTTCCTCTGCTCTAACCCTGCTTATCTTGATTTTCCTCCAATCTAACTGTTGTATTAGGCGAAGTCGGACCCTCGGAATGTAACATGATAGGCCCTCCCCTGCTGGGTCTTGCATATGTATAAAAGATAAGGATGAAACTGGATACCTATATAAGGGACCCTCACATTCCAATAAACGCCATTTTACAGCTCACCATAATGGTGTAACAAACAGCTGTGACTTGGTCGGGGCCGTCGATACACATTCACAAAGGGACTTGACTTTCCAGGTTACCAGATCGAGGTAACAAATGGTGCCCCGTGTGAGGCAAAGTCCTGGAGGTGAGTGTGCGACGGCTAAAACCGCGCTGACGGACGCGGTATCCACGGTTCGAGCCCGTGGAAGCACTCTCGGTGGGGTGCAAAGGGGAATGCAGCGCTGCGCCTATCCTACGGCCGATAGTTCGTAGAAGACCAGGAAGACTTCAGGTCTCTGGGTAAATGTATTCCGTCATTAGAGTAGTATTGCAACTTTGTAAAACCTACTATGGTAGGAAAGATACGCCTTCTAAGAAGGACATTGCAGACGTCATTAGTTGTCTTGAAAATGAGAGGGAGCTTTCCTCTCCTCGGGTGATTTTGGATCACAATAAGCGGGACTCTTTAACTTTTTCGCTCTGTGAGCGCGCAATGAATGAGCAGAAAGATGCTGAGTTCAAAACGTGGGGGTTGGTGCTTGGGGCGCTGAAAGCGGCTCGGAAAGAAGGGAAGACTCGGCTTGGGGCTGCTTTGGGAATTGGGTTGGGAGGCCTTTTCTCTTGCAGATGTGAGGATTTGAAAGACAAAGACAAGGTGGCGGGAGCCATCCAGACCGCACCCATCACTCCGGCTGAACAACGAGCAGATGGCCCCGTCCAGCAGCATTCCACACATTCCACATCCTTATCTCTTGACCAGGAGAAGCCTTCCTCTGAGGCCCCATATTGGTATCCAAAGCAACCGGTATCTTCTGCATTCCTTCGCCCATCCTTGGGGGTGGGGAAGGGGAGTGAGCAGGGGCGGGAGGATGGGTCCCTTCCTCGAGATGGGATGGGTTGTGGGTGTGGTTCCGCCCCGGGGGGCGGGGTGGATAGGCGTAACCAAGATGGAAGCCAATCCGCATCAGCGGGGGCAGAGGCAGAGGCGTTCCTAATCATCATAACCCTTCCCCAAGGGGGTGGGCTGCTGGTCCAGCCCTACCTGGGGGGAGGGAGAAGGGAGAACAAGAGCGACCAAGTCTCGGATTGGTCAAAGATAAGGGAGGCATTCTTTTTTATCGTTAATTGGGGGCCCGGTCAGGGGGCCCCGGGCTCGAGTGGAGCCTCTGAAGCTGGAACAAGTCCAGCTGATGAGAGAGCCACTGCAGCCCGAGTTGGAGTCGGTTAAACTCCTGCTGATAACTTGGAGGAGAGGAAGAATACTTAGGATAAACTGTATTGATTATTGTCACTGTCTTTGTGATTGTTAAATGTTTATGGTATATGAAAGTATAAATGCAAATGGTATATGGAACTGTTAATGTTATAGGGATGTGTAAACATGAATGCTATATGGAAGTGGAATTATTAATGTTACATGGAAGTGTAATTGAGGGCTCGAGTAGTGGAATTGTGAAAAACAAAAAAAACAGGAAAAAGATTATAGAAGAACAGTGAGTTAAAATATTGAATGTGATCTGCTCTAGCCAGAGAAGTTTAAGTGCCAGCAAGAGAACGCAAACCCCCGCGCTGCCCCTCCTCACTGCTTACCCCCCCCCGCCCCTCGGCTCCGCCGCTTGTGAAAGTAAACAAATCGTTACTTCTGAATGGGGACAAAAGCAAAGCATTCTGAGTGCTCGTGCCCCTGGTTCAGTGTTAATCACTTCCCCTTCTGGGATCCGTATTACAGACAAAGTTTTCTCCCTCTTTGTCTGCAGTGCTGTTTAACCTCTGAAGATCTCTTGCTAGTCGGAGCAAGAATGCCTTCATTTTCTCCCAATAATATACACATTTAGGGGACTAGGGTAGGGACTTGGACAAATTTGTTGATGGAGCTTGAAATTGTATGGAGGGGGAATTGTGGTGGTGGAGTTGGATGGAACGGTGGCAGCCGTACTAGAGCAGGATCTGAAGATCCCAGGATGAGTTTTGCCCGTAGTGGGCTGAATGCAATGTGCTCACAGCAGTGCAAAGATATTTGTTTTCTGACAGTTACAGGTGCATCTCACTCTATACTGCATCAAGAATTACTATACTACCCATAGATGATTTTTGTAACTATAGTAGGAGTAGGTCAACAAGAAAAAGCTTACCAATTAAAAGAAAAAAGGGGGAGCTAAGGGTGAAGCAAGTAACAATAGAAATAAGTGACTATAGCTGTCAATAACTTTTCTGAGTAGTTTGTATTGTAGAGAGATCTAATATAGTGGTTTGTTATGTTTTATGAACAGGTGTTTCACCTGGGGTCTGTATCATGCACTGGCCATGCATATATGGAGCACATGTGAAAAAACCTTGCAATCTCTAGCAAGAATTAAAACAGGAGAGAATCTGTGATGGGTGAGAAAGGCAAAGTGCATTTTGAAGCAGGGGACGCCCTGCAGGCACTGCCTATCACATTCACCACTATTGTGTTCCTTCTGTCTTCTTTTGGTGGTTTGCCACCTCATAGTTATCGATAAGTAATAATACATTAGCTTAGAAATTTTCATTTATAGAATTGTCTAAAATGAATGCTTGAATGAGTGTGTATATGTCAATTCAAAAAATTATGACGTTACATGTAATCTTCTGTTTAGTGCATTATCAGTCAAGGTCTTGATTGAGTGATGGTTATGTTAACATTTAAGTCCCCTGCAGCTCAGCGACACTGGGCCACTGCCATCGTGGTCCTTGGTGTGCTGCGACACATCAAGACAGACAATGGCTCGTGCTTCATCTCGAGATCTACTCAAGGAGCATTGGGGAATATCTCATTCAACAGGCATCCCTGGGAATTCCCAGGTACAAGCAATTGTGGAAAGGGCCAACCGTCTCCTGAAGGACAAGATAGGTGTCCTTGGGGAGCGGGAAGGTCACAGAGGTAGGATTCTGGTAGCCCAGCAGGCAGAAGTATTGGCACAGCACATTATGCAATCAATCATTTTGAACGAAGAGGTTATGCCACAGTAAAGGACAGAGAATCCAGAAAAATTTTATGGATCCCATCGAGAAAAGTAAAACCTGATGCAGTGATCACCCAAAAGGGCGGTCTGGGAGAAACGGAAAACTAATCGAAAGCTGAGTACTTTTCTTTCAGGCACACTGTTTTACAGAAAAGAGCTGCAATAGATTTCCTGCTGCTGGCTCAAGAGGCACAGGTGCAAGGACTTTGAATGAGAAAATGGAGTTCCAGCAGATATATGAGAAGCTTTGAGCAGAAGGATGAACTGTATAATATAGCCCAAGATGCCTTGAAAATACTAACTAAAGAAACACTAACATTATTACACACTGCACCACATACCTCTGCATGTTTACGTCACTTTTTAAATAACTCACCACAAAAAATTATATAAGTACTAACACTTTTGTATATTAGGATTAGGATCGGCGCTTGCGTTGTAACGGGGCATGGTTTTGTTAAGCATGGGGAGAGGGAAATGTTGTATTAGGTGAAATCGGACCCTCGGGATGTAACGTGATAGGCCCTCCCCTGCTGGGTCATGCATATGTATAAAAGATAAGGATGAAACTGGATACCTATATAAGGGACCCTCACATTCCAATAAACGCCATTTTACAGCTCACCATAATGGTGTAACAAACAGCTGTGACTTGGTGTCATGGTTTTGTAATTTTGTAATTTTGCTATCAGTATTCCACATCATAACATCATGTCAAGTATGGATACTTCTGTTGAATGTGCAGTCCACAGAAGAAGACTACATATCCCAGAGAACAACAGGAGTAACAATAAGTCATGGGACCAGGACTCTATATAATCTCGTTCCCAGGCTGGAGTGCCCTCCTTCTTCTCTCGAATTTCTCGGAGAGTGGGAAGCGTTCCAGCCGTGTCGCCTAGAGTTCACAGTAGGCCTCTCGGTTTTCGGAGACTCTCTCTCTCTCTGTTTCGTTCGATTTTGTTAGCCTTAATTATATTATATTGTGTTATCTTGTATTTCGATATCATATTTAGTAAAATAAGTTTTTCCTCCTTAGATTGTCGCTGTTTTATCCCACTCCCTTTTTCCCCCTCCTTTCCGGGCCCCGGGAGGGGGGCCCACGGGGTGGCTTCCCCTGTCACGGGCATAGGTAAATCTAAGTAACCCGTGACAGATTTTTTGGTGGAGGATGCGGGCATAGAGCTTTTTAGCTTTTAGAACAACTCTCTCTTTGCTCTTAAAGAGCTTCGTTACGGGAGTGTTGGGAGTGTTATCTTTCCGTAGCTGCTCACGGAGAACGTGACCTTGAAATACCAGACAAATTGTCAACATTAAGGGCTGCTGCACATTCTCAGCATTGCTATCTAATTTTTGTGTAGAAAACAAAGGGATTTCTTTCTCCCTTAGAGCAAAGCTAGCTAGCTCTGACTTTTACAGAGCCTGCCAGCTATGAATCCACTCTTCATCCCAGTTGCTCTGTTTAAGGGATTGAAAGCAATTATGATCTTCTTAAAGTATTGGTCAACTATTAACACCATAATTTGGTGTTGTGGAATTGTTCAGATATATAGCCTAATAAGGTGGATACTGATGGAGACACCTGCCTGGTACTTTTACGAGATGTGGTATGGTCAGAATTTTGGCATCTACACCTCAGATGGAATTGTGAATCTTACAAACACTTGCATCCCAGATGGAACAGGCAATTTTACAAATACTTGCATCCCAGATGGAACAGGCAATTTTACAAACACCACCATGTTTAATTCATTGTACAGGCTAAAAAAACCCTTTTTATTTAGGTTGTACTCTTAGATTTCCACACGCTTTTCAATAACTGAGATAGGGTTCATACTTGCATTCATGTTATCACTATCAATGCATGCATATATGTTCCTATGCATTCGTTCTATGCGGAAGTCTCCTTCAGAACCAGAGAATGATGACTGGCAGGGAATATGGAAAGGTTTAGGAAAAGTCTTAGAAGCATGGGGACCCGCAGTGTCATGGGATTTCACTCTTGAACACCTAAGGGACCCTAAGAAATTAAGTGAGTATTTGGGTCAGAGATCTAAGGAGGTAAACCTTACGTGGGGTTTGGCTTATGCATACCGTGCTTTGTATCATACTATTCTGGAGAGAGAGAGTTTCCGATCTGAGATTCAAGCCCAAGTTAATTCTGATCAGTCACAGGAGGCATCAGTAGCAATATCAGTTGCCCCTGTGGAAGGCAAGAAATGGAAACGGGTGTCCACACGTCTAGAACGAAAAGAAGGAGAAGCACAGGGGGGGGCAGCAGAAGACCCAGGTGCCGGGCATGGAGCAGTACCGAAAAAAGCAAAGGCAAAAACCAAGAGGCATGAAGAAGAGACTGATGATGAGGAGGAAATCACCTATTGTCGACCTCTGAAGCTGACTGAAATCCAAGGCTCAAGAAAGGAGTTCACACGGCGTCAAGATGAAGGTATCCTTGCTTGGTTGCTTCGCTGCTGGGACAACGGGGCCAACAGCTTGTCTCTAGATGGTAATGAAGCTCGCCAACTAGGAAGCATTGCCAAAGATGCAGGTATCGATAGAGGGATTAGCAGATGTTCGGATGGAGCTGCCACTCTCTGGTTGCGGCTGTTAGAAGCCGTGAGAGAAAGGTACCCCTATAAGGATGCTTTGAAGCCTAAATTTGATAGTTGGAATACCGTCCAAAAAGGTATTCAGCGCCTGAGGGAATTGGCCATGGCGAAAATGTTGTACAGCCCTGATCCAAGCGAACTTGACCCTGAGAGAGTGAGGGCCGATCCTGACATGTGGCAGAAAATCACAAGTACAGCACCAGAGAGAATTGCACAGTCATTGGTATCAGGATCTAAAGGATTCGTGGACAGATGGCCCCGAGTTGTTGAGCTGATTATAATGCTTCAAACCATCGATCAGCAGCTCCCCCAACTGCATGCCGCAGTTTCTGCCATCTCACGGCTAGAAAACCGAGTAGATGAAATGTGCAAGAAATTGTTTCCATCAACTAATTGTAATGATCCTGTAATAGTATCAGAAACAACTGATGAAGGTCAATCCTCGTACGGGCCACGAGGTCTAATGAAGGATCTGATCAAACTAGTCCAGTCCTACTCCCCACCTGCATCATCAAAAGTCTCAGCTGTTAAACGCACACGCTTCTCAGCTCGAGCAAAGAACAACAGTACGATTGCACCGCGTGTTTCCATGTGGCGCTACCTACGTGACCGTGGAGAAGACATGAGGAAGTGGCATGATCAGCCTACTTCTGCACTACGAGCATGGGTGAAAGAACTGCTAGACATACCAACCACCAGTGGAGTTGCTCCAGTCATCACAGGTAACCAATAGAGGGGCCCTGCCCTCAGTCAGGGGAGGGAAAGGGATAATAGAGTTTATTGGACTGTGTGGATTCGATGGCCTGGCACATCAGAACCACAGGAATATAAGGCACTGGTGGATACCGGTGCACAGTGCACCCTAATGCCCTCCAGTCATGAAGGGACAGAATCAATCCATATTTCTGGAGTGACTGGGGGCTCTCAAGAATTGACTGTGCTGGAGGCTGAAATAAGCCTCACTGGCAAAGACTGGCAAAAACATCCTATTGTGACTGGCCCAGGGGCTCCATGTATACTGGGTATTGATTACCTCAGAAGGGGGCATTTCAAGGATCCTAAGGGGTATCGATGGGCCTTTGGGATAGCTGCTGTAGACATGAATAACATTAAGCAGCTGTCTGTTTTGCCTGGCCTGTCAGAGGACCCGTCTGTTGTGGGGCTGCTACGAGTAAAAGAGCAGCAGGTACCGGTTGCTACAAAGACAGTGCACAGACGGCAGTATCGCACCAACAGGGATTCCTTGCTCCCCATTCATGATTTGATTCGCCAGTTGGAGAATCAGGGAGTGATCAGTAAAACTCACTCACCTTTTAACAGTCCCATATGGCCAGTGCGTAAAGCCAGTGGAGAATGGAGGCTGACAGTAGACTACCGTGGCCTGAATGAGGTCACACCCCCATTGAGCGCTGCTGTGCCGGACATGTTGGAACTCCAGTACGAGCTGGAGTCAAAAGCAGCCAAATGGTATGCCACCATTGACATTGCCAATGCCTTCTTTTCTATTCCTTTGGCCGCAGAATGCAAGCCACAGTTTGCCTTCACCTGGAGGGGCATTCAGTATACTTGGAACCGTTTGCCCCAGGGGTGGAAACACAGCCCAACCATTTGCCATGGGTTGGTCCAAACTGTACTGGAACAGGGTGGTGCTCCTGAACACCTGCAGTACATTGATGACATTGTTGTGTGGGGCGATACAGCAGAAGAAGTTTTCACAAAAGGAGAGCAGATAATCCGGATTCTTCTACAAGCTGGCTTTGCTATTAAGCGAAGCAAAGTAAAAGGACCTGCCCAGGAAATTCAGTTCTTAGGTATAAAGTGGCAGGATGGACGTCGTCACATCCCAGCAGATGTGATCGACAAAATCACTGCCATGTCTCCACCAACTAGCAAGAAAGAGACACAATCTTTCCTGGGTGCAGTAGGCTTTTGGAGGATGCACATTCCAAACTACAGCCTCATTGTAAGCCCCCTTTATCAGGTAACGCGGAAGAAGAATGATTTTGCATGGGGCCCTGAGCAGCAGCAGGCTTTTGAACAGATTAAACAAGAGATAGCCCGTGCTGTAGCCCTGGGGCCAGTACGGACTGGACAGGATGTAAAGAACATCCTCTACACTGCTGCTGGAGAGAAAGGCCCCACTTGGAGTTTGTGGCAAAGAGCCTCAGGAGAGACCCGAGGCCGACCCCTGGGATTCTGGAGTCGATCATATAAGGGGTCTGAAGAGTGCTACACTCCAACTGAGAAGGAGATCTTAGCCGCGTATGAGGGGGTTCGGGCTGCTTCCGAAGTAGTCGGGACTGAAACACAGCTCCTTTTGGCACCTCGACTGCCAGTGCTGAACTGGATGTTCAAAGGACAGGTTCCCTCCACCCATCATGCTACCGATGTCACCTGGAGCAAGTGGATTACGCTGATTACACAGCGAGCGCGAATGGGAAACCTCAATCGTCCAGGAATCCTAGAGGTAATCATGGACTGGCCTGAAGATAAAAAGTTTGGAACATCACCAGCAGAAGAGGTATCACGTGCTAAAGAGGCCCCACCATACAACGAATTACCAGAAAATGAAAAGAAATATGCCCTATTCACTGACGGATCATGTCGCATTGTAGGGAAGCATCGCAAATGGAAAGCTGCTGTGTGGAGCCCCACACGACAGGTTGCAGAGGCCACTGAAGGTAAGGGAGAATCAAGTCAGTTTGCAGAGGTAAAAGCTGTCCAGCTGGCCTTAGATGTTGCTGAACGGGAGAGGTGGCCAATGCTGTATCTTTATACTGACTCATGGATGGTGGCAAATGCCTTATGGGGGTGGTTACAGCGGTGGGAACAAAATAACTGGCAACGGAGGGGAAAATCTGTTTGGGCCGCTGAACTATGGAAGGACATTGCTTCCCGAACAAAGAATATGGTTGTAAAGGTGCGTCATGTGGATGCACATGTGCCCAAAAGTCGGGCTACTGAAGAACAACAAAACAACCATCAGGTAGATAAAGCTGCTAGAATTGAGGTGGCTCAAATCGACTTGGATTGGCAGAATAAGGGCGAATTATTTCTAGCTCGATGGGCTCATGAGACCTCAGGCCATCAAGGAAGAGACGCAACATATAAGTGGGCCAGAGACCAAGGGGTGGACTTAACCATGGACGCTATTGCGCAGGTTATTCATGATTGTGAAACATGTGCCATAATTAAACAAGCCAGAAGGATGAAACCTCTCTGGGAGGAAGGGCGATGGCAAAAGTATAAATATGGGGAGGCGTGGCAGGTTGATTATATCACCTTGCCACGATCTCGCAGTGGTAAGTGTTATGTACTCACTATGGTAGAGGCAACCACTGGGTGGCTTGAAACATACGCAGTACCCCATGCTACTGCTCGAAACACCATATTAGGTCTTGAGAAACAAGTCCTGTGGCGACATGGCACCCCAGAAAGAATTGAATCTGATAATGGGACACATTTCAAAAATTCTCTTATAAATACTTGGGCCAAAGATCATGGCATTGAGTGGATTTATCATATTCCCTACCATGCACCAGCTTCTGGTAAAATTGAACGATATAATGGGTTGTTGAAAACTATGTTGAAAGCAATGGGTGGTGGAACATTTAAGCACTGGGAGAAGAATTTGGCAGAAGCCACTTGGCTGGTCAATACTAGAGGATCTGTCAATCGTGATGGTCCTAGTCAATCTAGCCCCCTACACACTGTAGAAGGAGATAAGGTCCCTGTTATACATGTAAAGAACATGTTGGGAAAAGCTGTTTGGGTCCTTCCAGCTTCTGGAAAGGGCAAACCTATCCGTGGAACTGTCTTTGCCCAGGGACCTGGGTGCACTTGGTGGGTAATGCAGAAGGATGGGGATGTTCAATGTGTGCCACAAGGGAATTTGATGCTGGGGGAGTGCAGTCAATAATTTTATGTATCTATTATATATATATATGTTTGCATGTGTAGTGTATTTTAGTTATTATAGTTGTACATTTAGTTATGTTACATGCAATTCTACTATTTAGCTATCACAATTTTACATGCGTGTATATATATGTATATATATGTATATATTAACCATGATGTAATAATGTAGAATAAGGGGTGGAATGTCATGGTTTTGTAATTTTGTAATTTTGCTATCAGTATTCCACATCATAACATCATGTCAAGTATGGATACTTCTGTTGAATGTGCAGTCCATAGAAGAAGACTACATATCCCAGAGAACAACAGGAGTAACAATAAGTCACGGGACCAGGACTCTATATAATCTCGTTCCCAGGCTGGAGTGCCCTCCTTCTTCTCTCGAATTTCTCGGAGAGTGGGAAGCGTTCCAGCCGTGTCGCCTAGAGTTCACAGTAGGCCTCTCGGTTTTCGGAGACTCTCTCTCTCTCTGTTTCGTTCGATTTTGTTAGCCTTAATTATATTATATTGTGTTATCTTGTATTTCGATATCATATTTAGTAAAATAAGTTTTTCCTCCTTAGATTGTCGCTGTTTTATCCCACTCCCTTTTTCCCCCTCCTTTCCGGGCCCCAGGAGGGGGGCCCACGGGGTGGCTTCCCCTGTCACGGGCATAGGTAAATCTAAGTAACCCGTGACACTTGGTCGGGGCCGTCGATACACATTCACAAAGGGACTTGACTTTCCAGGTTACCAGATCGAGGTAACATCTAACCACGCCTTTCTTGGTTTTCCTCCGCTCTAACCCCGCTTTTCTTGGTTTTTCCCAGCTCTGACCCCGCTTTTCTTGATTTTTCTCCGCTCTAAACCCTCTTTTCTTGGTTTTCCTCTGCTCTAACATCGCTTTTCTTGGTTTTCCTCATCTCTAATCTCACTTTTCTTGGTATTCCTCTGCTGTAACATAGATTTTCTTGATTTTCCTCCGCTCTGACCCCGCTTTTCTTGGTTTGACTCCGCTCAAACCACCCTTTTCTTGGTTTTCCTCCGCTCTAACCCCGCTTTTCTTGGTTTGACTCTGCTCAAACCACCCTTTTCTTGGTTTTCCTCCGCTCTAACCCCGCTTTTCTTGGTTTTCCTTCGCTCTAACCCGCTTTTCCTGGTTTTCCTCCGCTCTAACTTCGCTTTTCTTTGTTTTCCTCCGCTCTAACTTCGCTTTTCTTTGTTTTCCTCCGCTCTAACTTAGCTTTTCTTTGTTTTCCTCTGCTCTAACTTAGCTTTTCTTTGTTTTCCTCTGCTCTATCCCCGCTGTTCTTGGTTTTCCTCAGCTCTTACCCCGCTTTTCATGGTTTTCCTCTGCTGTAACCCTGACATTCTTGGTTTTCCTCCGCTCTAACTTCGTCTCTCTTGGTTTTCCTCCGCTCTAACCCCGTCTTTCTTGGTATTCCTCCTCTCTAACTTCGCTATAATTCGTTTTCCTCCGCTCTAACCCCTATTTTCTTTGTTTACCTCCTCTCTAACCCCGCTTTTCTTGATTTTCCTCCAATCTAACCACGCTTTTCTTGGTTTTCCTCCGCTCTAACCCCGCTTTTCTTGGTTTTTCTCAGCTCTGACCCCGCTTTTCTTGATTTTTCTCCGCTCTATCCCCTCTTTTCTTGGTTTTCCTCCGCTCTAACATCACTTTTCTTGGTTTTCCTCATCTCTAATCTCACTTTTATTATTTTTCCTCTGCTGTAACATAGCTTTTCTTGATTTTCCTCTGCTCTAACCCCGCTTTTCTTGGTTTTCCTCACTTCCAACCTTGCTTTTCTTGGTTTTCCTCCGCTCTAACCCCGCTTTTCTTTGTTTACCTTTGCTCTAACCCCGCTTTTCTTCGTTTTCCTCCGCTCTAACTTCGATTTTCTTGGTTTTCCTCCGATCGAATTTCACTTTTCTTGGTTTTCCTCCATGCTAACTTCACTTTTCCTGGTTTTCCTCCGCTCTATCCCCGCTTTTCTCGGTTTTCCTCAACTCCAACCCCGCTTTTCTTGGTTTTCCTCCGCTCTTACCCCGCTTTTCATGGATTTCCTCTGCTGTAACCCTGACATTCTTGGTTTTCCTCCGCTCTAACTTCGTCTCTCTTGGTTTTCCTCCGCTCTAACCCTGCCATTCTTGGTTTTCCTCCGCTCTAACCCCGTCTTTCTTGGTATTCCTCCTCTCTAACTTCGCTATAATTCGTTTTCCTCCGCTCTGACTTCACTTTTTTTGTTTTTCCTCCGCTCTAACCCCTATTTTCTTGGTTTTCCTCCACTCTAATCCCGCTTTTCTTTGTTTTCCTCCGCTCTAACCCCGCTTTTCTTGATTTTCCTCCAATCTAACCACGCCTTTCTTGGTTTTCCTCCGCTCTAACCCCGCTTTTCTTAGTTTTTCTCAGCTCTAACCCCGCTTTTCTTGATTTTTCTCCGCTCTATCCCCTCTTTTCTTGGTTTTCCTCCGCTCTAACATCACTTTTCTTGGTTTTCCTCATCTCTAATCTCACTTTTCTTGGATTTCCTCTGATGTAACATAGCTTTTCTTGATTTTCCTCTGCTCTAACCCCGCTTTTCTTGGTTTTCCTCACTTCCAACCTTGCTTTTCTTGGTTTTCCTCCGGTCTAACCCCGCTTTTCTTGGTTTTCCTCCGCTCTAACCCCGCTTTTCTTTGTTTACCTTTGCTCTAACCCGGCTTGTCTTGATTTTCCTCCGCTCTATCCCCGCTTTTCTTGGTTTTCATCCACACTAACTTCTCTTTTCTTGGTTTATCTCCTCTCTGACCCCGCTTTTCTTGGTTTTCCTCCACTCTAACTTTGCTTTTCTTGGTTTTCCTCCGCTCTAACCTTGCTTTTCTTTGTTTTCCTTTGCTCTATCCCCGCTTTTCTTGGTTTTCCTTTGTTCTAACTTGGCTTGTCTTGGTTTTCCTGCGGTCTAACCCCGCTTTTCTTGCTTTTCCTCTGCTCTAAGCCCGCTTTTCTTGTTTTTCCTCCGCTCTAACTTCGCTTTTCTTGGTTTTCCTCTGATTTAACCTCGCTTTTCTTGGTTTTCATCCGATCTGACCCCGCTTAACTTGGTTTCCGCCGCTCTAACCCCACTTTTCTTTGTTTCCATCCGCTCTAACCAAACTTTTCTTGAATTTCATCCATTCTAACCCCGCTTTTCTCGGTTTTCATCAACTCCAACCCCGCTTTTCTTGGTTTTCCTCCGCTCTAACCCCGCTTTTCATAGTTATCCTCTGCTGTAACCCTGACATTCTTGGCTTTCCTCCGCTCTAACTTCGTCTCTCTTGGTTTTCCTCCGCTCTAACCCTGCAATTCTTGGTTTTCCTCCGCTCTAACCCCGTCTTTCTTGCTTTTCCTCCTCTCTAACTTCGCTATAATTCGTTTTCTTCCGCTCTAACTTCACTTTTTTTGTTTTTCTCCGCTCTAACCCCTCTTTTCTTGGTTTTCCTCCGCTCTAATCCCGCTTTTCTTGGTTTTCCTCCGCTCTAATCCCGCTTATCTTGATTTTCCTCCAATCTAACCACGCCTTTCTTGGTTTTCCTCCGCTCTAACCCCGCTTTTTTTGGTTTTTCACAGCTCTGACCCCGCTTTTCTTGATTTTTCTCCGCTCTAACCCCTCTTTTCTTGGTTTTCCTCTGCTCTAACATCGCTTTTCTTGGTTTTCCTCATCTCTAATCTCACTTTTCTTGGTTTTCCTCTGCTGTAACATAGATTTTCTTGATTTTCCTCCGCTCTGACCCCGCTTTTCTTGGTTTGACTTCGCTCAAACCACCCTTTTCTTGGTTTTCCTCCGCTCTAACCCGCTTTTCTTGGTTTTCCTCCGCTCTAACTTCGCTTTTCTTGGTTTTCCTCTGCTCTAACTTAGCTTTTCTTTGTTTTCTTCTGCTCTATCCCCGCTGTTCTTGGTTTTCCTCAGCTCCAACCTTGCTTTTCTTGGTTTTCCTTTGCTCTATCCCCGCTTTTCTTGGTTTTCCTCCGCTTTAACCCCGCTTTTCTTTGTTTTCCTTTGCTCTAACCCGCTTTTCTTGATTTTCCTCCGCTCTAACCCCGCTTTTCTTCGTTTTCCTCCGCACTAACTTCGATTTTCTTCGTTTTCCTCCGATCAAATTTCACTTTTCTTGGTTTTCCTCCATGCTAACTTCACTTTTCCTGGTTTTCCTCTGCTCTATCCCCGCTTTTCTCGGTTTTCCTCAACTCCAACCCAGCTTTTCTTGGTTTTCCTCCGCACTTACCCCGCTTTTCATGGTTTTCCTCTGCTGTAACCCTGACATTCTTGGTTTTCCTCTGCTCTAACTTCGTCTCTCTTGGTTTTCCTCCGCTCTAACCCTGCCATTCTTGGTTTTCCTCCGCTCTAACCCCGTCTTTCTTGGTATTCCTCCTCTCTAACTTCGCTATAATTCGTTTTCCTCCGCTCTAACTTCACTTTTTTTGTTTTTCCTCCGCTCTTACCCCTATTTTCTTGGTTTTCCTCCGCTCTAATCCCGCTTTTCTTTGTTTTCCTCCGCTCTAACCCCGCTTTTCTTGATTTTCCTCCACTCTAACCACGCTTTTCTTGGTTTTCCTCCGCTCTAACCCCGCTTTTCTTGGTTTTTCTCAGCTCTGACCCCGCTTTTCTTGATTTTTCTCCGCTCTATCCCCTCTTTTCTTGGTTTTCCTACGCTCTAACATCGCTTTTCTTGGTTTTCCTCATCTCTAATCTCACTTTTCTTGGTTTTCCTCTGCTGTAACATAGCTTTTCTTGATTTTCCTCCGCTCTGACCCCGCTTTTCTTGGCTTTCCTCCGCTCTAACCAATTTTTCTTGGTTTTCCTCCGCTCTATCCCCGCTTTTCTTGGTTTTCCTCCGCTCTAACCACCCTTTTCTTGGTTTTCCTCCGCTGTAACCCCACTTTTCCTGGTTTTCCTCCTCTCTATCCCCGCTTTTCTTGGTTTTCCTGTGCTCTAACTTCACTTTTCTTAGTTTTTCTCCGCTCTAACCCCGCTTTCTTTTCTTTGTTTTCCTCTGCTCTATCCCCGCTGTTCTTTGTTTTCCTTCGCTCTAAGCTCGCTTTTCTTGGCTTTCATCCGCTCTAACTTCACTTTTCTTGGTTTACCTCCTCTCTAACCCCGCTTTTCTTAGCTTTCCTCCGCTCTAACCCCGCTTTTCTTTGTTTTCCTTTGCTCTATCCCCGCTTTTCTTTGTTTTCCTCCGCTCTAACTTCGCTTTCCTTGGTTTCTCTCCGCTCTAACCCCTCTTTCTTGGTTTTCCTCATCTCTAACACTGCTTTTCTTGGTTTTCCTCCGTGCTAACTTCATTTTTCTTGGTTTTCCTCCGTTCTAACCTCGCTTTTCTTGGTTTTCGTCCGCTCTGACCTCGCTTTTCTTGGTTTTCCTCCGCTCTAACCCCGCTTTTCTTGGTTTTTCTCAGCTCTGACCCCGCTTTTCTTGATTTTTCTCCGCTCTATCCCCTCTTTTCTTGGTTTTCCTCCGCTCTAACATCACTTTTCTTGGTTTTCCTCATCTCTAATCTCACTTTTATTATTTTTCCTCTGCTGTAACATAGCTTTTCTTGATTTTCCTCTGCTCTAACCTTGCTTTTCTTGGTTTTCCTCACTTCCAACCTTGCTTTTCTTGGTTTTCCTCCGCTCTAACCCCGCTTTTCTTTGTTTACCTTTGATCTAACCCCGCTTTTCTTCGTTTTCCTCCGCTCTAACTTCGATTTTCTTGGTTTTCCTCCGATCGAATTTCACTTTTCTTGGTTTTCCTCCATGCTAACTTCACTTTTCCTGGTTTTCCTCCGCTCTATCCCCGCTTTTCTCGGTTTTCCTCAACTCCAACCCCGCTTTTCTTGGTTTTCCTCCGCTCTTACCCCGCTTTTCATGGATTTCCTCTGCTGTAACCCTGACATTCTTGGTTTTCCTCCGCTCTAACTTCGTCTCTCTTGGTTTTCCTCCGCTCTAACCCTGCCATTCTTGGTTTTCCTCCGCTCTAACCCCGTCTTTCTTGGTATTCCTCCTCTCTAACTTCGCTATAATTCGTTTTCCTCCGCTCTGACTTCACTTTTTTTGTTTTTCCTCCGCTCTAACCCCTATTTTCTTGGTTTTCCTCCACTCTAATCCCGCTTTTCTTTGTTTTCCTCCGCTCTAACCCCGCTTTTCTTGATTTTCCTCCAATCTAACCACGCCTTTCTTGGTTTTCCTCCGCTCTAACCCCGCTTTTCTTAGTTTTTCTCAGCTCTAACCCCGCTTTTCTTGATTTTTCTCCGCTCTATCCCCTCTTTTCTTGGTTTTCCTCCGCTCTAACATCACTTTTCTTGGTTTTCCTCATCTCTAATCTCACTTTTCTTGGATTTCCTCTGATGTAACATAGATTTTCTTGATTTTCCTCTGCTCTAACCCCGCTTTTCTTGGTTTTCCTCACTTCCAACCTTGCTTTTCTTGGTTTTCCTCCGGTCTAACCCCGCTTTTCTTGGTTTTCCTCCGCTCTAACCCCGCTTTTCTTTGTTTACCTTTGCTCTAACCCGGCTTGTCTTGATTTTCCTCCGCTCTATCCCCGCTTTTCTTGGTTTTCATCCACACTAACTTCTCTTTTCTTGGTTTATCTCCTCTCTGACCCCGCTTTTCTTGGTTTTCCTCCACTCTAACTTTGCTTTTCTTGGTTTTCCTCCGCTCTAACCTTGCTTTTCTTTGTTTTCCTTTGCTCTATCCCCGCTTTTCTTGGTTTTCCTTTGTTCTAACTTGGCTTGTCTTGGTTTTCCTGCGGTCTAACCCCGCTTTTCTTGCTTTTCCTCTGCTCTAAGCCCGCTTTTCTTGTTTTTCCTCCGCTCTAACTTCGCTTGTCTTGGTTTTCCTCTGATTTAACCTCGCTTTTCTTGGTTTTCATCCGATCTGACCCCGCTTAACTTGGTTTCCGCCGCTCTAACCCCACTTTTCTTTGTTTCCATCCGCTCTAACCAAACTTTTCTTGAATTTCATCCATTCTAACCCCGCTTTTCTCGGTTTTCATCAACTCCAACCCCGCTTTTCTTGGTTTTCCTCCGCTCTAACCCCGCTTTTCATAGTTATCCTCTGCTGTAACCCTGACATTCTTGGCTTTCCTCCGCTCTAACTTCGTCTCTCTTGGTTTTCCTCCGCTCTAACCCTGCAATTCTTGGTTTTCCTCCGCTCTAACCCCGTCTTTCTTGCTTTTCCTCCTCTCTAACTTCGCTATAATTCGTTTTCTTCCGCTCTAACTTCACTTTTTTTGTTTTTCTCCGCTCTAACCCCTCTTTTCTTGGTTTTCCTCCGCTCTAATCCCGCTTTTCTTGGTTTTCCTCCGCTCTAATCCCGCTTATCTTGATTTTCCTCCAATCTAACCACGCCTTTCTTGGTTTTCCTCCGCTCTAACCCCGCTTTTTTTGGTTTTTCACAGCTCTGACCCCGCTTTTCTTGATTTTTCTCCGCTCTAACCCCTCTTTTCTTGGTTTTCCTCTGCTCTAACATCGCTTTTCTTGGTTTTCCTCATCTCTAATCTCACTTTTCTTGGTTTTCCTCTGCTGTAACATAGATTTTCTTGATTTTCCTCCGCTCTGACCCCGCTTTTCTTGGTTTGACTTCACTCAAACCACCCTTTTCTTGGTTTTCCTCCGCTCTAACCCGCTTTTCTTGGTTTTCCTCCGCTCTAACTTCGCTTTTCTTGGTTTTCCTCTGCTCTAACTTAGCTTTTCTTTGTTTTCTTCTGCTCTATCCCCGCTGTTCTTGGTTTTCCTCAGCTCCAACCTTGCTTTTCTTGGTTTTCCTTTGCTCTATCCCCGCTTTTCTTGGTTTTCCTCCGCTTTAACCCCGCTTTTCTTTGTTTTCCTTTGCTCTAACCCGCTTTTCTTCGTTTTCCTCCGCTCTAACCCCGCTTTTCTTCGTTTTCCTCCGCACTAACTTCGATTTTCTTCGTTTTCCTCCGATCAAATTTCACTTTTCTTGGTTTTCCTCCATGCTAACTTCACTTTTCCTGGTTTTCCTCTGCTCTATCCCCGCTTTTCTCGGTTTTCCTCAACTCCAACCCAGCTTTTCTTGGTTTTCCTCCGCACTTACCCCGCTTTTCATGGTTTTCCTCTGCTGTAACCCTGACATTCTTGGTTTTCCTCTGCTCTAACTTCGTCTCTCTTGGTTTTCCTCCGCTCTAACCCTGCCATTCTTGGTTTTCCTCCGCTCTAACCCCGTCTTTCTTGGTATTCCTCCTCTCTAACTTCGCTATAATTCGTTTTCCTCCGCTCTAACTTCACTTTTTTTGTTTTTCCTCCGCTCTTACCCCTATTTTCTTGGTTTTCCTCCGCTCTAATCCCGCTTTTCTTTGTTTTCCTCCGCTCTAACCCCGCTTTTCTTGATTTTCCTCCACTCTAACCACGCTTTTCTTGGTTTTCCTCCGCTCTAACCCCGCTTTTCTTGGTTTTTCTCAGCTCTGACCCCGCTTTTCTTGATTTTTCTCCGCTCTATCCCCTCTTTTCTTGGTTTTCCTACGCTCTAACATCGCTTTTCTTGGTTTTCCTCATCTCTAATCTCACTTTTCTTGGTTTTCCTCTGCTGTAACATAGCTTTTCTTGATTTTCCTCCGCTCTGACCCCGCTTTTCTTGGCTTTCCTCCGCTCTAACCAATTTTTCTTGGTTTTCCTCCGCTCTATCCCCGCTTTTCTTGGTTTTCCTCCGCTCTAACCACCCTTTTCTTGGTTTTCCTCCGCTGTAACCCCACTTTTCCTGGTTTTCCTCCTCTCTATCCCCGCTTTTCTTGGTTTTCCTGTGCTCTAACTTCACTTTTCTTAGTTCTTCTCCGCTCTAACCCCGCTTTCTTTTCTTTGTTTTCCTCTGCTCTATCCCCGCTGTTCTTTGTTTTCCTTCGCTCTAAGCTCGCTTTTCTTGGCTTTCATCCGCTCTAACTTCACTTTTCTTGGTTTACCTCCTCTCTAACCCCGCTTTTCTTAGCTTTCCTCCGCTCTAACCCCGCTTTTCTTTGTTTTCCTTTGCTCTATCCCCGCTTTTCTTTGTTTTCCTCCGCTCTAACTTCGCTTTCCTTGGTTTCTCTCCGCTCTAACCCCTCTTTCTTGGTTTTCCTCATCTCTAACACTGCTTTTCTTGGTTTTCCTCCGTGCTAACTTCATTTTTCTTGGTTTTCCTCCGTTCTAACCTCGCTTTTCTTGGTTTTCGTCTGCTCTGACCTCGCTTTTCTTGGTTTTCCTCTGCTCTAACCCCGCTTTTCTTTGTCTTCCTCCACTCTATCCCAGCTTTTCTTGGTTTTCTTCCGCTCTAACTTCGCTTTTCTCGGTTTTCCTTTGCTCCAACCCCGCTTTTCTTAGATTTCCTCCGCTCTAACCCCGCTTCTCTTGGTTTTCCTCTAATCTAACTTCGCTTTTCTTGGATTTCCTCCAGTCTAATTTCGCTTTTCTTGTTTTTCCTCCGCTCTACC
The DNA here is from genome assembly GCF_054131305.1 of Coturnix japonica. Classification (NCBI taxonomy): domain Eukaryota; kingdom Metazoa; phylum Chordata; class Aves; order Galliformes; family Phasianidae; genus Coturnix; species Coturnix japonica. The sequence continues at coordinate 3,964,472 of NC_140666.1, read as the reverse complement.
TTCGCTTTTCTTGGCTTTCCTCTGCTCCAACCCCGTTTTTCTTAGTTTTCCTCATCACTAACCCCACTTTTCTTGGATTTCCTCACCTCTAACTTCGCTTTTCTTGGTTTTCCTCTGCTCTAACTTAGCTTTTCTTCGTTTTCCTCCTTTCTAACCCCGCTTTTCTTGGATTTCCTCAGCTCTAACCTTGCTTTTCTTGGTTTTCCTCCGCTCTAACCCTGCTTTTCTTGGTTTTCCTCCGCTTTAACTTCGATGTTCTTGGTTTTCCTCCGATCAAACTTCACTTTTCTTGGTTACCCTCCGTGCTAACTTCACTTTTCCTGGTTTTCCTCCGCTCTATCCCCGCTTTTCTTGGATTTCCTGTGCTCTAACTTCTCTTTTCTTGGTTTTTCTCCGCTCTAACCCAGCTTTCTTTTCTTTTTTTTCCTCTGCTCTATCCCCTCTGTTCTTGGTTTTCCTTTGCTCTAACCCCTTATCAGAAGATAAGGATGTTGAGGAGAGCTGGCTACTTTTCAAGGATGCCCTCCTGGCAGCACAAGAGGTCTCCATTCCCCTGATTAAGAAAGTGGGCAGGAGAGGTAGAAAACCGACATGGCTCAGCAAGGACCTGCTAAGAGAACTGAGGGTGAAGAAAGGGGTGTACAAGCTCTGGAAACAAGGCTGTGTCACCCGGGAAGAATACAGGGATGCCGTCCGAACTTGCAGACGTGGGATCAGGAAAGCCAAGGCGCAGGCAGAACTGAACTTGGCGAGGGACGTGAAAAACAATAAGAAAACTTTCTACAGGTACATTGGCCAGAAGAGACAGGCCAAAATGGGCGTACCTACTCTGGTAAATTTAAAAGGAGAAATGGCTTCAACAGATGAAGAGAAAGCTGAGGTGCTGAATGAGTTCTTCACCTCGGTCTTCACTGGTGGCCAGGATTCTAGTCTTTTTCACGTCCCTAAGTCTTGCACCCCCATACCTCTATGTGGGGACCAAGGAGGTAAATCCCTCCCCACTGTAAGGGTAGAGCAAGTCCGAGAGTGCCTCCTTAGACTGAATGAGTATAAGTCTATGGGGCCAGATGGCGTGCATCCCAGGGTCCTGAAGGAGCTGTCTGAGGTGGTTGCTGAGCCGCTCTCCATCATATTTGAGAAGTCGTGGCTGTCAGGTGAGGTCCCGGATGATTGGAGGAAGGGTCACGTCACTCCCATTTACAAGAAGGGGAGCAGGGAGGACCCGGGGAACTACAGGCCGGTGAGTCTCACCTCCGTGCCTGGGAAAATTATGGAACAGATCCTCCTGGACAACATGCTTGATCACATAAAGAACGAGCATGTGATCCGAGACAGCCAGCATGGCTTCACCAGGGGAAGGTCATGCTTAACTAATCTTGTGGCCTTCTATGATGGAGTGACGGCGTTGGTGGACGAAGGGAAGGCGACCGATGTCATTTACCTGGACCTGAGCAAGGCCTTTGACATGGTCCCCCATCACATCCTCATCTCCAAATTGGAGGGAGGTGGATTTGATGGGTGGACAACTAGATGGATAAGCAATTGGTTGAAAGGCCGCAGACAGAGGGTGGTGGTCAATGGCTCTATGTCCAGGTGGAGGCCGGTAACAAGCGGTGTCCCTCAAGGGTCTGTCTTGGGACTGGTGCTCTTTAACATCTTTATTAATGACATCGACGAGGGAATGGAGTGCACCCTCAGCAAGTTTGCTGATGACACCAAGCTGAGTGGTGCAGTCGATACGGTGGAGGGAACGGATGCCATTCAGAGGGACCTTGACAGGCTGGAAAGCTGGGCTCGGGTGAACCTAATGAGGTTCAACACGGCAAAGTGCAAGGTTTTGCACTAGGGCCGGAAGAACCCCAGGCACCTGTACAGACTGGGAGGAGTTGTCCTCGAGAGCAGCTTGGCAGAAAAAGACCTAGGGGTCCTGATAGATGAGAAACTTAACATGAGCCAGCAGTGCGCTCTGGCAGCCCGGAAAGCAAATGGGATCCTGGGCTCCATCAGGAGAGGGGTGGTCAGCAGGGATAGGGAGGTGATCGTCCCTCTCTACTCTGCTCTTGTGAGGCCCCATCTGGAGTACTGTGTCCAGGTGTGGAGCCCTCAGTATAAAAAAGATATAGAGATTTTGGAAAGGGTCCAGAGGAGGGCCACAAAGATGATCAGGGGGCTGGAGCACCTCCCCTATGAGGACAGGCTGAGGGAGTTGGGTTTGTTCAGCTTGGAGAAGAGAAGGTTGCGGGGTGACCTCATTGCAGCCTTTCAGTACCTGAAGGGAACTTACTCCCAGGAAGGGAGTAAACTCTTCGAAAGGGCTGATAATAGCAGGACACGGGGAAATGGTTTTAAGTTGAAGGAGGGAAGATTTAGGTTGGATGTTAGGGGAAAGTTCTTTACTAGAAGAGTGGTTAGGTCCTGGAACAGGCTGCCCAGTGAGGTTGTGGATGCCCCGTCCTTGGAGGTGTTCAAGGCCAGGTTGGACGGGGCCCTGGGCAACCTGATCTAGTAAAGGTGTATGTTTGGTGGCCCTGCTGGGCAGGGGGGTTGGAGCTACATGATCCTTGAGGTCCCTTCCAACCTGGGAAATTCTGTGATTCTGTGTGATAGTAATGGGTAAATAGAGAAACATTTCTTTATATATAGTTTGCATTCAATTCTGTGATAAATATGAGTTTTGAAACACAGCAAACTGCATACATAAAGAATTAGAAAAGAAATATTGCAGTAAGAAGACTTTACATTCATCAGAAGATGTGAAGAGCGCGTTCAACATTAAAACTTTGTTCATTTCACTACTATATCTCCACAAGCTATGGAAAAATAAATATTTATTATGCTAGATACTAAAATTCAACTTCTTATGTCACACATAAACTAGTTTCATTCTATTGATTCCTCACCTTCGACATGCCAGTTGGGCAGCCCTTCAGCTCATGGACCTACCTGGCTGTGGGTAGTAAACAGCGCACTAACCAAAAGCCACATCTTAAACATTAAAAACCACACTGTTTGTAGATGAAGTGATTTGATTTACTGCGTGGTTAACTATACACACACAAATGATAGGTCTGCACCACAGCCAAGGGATATGATTGTCTTGCTTACTGGTAAGTTAGGGCTGTGAAAACCAATAGCAGAGAAGTTGCAGCAGCACAGACATTTACTCGGGCCACTTGTCACACTTGTAAAGCAATGGGATGCTGACATCTGCTATAAACGCATTTTTACTGTGCTTGGACATCTTTAAAAAACCTGAGTAGACTGAGATGGACTTGAGAATGACATTAGTGAGAATGATAAAAGACTAATTCATAGTCTGTGGCCTAAATGCTCCACTCATTCTAGCTACTTTGGGTATTCAGCAGACTTAACAGAATTTTTTACATCCACGGTTTGCTTTCCAGGTGTGTAAATTCTGCTTGGAGCAAAGTTTTTAACACTGAAGGCTTACTAAGTAATCCCTTCGAGGATAACTTCAAAAGGAAGCATATGTAAGAAATGCTGAAGGAAACAGAATTGGAGATATTTTAGTCTGAAGTTTAGTCTGCACATTCTGTGCAGCCTGGTGCAAAATGGTAACTTCAGGTAGGGGAAAATGGAAAACTAAAATGGCAGCGACAGCTATTGGTCTGGGACTTCTATTCAGGAACAAAAAACAAAACAATACAAAACAAACAACAACAACAAAAATATGGTAAACAGTGTTAAGCCTTGAAGAATTGTTTATCCTTGAGATTCTAAGTATAAAACCTTATAGAGACATGGAAAAGCCTACTGGCAACACTGCCTAATGCAGAACAGGCTACCTCTGGATTTCTTTGCAACAAGGACACACTGATTGGAATAGTCTGCTCAGGGATGTGGTGGAGTCACAGACCATGGAGGTGTTTAAGGAAAGGGTAGATGTAGTACTTTGGGACATGGTATAGTGGGCAATATTGGTGGTAGGTGGACGGTTGGACTAGGTGATCTTAGAGGTCTTTTCCAACCTTAATGATGCAATGATGCAACCCCGCTTTTCTTGGCTTTCATCCGCTCTAACTTCACTTTTCTTGGTTTACCTCCACTCTAACCCCGCTTTTCTTGGCTTTCCTCCGCTGTAACATAGCTTTTCTTTGTTTTCCTTTGCTCTATCCCCGCTTTTCTTGGTTTTCCTGTGAAAGACAGAACTGTTTTTCTTTTATTGTCTCAAAGTTTGCTTTCGTGAGGCCTTTCTGATGATAAGACTCTGACAGGCAACTGCTAACTATCCAGGAGGGTGAATGATGGTTGTTATCGTACCATCCCTGCTTAGGACTGTAAAGATAAGCAGGAACAAGACAAGCAGTCTTTTCCAGGGGTGCTGCTAGGAGGAGCAGACCCCTGCAGAAGGTGGTAAATCTTGTGTCAGGCAACAGAGACCTCCAACCCTTGCTGGCTTATCTGAGGGGCAGGAATGTCAGAAAAGTTAGTTTTAAATCTTCTTACAAAGAAGTGTTTGTTAAGAAGAAGAAGAACCCCCACCGAAATGGGGGATAAAAGGCCCTCGCTAAACTGGGGACTTTGGAGACAAACTCCCAAAGACAACTTTGACGGAGAATTCCCTGAGGGGAAAACTTTGTCGGAAGAACCCCGGGACCGGCTTGCTGAGGAACTCCCTGGCTGTCTCCCATCCCCTGCGGCGATCAGAGGAGTTCCTGAGATCATCGGACCTACTGTGTACCTCGCTGGACCCACGGTGGTGACTATCTCTTTCGCTCTCTGCAAAGACTCCTTGCTTACATTTCCTACTTTTTCTATCGCCTACCTTCCCTTCCCCATCTCCCTAAAAATAGCTAGGACAATAATAAACTGGTTGGACCAACATTTGAACCGTTGCTTCTTAATCTCACGCCGGGTATACACATATCAAAGAACCTTGCCTCCCTCCTACAAACTGGAGCGAGACATTTCCTCAGCTGTAACTTCGCTTTTCTTGGTTTTCCTCCACTCTAGCTCAGCTTTTCTAGATTTTCCTCTGCTCTAACCCTGTTTTTTAGTTTTCCTCCGCTCTAACCCTGTTTTTCGTGGTTTTCCTCCACTCTATCCCCGATTTTCCTGGTTTTCCTGTGCTCTAACTTCTCTTTTCTTGGTTTATCTCCGCTCTAACCCAGCTTTCTTGGTTTTCCTCCGCTCTAACCCAGCTTTCTTGGTTTTCCTCCGCTCTAACCCTGCTTTTCTTGGTTTTCCTCCGTGCTAACTTCAGTTTTCTTGGTTTTCCTCCGTTCTAACCTCGCTTTTCTTGGTTTTCGTCCGCTCTAACCCCGCTTTTCTTTGTTTTCCGCCGCTCTATCCCCGCTTTTCCTGGTTTTCCTCCGCTCTAACTTCGCTTTTCTTAGTTTTCCTCTGCTCTATCCCCGCTTTTCTTGGTTTTCCTCCGCTCTAATCCCGCTTTTCTTGGTTTTCCTCCGATCTAACCCCGCTTTTCTTAGTTTTCCTCCACTCTAACCACGCTTTTCTTGATTTTCCTCCGCTCTAACCTTGTTTTCTTGGTTTTCCTCCGCTCTAACATCGCTTTTCTTGGTTTTCCTCATCTCTAATCTCATTTTTCTTGATTTTCCTCTGCTGTAACATAGCTTTTCTTGATTTTCCTCCTATCTGACCTAGCTTTTCTTGGATTTCCTCCGCTCTAACCCCTCTTTTCTTGGTTTTCCTCTGCTCTAACCCCGCTTTACTTGGTTTTCTGCCGCTCTAACCCCACTTTTCTTTGTTTTCCTCCGATCTATCCTCGCTTTTCTTGGTTTTCCTCTAAGAGGCCATGCTTTTTACATTACTGTCTCAAAGTTTGCTGAAATGGACAAGTTCAGGCAAGTCCTGGCCAAGGTTCCAGGACTGCCTTTGTCTGAGACACACAGGAGATGGACAAGTCCGGGAGCTACGAAAGGGAGATAAGATACTGATCAATGGCCCTTGAGTGGTCTTTTTGTGTTGGCCTATCTCAAGGAAGATGGCCATCCCTGAGGACTAATGGCCCTTAAGTGGTCTTTCCTGTTGGCCCATCTCAAGGAAGATTGACAGCTCTGAGGAAGTCACAAGACTCTGACCCGAGCCGTCCCGAAATCTCTGGAAGGCTGGAAAGAAGGATAAAAAGGGCACGGACAAACCACGGTTTTGTGGGCATCTAGGTATCCGACCTTAGATTCCTCCACCGTTGTCCTACTGCTGCCTATTCTCTTTTCTGGGATTGCTGCTCGAGACTCTGCTCCGAGGGACCTCGCTGCCCGAGACTCTGCTTCTAGAGACCACGGTACTCTGACCATCTTTTCTGCGATTCACCGATCTGCTGTTTGCAGCCTGCTACTCCGTTGCTGCTCTCCCCTACGCTTATTTTGCCCCGGACCAACGTTAACAACGTGCTACGGGACGCTGCTGCATCCAGGAGGTGACTATTCCCCGCTTTAACGTAATTCTTGCTCTTTTCTACCTTTTTCTATTGCCTACTTTCCCTTCCCCATCACCCTAATTTGGCATTCGTCACTCTCCCTTCCCCATCCCCTCAATTGTCTATTATTTCCAATAAACTGGTCGGATCAACATTTGAATGCTCTTCTTCTTAATCTCACGCCGGGCATAACATTATTAAAAGAACCTTTGCCTCACTCCTAAATTGGAGCGAGACATTTCCTGTGCTCTAACTTCTCTTTTCTTGGTTTATCTCCGCTCTGACCCCGCTTTTCTTGGGTTTCCTCCACTCTAACTTCGCTTTTCTTGATTTTCCTCCTCTCTAACTCCGCTTTTCTTGTTTTATCTTTGCTCTGACCCCGCTTTTCTTGGTTTTCTTCCGCTCTATCTTCGCTTTTCTTGGTTTTCCTCCTCTCTAACTCCGCTTTTCTTGTTTTATCTTTGCTCTGACCCCGCTTTTCTTGGTTTTCTTCCGCTCTATCTTCGCTTTTCTTGGTTTTCCTCCGTGCTAACTTCACTTTTCCTGGTTTTCCTCCACTCTAACCCCTCCTTTCTTGGTTTTCCTCCGCTCTAATCCCGCTTTTCTTGGTTTTCTTCCGCTCTAACCCCGCTTTTCTTAGTTTTCCTCCACTCTAACCACGCTTTTCTTGGTTTTCCTCCGCTCTAACCCCGTCTTTCTTGGTTTTTCTCAGTACTGACCCCGCTTTTCTTGATTTTTCTCCGCTCTAACCTTGTTTTCTTGGTTTTCCTCCGCTCTAACATCGCTTTTCGTGGTTTTCCTCATCTCTAATCTCACTTTTCTTGGATTCCCTCTGCTGTAACGTAGCTTTTCTAGATTTTCCTCCGCTCTAACCCTGCTTTTCTTGGTTTATCTCCGCTCTGACCCCGCTTTTCTTGGTTTTCCTCCGCTCTAACTTCGATTTTCTTGGTTTTCCTCCATGGAAACTTCACTTTTCCTGGTTTTCCTCCGCTCTAACCCCGCTTTTCTTGGTTATCGTCCGCTCCAACCCCGCTTTTCTTAGTTTTCCTTTGCTCTAACTTCGCTTTCCTTGGTTTTCCTCCATGGAAACTTCACTTTTCCTGGTTTTCCTCCGCTCTAACCCCGATTTTCTTGGTTATCGTCCGCTCTGACCCCGCTTTTCTTGGTTTTCCTTTGCTCTAACTTCGCTTTTCTTGGTTTTCCTGCGTTCTTACCCCATTTTTCTTGGTTTACCTCCGCTCTAAGCCCACTTTTCTTGTTATTCTTCCGCTCTATCCCCGCTGTTCTTGGGTTTCCTGTGCTCTAACTTCTCTTTTCTTGGTTTATCTCCGCTCTAACCCAGCTTTCTTGGTTTTCCTCCTCTCTAACCCAGCTTTCTTGGTTTTCCTCCGCTCTAACCCTGCTTTTCTTGGTTTTCCTCCGTGCTAACTTCACTTTTCTTGGTTTTCCTCCGTTCTAACCTCGCTTTTCTTGGTTTTCGTCCGCTCTGACCACGGTTTTCTTGGTTTTCCTCTGCTCTAACTTCGCTTTTCTTTTTTTCCTCTGCTCTATCCCCGCTTTTCTTGGTTTTCCTCCACTCTCACCCCGCTTTTCTTGGTGTACCACCGCTCTAACCCCGCTTTTCTTTGTTTTCCGCCGCTCTATCCTCGCTTTTCTTGGTTTTCCTCCGCTCTAATCCCGCTTTTCTTGGTTTTCCTCCGATCTAACCCCGCTTTTCTTAGTTTTCCTCCGCTCTAACCACGCTTTTCTTGGTTTTCCTCCGTTCTAACCCCGCTTTTCTTCGTTTTTCTCAGCTCTGACCACGCTTTTCTTGATTTTCCTCCGCTCTAACCTTGTTTTCTTGGTTTTCTTCCGCTCTAACATCGCTTTTCTTGGTTTTCCTCATCTCTAATCTCATTTTTCTTGATTTTCCTCTGCTGTAACATAGCTTTTCTTGATTTTCCTCCTCTCTGACCCCGCTTTTCTTGGATTTCCTCCGCTCTAACCCCTCTTTTCTTGGTTTTCCTCTGCTCTAACCCCGCTTTTCTTGGTTTTTGTCTGATCTGACCCCGCTTTACTTGGTTTTCCGCCGCTCTAACCCCACTTTTCTTTGTTTTCCTTCGATCTATCCTCGCTTTTCTTGGTTTTCCTGTAAGAGACCATGCTTTTTACATTACTGTCTCAATGTTTGCTGAAATGGACAAGTTCAGGCAAGTCCTGGCCAAGGTTCCAGGACTGCCTTTGTCTGAGACACACAGGAGATGGACAAGTCCGGGAGCTACGAAAGGGAGATAAGATACTGATCAATGGCCCTTGAGTGGTCTTTTTGTGTTGGCCTATCTCAAGGAAGATGGCCATCCCTGAGGACTAATGGCCCTTAAGTGGTCTTTCCTGTTGGCCCATCTCAAGGAAGATTGACAGCTCTGAGGAAGTCACAAGACTCTGACCCGAGCCGTCCCGAAATCTCTGGAAGGCTGGAAAGAAGGATAAAAAGGGCACGGACAAACCACGGTTTTGTGGGCATCTAGGTATCCGACCTCAGATTCCTCCACCGTTGTCCTACTGCTGCCTATTCTCTTTTCTGGGATTGCTGCTCGAGACTCTGCTCCGAGGGACCTCGCTGCCCGAGACTCTGCTTCTAGAGACCACGGTACTCTGACCATCTTTTCTGCGATTCACCGATCTGCTGTTTGCAGCCTGCTACTCCGTTGCTGCTCTCCCCTACGCTTATTTTGCCCCGGACCAACGTTAACAACGTGCTACGGGACGCTGCTGCATCCAGGAGGTGACTATTCCCCGCTTTAACGTAATTCTTGCTCTTTTCTACCTTTTTCTATCGCCTACTTTCCCTTCCCCATCACCCTAATTTTGGCATTCGTCACTCTCCCTTCCCCATCCCTCCAATTGTCTATTATTTCCAATAAACTGGTCGGATCAACATTTGAATGCTCTTCTTCTTAATCTCACGCCGGGCATAACATTATTAAAAGAACCTTTGCCTCACTCCTAAATTGGAGCGAGACATTTCCTGTGCTCTAACTTCTCTTTTCTTGGTTTATCTCCGCTCTGACCCCGCTTTTCTTGGGTTTCCTCCACTCTAACTTCGCTTTTCTTGATTTTCCTCCTCTCTAACTCCGCTTTTCTTGTTTTATCTTTGCTCTGACCCCGCTTTTCTTGGTTTTCTTCCGCTCTATCTTCGCTTTTCTTGGTTTTCCTCCTCTCTAACTCCGCTTTTCTTGTTTTATCTTTGCTCTGACCCCGCTTTTCTTGGTTTTCTTCCGCTCTATCTTCGCTTTTCTTGGTTTTCCTCCGTGCTAACTTCACTTTTCCTGGTTTTCCTCCACTCTAACCCCTCCTTTCTTGGTTTTCCTCCGCTCTAATCCCGCTTTTCTTGGTTTTCTTCCGCTCTAACCCCGCTTTTCTTAGTTTTCCTCCACTCTAACCACGCTTTTCTTGGTTTTCCTCCGCTCTAACCCCGTCTTTCTTGGTTTTTCTCAGTACTGACCCCGCTTTTCTTGATTTTTCTCCGCTCTAACCTTGTTTTCTTGGTTTTCCTCCGCTCTAACATCGCTTTTCGTGGTTTTCCTCATCTCTAATCTCACTTTTCTTGGATTCCCTCTGCTGTAACGTAGCTTTTCTAGATTTTCCTCCGCTCTAACCCTGCTTTTCTTGGTTATCGTCCGCTCCAACCCCGCTTTTCTTAGTTTTCCTTTGCTCTAACTTCGCTTTCCTTGGTTTTCCTCCATGGAAACTTCACTTTTCCTGGTTTTCCTCCGCTCTAACCCCGATTTTCTTGGTTATCGTCCGCTCTGACCCCGCTTTTCTTGGTTTTCCTTTGCTCTAACTTCGCTTTTCTTGGTTTTCCTGCGTTCTTACCCCATTTTTCTTGGTTTACCTCCGCTCTAAGCCCACTTTTCTTGTTATTCTTCCGCTCTATCCCCGCTGTTCTTGGGTTTCCTGTGCTCTAACTTCTCTTTTCTTGGTTTATCTCCGCTCTAACCCAGCTTTCTTGGTTTTCCTCCTCTCTAACCCAGCTTTCTTGGTTTTCCTCCGCTCTAACCCTGCTTTTCTTGGTTTTCCTCCGTGCTAACTTCACTTTTCTTGGTTTTCCTCCGTTCTAACCTCGCTTTTCTTGGTTTTCGTCCGCTCTGACCACGGTTTTCTTGGTTTTCCTCTGCTCTAACTTCGCTTTTCTTTTTTTCCTCTGCTCTATCCCCGCTTTTCTTGGTTTTCCTCCACTCTCACCCCGCTTTTCTTGGTGTACCACCGCTCTAACCCCGCTTTTCTTTGTTTTCCGCCGCTCTATCCTCGCTTTTCTTGGTTTTCCTCCGCTCTAATCCCGCTTTTCTTGGTTTTCCTCCGATCTAACCCCGCTTTTCTTAGTTTTCCTCCGCTCTAACCACGCTTTTCTTGGTTTTCCTCCGTTCTAACCCCGCTTTTCTTCGTTTTTCTCAGCTCTGACCACGCTTTTCTTGATTTTCCTCCGCTCTAACCTTGTTTTCTTGGTTTTCTTCCGCTCTAACATCGCTTTTCTTGGTTTTCCTTATCTCTAATCTCATTTTTCTTGATTTTCCTCTGCTGTAACATAGCTTTTCTTGATTTTCCTCCTCTCTGACCCCGCTTTTCTTGGATTTCCTCCGCTCTAACCCCTCTTTTCTTGGTTTTCCTCTGCTCTAACCCCGCTTTTCTTGGTTTTTGTCTGATCTGACCCCGCTTTACTTGGTTTTCCGCCGCTCTAACCCCACTTTTCTTTGTTTTCCTTCGATCTATCCTCGCTTTTCTTGGTTTTCCTGTAAGAGACCATGCTTTTTACATTACTGTCTCAATGTTTGCTGAAATGGACAAGTTCAGGCAAGTCCTGGCCAAGGTTCCAGGACTGCCTTTGTCTGAGACACACAGGAGATGGACAAGTCCGGGAGCTACGAAAGGGAGATAAGATACTGATCAATGGCCCTTGAGTGGTCTTTTTGTGTTGGCCTATCTCAAGGAAGATGGCCATCCCTGAGGACTAATGGCCCTTAAGTGGTCTTTCCTGTTGGCCCATCTCAAGGAAGATTGACAGCTCTGAGGAAGTCACAAGACTCTGACCCGAGCCGTCCCGAAATCTCTGGAAGGCTGGAAAGAAGGATAAAAAGGGCACGGACAAACCACGGTTTTGTGGGCATCTAGGTATCCGACCTCAGATTCCTCCACCGTTGTCCTACTGCTGCCTATTCTCTTTTCTGGGATTGCTGCTCGAGACTCTGCTCCGAGGGACCTCGCTGCCCGAGACTCTGCTTCTAGAGACCACGGTACTCTGACCATCTTTTCTGCGATTCACCGATCTGCTGTTTGCAGCCTGCTACTCCGTTGCTGCTCTCCCCTACGCTTATTTTGCCCCGGACCAACGTTAACAACGTGCTACGGGACGCTGCTGCATCCAGGAGGTGACTATTCCCCGCTTTAACGTAATTCTTGCTCTTTTCTACCTTTTTCTATCGCCTACTTTCCCTTCCCCATCACCCTAATTTTGGCATTCGTCACTCTCCCTTCCCCATCCCTCCAATTGTCTATTATTTCCAATAAACTGGTCGGATCAACATTTGAATGCTCTTCTTCTTAATCTCACGCCGGGCATAACATTATTAAAAGAACCTTTGCCTCACTCCTAAATTGGAGCGAGACATTTCCTGTGCTCTAACTTCTCTTTTCTTGGTTTATCTCCGCTCTGACCCCGCTTTTCTTGGGTTTCCTCCACTCTAACTTCGCTTTTCTTGATTTTCCTCCTCTCTAACTCCGCTTTTCTTGTTTTATCTTTGCTCTGACCCCGCTTTTCTTGGTTTTCTTCCGCTCTATCTTCGCTTTTCTTGGTTTTCCTCCTCTCTAACTCCGCTTTTCTTGTTTTATCTTTGCTCTGACCCCGCTTTTCTTGGTTTTCTTCCGCTCTATCTTCGCTTTTCTTGGTTTTCCTCCGTGCTAACTTCACTTTTCCTGGTTTTCCTCCACTCTAACCCCTCCTTTCTTGGTTTTCCTCCGCTCTAATCCCGCTTTTCTTGGTTTTCTTCCGCTCTAACCCCGCTTTTCTTAGTTTTCCTCCACTCTAACCACGCTTTTCTTGGTTTTCCTCCGCTCTAACCCCGTCTTTCTTGGTTTTTCTCAGTACTGACCCCGCTTTTCTTGATTTTTCTCCGCTCTAACCTTGTTTTCTTGGTTTTCCTCCGCTCTAACATCGCTTTTCGTGGTTTTCCTCATCTCTAATCTCACTTTTCTTGGATTCCCTCTGCTGTAACGTAGCTTTTCTAGATTTTCCTCCGCTCTAACCCTGCTTTTCTTGGTTTATCTCCGCTCTGACCCCGCTTTTCTTGGTTTTCCTCCGCTCTAACTTCGATTTTCTTGGTTTTCCTCCATGGAAACTTCACTTTTCCTGGTTTTCCTCCGCTCTAACCCCGCTTTTCTTGGTTATCGTCCGCTCCAACCCCGCTTTTCTTAGTTTTCCTTTGCTCTAACTTCGCTTTCCTTGGTTTTCCTCCATGGAAACTTCACTTTTCCTGGTTTTCCTCCGCTCTAACCCCGATTTTCTTGGTTATCGTCCGCTCTGACCCCGCTTTTCTTGGTTTTCCTTTGCTCTAACTTCGCTTTTCTTGGTTTTCCTGCGTTCTTACCCCATTTTTCTTGGTTTACCTCCGCTCTAAGCCCACTTTTCTTGTTATTCTTCCGCTCTATCCCCGCTGTTCTTGGGTTTCCTGTGCTCTAACTTCTCTTTTCTTGGTTTATCTCCGCTCTAACCCAGCTTTCTTGGTTTTCCTCCTCTCTAACCCAGCTTTCTTGGTTTTCCTCCGCTCTAACCCTGCTTTTCTTGGTTTTCCTCCGTGCTAACTTCACTTTTCTTGGTTTTCCTCCGTTCTAACCTCGCTTTTCTTGGTTTTCGTCCGCTCTGACCACGGTTTTCTTGGTTTTCCTCTGCTCTAACTTCGCTTTTCTTTTTTTCCTCTGCTCTATCCCCGCTTTTCTTGGTTTTCCTCCACTCTCACCCCGCTTTTCTTGGTGTACCACCGCTCTAACCCCGCTTTTCTTTGTTTTCCGCCGCTCTATCCTCGCTTTTCTTGGTTTTCCTCCGCTCTAATCCCGCTTTTCTTGGTTTTCCTCCGATCTAACCCCGCTTTTCTTAGTTTTCCTCCGCTCTAACCACGCTTTTCTTGGTTTTCCTCCGTTCTAACCCCGCTTTTCTTCGTTTTTCTCAGCTCTGACCACGCTTTTCTTGATTTTCCTCCGCTCTAACCTTGTTTTCTTGGTTTTCTTCCGCTCTAACATCGCTTTTCTTGGTTTTCCTCATCTCTAATCTCACTTTTCAAGGTTTTCCTCTGCTGTAACATAGCTTTTCTTGATTTTCCTCCTCTCTGACCCCGCTTTTCTTGGATTTCCTCCGCTCTAACCCCTCTTTTCTTGGTTTTCCTCTGCTCTAACCCCGCTTTTCTTGGTTTTTGTCTGATCTGACCCCGCTTTACTTGGTTTTCCGCCGCTCTAACCCCACTTTTCTTTGTTTTCCTTCGATCTATCCTCGCTTTTCTTGGTTTTCCTGTAAGAGACCATGCTTTTTACATTACTGTCTCAATGTTTGCTGAAATGGACAAGTTCAGGCAAGTCCTGGCCAAGGTTCCAGGACTGCCTTTGTCTGAGACACACAGGAGATGGACAAGTCCGGGAGCTACGAAAGGGAGATAAGATACTGATCAATGGCCCTTGAGTGGTCTTTTTGTGTTGGCCTATCTCAAGGAAGATGGCCATCCCTGAGGACTAATGGCCCTTAAGTGGTCTTTCCTGTTGGCCCATCTCAAGGAAGATTGACAGCTCTGAGGAAGTCACAAGACTCTGACCCGAGCCGTCCCAAAATCTCTGGAAGGCTGGAAAGAAGGATAAAAAGGGCACGGACAAACCACGGTTTTGTGGGCATCTAGGTATCCGACCTCAGATTCCTCCACCGTTGTCCTACTGCTGCCTATTCTCTTTTCTGGGATTGCTGCTCGAGACTCTGCTCCGAGGGACCTCGCTGCCCGAGACTCTGCTTCTAGAGACCACGGTACTCTGACCATCTTTTCTGCGATTCACCGATCTGCTGTTTGCAGCCTGCTACTCCGTTGCTGCTCTCCCCTACGCTTATTTTGCCCCGGACCAATGTTAACAACGTGCTACGGGACGCTGCTGCATCCAGGAGGTGACTATTCCCCGCTTTAACGTAATTCTTGCTCTTTTCTACCTTTTTCTATCGCCTACTTTCCCTTCCCCATCACCCTAATTTTGGCATTCGTCACTCTCCCTTCCCCATCCCTCCAATTGTCTATTATTTCCAATAAACTGGTCGGATCAACATTTGAATGCTCTTCTTCTTAATCTCACGCCGGGCATAACATTATTAAAAGAACCTTTGCCTCACTCCTAAATTGGAGCGAGACATTTCCTGTGCTCTAACTTCTCTTTTCTTGGTTTATCTCCGCTCTGACCCCGCTTTTCTTGGTTTTCCTTTGCTCTAACTTTGCTTTTCTTGGTTTTCCTGCGTTCTTACCCCATTTTTCTTGGTTTTCCTCCGCTCTAAGCCCGCTTTTCTTTGTTTTCCGCCGCTCTATCCCCGCTTTTCTTGGTTTTCCTGTGCTCTAACTTCTCTTTTCTTGGTTTATCTCCGCTCTAACCCAGCTTTCTTGGTTTTCCTCCGCTCTAACCCACCTTTCTTGGTTTTCCTCCGCTCTAACCCTGCTTTTCTTGGTTTTCCTCCGTGCTAACTTCACTTTTCTTGGTTTTCCTCAGTTGTAACCTCGCTTTTCTTGGTTTTCGTCCGCTCTGACCACGGTTTTCTTGGTTTTCCTCTGCTCTAACTTCGCTTTTCTTTTTTTCCTCTGCTCTATCCCCGCTTTTCTTGGTTTTCCTCCTCTCTCACCCCGCTTTTCTTGGTTTACCACCGCTCTAACCCCGCTTTTCTTTGTTTTCCGCCGCTCTATCCCCGCTTTTCTTGGTTTTCCTCCGCTCTAACTTCGCTTTTCTTAGTTTTCCTCTGCTCTATCACTGCTTTTCTTGGTTTTCCTCCGCTCTAACCCCACTTTTCTTTGTTTTCCTCCGATCTATCCTCGCTTTTCTTGGTTTTCCTCTAAGAGGCCATGCTTTTTACATTACTGTCTCAAAGTTTGCTGAAATGGGCAAGTTCAGGCAAGTCCTGGCCAAGGTTCCAGGACTGCCTTTGTCTGAGACACACAGGAGATGGACAAGTCCGGGAGCTACGAAAGGGAGATAAGATACTGATCAATGGCCCTTGAGTGGTCTTTTTGTGTTGGCCTATCTCAAGGAAGATGGCCATCCCTGAGGACTAATGGCCCTTAAGTGGTCTTTTCTGTTGGCCCATCTCAAGGAAGATTGACAGCTCTGAGGAAGTCACAAGACTCTGACCCGAGCCGTCCCAAAATCTCTGGAAGGCTGGAAAGAAGGATAAAAAGGGCACGGGCAAACCACGGTTTTGTGGGCATCTAGGTATCCGACCTCAGATTCCTCCACCGTTGTCCTACTGCTGCCTATTCTCTTTTCTGGGATTGCTGCTCGAGACTCTGCTCCGAGAGACCTCGCTGCCCGAGACTCTGCTTCTAGAGACCACGGTACTCTGACCATCTTTTCTGCGATTCACCGATCTGCTGTTTGCAGCCTGCTACTCCGTTGCTGCTCTCCCCTACGCTTATTTTGCCCCGGACCAACGTTAACAACGTGCTACGGGACGCTGCTGCATCCAGGAGGTGACTATTCCCCGCTTTAATGTAATTCTTGCTCTTTTCTACCTTTTTCTATCGCCTACTTTCCCTTCCCCATCACCCTAATTTTGGCATTCGTCACTCTCCCTTCCCCATCCCCTCAATTGTCTATTATTTCCAATAAACTGGTCGGATCAACATTTGAATGCTCTTCTTCTTAATCTCACGCCGGGCATAACATTATTAAAAGAACCTTTGCCTCACTCCTAAATTGGAGCGAGACATTTCCTGTGCTCTAACTTCTCTTTTCTTGGTTTATCTCTGCTCTGACCCCGCTTTTCTTGGTTTTCCTTTGCTCTAACTTCGCTTTTCTTGGTTTTCCTGCGTTCTTACCCCATTTTTCTTGGTTTTCCTCCGCTCTAAGCCCGCTTTTCTTGTTATTCTTCCGCTCTATCCCCGCTGTTCTTGGTTTTCCTGTGCTCTAACTTCTCTTTTCTTGGTTTATCTCCGCTCTAACCCAGCTTTCTTGGTTTTCCTCCGCTCTAACCCAGCTTTCTTGGTTTTCCTCCGCTCTAACCCTGCTTTTCTTGGTTTTCCTCCGTGCTAACTTCACTTTTCTTGGTTTTCCTCCGTTCTAACCTCGCTTTTCTTGGTTTTCGTCCGCTCTGACCACGGTTTTCTTGGTTTTCCTCTGCTCTAACTTCGCTTTTCTTTTTTTCCTCTGCTCTATCCCCGCTTTTCTTGGTTTTCCTCCTCTCTCACCCCGCTTTTCTTGGTTTACCACCGCTCTAACCCCGCTTTTCTTTGTTTTCCGCCGCTCTATCCCCGCTTTTCTTGGTTTTCCTCCGCTCTAACTTCGCTTTTCTTAGTTTTCCTCTGCTCTATCCCTGCTTTTCTTGGTTTTCCTCCGCTCTAATCCCGCTTTTCTTGGTTTTCCTCCGATCTAACCCCGCTTTTCTTAGTTTTCCTCCGTTCTAACCGCGCTTTTCTTGGTTTTCCTCCGTTCTAACCCCGCTTTTCTTCGTTTTTCTCAGCTCTGACCACGCTTTTCTTGATTTTCCTCCGCTCTAACCTTGTTTTCTTGGTTTTCCTCCGCTCTAACATCGCTTTTCTTGGTTTTCCTCATCTCTAATCTCATTTTTCTTGATTTTCCTCTGCTGTAACATAGCTTTTCTTGATTTTCCTCCTCTCTGACCCCGCTTTTCTTGGATTTCCTCCGCTCTAACCCCTCTTTTCTTGGTTTTCCTCTGCTCTAACCCCGCTTTTCTTGGTTTTCGTCCGATCTGACCTTGCTTTACTTGGTTTTCCGCCGCTCTAACCCCACTTTTCTTTGTTTTCCTCTGATCTATCCTCGCTTTTCTTGGTTTTCCTCTAAGAGGCCATGCTTTTTACATTACTGTCTCAATGTTTGCTGAAATGGACAAGTTCAGGCAAGTCCTGGCCAAGGTTCCAGGACTGCCTTTGTCTGAGACACACAGGAGATGGACAAGTCCGGGAGCTACGAAAGGGAGATAAGATACTGATCAATGGCCCTTGAGTGGTCTTTTTGTGTTGGCCTATCTCAAGGAAGATGGCCATCCCTGAGGACTAATGGCCCTTAAGTGGTCTTTCCTGTTGGCCCATCTCAAGGAAGATTGACAGCTCTGAGGAAGTCACAAGACTCTGACCCGAGCCGTCCCGAAATCTCTGGAAGGCTGGAAAGAAGGATAAAAAGGGCACGGGCAAACCACGGTTTTGTGGGCATCTAGGTATCCGACCTCAGATTCCTCCACCGTTGTCCTACTGCTGCCTATTCTCTTTTCTGGGATTGCTGCTCGAGACTCTGCTCCGAGGGACCTCGCTGCCCGAGACACTGCTTCTAGAGACCACGGTACTCTGACCATCTTTTCTGCGATTCACCGATCTGCTGTTTGCAGCCTGCTACTCCGTTGCTGCTCTCCCCTACGCTTATTTTGCCCCGGACCAACGTTAACAACGTGCTACGGGACGCTGCTGCATCCAGGAGGTGACTATTCCCCGCTTTAACGTAATTCTTGCTCTTTTCTACCTTTTTCTATCGCCTACTTTCCCTTCCCCATCACCCTAATTTTGGCATTCGTCACTCTCCCTTCCCCATCCCTCCAATTGTCTATTATTTCCAATAAACTGGTCGGATCAACATTTGAATGCTCTTCTTCTTAATCTCACGCCGGGCATAACATTATTAAAAGAACCTTTGCCTCACTCCTAAATTGGAGCGAGACATTTCCTGTGCTCTAACTTCTCTTTTCTTGGTTTATCTCTGCTCTGACCCCGCTTTTCTTGGTTTTCCTTTGCTCTAACTTCGCTTTTCTTGGTTTTCCTGCGTTCTTACCCCATTTTTCTTGGTTTTCCTCCGCTCTAAGCCCGCTTTTCTTGTTATTCTTCCGCTCTATCCCCGCTGTTCTTGGTTTTCCTGTGCTCTAACTTCTCTTTTCTTGGTTTATCTCCGCTCTAACCCAGCTTTCTTGGTTTTCCTCCGCTCTAACCCAGCTTTCTTGATTTTCCTCCGCTCTAACCCTGCTTTTCTTGGTTTTCCTCCGTGCTAACTTCACTTTTCTTGGTTTTCCTCCGTTCTAACCTCGCTTTTCTTGGTTTTCGTCCGCTCTGACCACGGTTTTCTTGGTTTTCCTCTGCTCTAACTTCGCTTTTCTTTTTTTCCTCTGCTCTATCCCCGCTTTTCTTGGTTTTCCTCCTCTCTCACCCCGCTTTTCTTGGTTTACCACCGCTCTAACCCCGCTTTTCTTTGTTTTCCGCCGCTCTATCCCCGCTTTTCTTGGTTTTCCTCCGCTCTAACTTCGCTTTTCTTAGTTTTCCTCTGCTCTATCCCTGCTTTTCTTGGTTTTCCTCCGCTCTAATCCCGCTTTTCTTGGTTTTCCTCCGATCTAACCCCGCTTTTCTTAGTTTTCCTCCGTTCTTACCGCGCTTTTCTTGGTTTTCCTCCGTTCTAACCCCGCTTTTCTTCGTTTTTCTCAGCTCTGACCACGCTTTTCTTGATTTTCCTCCGCTCTAACCTTGTTTTCTTGGTTTTCCTCCGCTCTAACATCGCTTTTCTTGGTTTTCCTCATCTCTAATCTCATTTTTCTTGATTTTCCTCTGCTGTAACATAGCTTTTCTTGATTTTCCTCCTCTCTGACCCCGCTTTTCTTGGATTTCCTCCGCTCTAACCCCTCTTTTCTTGGTTTTCCTCTGCTCTAACCCCGCTTTTCTTGGTTTTCGTCCGATCTGACCTTGCTTTACTTGGTTTTCCGCCGCTCTAACCCCACTTTTCTTTGTTTTCCTCCGATCTATCCTCGCTTTTCTTGGTTTTCCTCTAAGAGGCCATGCTTTTTACATTACTGTCTCAATGTTTGCTGAAATGGACAAGTTCAGGCAAGTCCTGGCCAAGGTTCCAGGACTGCCTTTGTCTGAGACACACAGGAGATGGACAAGTCCGGGAGCTACGAAAGGGAGATAAGATACTGATCAATGGCCCTTGAGTGGTCTTTTTGTGTTGGCCTATCTCAAGGAAGATGGCCATCCCTGAGGACTAATGGCCCTTAAGTGGTCTTTCCTGTTGGCCCATCTCAAGGAAGATTGACAGCTCTGAGGAAGTCACAAGACTCTGACCCGAGCCGTCCCAAAATCTCTGGAAGGCTGGAAAGAAGGATAAAAAGGGCACGGGCAAACCACGGTTTTGTGGGCATCTAGGTATCCGACCTCAGATTCCTCCACCGTTGTCCTACTGCTGCCTATTCTCTTTTCTGGGATTGCTGCTCGAGACTCTGCTCCGAGGGACCTCGCTGCCCGAGACTCTGCTTCTAGAGACCACGGTACTCTGACCATCTTTTCTGCGATTCACCGATCTGCTGTTTGCAGCCTGCTACTCCGTTGCTGCTCTCCCCTACGCTTATTTTGCCCCGGACCAACGTTAACAACGTGCTACGGGACGCTGCTGCATCCAGGAGGTGACTATTCCCCGCTTTAACGTAATTCTTGCTCTTTTCTACCTTTTTCTATCGCCTACTTTCCCTTCCCCATCACCCTAATTTTGGCATTCGTCACTCTCCCTTCCCCATCCCTCCAATTGTCTATTATTTCCAATAAACTGGTCGGATCAACATTTGAATGCTCTTCTTCTTAATCTCACGCCGGGCATAACATTATTAAAAGAACCTTTGCCTCACTCCTAAATTGGAGCGAGACATTTCCTGTGCTCTAACTTCTCTTTTCTTGGTTTATCTCTGCTCTGACCCCGCTTTTCTTGGTTTTCCTTTGCTCTAACTTCGCTTTTCTTGGTTTTCCTGCGTTCTTACCCCATTTTTCTTGGTTTTCCTCCGCTCTAAGCCCGCTTTTCTTGTTATTCTTCCGCTCTATCCCCGCTGTTCTTGGTTTTCCTGTGCTCTAACTTCTCTTTTCTTGGTTTATCTCCGCTCTAACCCAGCTTTCTTGGTTTTCCTCCGCTCTAACCCAGCTTTCTTGGTTTTCCTCCGCTCTAACCCTGCTTTTCTTGGTTTTCCTCCGTGCTAACTTCACTTTTCTTGGTTTTCCTCCGTTCTAACCTCGCTTTTCTTGGTTTTCGTCCGCTCTGACCACGGTTTTCTTGGTTTTCCTCTGCTCTAACTTCGCTTTTCTTTTTTTCCTCTGCTCTATCCCCGCTTTTCTTGGTTTTCCTCCTCTCTCACCCCGCTTTTCTTGGTTTACCACCGCTCTAACCCCGCTTTTCTTTGTTTTCCGCCGCTCTATCCCCGCTTTTCTTGGTTTTCCTCCGCTCTAACTTCGCTTTTCTTAGTTTTCCTCTGCTCTATCCCTGCTTTTCTTGGTTTTCCTCCGCTCTAATCCCGCTTTTCTTGGTTTTCCTCCGATCTAACCCCGCTTTTCTTAGTTTTCCTCCGTTCTAACCGCGCTTTTCTTGGTTTTCCTCCGTTCTAACCTTGCTTTTCTTCGTTTTTCTCAGCTCTGACCACGCTTTTCTTGATTTTCCTCCGCTCTAACCTTGTTTTCTTGGTTTTCCTCCGCTCTAACATCGCTTTTCTTGGTTTTCCTCATCTCTAATCTCATTTTTCTTGATTTTCCTCTGCTGTAACATAGGTTTTCTTGATTTTCCTCCTCTCTGACCCCGCTTTTCTTGGATTTCCTCCGCTCTAACCCCTCTTTTCTTGGTTTTCCTCTGCTCTAACCCCGCTTTTCTTGGTTTTCGTCCGATCTGACCTTGCTTTACTTGGTTTTCCGCCGCTCTAACCCCACTTTTCTTTGTTTTCCTCTGATCTATCCTCGCTTTTCTTGGTTTTCCTCTAAGAGGCCATGCTTTTTACATTACTGTCTCAAAGTTTGCTGAAATGGACAAGTTCAGGCAAGTCCTGGCCAAGGTTCCAGGACTGCCTTTGTCTGAGACACACAGGAGATGGACAAGTCCGGGAGCTACGAAAGGGAGATAAGATACTGATCAATGGCCCTTGAGTGGTCTTTTTGTGTTGGCCTATCTCAAGGAAGATGGCCATCCCTGAGGACTAATGGCCCTTAAGTGGTCTTTCCTGTTGGCCCATCTCAAGGAAGATTGACAGCTCTGAGGAAGTCACAAGACTCTGACCCGAGCCGTCCCGAAATCTCTGGAAGGCTGGAAAGAAGGATAAAAAGGGCACGGGCAAACCACGGTTTTGTGGGCATCTAGGTATCCGACCTCAGATTCCTCCACCGTTGTCCTACTGCTGCCTATTCTCTTTTCTGGGATTGCTGCTCGAGACTCTGCTCCGAGGGACCTCGCTGCCCGAGACTCTGCTTCTAGAGACCACGGTACTCTGACCATCTTTTCTGCGATTCACCGATCTGCTGTTTGCAGCCTGCTACTCCGTTGCTGCTCTCCCCTACGCTTATTTTGCCCCGGACCAACGTTAACAACGTGCTACGGGACGCTGCTGCATCCAGGAGGTGACTATTCCCCGCTTTAACGTAATTCTTGCTCTTTTCTACCTTTTTCTATCGCCTACTTTCCCTTCCCCATCACCCTAATTTTGGCATTCGTCACTCTCCCTTCCCCATCCCTCCAATTGTCTATTATTTCCAATAAACTGGTCGGATCAACATTTGAATGCTCTTCTTCTTAATCTCACGCCGGGCATAACATTATTAAAAGAACCTTTGCCTCACTCCTAAATTGGAGCGAGACATTTCCTGTGCTCTAACTTCTCTTTTCTTGGTTTATCTCTGCTCTGACCCCGCTTTTCTTGGTTTTCCTTTGCTCTAACTTCGCTTTTCTTGGTTTTCCTGCGTTCTTACCCCATTTTTCTTGGTTTTCCTCCGCTCTAAGCCCGCTTTTCTTGTTATTCTTCCGCTCTATCCCCGCTGTTCTTGGTTTTCCTGTGCTCTAACTTCTCTTTTCTTGGTTTATCTCCGCTCTAACCCAGCTTTCTTGGTTTTCCTCCGCTCTAACCCAGCTTTCTTGGTTTTCCTCCGCTCTAACCCTGCTTTTCTTGGTTTTCCTCCGTGCTAACTTCACTTTTCTTGGTTTTCCTCCGTTCTAACCTCGCTTTTCTTGGTTTTCGTCCGCTCTGACCACGGTTTTCTTGGTTTTCCTCTGCTCTAACTTCGCTTTTCTTTTTTTCCTCTGCTCTATCCCCGCTTTTCTTGGTTTTCCTCCTCTCTCACCCCGCTTTTCTTGGTTTACCACCGCTCTAACCCCGCTTTTCTTTGTTTTCCGCCGCTCTATCCCCGCTTTTCTTGGTTTTCCTCCGCTCTAACTTCGCTTTTCTTAGTTTTCCTCTGCTCTATCCCTGCTTTTCTTGGTTTTCCTCCGCTCTAATCCCGCTTTTCTTGGTTTTCCTCCGATCTAACCCCGCTTTTCTTAGTTTTCCTCCGTTCTAACCGCGCTTTTCTTGGTTTTCCTCCGTTCTAACCCCGCTTTTCTTCGTTTTTCTCAGCTCTGACCACGCTTTTCTTGATTTTCCTCCGCTCTAACCTTGTTTTCTTGGTTTTCCTCCGCTCTAACATCGCTTTTCTTGGTTTTCCTCATCTCTAATCTCATTTTTCTTGATTTTCCTCTGCTGTAACATAGCTTTTCTTGATTTTCCTCCTCTCTGACCCCGCTTTTCTTGGATTTCCTCCACTCTAACCCCTCTTTTCTTGGTTTTCCTCTGCTCTAACCCCGCTTTTCTTGGTTTTTGTCCGATCTGACCCCGCTTTACTTGGTTTTCCGCCGCTCTAACCCCACTTTTCTTTGTTTTCCTTCGATCTATCCTCGCTTTTCTTGGTTTTCCTCTAAGAGGCCATGCTTTTTACATTACTGTCTCAAAGTTTGCTGAAATGGACAAGTTCAGGCAAGTCCTGGCCAAGGTTCCAGGACTGCCTTTGTCTGAGACACACAGGAGATGGACAAGTCCGGGAGCTACGAAAGGGAGATAAGATACTGATCAATGGCCCTTGAGTGGTCTTTTTGTGTTGGCCTATCTCAAGGAAGATGGCCATCCCTGAGGACTAATGGCCCTTAAGTGGTCTTTCCTGTTGGCCCATCTCAAGGAAGATTGACAGCTCTGAGGAAGTCACAAGACTCTGACCCGAGCCGTCCCAAAATCTCTGGAAGGCTGGAAAGAAGGATAAAAAGGGCACGGACAAACCACGGTTTTGTGGGCATCTAGGTATCCGACCTCAGATTCCTCCACCGTTGTCCTACTGCTGCCTATTCTCTTTTCTGGGATTGCTGCTCGAGACTCTGCTCCGAGGGACCTCGCTGCCCGAGACTCTGCTTCTAGAGACCACGGTACTCTGACCATCTTTTCTGCGATTCACCGATCTGCTGTTTGCAGCCTGCTACTCCGTTGCTGCTCTCCCCTACGCTTATTTTGCCCCGGACCAACGTTAACAACGTGCTACGGGACGCTGCTGCATCCAGGAGGTGACTATTCCCCGCTTTAACGTAATTCTTGCTCTTTTCTACCTTTTTCTATCGCCTACTTTCCCTTCCCCATCACCCTAATTTTGGCATTCGTCACTCTCCCTTCCCCATCCCTCCAATTGTCTATTATTTCCAATAAACTGGTCGGATCAACATTTGAATGCTCTTCTTCTTAATCTCACGCCGGGCATAACATTATTAAAAGAACCTTTGCCTCACTCCTAAATTGGAGCGAGACATTTCCTGTGCTCTAACTTCTCTTTTCTTGGTTTATCTCTGCTCTGACCCCGCTTTTCTTGGTTTTCCTTTGCTCTAACTTCGCTTTTCTTGGTTTTCCTGCGTTCTTACCCCATTTTTCTTGGTTTTCCTCCGCTCTAAGCCCGCTTTTCTTGTTATTCTTCCGCTCTATCCCCGCTGTTCTTGGTTTTCCTGTGCTCTAACTTCTCTTTTCTTGGTTTATCTCCGCTCTAACCCAGCTTTCTTGGTTTTCCTCCGCTCTAACCCAGCTTTCTTGGTTTTCCTCCGCTCTAACCCTGCTTTTCTTGGTTTTCCTCCGTGCTAACTTCACTTTTCTTGGTTTTCCTCCGTTCTAACCTCGCTTTTCTTGGTTTTCGTCCGCTCTGACCACGGTTTTCTTGGTTTTCCTCTGCTCTAACTTCGCTTTTCTTTTTTTCCTCTGCTCTATCCCCGCTTTTCTTGGTTTTCCTCCTCTCTCACCCCGCTTTTCTTGGTTTACCACCGCTCTAACCCCGCTTTTCTTTGTTTTCCGCCGCTCTATCCCCGCTTTTCTTGGTTTTCCTCCGCTCTAACTTCGCTTTTCTTAGTTTTCCTCTGCTCTATCCCTGCTTTTCTTGGTTTTCCTCCGCTCTAATCCCGCTTTTCTTGGTTTTCCTCCGATCTAACCCCGCTTTTCTTAGTTTTCCTCCGTTCTAACCGCGCTTTTCTTGGTTTTCCTCCGTTCTAACCCCGCTTTTCTTCGTTTTTCTCAGCTCTGACCACGCTTTTCTTGATTTTCCTCCGCTCTAACCTTGTTTTCTTGGTTTTCCTCCGCTCTAACATCGCTTTTCTTGGTTTTCCTCATCTCTAATCTCATTTTTCTTGATTTTCCTCTGCTGTAACATAGCTTTTCTTGATTTTCCTCCTCTCTGACCCCGCTTTTCTTGGATTTCCTCCGCTCTAACCCCTCTTTTCTTGGTTTTCCTCTGCTCTAACCCCGCTTTTCTTGGTTTTCGTCCGATCTGACCTTGCTTTACTTGGTTTTCCGCCGCTCTAACCCCACTTTTCTTTGTTTTCCTCCGATCTATCCTCGCTTTTCTTGGTTTTCCTCTAAGAGGCCATGCTTTTTACATTACTGTCTCAAAGTTTGCTGAAATGGACAAGTTCAGGCAAGTCCTGGCCAAGGTTCCAGGACTGCCTTTGTCTGAGACACACAGGAGATGGACAAGTCCGGGAGCTACGAAAGGGAGATAAGATACTGATCAATGGCCCTTGAGTGGTCTTTTTGTGTTGGCCTATCTCAAGGAAGATGGCCATCCCTGAGGACTAATGGCCCTTAAGTGGTCTTTCCTGTTGGCCCATCTCAAGGAAGATTGACAGCTCTGAGGAAGTCACAAGACTCTGACCCGAGCCGTCCCAAAATCTCTGGAAGGCTGGAAAGAAGGATAAAAAGGGCACGGACAAACCACGGTTTTGTGGGCATCTAGGTATCCGACCTCAGATTCCTCCACCGTTGTCCTACTGCTGCCTATTCTCTTTTCTGGGATTGCTGCTCGAGACTCTGCTCCGAGGGACCTCGCTGCCCGAGACTCTGCTTCTAGAGACCACGGTACTCTGACCATCTTTTCTGTGATTCACCGATCTGCTGTTTGCAGCCTGCTACTCCGTTGCTGCTCTCCCCTACGCTTATTTTGCCCCGGACCAACGTTAACAACGTGCTACGGGACGCTGCTGCATCCAGGAGGTGACTATTCCCCGCTTTAACGTAATTCTTGCTCTTTTCTACCTTTTTCTATCGCCTACTTTCCCTTCCCCATCACCCTAATTTTGGCATTCGTCACTCTCCCTTCCCCATCCCCTCAATTGTCTATTATTTCCAATAAACTGGTCGGACCAACATTTGAATGCTCTTCTTCTTAATCTCACGCCGGGCATAACATTATTAAAAGAACCTTTGCCTCACTCCTAAATTGGAGCGAGACATTTCCTGTGCTCTAACTTCTCTTTTCTTGGTTATCGTCCACTCTGACCCCGCTTTTCTTGGTTTTCCTCTGCTCTAACCCCTCTTTTCTTTGTTTTCCTCCGCTCTATCCCTGCTTCTCTGGGTTTTCCTCCACTCTGACCTCGCTTTTCTTGGTTTTCCTCCGCTCTAACCCCACTTTTCTTGGTTTTCCTCCGCTCTAACCACGCTTTTCTTGTTTTTCCTCTGCTCTATCCTTTCTTTTCTTGGTTTTCCTCCGCTC
Source organism: Coturnix japonica (assembly GCF_054131305.1). Lineage (NCBI taxonomy): Eukaryota > Metazoa > Chordata > Aves > Galliformes > Phasianidae > Coturnix > Coturnix japonica. Next base: position 3,938,045 of record NC_140666.1, on the reverse strand, counting down.
TGACTTCGCTTTTCTTGGTTTTCCTCCGCTCTAACTTCGCTTTGTTTGGTTTACCTTTGCTCTAACCCCGCTTTTCTTGGTTTTCCTGCGCTCTAACCCCATTTTTCTTGGTTTTCCTCCACTCTAACCCCGCTTTTTTTGGTTTTCCTCCGTGCTAACCTTGCTTTTCTTGGTTTTCCTCCACTCTAGCCCAGCTTTTCTTGATTTTCCTCTGCTCTAACCTTGTTTTTTTGGTTTTCCTCCGCTCTAACCCCGTTTTTCTTGGTTTTCCTCAGCTCCAACCCCGCTTTTCTTGGTTTTCATCCACTCTAACCCCTTTTCTTGGATTTCATCCATTCTAACCCCACTTGTCTTGGTTTTTCTCCGCTCTAACTTAGCTTTTCTTGGTTTTCCTGCGCTCTAACCCGGCTTTTTTCGGTTTTCCTCAGCACCAACCCCGCTTTTCTTGGTTTTCCTCCAATCTAACCCCGCTTTTCATGGTTTTCCTCTGCTGTAAACCTAGTTTTCTTGGTTTTCCTCCGCTCCTACTTCGCCTCTCTTGGTTTTCCTCCGCTCTAACCCCGTCTTTCTTGGTTTTCCTCCGCTCTAACATCGCTATTCTTCGTTTTCCTCCGCACTAACTTCACTTTTTTTGATTTTCCTCCGCTCTAACCCCTCTTTTCTTGGTTTTGCTCCGCTCTAATCCCGCTTTTTTTGGTTTTCCTCCGCTCTAACCCCGCTTTTCTTAGTTTTTGTCCACTCTTACCACGCTTCTCTTGGTTTTCCTTAGCTCTAACATCGCTTTTCTTGGTTTTCCTCATCTCTAATCTCACTTTTCTTGGTTTTCCTCTGCTGTAACATAGCTTTTCTTGATTTTCCTCCTCTCTGACCCCGCTTTTCTTGGTTTTCCTCCGCTCTAACCCCTCTTTTCTTGGTTTTCCTCCGCTCTAACCCCACTTTTCTTGGTTTTCCTCTGCTGTAACATAGCTTTTCTTGGTTTTCCTCCGCTCCAACCCTGCTTTTCTTAGTTTTCATCCGCTCTAACCCCGCTTTTCTTGGATTTCATCCATTCTAACCCCACTTGTCTTGGTTTTTCTCCGCTCTAACTTAGCTTTTCTTGGTTTTCCTGCGCTCTAACCCAGCTTTTCTCGGTTTTCCTCAGCACCAACCCCGCTTTTCTTGGTTTTCCTCCAATCTAACCCCGCTTTTCATGGTTTTCTTCTGCTGTAACCCTACTTTTTTTGGTTTTCCTCCGCTCCTACTTCGCCTCTCTTGGTTGTCCTCCGCTCTAACCCCGTCTTTCTTGGTTTTCCTTCGCTCTATTTTCGCTATTCTTCGTTTTCCTCCGCACTAACTTCACTTTTTTTGTTTTTCCTCCGCTCTAACCTTGTTTTTCTTGGTTTTCCTCCACTCCAACCCCGCTTTTCTTGGTTTTCATCCGCTCTAACCCCGCTTTTCTTGGATTTCATCCATTCTAACCCCGCTTGTCTTGGATTTTCTCCGCTCTAACTTAGATTTTATTGGTTTTCCTCCGCTCTAACACAGCTTTTCTCGGTTTCCCTCAGCTCCAACCCCGCTTTTCTTGGTTTTCCTCCGCTCTATCCCCGCTTATCTTGGTTTTCCTGTGCTCTAAATTCTCTTTTCTTGGTTTATCTCCGCTCTAACCCCGCTTTCTTGATTTTCCTCCGCTCTAACCTTGTTTTCTTGGTTTTCCTCCGCTCTAACATCGCTTTTCTTGGTTTTCCTCATCTCTAGTCTCAAGTTTCTTGGTTTTCCTCTGCAGTAACATAGCTTTTCTTGATTTTCCTCATCTCTGACCCCGCTTTTCTTGCTTTTCCTCCGCTCTAACCCCGCTTTTCTTGGTTTTCCTCCGCTCTAACCCGTCTTTTCATGGTTTTCCTCCACTGTAACCCTACTTTTCTTGGTTTTCCTCCACTCTAGCCCAGCTTTTCTTGATTTTACTCTGCTCTAACCTTGTTTTTTTGGTTTTCCTCCTCTCTAACCTCGACTTTCTTGGTTTTCCTCCTCTCCAACCCCGCTTTTCTTGGTTTTCCTCCACTCCAACCCCGCTTTTCATGGTTTTCATCCGCTCTAACCCCGCTTTTCTTGGATTTCATCCATTCTATCCCCGCATGTCTTGGATATTCTCCGCTCTAACTTAGATTTTATTGGTTTTCCTCCGCTCTAACACAGCTTTTCTCGGTTTCCCTTAGCTCCAACCCCGCTTTTCTTGGTTTTCCTCCGCTCTATCCCCGCTTATCTTGGTTTTCCTGTGCTCTAAATTCTCTTTTCTTGGTTTATCTCCGCTCTAACTACGCTTTCTTGGTTTTCATCCGCTCTAACCCCACTTTTCTTGGTTTTCCTCCGTGCTAACTTCACTTTTCTTGGTTTTCCTCCGCTCTAACCTCGCTTTTCTACGTTTTCGTCCACTCTGACCCCGCTTTTCTTGGTTTTCCTCTGCTCTAACCCCGCTTTTCTTGGTTTTTCTCAGCTCTGACCCCGCTTTTCTTGATTTTCCTCCGCTCTAACCTTGTTTTCTTGGTTTTCCTCCGCTCTAACATCGCTTTTCTTGGTGTTCCTCATCTCTAGTCTCACTTTTCTTGGTTTTCCTCTGCAGTAACATAGCTTTTCTTGATTTTCCTCATCTCTGACCCCGCTTTTCTTGGTTTTCCTCCGCTCTAACCCCGCTTTTCTTGGTTTTCCTCCGCTCAAACCCGACTTTTCATGGTTTTCCTCAGCTGTAACCCTACTTTTCTTGGATTTCCTCCAATCTAGCCCAGCTTTTCTTGATTTTACTCTGCTCTAACCTTGTTTTTTTGGTTTTCCTCCACTCTAACCCTGCTTTTCATGGTTTTCATCCGCTCTAACCCCGCTTTTCTTGGATTTCATCCATTCTAACCCCACTTGTCTTGGTTTCTCTCCGCTCTAACTTAGCTTTTCTTGGTTTTCCTGCACTCTAACCCAGCTTTTCTCGGTTTTCCTCAGCACCAACCCCGCTTTTCTTGGTTTTCCTCCAATCTAACCCCGCTTTTCATGGTTTTCCTGTGCTGTAACCCTACTTTTTTTGGTTGTCCTCCACTCCTCCTTGCCTCTCTTGGTTTTTCTCCGCTCTAACCCCGTCTTTCTTGGTTTTCCTCCGCTCTAACTTCGCTATTCTTCGTTTTCCTCCGCACTAACTTCACTTTTTTTGTTTTTCCTCCGCTCTAACCCCGCTTTTCTTGGTTTTCCTCCGCTCTAACGTCTGTTTTCTTGGTTTTCCTCTGCTCTAACCCCACTTTTCTTGGTTTTCCTTCGCTCTATGCCCGCTTATCTTGGTTTTCATCCGCTCTAACTTCACTTTTCTTGGTTTACCTCCACTCTAACCCCGCTTTTCTTGGTTTTCCTTTGCTCTAACTTGGCTTTTCTTGGTTTTCCTGCACTCTAACCCCGGTTTTCTTGGTTTTCCTTTGAGCTAACTTGGCTTATCTTGGTTTTCCTCCGCTCTATCCCAGCTTTTCTCGGTTTTCCTCCGCTCCAATACCGCTTTTCTTGGATTTCCTCCGCTCTAACCCGACTTTTCATGGTTTTCCTCTGCTGTAACCCTACCTTTCTTGGTTTTCCTCCACTCTAGCCTAGCCTTTCTTGATTTTACTCTGCTCTAAACTTGTTTTTTTGGTTTTCCTCCACTCTAACCTTGTTTTTCTTGGTTTTCCTGTGCTCCAACCTCGCTTTTCTTGGTTTTTCTTCCGCTCTAACACAGCTTTTCTCGGTTTCCCTCAGCTCCAACCCCGCTTATCTTGGTTTTCCTCCGCTCTAACCTTGTTTTTCTTGGTTTTCCTCCGCTCCAACCCCGCTTTTCTTAGTTTTCATCCGCTGTAACCCCGCTTTTCTTGGATTTCATCCATTCTAACCCCGCTTGTCTTGGTTTTTCTCCGCTCTAACTTAGCTTTTCTTGGTTTTCCTCCACTCTAACCCAGCTTTTCTCAGTTTCCCTCAGCTCCAACCCCGCTTCTCTTGGTTTTCCTCCGCTCTATCCCTGCTTATCTTGGTTTTCCTGTGCTCTAAATTCTCTTTTCTTGTTTTATCTCCGCTCTAACCCCGCTTTCTTTGTTTTCCTCCGCTCTAACCCCACTTTTCTTGGTTTTCCTCTGCTGTAACATAGCTTTTCTTTGTTTTCCTCCGCTCTAAAACCGTTTTTCTTGGTTTTCCTCCGCTCCAACCTTGCTTTTCTTGGTTTTCATCTGCTCTAACCCCGCTTTTCTTGGATTTCATCCATTCTAATCCCACTTGTCTTGGTTTTTCTCTGCTATAACTTAGCTTTTCATGGTTTTCCTGCGCTCTAACTTCGCTTTTCTCGGTTTTCCTCAGCACCAACCCCGCTTTTCTTAGTTTTCCTCCACACTAACCCCGCTTTTCATGGGTTTCCTCCGCTCTAACTTCGCTTTTCTTGGTTTTCCTCTGATATAACATAGCTTGTCTTGGTTTTCTTCCGCTCTAACCCAGCTTTTCTCGGTTTTCTTCAGCTCCAACCCCGCTTTTCTTTGTTTTCGTCTGCTCTAACCCCTCTTTTCATGGTTTTCCTCTGCTGTAACCCTACTTTTCTTGGTTTTCCTCCACTCTAGCCCAACTTTTCTTGATTTTACTCTGCTCTAACCTTGTTCTTTTGGTTTTCCTCCTCTCTAACCCCGTTTTTCTTGGTTTTCCTCCTCTCCAACCCCGATTTTCTTGGTTTTCCTCCACTCTAACCCCGCTTTTCATGGTTTCCTCTGCTGCAACCCTAATTTTCTTGGTTTTCCTCCGCTCTAAATTTGCCTCTCTTGGTTTTCCTCCGCTCTAACCCCGCTTTTCTTAGTTTTCCTCCGCTCTAACTTCATTTTCCTTGGTTTTCCTCCACACTAACCATGCTTTTCTTGGTTTTCCTCCGCTCTAACTTCGCTTTTCTTGGTTTTCCTCTGCTCTAACTTAGCTTATCTTGGTTTTCCTCCGCTCTAACCCAGCTTTTCTCGGATTTCCTCTACTCCAACCCCGCTTTTCTTGGTTTTCCTCCGCTCTAACCCCGCTTTTCATGGATTTCCTCTGCTGTAACCCTACTTTTCTTGGTTTTCCTCCACTCTAGCCCAGCTTTTCTTGATTTTACTCTGCTCTAACCTTGTTTTTTTGGTATTCCTCCGCTCTAACCTTGTTTTTCTTGCTTTTCCTCCACTCCAACCCCGTTTTTCTTGCTTTTCATCTGCTCTAACCCCGCTTTTCTTGGATTTCATCCATTCTAACCTTGCTTGTCTTCGTTTTTCTCCGCTCTAAATTAGCTTTTCTTGGTTTTCCTCCGCACTAACCTTGCTTTTCTTAGTTTTCCGCCGCTCCAACCCCGCTTTTCTTAGTTTTCCTCCGGCCTAAACCCGCTTTTCATGGTTTTCCTCCGCTCTAACTTCGCTTTTCTTGGTTTTCCTCTGCTATAACATAGCTTATCTTGGTTTTCCTCCGCTCTAACCCAGCTTTTCTCCGTTTTCTTCAGCTCCAACTTTGCTTTTCTTGGTTTTCCTCCGCTCTAACCTCTCTTTTCATGGTTTTCCTCTGATGTAACCCTACTTTTCTTGGTTTTCCTCCACTCTAGCCCAACTTTTCTTGATTTTACTCTGCTCTAACCTTGTTTTTTTGTTTTCCTCCCCTCTAAACCCGTTTTTCTTGGTTTTCCTCCACTCCAACCCCGCTTTTCTTGGTTTTGCTCCACTCTAACCCCGCTTTTCATGGTTTTCCTCTGCTGTAACCCTACTTTTCTTGGTTTTCCTCCGCTCTAACTTCGCCTCTCATGGTTTTCCTCCACTCTAACCCCGGTTTTCTTGGATTTCCTCCGCTCTAAATTTATGTTCCTTGGTTTTCCTCCACACTAACTTCGCTTTTCTTGGTTTTCCTCCGCTCTAACTTCGCTTTTCTTGATTTTCCTCTGCTATAACATAGCTTATCTTGGTTTTCCTCCACTCTAACCCAGCTTTTCTTGATTTTACTCTGCTCTAACTTTGTTTTTTTGGTTTTCCTCCGCTCTAACCCTGTTTTTCTTGGCTTTCCTCCGTTCCAACCCCGCTTTTCTATGTTTACCTCCACTCTAACCCCGCTTTTCTTGGATTTCATCCATTCTAACTTCGCTTGTCTTCGTTTTTCTCCGCTCTAAATTAGCTTTTCTTGGTTTTCCTCCGCTCTAACACAGCTTTTCTCGGTTTCCCTCAGTTCCATCCCCGCTTTTCTTGGTTTTCCACCGCTCTATCCCCGCTTATCTTTGTTTTCCTGTGCTCTAAATTCTCTTTTCTTGGTTTATCTCCGCTCTAACCCCGCTTTCTTGGTTTTCCTCCGCTCTAACCCCACTTTTCTTGGTTTTCCTCCATGCTAACTTCACTTTTCTTGGTTTTCCTCCGCTCTAACCTCGCTTTTCTTGGTTTTCGTCCACTCCGACCCAGCTTTTCTTGGTTTTTCTCTGCTCTAACCACGCTTTTCTTGGTTTTTCTCAGCTCTGACCTTGCTTTTCTTGATTTTCCTCCGCTCTAACGTTGTTTTCTTGGTTTTCCTCCGCTCTAACATCGCTTTTCTTGGTTTTCCTCATCTCTAATCTCACTTTTCTTGGTTTTCCTCTGCTGTAACATAGCTTTTCTTGATTTTCCTCCGCTCTAACCCTGTTTTTCTTGGTTTTCCTCCGCTCTAACCCCGTTTTTCTTGGTTTTCCTCCGCTCCAACCCTGCTTTTCTTGGTTTTCATCCGCTCTAACCCCGCTTTTCTTGGATTTCATCCATTCTAACCCTACTTGTCTTGGTTTTTCTCTGCTCTAACTTCGCCTCTCTTGGTTTTCCTGCGTTCTCACCCAGCTTTTCTCGGTTTTCCTCAGAACCAACCCCGCTTTTTTTGGTTTTCCTCCAATCTAACCCCGCTTTTCATGGTTTTCCTCTGCTGTAACCCTAATTTTTTTTGGTTTTCCTCCGCTCCTACTTCGCCTCTCTTGGTTTTCCTCCGCTCCAACCCCGTCTTTCTTGGTTTTCCTCCGCTCTAACTTCGCTATTCTTCGTTTTCTTCCGCAGTAACTTCACTTTTTTTGTTTTTCCTCCGCTCTGACCCTGCTTTTCTTGGTTTTCCTCTGCTCTAACGTCTCTTTTCTTGGTTTTCCTCTGCTCTAACCCTACTTTTCTTTGTTTTCCTCTGCTGTAACATAGCTTTTCTTGGTTTTCCTCTGCTCTATCCCCATTTTCTTGGTTTTCCTTCGCTCTATGCCCGTTTATCTTGGTTTTCATCCGCTCTAACTTCACTTTTCTTGGTTTACCTCCACTCTAACCCCGCTTTTCTTGGTTTTCCTTTGCTCTAACTTGGCTTTTCTTGGTTTTCCTGCACTCTAACCCCGTTTTTCTTGGTTTTCCTTTGCGCTAACTTGGCTTTTCTTGGTTTTCCTCCGCTCTAACCTTGATTTTCTTAGTTTTCCTCCACTCCAACCCCGCTTTTCTTAGTCTTCCTTTGCTCTAACTTCGATTTTCATGGTTTTCCTCTGCTATAACCCCGCTGTTATTGGTATTCTTCCGCTCTAACCCAGCTTTTCTCGGTTTTCTTCAGCTCCAACCCCGCTTTTCTTGGTTTTCCTCCGCTCTAACCTCTCTTTTCCTGGTTTTCCTCTGCTGTAACCCTACTTTTCTTGGTTTTCCTCCACTCTAGCCCAGCTTTTCTTGATTTTACTCTGCTCTAACCTTGTTTTTTTGGTTTTCATCCTGTCTAACCCCGTTTTTCTTGGATTTCTTCTGCTCCAACCCCGCTTTTCTTGGTTTCCCTCCACTCTAACCCCGCTTTTCATGGTTTTCCTCTGCTGTAACCCTACTTTTCTTGGTTTTCCTCCGCTCTAACTTCGCCTCTCTTGGTTTTCCTCCGCTCTAACCCCGATTTTCTTCGATTTCCTCCACTCTAACTTCATTTTCCTTGGTTTTCCTCAGCTCTAACCTTGCTTTTCTTAGTTTTCCTCCGCTCCAACCCCGCTTTTCTAAGTTATTCTCCACACTAACCCCGCTTTTCATGGTTTTCCTCCACTCTAGCCCAGCTTTTCTTGATTTTACTCTGCTCTAACCTTGTTTTTTTTATTTTCCTCCGCTCTAACCTTGTTTTTCTTGGTTTTCCTCCACTCCAACCCTGCTTTTCCTTGTTTTCATCCGCTCTAACTCCGCTTTTCTTGGATTTCATCCATTCTAACCCCGCTTGCCTTGGTTTTTCTCCGCTCTAAATTAGCTTTTCTTGGTTTTCCTGCGCTCTAACCCAGCTTATCTCGGTTTTCCTCAGCTCCAACCCCGCTTTACTTGGTTTTCCTCCGCTCTATCCCCTCTTCTCTTGGTTTTCCTGTGCTCTAAATTCTCTTTTCTTGGTCTATCTCCGCTCTAACCCCGCTTTCTTGGTTTTCCTCCGCTCTAACCCCACTTTTCTTGTTTTTCCTCCGTGCTAACTTCACTTTTCTTGGTTTTCCTCCGCTCTAACGTTACTTTTCTTGGTTTTCATCCACTCTGACCCTGCTTTTCTTGGTTTTCCTCTGCTCTAACCCCGCTTTTCTTTGTTTTCCTTGGCTCTATCCCTGCTTCTCTGGCTTTTCCTCCGCTCTGACCTCGCTTTTCTTGGTTTTCCTCTGCTCTAACCCCGCTTTTCTTTGTTTTCCGCCACTCTATCCCCGCTTTTCTTGGTTTTCCTCTGCTCTATCCTTGCTTTTCTTGGTTTTCCTCCACTCTAACTTCGCTTTTCTTGGTTTTCCTCCGCTCTAACTTCGCTTTTCTTGGTTTACCTTTGCTCTAACCCCGCTTTTCTTGGTTTTCCTTTGCTCTAACTTGGCTTTTCTTGGTTTTCCTCCGCTCTAACCCCATTTTTCTTGGTTTTCTTCCACTCTAACCCCGCTTTTTTTGGTTTTGCTCCATGCTAACCTTGCTTTTCTTGGTTTTCCTCCACTCTATCCCTGCATTTCTTGATTTTACTCTTCTCTAACATTGTTTTTTTGATTTTCCTCTGCTCTAACCCCGTTTTTCTTGGTTTTCCTCCGCTCCAACCCCGCTTTTCTTGGTTTTCATCAGCTCTAACCCCGCTTTTCTTGGATTTCATCCATTCTAACCCCACTTGTCTTGGTTTTTCTCTGCTCTAACTTCGCCTCTCTTGGTTTTCCTGCGCTCTAACCCAGCTTTTCTCGGTTTTCCTCAGCACCAACCCCGCTTTTCTTGGTTTTCCTCCAATGTAACCCCGCTTTTCATGGTTTTCCTCTGCTGTAACCCTAATTTTTTTGGTTTTCCTCCGCTCCTACTTCGCCTCTCTTGGTTTTCCTCCGCTCTAACCCCGTCTTTCTTGGTTTTCCTCCGCTCTAACTTCACTATTCTTCGTTTTTCTCCGCACTAACTTCACTTTTTTTGTTTTTCCTCCGCTCTAACCCCTCTTTTCTTGGTTTTCCTCCGCTCTATCCCCACTTATCTTAGTTTTCCTATGCTCTAAATTCGCTTTTCTTTCTTTATCACCGCTCTAACCCCGCTTTCTTGGTTATCCTCCACTCTAACCCCACTTTTCTTGGTTTTCCTCCGTGCTAACTTCACTTTGCTTGGTTTTCCTCCGCTCTGACCTTACTTTTCTTGGTTTTCCTCAACTCTGACCCCGCTTTTCTTGGTTATCCTCCACTCTAACCCCACTTTTCTTGGTTTTCCTCCGTGCTAACTTCACTTTGCTTGGTTTTCCTCCGCTCTAACCTTACTTTTCTTGGTTTTCCTCCACTCTGACCTCGCTTTTCTTGGTTTTCCTCCGCTCTAACCCCGCTTTTCTTTGTTTTCCGCCGCTCTATCCCCGCTTTTCTTGGTTTTCCTTTGCTCTATCCATGCTTTTCTTGGTTTTCCTCCGCTCTAACTTCGCTTTCCTTGGTTTTCCTTTGCTCTAACTTCGCTTTTCTTGGTTTTCCTCCGCTCTAACCCCATTTTTCTTGGTTTTCTTCCAGTCTAACCCCGCTTTTTTTGGTTTTCCTCCATGCTAACCTTGCTTTTCTTGGTTTTCCTCCACTCTAGCCCAGCTTTTCTTGATTTTACTCTGCTCTAAAATTGTTTTTTTGGTTTTCCTCCGCTCTAACCCCGTTTTTCTTGGTTTTCCTCCGCTCCAACCCCGCTTTTCTTGGTTTTCATCCGCTCTAACCCCGCTTTTCTTGGATTTCATCCATTCTAACCCTACTTGTCTTGGTTTTTCTCTGCTCTAACTTCGCCTCTCTTGGTTTTCCTGCGTTCTCACCCAGCTTTTCTCGGTTTTCCTCAGAACCAACCCCGCTTTTTTTGGTTTTCCTCCAATCTAACCCCGCTTTTCATGGTTTTCCTCTGCTGTAACCCTAATTTTTTTTGGTTTTCCTCCGCTCCTACTTCGCCTCTCTTGGTTTTCCTCCGCTCTAACCCCGTCTTTCTTGGTTTTTATCCGCTCTAACTTCGCTATTCTTCGTTTTTCTCCGCACTAACTTCACTTTTTTTGTTTTTCCTCCACTCTAACCCCTCTTTTCTTGATTTTCCTCCGCTCTAATCCCGCTTTTCTTGGTTTTCCTCCGCTCTAACCCTGCTTTTCTTAGTTTTCCTCCACTCTAACCACGCTTTTCTTGGTTTTCCTCCGCTCTAACCCTGCTTTTCTTGGATTTTCTCAGCTCTGACCACGCTTTTCTTGATTTTCCTCCGCTCTAACCTTGTTTTCTTGGTTTTCCTCCGCTCTAACATCGCTTTTCTTGGTTTTCCTCATCTCTAATCTCACTTCTCTTGGTTTTCCTCTGCTGTAACATTGCTTTTCTTGATTTTCCTCCTCTCTGACCCCGCTTTTCTTGGTTTTCCTCCGCTCTAACCCCGCTTTTCATGGATTTCCTTCGCTCTAACTTGATTTTTCTTGGTTTTCCTCCACACTAACCCCGCTTTTCTTGGTTTTCCTCCGCTCTAACTTCGCTTTTCTTGGTTTTCCTCTGCTCTAACTTAGCTTATCTTGGTTTTCCTCCGCTCTAACCCAGCTTTTCTCGGTTTTCATCCTCTCTATCCTCGCTTTTCTTGGTTTTCCTGTGCTCTAAATTCGCTTTTCTTGGTTTATCTCCGCTCTAAACCCGCTTTCTTGGTTTTCCTCCGCTCTAACCCCACTTTTCTTGGTTTTCCTCCGTGCTAACTTCACTTTTCTTGCTTTTCCTCCCCGCTCTAACCTCACTTTTCTTGGTTTTCGTCCGCTCTGACCCCGCTTTTCTTGGCTTTCCTCTGCTCTAACCCCTCTTTTCTTTCTTTTCCTCCGCTCTATCCCTGCTTTTCTTGGTTTTCCTCCACTCTGTCCCCGCTTTTCTTGGTTTTCCTCCGCTCTAACTTCACTTTTCTTGGTTTTCCTCCGCTCTAACATTTCTTTTCTTGGTTTACCTCCGCTCTAACCCTGCTTTTCTTGGATTTCCTTTGCTCTAACTTGGCTTTTCTTGGTTTTCCTGCGCTTTAACCCCATTTTTCTTGGTTTTCCTCCACTCTAACCCCGCTTGTCTTGGTTTTTCTCCGCTCTAACTTAGCTTTTCTTGGTTTTCCTCCGCTCTAACCCAGCTTTTCTCGGTTTTCCTCATCTCCAACCCCGCTTTTCTTGGTTTTCCTGTGCTCTAAATTCTGTTTTCTTTGTTTATCTCCGCTCTAACCCCGCTTTCTTGGATTTCCTCCGCTCTAACCCCACTTTTCATTGTTTTCCTTCGCTCTAACCTCGCTTTTCTTGGTTTTCGTCCGCTCTGACCCCGCTTTTCTTGGTTTTCCTCTGCTGTAACCCCGCTTTTCTTTGTTTTCCTCCGCTCTATCACTGCTTCTCTTGGTTTTCCTCCGCTCTGACCTCGCTTTTCTTGATTTTCCTCCGTTCTAACCCCGCTTTTCTTTGTTTTCCGCCGCTCTATCCTCGCTTTTCTTGGTTTTCCTCCACTCTAACTTCGCTTTTCTTGATTTTCCTTCGCTGTAACTTTGCTTTTCTTGGTTTACCTTTACTCTTACCCCGCTTTTCTTGGTTTTCCTTTGCTCTAACTTGACTTTTCTTGGTTTTCCTCCACTCTAACCCCGCTTTTTTTTCGTTTTCCTCCGCTCTCACCTTGCTTTTCTTGGTTTTCCTCCACTTTAGCCCAGCTTTTCTTGATTTTCCTCTGCTCTAACCTTATTTTTTTGTTTTCCTCCGCTCCAACCCCGCTTTTCTTGGTTTTCATCCGCTCTAACCCCGCTTTTCTTGGATTTCATCCATTCTAACCCCGCTTGTCTTGGTTTTTCTCCGCTCTAACTTAGCATTTCTTGGTTTTACTGCGCTCTAACACAGCTTTTCTCGGTTTTCCTCAGCAACAACCCCGCTTTTCCTGGTTTTCTTCCACTCTAACCCTGCTTTTCATGGCTTTCCTCTGCTGTAACCCTACTTTTCTTGGTTTTCCACCGCTCTAACTTCGCCTCTCTTGGTTTTCCTCCGCTCTAACCCCGTCTTTCTTGGTTTTCCTCCGCTCTAACTTCGCTATTCTTCGTTTTCCTCCGCACTAACTTCACTTTTTTTGTTTTTCCTCCGCTCTGACCCCTCTTTTCTTGGTTTTCCTCCGCTCTAATCCCGCTTTTCTTGGTTTTCCTCCGCTCTAACTTCGCTTTTCTTGGTTTTCCTCCGCTCTAACTTCGCTTTTCTTGGTTTTCCTCCGCTCTAACCCCGCTTTTCTTGGTTTTTCTCAGCTCTGACCCCGCTTTTCTTGATTTTCCTCCGCTCTAACCTTGTTTTCTTGGTTTTCCTCCGCTCTAACTTCGCTTTTCTCGGTTTTCCTCATCTATAATCTCACTTATCTTGGTTTTCCTCTACTGTAACATAGCTTATCTTGATTTTCCTCCTCTCTGACCTTGCTTTTCTTTGTTTTCCTCCGCTCTAACCCCGCTTTTCATGGATTTCCTTCGCTCTAACTTGATTTTTCTTGGTTTTCCTCCACACTAACCCCGCTTTTCTTGGTTTTCCTCCGCTCTAACTTCGCTTTTCATGGTTTTCCTCTGCTCTAACTTAGCTTATCTTGGTTTTCCTCCGCTCTAACACAGCTTTTCTCGGTTTTCCTCAGCTCCAACCCCGCTTTTCTTCGTTTTCCTCCGCTCTAACCCCGCTTTTCATGGTTTTCCCCTGCTGTAACCCTACTTTTCTTGGTTTTCCTCCACTCTAGCCCAGCTTTTCTTGATTTTCCTCTGTTCTAACCTTGTTTTTTTGTTTTCCTCCGCTCTAACCCCGTTTTTCTTGGTTTTTCTCCGCTCCAACCCCGCTTTTCTTCGTTTTAATTTGCTCTAACCCCGCTTTTCTTGGATTTCATCCATTCTAACCCCGCTTGTCTTGGTTTTCCTCCGCTCTAACTTCACCTCTCTTGGTTTTCCTCCGCTCTAACACCGTCTTTCTTGGTTTTTCTCCGCTCTAACTTCGCTATTCTTCATTTTCCTCCACTCTAACTTCACTTTTTTTGTTTTTCCTCCGCTCTAACCCCTCTTTTCTTGGTTTTCCTCCGCTCTAATCCCGCTTTTTTTCCTTTTCCTCCGCTCAAACCACGCTTTTCTTCTTTTTCCTCTGCTATAACCCCGCTTTTCTTGGTTTTCCTCCGCTCTAACCCCGCTTTTCTTGGTTTTTCTCAGCTCTGACCCCGCTTTTCTTGATTTTCCTCCGCTCTAACCCTGTTTTCTTCGTTTTCCTCCGCTCTAATGTCGCTTTTCTTGGTTTTCCTCGTCTCTAATCTCACTTTTCTTGGTTTTCCTCTGCTGTAACATAGCTTTTCTTGATTTTCCTCCTCTCTGACCCCGCTTTTCTTGGTTTTCCTTAGCTCTAACACCTCTTTTCTTGGTTTTCCTGTGCTCTAACCCCACTTCTCTTTGTTTTCCTCTGCTGTAACATAGCTTTTCTTAGTTTTCCTCTGCTCTATACCAGCTTTTCTTGGTTTTCCTTCGCTCTATGCCCGCTTTTCTTGGTTTTCATCCGCTCTAACTTCACTCTTCTTGGTTTACCTCCACTCTTACCCCACTTTTCTTGGTTTTCCTTTGCTCTAACTTGGCTTTTCTTGGTTTTCCTCCGCTCTAACCTTGCTTTTCTTAGTTTTCCTCCACTCCAACCATGCTTTTCTTAGTTTTCCTCCACACTAACCCCGCTTTTCATGGTTTTCCTCCGCTCTAACTTCGCTTTCCTTGGTTTTCCTCTGCTATAACTTAGCTTACCTTGGTTTTCCTCAGCTCTAACATAGCTTTTCTCAGTATTCCTCAGCTCCAACCCCGCTTTTCTTGGTTTTCCTCCACTCTCACCCCGCTTTTCATGGTTTTCCTCTGCTGTAACCCTACTTTTCTTGGTTTTCCTCTGCTCTAACTTCGCCTCTCTGGTTTTCCTCTGCTCTAACCCCGTTTTTTTTGGTTTTCCTCCGCTCCAACCCCAATTTTCTTGGTTTTCATCTGCTCTAACCCCGCTTTTCTTGGATTTCATCCATTCTAACCCCGCTTGTCTTGGTTTTTCTCCGCTCTAACTTAGCTTTCCCTAGTTTTCCTCTGCTCTATCCCAGCTTTTCTCATGTTTTCCTCAGCTCCAACCCCGCTTTTCTTGGTTTTCCTCCGCTCTATCAACGCTTATCTTGGTTTTCCAGTGCTCTAAATTCTTTTTTCTTGGTTTATCTCCGCTCTAACCCTGCCTTCTTGGTTTTCCTCTGCTCTAACCCCACTTTTCTTGGTTTTCCTCCGTGCTAACTTCACTTTTCTTGGTTTGCCTTTGCTCTAACCTCACTTTTCTTGATTTTCATTTGCTCTGACCCCGCTTTTCCTGGTTTTCCTCTGCTCTAACCCCGCTTTTCTTTGTTTTCCTTCGCTCTATCCCTGCTTCTCTTGGTTTTCCTCCGCTCTGACCTCGATTTTCTTGGTTTTCATACGCTTTAACCCCGCTTTTCTTGGATTTCATCCATTCTAACCCCGCTTGTCTTGGTTTTTCTCCGCTCTAACTTAGCTTTCCCTGGTTTTCCTCCGCTCTATCCCAGCTTTTCTCATGTTTAACTCAGCTCCAACCCCGCTTTTCTTGGTTTTCCTCCGCTCTATCCCCGCTTTTCATGGTTTTCCTCTGCTGTAACCCTGCTTTTCTTGGTTTTCCTCCGCTCTAAATTCGCCTCTCTTGGTTTTCCTCCGCTCCAACCCCGTCTTACTTGGTTTTCCTCCGCTCTAACTTGGCTATTCTTCGTTTACCTCCGCACTTACTTCACTTTTTTTGTTTTTCCTCCGCTCTAACCCCTCTTTTCTTGGTTTTCCTCCGCTCTAATCCCGCTTTTCTTGCTTTTCCTCCGCTCTAACTTCGCTTTTCTTGGTTTTTCTCCGCTCTAACTTCCCTTTTCTTGGTTTTCTTTCTTTCTAACCCCGCTTTTCTTGGTTTTTCTCAGCTCTGACCCCGCTTTTCTTTATTTTCCTCCGCTCTAACTTTGTTTTCTTGGTTTTCCTCCACTCTAACATCGCTTTACTTGGTTTTCCTCATCTCTAATCTCACTTTTCTTGGTTTTCCTCTGCTGTAACATAGCTTTTCTTGATTTTCCTCCTCTCTGACCCCGCTTTTCTTGGTTTTCCTCCGCTCTAACCCCTCTTTTCTTGGTTTTCCTCTGCTCTAACCCCACTTTTCTTAGTTTTCATCTACAGTAAAATAGCTTTTCTTGGTTTTCCTCTGCTCTATCCCCGCTGTTCTTGGTTTTCCTTCGCTCTATGCCCGCTTTTCTTGGTTTACATCCGCTCTAACTTCACTTTTCTTGATTTACCTCCACTCTAACCCCGCTTTTCTTGGTTTTCCTTTGCTCTAACTTTGCTTTTCTTGGTTTTCCTGCGCTCTAAACCCGTTTTTTTTTGGTTTTCCTTTGCGCTAACTTGGCTTTTCTTGGTTTTCCTCCGCTCTAACATTGCTTTTCTTAGTTTTCCTGCGCTCCAACCCCGTTTTTCTTAGTTTTCCTCCACACTAACCCCGCTTTTCATAGTTTTCCTCCGCTCTAACTTCGCTTTTCTTGGTTTTCCTCCGCTCTAACACGGCTTTTCTCGGTTTTCCTCAGCTCCAACCCAGCTTTTCTTGGTTTTCCTCCACTCTAACCCCGCTTTTCATGGTTTTCCTATGCTGCAACCCTACTTTTCTTGGTTTTCGTCCACTCTAACTTTGTCTCTCTTGGTTTTCCTCCGTTCTAACCCCGCTTTTCTTGGATTTCCTCCGCTGTAACTTCATTTTTCTTGGTTTTCCTCCACACTAACCCCGCTTTTCTTGGTTTTCCTCCGCTCTAACTTCGCTTTTCTTGGTTTTCCTCTGCTCTAACTTAGCTTATCTTGGTTTTCCTCCGCTCTAACCCAGCTTTTCTCTTTTTTCCTCAGCTCCAACCCCGCTTTTCATGGTTTTCCTCCGCTCTATCCCTGCTTTTCATGGTTTTCCTCTGCTGTAACCCTACTTTTCTTGGTTTTCCTCCACTCTAGCCCAGCTTTTCTTGATTTTCCTCTGCTCTAACCTTATTTATTTGGATTTCCTCCGCTCTAACCCCGTTTTTCTTGGTTTTCCTCCGCTCCAACCCCGCTTTTCTTGGTTTTCATCAGCTCTAACCCCGCATTTCTTGGATTTCATCCATTCTAGCCCTGCTTGTTTTCCTCCGCTCTAACTTAGCTTTTCTTAAATTTCCTCCGCTCTAACCCAGCTTTTCTCGGTTTTCCTCAGCTCCAGCCCTGCTTTTCTTGGTTTTCCTCCGCTCTAACCACGCTTTTCTTGGTTTTCGTCCGCTCTGACCCTGCTTTTCTTGGTTTTCCTCTGCTCTAACCCCGCTTTTCTTTGTTTTCCTCCGCTCTATCCCTGCTTCTCTTGGATTTCGTCCGCTCTGACATCGCTTTCATTGATTTTCCTCCGTTCTATCCCCGCTTTTCTTTTGTTTTCCACCGCTCTATCCCCGCTTTTCTTGGATTTCCTCCGCTCTAACTTCGCTTTTCTTGGTTTTCCTCTTCTCTATCCCCGATTTTCTTGGTTTTCCTCCGCTCTAACTTCGCTTTTCTTGGTTTACCTTTACACTAACGCAGCTTTTCTTTGTTTTCCTGTGATCTAACCGCATTTTTCTTGGTTTTCCTCCACTATAACCCCGCTTTTTTTGGTTTTCCTCCGCTCTAACCTTTCTTTTCTTTGTTTTCCTCCACTCTAGCCCAGCTTTTCTTGATTTTCCTCTGCTGTAACATAGTTTTTCTTGATTTTCGTCCTCTCTGACACTGCTTTTCTTGGTTTTCCTCCGCTCTATCCCCTCTTTTCTTTGTTTTCCTGTGCTCTAACCCCACTTTTCTTGGTTTTCCTCTGCTCTATCCCCGCTTTTCTTGGTTTTCCTTCGCTCTATGCCCGCTTTTCTTGGTATTCATCCGCTCTAACTTTACTTTTCTTGGTTTACCTCCGCTCTAACCCCGCCTTTCTTGGTTTTCCTTTGCTCTAACTTGGCTTTTCTTGGTTCTCCTGCGCTCTAACCCCGTTTTTCTTGGTTTTCCTTTGCGCTAACTTGGCTTTTCTTGATTTACCTCCGCTCTAACCTTCCTTTTCTTAGTTTTCCTCCGCACTAACCCCGCTTTTCATGGTTTTCCTCCGCTCTAACTGCGCTTTTCTTGGTGTTCCTCTGCTATAACTTAGCTTATCTTGGTTTTCCTCCGCTCTAACCCAGCTTTTCTCGGTTTTCCTCAGCTCCAACCCCGCTTTTCTTGGTTTTCCTCCACTCTAACCCCGCTTTTCATGGTTTTCCTCTGCTGTAACCCTACTTTTCTTGGTTTTCCTCTGCTCTAACTTCGCCTCTCTTGGTTTTCCTCCGCTCAAACCCCGCCATTCTTGGTTTTCCTCCACTCTAACCCCGTCTTCCTTGGTTCTCCTCCGCTCTAACTTCGCTATTCGTCGTTTTTCTCCGCACTAACTTCACGTTTTTTGTTTTTCTTCCACTCTTACCCCTCTTTCCTTGGTTTTCCTCAGCTCTAATCTCTCTTTTCTTGGTTTTCCTCCACTCTAACCCCGCTCTGTTTTTCTCAGCTCTGACCCCGCTTTTCTTGTTTTTCCTCCGCTCTACCCTTGTTTTCTTGGTTTTCCTCTGCTCTAACATCGCTTTTCTTGGTTTTCCTCATCTCTAATCTCTCTTTTCTTGGTTTTCCTCTGCTGTAACATAGCTTTTCTTGATTTTCCTTCTCTCTGACCCCGCTTTTCTTGGTTTTCCTCCTCTCTAACCCTTATTTTCTTGGTTTTCCTCCGCTCTAACCCCACTTTTCTTAGTTTTCCTCCACTCTAACCACGCTTTTCTTGGTTTTCCTCCGCTCTAATGCCGCTTTTCTTGGTTTTCCTCCGCTCTAACCCCGCTTTTCTTAGTTTTGCTCCACTCTAGCCACGCTTTTCTTGATTTTCCTCCGCTCTAACCCCGCTTGTCTTGGTTTTTCTCAGCTTTGCCCCGTTTTTCTTGATTTTCCTCCGCTCAAACCTTGTTTTCTTGGTTTTCCTCCGCTCTAACATCGCTTTTCTTGGTTTACCTCATCTCTAATCTCACTTTTCATGGGTTTCCTCTGCTGTAACATAGCTTTTCTTGGTTTTCCTCCGCTCTAACTTCGCCTCTCTTGGTTTTCCTCCGCTCTCACCCAGTCTTTCTTGGTTTTCCTCCGTTCTAACTTCGCTATTCTTCGTTTTCCTCCGCACTAACTTCACTTTTTTTGTTTTTCCTCCGCTCTAACCCCTCCTTCCTTGGTTTTCCTCCGCTCTGACTTCACTTTTCTTGGTTTTCCTCCGCTCTAACTTTGCTTTTCTTGCTTTTCCTCCTCTCTAACCCCGCTTTTCTTGGTTTTTCTCAGCTCTGACCCCGCTTTTCTTGATTTTCCTCCGCTCTAACCTTGTTTTCTTGGTTTTCCTCCGCTCTAACATCGCTTTTCTTGGTTTTCCTCATCTCTAATCTCACTTTTCCTGGTTTTCCTCTGCTGTAACATAGCTTTTCTTGATTTTCCTCCGCTCTAACTTCGCCTCTCTTGGTTTGCTTCTCTCTAACCCCATCTTTCTTAATTTTCCTCCGCTCTAACTTCACTATTCTTCGTTTTCCTCCGCACTAACTTCACTTTTTTTGTTTTTCCTCCGCTCTAACCCCTCTTTTCTTGGTTTTCCTCCGCTCTAACTTCGCTTTTCTTGGTTTTCCTCCGCTCTAACTTCGCTTTTTTTGGTTTTCCTACGCTTTATCCCCGCTTTTCTTGGTTTTTCTCAGCTCTGACCCCGCTTTTCTTGATTTTCCTCCGCTCTAACCTTGTTTTCTTGGTTTTCCTCCGCTCTAACATCGCTTTTCTTGATTTTCCTCATCTCTAATCTCCCTTTTCTTGGTTTTCATCTTCTGTAACATAGCTTTTCTTTATTTTCCTCCTCTCTGACCCCGCTTTTCTTGGATTTCCTCCGCTCTAACCCCAATTTACTTGGTTTTCCTCCGCTCTAACCCTACTTTTCTTGGTTTTCCTCTGCTGTAACATAGCTTTTCTTGGTTTTCCTCTGCTCTATCCCCGCTTTTCTTGGTTTTCCTTCGTCCTATGCCCGCTTTTCTTGGTTTTCATCTGCTCTAAATTCACTTTTCTTGGTTTACCTCCACTTTATAACCCCGCTTTTCTTGGTTTTCCTTTGCGATAACTTGGGTTTTCATGGTTTTCCTCCGCTCGAACCCCGCTTTTCTTTGTTTTCCTCCACACTAACCCTGCTTCTCATGGTTTTCCTCCGCTCTAACTTCGCTTTTCTTGGTGTTCCTCTGCTATAACTTAGCTTATCTTGGTTTTCCTCCGGTCTAACACAGCTTTTCTCGGTTTTCCTCCGCTCTAACCCCTCTTTTCTTGGTTTTCCTCCGCTCTAACCCCACTTTTCTTGGTTTTCCTCTGCTCTATTCCCATTTTCTTTGTTTTCCTTCGGTCTATGCCCGCTTATCTTGGTTTTCCTCCTCTCCAACCCCGCTTTTCTTAGTTTTCCTCCACACTAACCCCGCTTTTCATGGTTTTCCTCCGCTCTAACTTCGCTTTTCTTGGTTTTCCTCTGCTATAACTTAGCTTATCTTGGTTTTCCTCCGCTCTAACCCGGCTTTTCTCGGTTTTCTTCAGCTCCAACCCCGCTTTTCTTGGTTTTCCTCCACTATAACCCCGCTTTTCATGGTTTTCCTCTGCTGTAACCCTACCTTTCTTGGTTTTCCTCCACTCTAGCCCAGCTTTTCTTGATTTTGCTCTTCTATAACATAGCTTTTCTTGGTTTTCCTCCGCTCTAACCCAGATTTTCTTGGTTTTCCTCAGATCCAACCCCACTTTTCTTGGTTTTCATCCGCTCTATCCCCGCTTTTGTTGGTTTTCCTGTGCTCTAAATTCGCTTTTCTTGGTTTATCTCCGCTCTAACCCCACTTTTCTTGGTTTTCCTCCCTGCTAACTTCACTTTTCTTGCTTTTCCTCCGCTCTAACCTCACCTTTCTTGGTTTTCGTCCGCTCTGACACCGCTTTTCTTGGTTTTCCTCTGCTCTAACCACGCTTTTCTTTCTTTTCCTCCGCTCTATCCCTGCTTTTCTTGGTTTTCCTCCGCTCCAACCCCGTCTTTCTTGGTTTTCCTCCGCTCTAACCCCGCTTTTCTTTGTTTTCTGCCGCTCTAGCTTCGCTTTTCTTGGTTTTCCTCCGCTCTAACGCTACTTTTCTTGCTTTTCCTCCGCTCTATCCCGCTTTTCATGGTTTTCCTCCGCTCTAACTTCGCTTTTCTTAGTTTTCCTCCGCTCTAACTTCACTCTTCTTGGTTTACCTCCTCTCTAACCCCACTTGTCTTGGTTTTCCTTTGCTCTAACTTGGCTTTTCTTGGCTTTCCTGCGCTCTATCCCCGTTTTTCTTGGTTTTCCTTTGCGCTAACTTGGCTTTTCTTGGTTTTCCTCTGCTCTAACCTTGCTTTTCTTAGTTCTCCTCCACACTAACCGCGCTTTTCATGGTTTTCCTCCGCTCGAACTTCCCTTTTCTTGGCGTTCCTCTGCTATAACTTAGCTTATCTTGGTTTTCCTCAGCTCCAACACAGCTTTTCTCAGTTTTCCTCAGCTCCAACCTTGCTTTTCTTGGTTTTCCTCCACTCTAACCCCGCTTTTCATGGTTTTCCTCTGCTGTTACCCTACTTTTCTTGGTTTTCCTCCGCTCTAACTTCGCCTCTCTATGTTTTCCTCTGCTCTAACCCCGTCTTTTTTGGTTTTCCTCCGCTCCAACCCCTCTTTTCTTGGTTTTCATCTGCTCTAACCCCGCTTTTCTTGGATTTCATCCATTCTAACCCCGCTTGTCTTGGTTTTTCTCCGCTCTAACTTAGCTTTTCCTGGTTTTCCTCCACTCTAACCCAGCTTTTCTCATGTTTTCCTCAGCTCCAACCCCGTTTTTCTTGGATTTCCTCCGCTCTAACTTGGCTATTCTTCGTTTTCCTCCGCACTAACTACACTTTTTTTGTTTTTCCTCCGCTCTAACCCCTCTTTTCTTGGTTTTCCTCCGCTCTAATCCCGCTTTTCTTGCTTTTCCTCCGCTCTAACTTCGCTTTTCTTGGTTTTCCTCCGCTCTAACTTCGCTTTTCTTGATTTTCCTCTCTAACCTTGTTTTCTTGGTTTTCCTCCACTCTAACATCGCTTTTCTTGGTTTTCCTCATCTCTAATCTCACTTTTCTTGGTTTTCCTCTGCTGTAACATAGCTTTTCTTGATTTTCCTCCTCTCTGACCCCGCTTTTCTTGGTTTTCCTCCGCTCTAACCCCTCTTTTCTTGGTTTTCCTCCGCTCTATCCCCAGTTTTCTTAGTTTTCCTCTGCAGTATCATAGCTTTTCTTGGTTTTCCTCTGCTCTATCCTTGCTGTTCTTGGTTTTCCTTCGCTCTATGCCCGCTTTTCTTGGTTTACATCCGCTCTAACTTCACTTTTCTTGGTTTACCTCCACTCTAAACCCGCTTTTCTTGGTTTTCCTTTGCTCTAACTTGGCTTTTCTTGGTTTTCCTCCTCTCTAAACCCGTTTTTCTTCGTTTTCCTTTGCGCTAACTTAGCTTTTCTTGGTTTTCCTCCGCTCTAACCTTGCTTTTCTTAGTTTTCCTGCGCTCCAACCCCGTTTTTCTTAGTTTCCCTCCACACTAACCCCGCTTTTCTCGGTTTTCCTCCGCTCTAACACAGCTTTTCTCGGTTTTCCTCAGCTCCAACCCAGCTTTTCTTGGTTTTCCTCCACTGTACCCCGCTTTTCATGGTTTTCCTCTGCTGAAAACCTACTTTTCTTGGTTTTCCTCCGCTCTAACTTTGCCTCTCTTGGTTTTCCTCCGTTCTAACCCTGCTTTTCTTGGAATTCCTCCGCTCTTACTTCATTTTTCTTGGTTTTCCTCCACACTAATCCCTCTTTTCTTGGTTTTCCTCCGCTCTAACTTCGCTTTTCTTGGTTTTCCTCTGCTCTAACTTAGCTTATCTTGGTTTTCCTCCGCTCTAACCCAGCTTTTCTCTTTTTTCCTCAGCTCCAACCCTACTTTTCTTGGTTTTCCTCCACTCTAGCCCAGCTTTTCTTGATTTTCCTCTGCTCTAACCTTGTTTTTTTGGTTTTCCTCCGCTCTAACCCCTCTTTTCTTGGTTTTTTTCCGCTCCAATCCCGCTTTTTTTCCTTTTCCTCCACTCTAACCACGCTTTTCTTCTTTTTCCTCTGCTATGACCCCGCTTTTCTTGGTTTTCCTCCGCTCTAACCTCGCTTTTCTTGGTTTTTCTCAGCTCTGACCCCGCTTTTCTTGATTTTCCTCCGCTCTAACCTTGTTTTCCTGTTTTTCCTCCGCCCTAACATCGCTTTTTTTTGGTTTTCCTCATCTCTAATCTCACTTTTCTTGGTTTTCCTCTGCTGTAAAATAGCTTTTCTTGATTTTCCTCCTCTCTGACCCCGCTTTTCTTGGTTTTCCTTCGCTCTAACCCCTCTTTTCTTGGTTTTCCTGTGCTCTAACCCCACTTTTCTTCGTTTTCCTCTGCTGTAACATAGCTTTTCTTAGTTTTCCTCTGCTCTATACCAGCTTTTCTTGGTTTTCCTTCGCTCTATGCCCGCTTTTCTTGGTTTTAATCCGCTCTAACTTCACTCTTCTTGGTTTACCTCCACTCTAACCCCACTTTTCTTGGTTTTCCTTTCCTCTAACTTGGCTTTTCTTGGCTTTCCTGCGCTCTATCCCCGTTTTTCTTGGTTTTCCTTTGCGCTAACTTGGCTTTTCTTGGTTTTCCTCTGCTCTAACCTTGCTTTTCTTATTTGTCCTCCACACTAACCGCGCTTTTCATGGTTTTCCTCCGCTCGAACTTCGCTTTTCTTGGCTTTCCTCTGCTATAACTTAGCTTATCTTGGTTTTCCTCAGCTCCAACACAGCTTTTCTCAGTTTTCCTCAGCTCCAACCCCGCTTTTCTTGGTTTTCCTCCACTCTAACCCCGCTTTTCATGGTTTTCCTCTGATGTAACCCTACTTTTCTTGGTTTTCCTCCGCTCTAACTTCGCCTCTCTATGTTTTCCTCTGCTCTAACCCCGTCTTTTTTGGTTTTCCTCCGCTCCAACCCCACTTTTCTTGGTTTTCATCTGCTCTAACCCCGGTTTTCTTGGATTTCATCTATTCTAACCCCACTTGTCTTGGTTTTTCTCCGCTCTAACTTAGCTTTTCCTGGTTTTCCTCCACTCTAACCCAGCTTTTCTCATGTTTTCCTCAGCTCCAACCCCGCTTTTCTTGGTTTTCCTCCGCTCTAACTTCGCCTCTCTTGGTTTTCCTCCGCTCTAACCCCGTCTTTCTTGGTTTTCCTCCGTTCTAACTTCGCTATTCTTCGTTTTCCTCCGCACTAACTACACTTTTTTTGTTTTTCCTCCGCTCTAACCCCTCTTTTCTTGGTTTTCCTCCGCTCTAATCCTGCTTTTCTTGCTTTTCCTCCGCTCTAACTTCGCTTTTCTTGGTTTTCCTCCGCTCTAACTTCGCTTTTCTTGATTTTCCTCTCTAACCTTGTTTTCTTGGTTTTCCTCCACTCTAACATCGCTTTTCTTGGTTTTCCTCATCTCTAATCTCACTTTTCTTGGTTTTCCTCTGCTGTAACATAGCTTTTCTTGATTTTCCTCCTCTCTGACCCCGCTTTTCTTGGTTTTCCTCCGCTCTAACCCCTCTTTTCTTGGTTTTCCTCCGCTCTATCCCCAGTTTTCTTAGTTTTCCTCTGCAGTATCATAGCTTTTCTTGGTTTTCCTCTGCTCTATCCTTGCTGTTCTTGGTTTTCCTTCTCTCTATGCCCGCTTTTCTTGGTTTACATCCGCTCTAACTTTACTTTTCTTGGTTTACCTCCACTCTAAACCCGCTTTTCTTGGTTTTCCTTTGCTCTAACTTGGCTTTTCTTGGTTTTCCTCCTCTCTAAACCCGTTTTTCTTCGTTTTCCTTTGCGCTAACTTAGCTTTTCTTGGTTTTCCTCCGCTCTAACCTTGCTTTTCTTAGTTTTCCTGCGCTCCAACCCCGTTTTTCTTAGTTTCCCTCCACACTAACCCCGCTTTTCTCGGTTTTCCTCCGCTCTAACACAGCTTTTCTCGGTTTTCCTCAGCTCCAACCCAGCTTTTCTTGGTTTTCCTCCACTGTACCCCGCTTTTCATGGTTTTCCTCTGCTGAAAACCTACTTTTCTTGGTTTTCCTCCGCTCTAACTTTGCCTCTCTTGGTTTTCCTCCGTTCTAACCCTGCTTTTCTTGGAATTCCTCCGCTCTTACTTCATTTTTCTTGGTTTTCCTCCACACTAATCCCTCTTTTCTTGGTTTTCCTCCGCTCTAACTTCGCTTTTCTTGGTTTTCCTCTGCTCTAACTTAGCTTATCTTGGTTTTCCTCCGCTCTAACCCAGCTTTTCTCTTTTTTCCTCAGCTCCAACCCTACTTTTCTTGGTTTTCATCCACTCTAGCCCAGCTTTTCTTGATTTTCCTCTGCTCTAACCTTGTTTTTTTGGTTTTCCTCCGCTCTAACCCCTCTTTTCTTGGTTTTTTTCCGCTCCAATCCCGCTTTTTTTCCTTTTCCTCCACTCTAACCACGCTTTTCTTCTTTTTCCTCTGCTATGACCCCGCTTTTCTTGGTTTTCCTCCGCTCTAACCTCGCTTTTCTTGGTTTTTCTCAGCTCTGACCCCGCTTTTCTTGATTTTCCTCCGCTCTAACCTTGTTTTCCTGTTTTTCCTCCGCCCTAACATCGCTTTTTTTTGGTTTTCCTCATCTCTAATCTCACTTTTCTTGGTTTTCCTCTGCTGTAAAATAGCTTTTCTTGATTTTCCTCCTCTCTGACCCCGCTTTTCTTGGTTTTCCTTCGCTCTAACCCCTCTTTTCTTGGTTTTCCTGTGCTCTAACCCCACTTTTCTTCGTTTTCCTCTGCTGTAACATAGCTTTTCTTAGTTTTCCTCTGCTCTATACCAGCTTTTCTTGGTTTTCCTTCGCTCTATGCCCGCTTTTCTTGGTTTTAATCCGCTCTAACTTCACTCTTCTTGGTTTACCTCCACTCTAACCCCACTTTTCTTGGTTTTCCTTTCCTCTAACTTGGCTTTTCTTGGCTTTCCTGCGCTCTATCCCCGTTTTTCTTGGTTTTCCTTTGCGCTAACTTGGCTTTTCTTGGTTTTCCTCTGCTCTAACCTTGCTTTTCTTATTTGTCCTCCACACTAACCGCGCTTTTCATGGTTTTCCTCCGCTCGAACTTCGCTTTTCTTGGCTTTCCTCTGCTATAACTTAGCTTATCTTGGTTTTCCTCAGCTCCAACACAGCTTTTCTCAGTTTTCCTCAGCTCCAACCCCGCTTTTCTTGGTTTTCCTCCACTCTAACCCCGCTTTTCATGGTTTTCCTCTGATGTAACCCTACTTTTCTTGGTTTTCCTCCGCTCTAACTTCGCCTCTCTATGTTTTCCTCTGCTCTAACCCCGTCTTTTTTGGTTTTCCTCCGCTCCAACCCCACTTTTCTTGGTTTTCATCTGCTCTAACCCCGGTTTTCTTGGATTTCATCTATTCTAACCCCACTTGTCTTGGTTTTTCTCCGCTCTAACTTAGCTTTTCCTGGTTTTCCTCCACTCTAACCCAGCTTTTCTCATGTTTTCCTCAGCTCCAACCCCGCTTTTCTTGGTTTTCCTCCGCTCTAACTTCGCCTCTCTTGGTTTTCCTCCGCTCTAACCCCGTTTTTCTTGGATTTCCTCCGCTCTAACTTGGCTATTCTTCGTTTTCCTCCGCACTAACTACACTTTTTTTGTTTTTCCTCCGCTCTAACCCCTCTTTTCTTGGTTTTCCTCCGCTCTAATCCCGCTTTTCTTGCTTTTCCTCCGCTCTAACTTCGCTTTTCTTGGTTTTCCTCCGCTCTAACTTCGCTTTTCTTGATTTTCCTCGCTAACCTTTTTTTCTTGGTTTTCCTCTACTCTAACATCGCTTTTCTTGGTTTTCCTCATCTCTAATCTCACTTTTCTTGGTTTTCCTCTGTTGTAACATAGCTTTTCTTGATTTTCCTCCTCTCTGACTCTGCTTTTCTTGGTTTTCCTCCGCTCTTACCCCTCTTTTCTTGGTTTTCCTCCGCTCTATCCCCACTTTTCTTAGTTTTCCTCTTCAGTAACATAGCTTTTCTTGGTTTTCCTCTGCTCTATCCTTGCTGTTCTTGGTTTTCCATCGCTCTATGCCCGCTTTTCTTGGTTTACATCCGCTCTAACTTCACTTTTCTTGGTTTACCTCCACTCTAACCCCGCTTTTCTTGGTTTTCCTTTGCTCTAACTTGGCTTTTCTTGGTTTTCCTCCTCTCTAAACCCGTTTTTCTTGGTTTTCCTTTGCGCTAACTTGGCTTTTCTTGGTTTTCCTCCGCTCTAACCTTGCTTTTCTTAGTTTTCCTGCGCTCCAACCCCGTTTTTCTTAGTTTTCCTCCACACTAACCCCGCTTTTCATGGTTTTCCTCCCCTCTAACCCCGCTTTTCATGGCTTTCTTCCGCTCTAACACAGCTTTTCTCGGTTTTCCTCAGCTCCAACCCAGCTTTTCTCGGTTTTCCTCCACTGTACCCCGCTTTTCATTGTTTTCCTCTGCTGAAAACCTACTTTTCTTGGTTTTCCTCCGCTCTAACTTTGCCTCTCTTGGTTTTCCTCCGTTCTAACTCTGCTTTTCTTGGATTTCCTCCGCTCTTACTTCATTTTTCTTGGTTTTCCTCCACATTTATCCCTCTTTTCTTGGTTTTCCTCTGCTCTAACTTAGCTTATATTGGTTTTCCTCTGCTCTAACTTAGCTTATCTTGGTTTTCCTCCGCTCTAACCCAGCTTTTCTCTTTTTTCCTCAGCTCCAACCCTACTTTTCTTGGTTGTCCTCCACTCTCGCCCAGCTTTTCTTGATTTTCCTCTGCTCTAACCTTGTTTTTTTGGTTTTCCTCCGCTCGAACCCCGTTTTTCTTGGTTTTCCTCCGCTCCAACACCGCTTTTCTTGGTTTTCATCCGCTCTAACCCCGTGTTTCTTGGATTTCATCCATTCTAGCCCCGCTTGTCTTGGTTTTTCTCCGCTCTAAGTTAGCTTTTCTTAAATTTCCTCCGCTCTAACCCAGCTTTTCTCGGTTTTCCTCAGCTCCAACCCCGCTTTTCTTGGTTTTCCTCTGCTCTAACCCCACTTTCCTTTTTTTTCCTCCGTGCTAACTTCACTTTTCTTGGTTTTCCTCCGCTCTAACCACGCTTTTCTTGGTTTTCGTCCGCTCTGACCCCGCTTTTCTTGGTTTTCCTCTGCTCTAACCCCGCTTTTCTTTGTTTTCCTTCGCTCTATCCCTGCTTCTCTTGGTTTTCCTCCGCTCTGACCTCACTTTTCTTGATTTTCCTACGGTCTATCCCCACTTTTCTTTTGTTTTCCGCCGCTCTATCCCCGCTTTTCTTGGTTTTCCTCCGCCCTATCCCCTCTTTTCTTGGTTTTCCTGTGCTCTAACCCCACTTTTCTTGGTTTTCCTCCGCTGTAACATAGCTTTTCTTGGTTTTCCTCTGCTCTATCCCCGCTTTTCTTGGTTTTCCTTCGCTCTATGCCCGCTTTTCTTGGATTTCATCAGCTCTAACTTTACTTTTCTTGGTTTACCGCCACTCTAACCCCGCCTTTCTTGGTTTTCCTTTGCTCTAACTTGGCTTTTCTTGGTTTTCCTGTGCTCTACCCCGTTTTTCTTGGTTTTCCTTTGCGCTAACTTGGCTTTTCTTGGTTTTCCTTCGCTCTAACCTTGCTTTTCTTAGTTTTCCTCCGCTCTAAACCCGCTTTTCTTACTTTTCCTCCACACTAACCCCGCTTTTCATGGTTTTCCTCCACTCTAACTGCGCTTTTCTTGGTGTTCCTCTGCTATAACTTATCTTGGTTTTCCTCCGCTCTAACACAGCTTTTCTCGGTTTTCCTCAGCTCCAACCCCGCTTTTCTTGGTTTTCCTCCACTCTAACCCCGCTTTTCATGGTTTTCCTCTCCTGTAACCCTAATTTTCTTGGTTTTCCTCTACTCTAACTTCGCCTCTCTTGGTTTTCCTCCGCTCAAACCCCGCCATTCTTGGTTTTCCTCCGCTCTAACCCCGTCTTCCTTGGTTCTCCTCCGCTCTAACTTCGCTATTCTTTGTTTTTCTCCGCACTAACTTCACTTTTTTTGTTTTTCCTCCACTCTAACCCCTCTTTCCTTGGTTTTCCTCAGCTCTAATCTCTCTTTTCTTGGTTTTCCTCCACTCTAACCCCGCTCTGTTTTTCTCAGCTCTGACCCCGCTTTTCTTGATTTTCCTCCGCTCTACCCTTGTTTTCTTGGTTTTCCTCCGCTCTAACATCGCTTTTCATGGTTTTCCTCATCTCTAATCTCTCTTTTCTTCGTTTTCCTCTGCTGTAACATAGCTTTTCTTGATTTTCCTTCTCTCTGACCCTGCTTTTCTTGGTTTTCTTCCTCTCTAATCCCGCTTTTGTTGATTTTCCTCCGCTCTAACCCCGCTTGTCTTGGTTTTTCTCAGCTTTCCCCCGCTTCTCTTGATTTTCCTCCGCTCTAACCTTGTTTTCTTGGTTTTCCTATGCTCTAACCCCTCTTTTCTTGGTTTTCCTCTGCTGTAATCCCGCTTTTCTTGCTTTTCCTTCGCTCTAACTTCTCTTTTTTTGGTTTTCGTCCGCTCTAACTTTGCTTTTCTTGGTTTTCCTCCGCTCTAACCCCGCCATTCTTGGTTTTTCTCAGCTCTGACCCCGCTTTTCTTGATTTTCCTCTGCTCTAACCTTGTTTTCTTGGTTTTCCTCCGCTCTAACATCGCTTTTCTTGGTTTTCCTCATCTCTAATCTCACTTTTCAAGGTTTTCCTCTGCTGTAACATAGCTTTTCTTGGTTTTCCTCCGCTCTAACTTCGCCTCTCTTGGTTTTCCTACGCTCTAACCCCGTCTTTCTTGGTTTTCCTCCGTTCTAACTTCGCTATTCTTCGTTTTCCTCCTCACTAAATTCACTTCTTTTGTTTTTCCTCCACTCTAACCCCTCTTTCCTTGGTTTTCCTCCGCTCTAACTTCGCTTTTCTTGGTTTTCCTCCGCTCTAACCCCGCTTATCTTGGTTTTTCTCAGCTCTAACCCCGCTTTTCATAGTTTCATAGTTTCATAGTTTCGTGCGGGTTGGAAGGGACCTTAGAGATCATCGAGTCCAGCCCCCGGGATTCGAGCCTCTGTGTAGCAGAGCGGCACTTCTACCACTTGGGCCACAGGGGGGATTCGAACTCCGGGCCCCAGTGTTGCAAGGCGGCGTCTTTACCCACTGCGCCACCGGGGCACACGCTTTTCTTGATTTTCCTCCGCTCTAACCTAGTTTTCTTGGTTTTCCTCCTCTTTAACTTTGCTTTTCTTGGTTTTCCTCCGCTCTAATCCCGCTTTTCCTGCTTTTCCTCCGCTCTAACTTCGCTTTTCTTGGTTTTCCTCCGCTCTAACCCCGCTTTTCTTGGTTTTTCTCAGCTCTGACCCCGCTTTTCTTGATTTTCCTCCGCTCTAACCTTGTTTTCTTGGTTTTCCTCCGCTCTTACATCGCTTTTCTCGGTTTTCCTCATCTCTAATCTCACTTTTCATGGTTTTCCTCTGCTGTAACATAGCTTTTCTTGATTTTCCTCCTCTCTGACCCCGCTTTTCTTTGTTTTCCTCCGCTCTAACCCCGTTTTTCTTGGATTTCCTTCGCTCTAACTTGATTTTTCTTGGTTTTCCTCCACACTAACCCCGCTTTTCTTGGTTTTCCTCCGCTCTAACTTCGCTTTTCATGGTTTTCCTCTGCTGTAACCCTACTTTTCTTGGTTTTCCTCCACTCTAGCCCAGCTTTTCTTGATTTTCCTCTGCTCTAACCTTGTTTATTTGGTTTTCCTCCGCTCTAACCCCGTTTTTCTTGGTTTTCCTCCGCTCCAACCCCGCTTTTCTTCATTTTCATTTGCTCTAACCCCGCTTTTCTTGGATTTCATCCATTCTAACCCCGCTTGTCTTGGTTTTCCTCCACACTAACTTCGCCTCTCTTGGTTTTCCTCCGCTCTAACACCGTCTTTCTTGGTTTTACTCCGCTCTAACTTCGCTATTCTTCGTTTTCCTCCACTCTGACTTCACTTTTTTTGTTTTTCCTCCGCTCTAACCCCTCTTTTCTTGGTTTTCCTCCGCTCCAATCCCGCTTTTTTTCCTTTTCCTCCGCTCTAACCATGCTTTTCTTCTTTTTCCTCTGCTATAACCCCGCTTTTCTCGGTTTACCTCCGCTCTAACCCACTTTTCTTGGTTTTCCTCCGTGCTAACTTCACTTTTCTTGGTTTTCCTCTGCTGTAACATAGCTTTTCTTGATTTTCCTCCTCTGTGACCCCGCTTTTCTTGGTTTTCCTTAGCTCTAACCCCTCTTTTCTTGGTTTTCCTGTGCTCTAACCCCACTTTTCTTTGTTTTCCTCTGCTGTAACATAGCTTTTCTTAGTTTTCCTCTGCTCTATACCAGCTTTTCTTGGTTTTCCTTCGCTCTATGCCCGCTTTTCTTGGATTTCATCAGCTCTAACTTTACTTTTCTTGGTTTACCGCCACTCTAACCCCGCCTTTCTTGGTTTTCCTTTGCTCTAACTTGGCTTTTCTTGGTTTTCCTGTGCTCTACCCCGTTTTTCTTGGTTTTCCTTTGCGCTAACTTGGCTTTTCTTGGTTTTCCTTCGCTCTAACCTTGCTTTTCTTAGTTTTCCTCCGCTCTAAACCCGCTTTTCTTACTTTTCCTCCACACTAACCCCGCTTTTCATGGTTTTCCTCCACTCTAACTGCGCTTTTCTTGGTGTTCCACTGCTATAACTTATCTTGGTTTTCCTCCGCTCTA
The DNA here is from genome assembly GCF_054131305.1 of Coturnix japonica. Lineage (NCBI taxonomy): Eukaryota > Metazoa > Chordata > Aves > Galliformes > Phasianidae > Coturnix > Coturnix japonica. The sequence goes on along the minus strand of NC_140666.1, from coordinate 3,906,840 downwards.
ACACAGCTTTTCTCGGTTTTCCTCAGCTCCAACCCCGCTTTTCTTGGTTTTCCTCCACTCTAACCCCGCTTTTCATGGTTTTCCTCTGCTGAAAACCTACTTTTCTTGGTTTTCCTCCGCTCTAACTTTGCCTCTCTTGGTTTTCCTCCGTTCTAACCCTGATTTTCTTGGATTTCCTCCGCTCTTACTTCTTTTTTCTTGGTTTTCCTCCACACTAATCCCTCTTTTCTTGGTTTTCCTCTGCTCTAACTTAGCTTATATTGGTTTTCCTCTGCTCTAACTTAGCTTATATTGGTTTTCCTCCGCTCTAACCCAGCTTTTCTCATTTTCCTCAGCTCCAACCCTACTTTTCTTGGTTGTCCTCCACTCTCGCCCAGCTTTTCTTGATTTTCCTCTGCTCTAACCTTGTTTTTTTGGTTTTCCTCCGCTCGAACCCCGTTTTTCTTGGTTTTCCTCCGCTCCAACACCGCTTTTCTTGGTTTTCATCCGCTCTAACCCCGTGTTTCTTGGATTTCATCCATTCTAGCCCCGCTTGTCTTGGTTTTTCTCCGCTCTAACCTTGCTTTTCTTAAATTTCCTCCGCTCTAACCCAGCTTTTCTCGGTTTACCTCAGCTCCAACCCCGCTTTTCTTGGTTTTCCTCTGCTCTAACCCCACTTTCCTTTTTTTTCCTCCGTGCTAACTTCACTTTTCTTGGTTTTCCTCCGCTCTAACCACGCTTTTCTTGGTTTTCGTCCGCTCTGACCCCGCTTTTCTTGGTTTTCCTCTGCTCTAACCCCGCTTTTCTTTGTTTTCCTTCGCTCTATCCCTGCTTCTCTTGGTTTTCCTCCGCTCTGACCTCACTTTTCTTGATTTTCCTACGGTCTATCCCCACTTTTCTTTTGTTTTCCGCCGCTCTATCCCCGCTTTTCTTGGTTTTCCTCCGCTCTATCCCCTCTTTTCTTGGTTTTCCTGTGCTCTAACCCCACTTTTCTTGGTTTTCCTCCGCTGTAACATAGCTTTTCTTGGTTTTCCTCTGCTCTATCCCCGCTTTTCTTGGTTTTCCTTCGCTCTATGCCCGCTTTTCTTGGATTTCATCCACTCTAACTTTACTTTTCTTGGTTTACCGCCACTCTAACCCCGCCTTTCTTGGTTTTCCTTTGCTCTAACTTGGCTTTTCTTGGTTTTCCTGTGCTCTACCCCGTTTTTCTTGGTTTTCCTTTGCGCTAACTTGGCTTTTCTTGGTTTTCCTTCGCTCTAACCTTGCTTTTCTTAGTTTTCCTCCGCTCTAAACCCGCTTTTCTTACTTTTCCTCCACACTAACCCCGCTTTTCATGGTTTTCCTCCACTCTAACTGCGCTTTTCTTGGTGTTCCTCTGCTATAACTTATCTTGGTTTTCCTCCGCTCTAACACAGCTTTTCTTGGTTTTCCTCAGCTCCAACCCCGCTTTTCTTGGTTTTCCTCCACTCTAACCCCGCTTTTCATGGTTTTCCTCTCCTGTAACCCTAATTTTCTTGGTTTTCCTCTACTCTAACTTCGCCTCTCTTGGTTTTCCTCCGCTCAAACCCCGCCATTCTTGGTTTTCCTCCGCTCTAACCCCGTCTTCCTTGGTTCTCCTCCGCTCTAACTTCGCTATTCTTTGTTTTTCTCCGCACTAACTTCACTTTTTTTGTTTTTCCTCCACTCTAACCCCTCTTTCCTTGGTTTTCCTCAGCTCTAATCTCTCTTTTCTTGGTTTTCCTCCACTCTAACCCCGCTCTGTTTTTCTCAGCTCTGACCCCGCTTTTCTTGATTTTCCTCCGCTCTACCCTTGTTTTCTTGGTTTTCCTCCGCTCTAACATCGCTTTTCATGGTTTTCCTCATCTCTAATCTCTCTTTTCTTCGTTTTCCTCTGCTGTAACATAGCTTTTCTTGATTTTCCTTCTCTCTGACCCTGCTTTTCTTGGTTTTCTTCCTCTCTAATCCCGCTTTTGTTGATTTTCCTCCGCTCTAACCCCGCTTGTCTTGGTTTTTCTCAGCTTTCCCCTGCTTCTCTTGATTTTCCTCCGCTCTAACCTTGTTTTCTTGGTTTTCCTATGCTCTAACCCCTCTTTTCTTGGTTTTCCTCTGCTGTAATCCCGCTTTTCTTGCTTTTCCTTCGCTCTAACTTCTCTTTTTTTGGTTTTCGTCCGCTCTAACTTTGCTTTTCTTGGTTTTCCTCCGCTCTAACCCCGCCATTCTTGGTTTTTCTCAGCTCTGACCCCGCTTTTCTTGATTTTCCTCTGCTCTAACCTTGTTTTCTTGGTTTTCCTCCGCTCTAACATCGCTTTTCTTGGTTTTCCTCATCTCTAATCTCACTTTTCAAGGTTTTCCTCTGCTGTAACATAGCTTTTCTTGGTTTTCCTCCGCTCTAACTTCGCCTCTCTTGGTTTTCCTACGCTCTAACCCCGTCTTTCTTGGTTTTCCTCCGTTCTAACTTCGCTATTCTTCGTTTTCCTCCTCACTAAATTCACTTCTTTTGTTTTTCCTCCACTCTAACCCCTCTTTCCTTGGTTTTCCTCCGCTCTAACTTCGCTTTTCTTGGTTTTCCTCCGCTCTAACCCCGCTTATCTTGGTTTTTCTCAGCTCTAACCCCGCTTTTCATAGTTTCATAGTTTCATAGTTTCGTGCGGGTTGGAAGGGACCTTAGAGATCATCGAGTCCAGCCCCCGGGATTCGAGCCTCTGTGTAGCAGAGCGGCACTTCTACCACTTGGGCCACAGGGGGGATTCGAACTCCGGGCCCCAGTGTTGCAAGGCGGCGTCTTTAACCACTGCGCCACCGGGGCACACGCTTTTCTTGATTTTCCTCCGCTCTAACCTAGTTTTCTTGGTTTTCCTCCTCTTTAACTTTGCTTTTCTTGGTTTTCCTCCGCTCTAATCCCGCTTTTCCTGCTTTTCCTCCGCTCTAACTTCGCTTTTCTTGGTTTTCCTCCGCTCTAACCCCGCTTTTCTTGGTTTTTCTCAGCTCTGACCCCGCTTTTCTTGATTTTCCTCCGCTCTAACCTTGTTTTCTTGGTTTTCCTCCGCTCTTACATCGCTTTTCTCGGTTTTCCTCATCTCTAATCTCACTTTTCATGGTTTTCCTCTGCTGTAACATAGCTTTTCTTGATTTTCCTCCTCTCTGACCCCGCTTTTCTTTGTTTTCCTCCGCTCTAACCCCGTTTTTCTTGGATTTCCTTCGCTCTAACTTGATTTTTCTTGGTTTTCCTCCACACTAACCCCGCTTTTCTTGGTTTTCCTCCGCTCTAACTTCGCTTTTCATGGTTTTCCTCTGCTGTAACCCTACTTTTCTTGGTTTTCCTCCACTCTAGCCCAGCTTTTCTTGATTTTCCTCTGCTCTAACCTTGTTTATTTGGTTTTCCTCCGCTCTAACCCCGTTTTTCTTGGTTTTCCTCCGCTCCAACCCCGCTTTTCTTCATTTTCATTTGCTCTAACCCCGCTTTTCTTGGATTTCATCCATTCTAACCCCGCTTGTCTTGGTTTTCCTCCGCACTAACTTCGCCTCTCTTGGTTTTCCTCCGCTCTAACACCGTCTTTCTTGGTTTTACTCCGCTCTAACTTCGCTATTCTTCGTTTTCCTCCACTCTGACTTCACTTTTTTTGTTTTTCCTCCGCTCTAACCCCTCTTTTCTTGGTTTTCCTCCGCTCCAATCCCGCTTTTTTTCCTTTTCCTCCGCTCTAACCATGCTTTTCTTCTTTTTCCTCTGCTATAACCCCGCTTTTCTCGGTTTACCTCCGCTCTAACCCACTTTTCTTGGTTTTCCTCCGTGCTAACTTCACTTTTCTTGGTTTTCCTCTGCTGTAACATAGCTTTTCTTGATTTTCCTCCTCTGTGACCCCGCTTTTCTTGGTTTTCCTTAGCTCTAACCCCTCTTTTCTTGGTTTTCCTGTGCTCTAACCCCACTTTTCTTTGTTTTCCTCTGCTGTAACATAGCTTTTCTTAGTTTTCCTCTGCTCTATACCAGCTTTTCTTGGTTTTCCTTCGCTCTATGCCCGCTTTTCTTGGATTTCATCAGCTCTAACTTTACTTTTCTTGGTTTACCGCCACTCTAACCCCGCCTTTCTTGGTTTTCCTTTGCTCTAACTTGGCTTTTCTTGGTTTTCCTGTGCTCTACCCCGTTTTTCTTGGTTTTCCTTTGCGCTAACTTGGCTTTTCTTGGTTTTCCTTCGCTCTAACCTTGCTTTTCTTAGTTTTCCTCCGCTCTAAACCCGCTTTTCTTACTTTTCCTCCACACTAACCCCGCTTTTCATGGTTTTCCTCCACTCTAACTGCGCTTTTCTTGGTGTTCCTCTGCTATAACTTATCTTGGTTTTCCTCCGCTCTAACACAGCTTTTCTCGGTTTTCCTCAGCTCCAACCCCGCTTTTCTTGGTTTTCCTCCACTCTAACCCCGCTTTTCATGGTTTTCCTCTGCTGAAAACCTACTTTTCTTGGTTTTCCTCCGCTCTAACTTTGCCTCTCTTGGTTTTCCTCCGTTCTAACCCTGATTTTCTTGGATTTCCTCCGCTCTTACTTCTTTTTTCTTGGTTTTCCTCCACACTAATCCCTCTTTTCTTGGTTTTCCTCTGCTCTAACTTAGCTTATATTGGTTTTCCTCTGCTCTAACTTAGCTTATATTGGTTTTCCTCCGCTCTAACCCAGCTTTTCTCATTTTCCTCAGCTCCAACCCTACTTTTCTTGGTTGTCCTCCACTCTCGCCCAGCTTTTCTTGATTTTCCTCTGCTCTAACCTTGTTTTTTTGGTTTTCCTCCGCTCGAACCCCGTTTTTCTTGGTTTTCCTCCGCTCCAACACCGCTTTTCTTGGTTTTCATCCGCTCTAACCCCGTGTTTCTTGGATTTCATCCATTCTAGCCCCGCTTGTCTTGGTTTTTCTCCGCTCTAACCTTGCTTTTCTTAAATTTCCTCCGCTCTAACCCAGCTTTTCTCGGTTTACCTCAGCTCCAACCCCGCTTTTCTTGGTTTTCCTCTGCTCTAACCCCACTTTCCTTTTTTTTCCTCCGTGCTAACTTCACTTTTCTTGGTTTTCCTCCGCTCTAACCACGCTTTTCTTGGTTTTCGTCCGCTCTGACCCCGCTTTTCTTGGTTTTCCTCTGCTCTAACCCCGCTTTTCTTTGTTTTCCTTCGCTCTATCCCTGCTTCTCTTGGTTTTCCTCCGCTCTGACCTCACTTTTCTTGATTTTCCTACGGTCTATCCCCACTTTTCTTTTGTTTTCCGCCGCTCTATCCCCGCTTTTCTTGGTTTTCCTCCGCTCTATCCCCTCTTTTCTTGGTTTTCCTGTGCTCTAACCCCACTTTTCTTGGTTTTCCTCCGCTGTAACATAGCTTTTCTTGGTTTTCCTCTGCTCTATCCCCGCTTTTCTTGGTTTTCCTTCGCTCTATGCCCGCTTTTCTTGGATTTCATCCACTCTAACTTTACTTTTCTTGGTTTACCGCCACTCTAACCCCGCCTTTCTTGGTTTTCCTTTGCTCTAACTTGGCTTTTCTTGGTTTTCCTGTGCTCTACCCCGTTTTTCTTGGTTTTCCTTTGCGCTAACTTGGCTTTTCTTGGTTTTCCTTCGCTCTAACCTTGCTTTTCTTAGTTTTCCTCCGCTCTAAACCCGCTTTTCTTACTTTTCCTCCACACTAACCCCGCTTTTCATGGTTTTCCTCCACTCTAACTGCGCTTTTCTTGGTGTTCCTCTGCTATAACTTATCTTGGTTTTCCTCCGCTCTAACACAGCTTTTCTTGGTTTTCCTCAGCTCCAACCCCGCTTTTCTTGGTTTTCCTCCACTCTAACCCCGCTTTTCATGGTTTTCCTCTCCTGTAACCCTAATTTTCTTGGTTTTCCTCTACTCTAACTTCGCCTCTCTTGGTTTTCCTCCGCTCAAACCCCGCCATTCTTGGTTTTCCTCCGCTCTAACCCCGTCTTCCTTGGTTCTCCTCCGCTCTAACTTCGCTATTCTTTGTTTTTCTCCGCACTAACTTCACTTTTTTTGTTTTTCCTCCACTCTAACCCCTCTTTCCTTGGTTTTCCTCAGCTCTAATCTCTCTTTTCTTGGTTTTCCTCCACTCTAACCCCGCTCTGTTTTTCTCAGCTCTGACCCCGCTTTTCTTGATTTTCCTCCGCTCTACCCTTGTTTTCTTGGTTTTCCTCCGCTCTAACATCGCTTTTCATGGTTTTCCTCATCTCTAATCTCTCTTTTCTTCGTTTTCCTCTGCTGTAACATAGCTTTTCTTGATTTTCCTTCTCTCTGACCCTGCTTTTCTTGGTTTTCTTCCTCTCTAATCCCGCTTTTGTTGATTTTCCTCCGCTCTAACCCCGCTTGTCTTGGTTTTTCTCAGCTTTCCCCTGCTTCTCTTGATTTTCCTCCGCTCTAACCTTGTTTTCTTGGTTTTCCTATGCTCTAACCCCTCTTTTCTTGGTTTTCCTCTGCTGTAATCCCGCTTTTCTTGCTTTTCCTTCGCTCTAACTTCTCTTTTTTTGGTTTTCGTCCGCTCTAACTTTGCTTTTCTTGGTTTTCCTCCGCTCTAACCCCGCCATTCTTGGTTTTTCTCAGCTCTGACCCCGCTTTTCTTGATTTTCCTCTGCTCTAACCTTGTTTTCTTGGTTTTCCTCCGCTCTAACATCGCTTTTCTTGGTTTTCCTCATCTCTAATCTCACTTTTCAAGGTTTTTCTCTGCTGTAACATAGCTTTTCTTGGTTTTCCTCCGCTCTAACTTCGCTATTCTTCGTTTTCCTCCTCACTAACTTCACTTCTTTTGTTTTTCCTCCGCTCTAACCCCTCTTTCCTTGGTTTTCCTCCGCTCTAACTTCGCTTTTCTTGGTTTTCCTCCGCTCTAACCACGCTTTTTTTGGTTTTCCTCCGCTCTAACCCCGCTTATCTTGGTTTTTCTCAGCTCTAACCCCGCTTTTCTTGATTTTCCTCCGCTCTAACCTAGTTTTCTTGGTTTTCCTCCTCTTTAACTTTGCTTTTCTTGGTTTTCCTCCGCTCTAATCCCGCTTTTCCTGCTTTTCCTCCGCTCTAACTTCGCTTTTCTTGGTTTTCCTCCGCTCTAACCCCGCTTTTCTTGGTTTTTCTCAGCTCTGACCCCGCTTTTCTTGATTTTCCTCCGCTCTAACCTTGTTTTCTTGGTTTTCCTCCGCTCTTACATCGCTTTTCTCGGTTTTCCTCATCTCTAATCTCACTTTTCATGGTTTTCCTCTGCTGTAACATAGCTTTTCTTGATTTTCCTCCTCTCTGACCCCGCTTTTCTTTGTTTTCCTCCGCTCTAACCCCGTTTTTCTTGGATTTCCTTCGCTCTAACTTGATTTTTCTTGGTTTTCCTCCACACTAACCCCGCTTTTCTTGGTTTTCCTCCGCTCTAACTTCGCTTTTCATGGTTTTCCTCTGCTGTAACCCTACTTTTCTTGGTTTTCCTCCACTCTAGCCCAGCTTTTCTTGATTTTCCTCTGCTCTAACCTTGTTTATTTGGTTTTCCTCCGCTCTAACCCCGTTTTTCTTGGTTTTCCTCCGCTCCAACCCCGCTTTTCTTCATTTTCATTTGCTCTAACCCCGCTTTTCTTGGATTTCATCCATTCTAACCCCGCTTGTCTTGGTTTTCCTCCGCACTAACTTCGCCTCTCTTGGTTTTCCTCCGCTCTAACACCGTCTTTCTTGGTTTTACTCCGCTCTAACTTCGCTATTCTTCGTTTTCCTCCACTCTGACTTCACTTTTTTTGTTTTTCCTCCGCTCTAACCCCTCTTTTCTTGGTTTTCCTCCGCTCCAATCCCGCTTTTTTTCCTTTTCCTCCGCTCTAACCATGCTTTTCTTCTTTTTCCTCTGCTATAACCCCGCTTTTCTCGGTTTACCTCCGCTCTAACCCACTTTTCTTGGTTTTCCTCCGTGCTAACTTCACTTTTCTTGGTTTTCCTCTGCTGTAACATAGCTTTTCTTGATTTTCCTCCTCTGTGACCCCGCTTTTCTTGGTTTTCCTTAGCTCTAACCCCTCTTTTCTTGGTTTTCCTGTGCTCTAACCCCACTTTTCTTTGTTTTCCTCTGCTGTAACATAGCTTTTCTTAGTTTTCCTCTGCTCTATACCAGCTTTTCTTGGTTTTCCTTCGCTCTATGCCCGCTTTTCTTGGATTTCATCAGCTCTAACTTTACTTTTCTTGGTTTACCGCCACTCTAACCCCGCCTTTCTTGGTTTTCCTTTGCTCTAACTTGGCTTTTCTTGGTTTTCCTGTGCTCTACCCCGTTTTTCTTGGTTTTCCTTTGCGCTAACTTGGCTTTTCTTGGTTTTCCTTCGCTCTAACCTTGCTTTTCTTAGTTTTCCTCCGCTCTAAACCCGCTTTTCTTACTTTTCCTCCACACTAACCCCGCTTTTCATGGTTTTCCTCCACTCTAACTGCGCTTTTCTTGGTGTTCCACTGCTATAACTTATCTTGGTTTTCCTCCGCTCTAACACAGCTTTTCTCGGTTTTCCTCAGCTCCAACCCCGCTTTTCTTGGTTTTCCTCCACTCTAACCCCGCTTTTCATGGTTTTCCTCTGCTGAAAACCTACTTTTCTTGGTTTTCCTCCGCTCTAACTTTGCCTCTCTTGGTTTTCCTCCGTTCTAACCCTGATTTTCTTGGATTTCCTCCGCTCTTACTTCTTTTTTCTTGGTTTTCCTCCACACTAATCCCTCTTTTCTTGGTTTTCCTCTGCTCTAACTTAGCTTATATTGGTTTTCCTCTGCTCTAACTTAGCTTATATTGGTTTTCCTCCGCTCTAACCCAGCTTTTCTCATTTTCCTCAGCTCCAACCCTACTTTTCTTGGTTGTCCTCCACTCTCGCCCAGCTTTTCTTGATTTTCCTCTGCTCTAACCTTGTTTTTTTGGTTTTCCTCCGCTCGAACCCCGTTTTTCTTGGTTTTCCTCCGCTCCAACACCGCTTTTCTTGGTTTTCATCCGCTCTAACCCCGTGTTTCTTGGATTTCATCCATTCTAGCCCCGCTTGTCTTGGTTTTTCTCCGCTCTAACCTTGCTTTTCTTAAATTTCCTCCGCTCTAACCCAGCTTTTCTCGGTTTACCTCAGCTCCAACCCCGCTTTTCTTGGTTTTCCTCTGCTCTAACCCCACTTTCCTTTTTTTTCCTCCGTGCTAACTTCACTTTTCTTGGTTTTCCTCCGCTCTAACCACGCTTTTCTTGGTTTTCGTCCGCTCTGACCCCGCTTTTCTTGGTTTTCCTCTGCTCTAACCCCGCTTTTCTTTGTTTTCCTTCGCTCTATCCCTGCTTCTCTTGGTTTTCCTCCGCTCTGACCTCACTTTTCTTGATTTTCCTACGGTCTATCCCCACTTTTCTTTTGTTTTCCGCCGCTCTATCCCCGCTTTTCTTGGTTTTCCTCCGCTCTATCCCCTCTTTTCTTGGTTTTCCTGTGCTCTAACCCCACTTTTCTTGGTTTTCCTCCGCTGTAACATAGCTTTTCTTGGTTTTCCTCTGCTCTATCCCCGCTTTTCTTGGTTTTCCTTCGCTCTATGCCCGCTTTTCTTGGATTTCATCCACTCTAACTTTACTTTTCTTGGTTTACCGCCACTCTAACCCCGCCTTTCTTGGTTTTCCTTTGCTCTAACTTGGCTTTTCTTGGTTTTCCTGTGCTCTACCCCGTTTTTCTTGGTTTTCCTTTGCGCTAACTTGGCTTTTCTTGGTTTTCCTTCGCTCTAACCTTGCTTTTCTTAGTTTTCCTCCGCTCTAAACCCGCTTTTCTTACTTTTCCTCCACACTAACCCCGCTTTTCATGGTTTTCCTCCACTCTAACTGCGCTTTTCTTGGTGTTCCTCTGCTATAACTTATCTTGGTTTTCCTCCGCTCTAACACAGCTTTTCTTGGTTTTCCTCAGCTCCAACCCCGCTTTTCTTGGTTTTCCTCCACTCTAACCCCGCTTTTCATGGTTTTCCTCTCCTGTAACCCTAATTTTCTTGGTTTTCCTCTACTCTAACTTCGCCTCTCTTGGTTTTCCTCCGCTCAAACCCCGCCATTCTTGGTTTTCCTCCGCTCTAACCCCGTCTTCCTTGGTTCTCCTCCGCTCTAACTTCGCTATTCTTTGTTTTTCTCCGCACTAACTTCACTTTTTTTGTTTTTCCTCCACTCTAACCCCTCTTTCCTTGGTTTTCCTCAGCTCTAATCTCTCTTTTCTTGGTTTTCCTCCACTCTAACCCCGCTCTGTTTTTCTCAGCTCTGACCCCGCTTTTCTTGATTTTCCTCCGCTCTACCCTTGTTTTCTTGGTTTTCCTCCGCTCTAACATCGCTTTTCATGGTTTTCCTCATCTCTAATCTCTCTTTTCTTCGTTTTCCTCTGCTGTAACATAGCTTTTCTTGATTTTCCTTCTCTCTGACCCTGCTTTTCTTGGTTTTCTTCCTCTCTAATCCCGCTTTTGTTGATTTTCCTCCGCTCTAACCCCGCTTGTCTTGGTTTTTCTCAGCTTTCCCCTGCTTCTCTTGATTTTCCTCCGCTCTAACCTTGTTTTCTTGGTTTTCCTATGCTCTAACCCCTCTTTTCTTGGTTTTCCTCTGCTGTAATCCCGCTTTTCTTGCTTTTCCTTCGCTCTAACTTCTCTTTTTTTGGTTTTCGTCCGCTCTAACTTTGCTTTTCTTGGTTTTCCTCCGCTCTAACCCCGCCATTCTTGGTTTTTCTCAGCTCTGACCCCGCTTTTCTTGATTTTCCTCTGCTCTAACCTTGTTTTCTTGGTTTTCCTCCGCTCTAACATCGCTTTTCTTGGTTTTCCTCATCTCTAATCTCACTTTTCAAGGTTTTTCTCTGCTGTAACATAGCTTTTCTTGGTTTTCCTCCGCTCTAACTTCGCTATTCTTCGTTTTCCTCCTCACTAACTTCACTTCTTTTGTTTTTCCTCCGCTCTAACCCCTCTTTCCTTGGTTTTCCTCCGCTCTAACTTCGCTTTTCTTGGTTTTCCTCCGCTCTAACCACGCTTTTTTTGGTTTTCCTCCGCTCTAACCCCGCTTATCTTGGTTTTTCTCAGCTCTAACCCCGCTTTTCTTGATTTTCCTCCGCTCTAACCTAGTTTTCTTGGTTTTCCTCCTCTTTAACTTTGCTTTTCTTGGTTTTCCTCCGCTCTAATCCCGCTTTTCCTGCTTTTCCTCCGCTCTAACTTCGCTTTTCTTGGTTTTCCTCCGCTCTAACCCCGCTTTTCTTGGTTTTTCTCAGCTCTGACCCCGCTTTTCTTGATTTTCCTCCGCTCTAACCTTGTTTTCTTGGTTTTCCTCCGCTCTTACATCGCTTTTCTCGGTTTTCCTCATCTCTAATCTCACTTTTCATGGTTTTCCTCTGCTGTAACATAGCTTTTCTTGATTTTCCTCCTCTCTGACCCCGCTTTTCTTTGTTTTCCTCCGCTCTAACCCCGTTTTTCTTGGATTTCCTTCGCTCTAACTTGATTTTTCTTGGTTTTCCTCCACACTAACCCCGCTTTTCTTGGTTTTCCTCCGCTCTAACTTCGCTTTTCTTGGTTTTCCTCTGCTCTAACTTAGCTTATCTTGGTTTTCCTCCGCACTAACCCAGCTTTTCATGGTTTTCCTCTGCTGTAACCCTACTTTTCTTGGTTTTCCTCCACTCTAGCCCAGCTTTTCTTGATTTTCCTCTGCTCTAACCTTGTTTATTTGGTTTTCCTCCGATCTAACCCCGTTTTTCTTGGTTTTCCTCCGCTCCAACCCCGCTTTTCTTCATTTTCATTTGCTCTAACCCCGCTTTTCTTGGATTTCATCCATTCTAACCCCGCTTGTCTTGGTTTTCCTCCGCTCTAACTTCGCCTCTCTTGGTTTTCCTCCGCTCTAACACCGTCTTTCTTGGTTTTACTTTGCTCTAACTTCGCTATTCTTCGTTTTCCTCCACTCTGACTTCACTTTTTTTGTTTTTCCTCCGCTCTAACCCCTCTTTTCTTGGTTTTCCTCCGCTCCAATCCCGCTTTTTTTCCTTTTCCTCCGCTCTAACCATGCTTTTCTTCTTTTTCCTCTGCTATAACCCCGCTTTTCTCGGTTTTCCTCCGCTCTAACCTCGCTTTTCTTGGTTTTTCTCAGCTCTGACCCCGCTTTTCTTGATTTTCCTTCGCTCTAACCTTGTTTTCCTGTTTTTCCTCCGCCCAAACTTCGCTTTTTTTGGTTTTCCTCATCTCTAATCTCACTTTTCTTGGTTTTCCTCTGCTGTAACATAGCTTTTCTTGATTTTCCTCCTCTGTGACCCCGCTTTTCTTGGTTTTCCTTAGCTCTAACCCCTCTTTTTTTGGTTTTCCTATGCTCTAACCCCACTTTTCTTTGTTTTCCTCTGCTGTAACATAGCTTTTCTTAGTTTTCCTCTGCTCTATACCAGCTTTTCTTGGTTTTCCTTCGCTCTATGCCCGCTTTTCTTGGTTTTCATCCGCTCTAACTTCACTCTTCTTGGTTTACCTCCGCTCTAACCCCACTTTTCTTGGTTTTCCTCCGTGCTAACTTCACTTTTCTTGGTTTTCCTCTGCTGTAACATAGCTTTTCTTGATTTTCCTCCTCTGTGACCTCGCTTTTCTTGGTTTTCCTTAGCTCTAACCCCTCTTTTCTTGGTTTTCCTGTGCTCTAACCCCACTTTTCTTTGTTTTCCTCTGCTGTAACATAGCTTTTCTTAGTTTTCCTCTGCTCTATACCAGCTTTTCTTGGTTTTCCTTCGCTCTATGCCCGCTTTTCTTGGATTTCATCAGCTCTAACTGTACTTTTCTTAGTTTACCGCCACTCTAACCCCGCCTTTCTTGGTTTTCCTTTGCTCTAACTTGGCTTTTCTTGGTTTTCCTGTGCTCTACCCCGTTTTTCTTGGTTTTCCTTTGCGCTAACTTGGCTTTTCTTGGTTTTCCTTCGCTCTAACCTTGCTTTTCTTAGTTTTCCTCCGCTCTAAACCCGCTTTTCTTAGTTTTCCTCCACACTTACCCCGCTTTTCATGGTTTTCCTCCACTCTAACTGCGCTTTTCTTGGTGTTCCTCTGCTATAACTTATCTTGGTTTTCCTCCGCTCTAACACAGCTTTTCATGGTTTTCCTCTGCTGAAAACCTACTTTTCTTGGTTTTCCTCCGCTCTAACTTCGCCTCTCTTGGTTTTCCTCCGCTCAAACCCCGCCATTCTTGGTTTTCCTCCGCTCTAACCCCGTCTTCCTTGGTTCTCCTCCGCTCTAACTTCGCTATTCTTTGTTTTTCTCCGCACTAACTTCACTTTTTTTGTTTTTCCTCCACTCTAACCCCTCTTTCCTTGGTTTTCCTCAGCTCTAATCTCTCTTTTCTTGGTTTTCCTCCACTCTAACCCCGCTCTGTTTTTCTCAGCTCTGACCCCGCTTTTCTTGATTTTCCTCCGCTCTACCCTTGTTTTCTTGGTTTTCCTCCGCTCTAACATCGCTTTTCATGGTTTTCCTCATCTCTAATCTCTCTTTTCTTCGTTTTCCTCTGCTGTAACATAGCTTTTCTTGATTTTCCTTCTCTCTGACCCTGCTTTTCTTGGTTTTCTTCCTCTCTAATCCCGCTTTTGTTGATTTTCCTCCGCTCTAACCCCGCTTGTCTTGGTTTTTCTCAGCTTTCCCCCGCTTCTCTTGATTTTCCTCCGCTCTAACCTTGGTTTCTTGGTTTTCTTATGCTCTAACCCCTCTTTTCTTGGTTTTCCTCTGCTGTAATCCCGCTTTTCTTGCTTTTCCTTCGCTCTAACTTCTCTTTTTTTGGTTTTCGTCCGCTCTAACTTTGCTTTTCTTGGTTTTCCTCCGCTCTAACCCCGCCATTCTTGGTTTTTCTCAGCTCTGACCCCGCTTTTCTTGATTTTCCTCTGCTCTAACCTTGTTTTCTTGGTTTTCCTCCGCTCTAACATCGCTTTTCTTGGTTTTCCTCATCTCTAATCTCACTTTTCAAGGTTTTCCTCTGCTGTAACATAGCTTTTCTTGGTTTTCCTCCGCTCTAACTTCGCCTCTCTTGGTTTTCCTACGCTCTAACCCCGTCTTTCTTGGTTTTCCTCCGTTCTAACTTCGCTATTCTTCGTTTTCCTCCTCACTAACTTCACTTCTTTTGTTTTTCCTCCGCTCTAACCCCTCTTTCCTTGGTTTTCCTCCGCTCTAACTTCGCTTTTCTTGGTTTTCCTCCGCTCTAACCACGCTTTTTTTGGTTTTCCTCCGCTCTAACCCCGCTTATCTTGGTTTTTCTCAGCTCTAACCCCGCTTTTCTTGATTTTCCTCCGCTCTAACCTAGTTTTCTTGGTTTTCCTCCTCTTTAACTTTGCTTTTCTTGGTTTTCCTCCGCTCTAATCCCGCTTTTCCTGCTTTTCCTCCGCTCTAACTTCGCTTTTCTTGGTTTTCCTCCGCTCTAACCCCGCTTTTCTTGGTTTTTCTCAGCTCTGACCCCGCTTTTCTTGATTTTCCTCCGCTCTAACCTTGTTTTCTTGGTTTCCCTCCGCTCTTACATCGCTTTTCTCGGTTTTCCTCATCTCTAATCTCACTTTTCATGGTTTTCCTCTGCTGTAACATAGCTTTTCTTGATTTTCCTCCTCTCTGACCCCGCTTTTCTTTGTTTTCCTCCGCTCTAACCCCGTTTTTCTTGGATTTCCTTCGCTCTAACTTGATTTTTCTTGGTTTTCCTCCACACTAACCCCGCTTTTCTTGGTTTTCCTCCGCTCTAACTTCGCTTTTCTTGGTTTTCCTCTGCTCTAACTTAGCTTATCTTGGTTTTCCTCCGCACTAACCCAGCTTTTCTCGGTTTTCCTCAGCTCCAACCCCGCTTTTCTTGGTTTTCCTCCGCTCTAACTTCGCTTTTCATGGTTTTCCTCTGCTGTAACCCTACTTTTCTTGGTTTTCCTCCACTCTAGCCCAGCTTTTCTTGATTTTCCTCTGCTCTAACCTTGTTTATTTGGTTTTCCTCCGCTCTAACCCCGTTTTTCTTGGTTTTCCTCCGCTCCAACCCCGCTTTTCTTCATTTTCATTTGCTCTAACCCCGCTTTTCTTGGATTTCATCCATTCTAACCCCGCTTGTCTTGGTTTTCCTCCGCTCTAACTTCGCCTCTCTTGGTTTTCCTCCGCTCTAACACCGTCTTTCTTGGTTTTACTTTGCTCTAACTTCGCTATTCTTCGTTTTCCTCCACTCTGACTTCACTTTTTTTGTTTTTCCTCCGCTCTAACCCCTCTTTTCTTGGTTTTCCTCCGCTCCAATCCCGCTTTTTTTCCTTTTCCTCCGCTCTAACCATGCTTTTCTTCTTTTTCCTCTGCTATAACCCCGCTTTTCTCGGTTTACCTCCGCTCTAACCCCACGTTTCTTGGTTTTCCTCCGTGCTAACTTCACTTTTCTTGGTTTTCCTCTGCTGTAACATAGCTTTTCTTGATTTTCCTCCTCTGTGACCCCGCTTTTCTTGGTTTTCCTTAGCTCTAACCCCTCTTTTCTTGGTTTTCCTGTGCTCTAACCCCACTTTTCTTTGTTTTCCTCTGCTGTAACATAGCTTTTCTTAGTTTTCCTCTGCTCTATACCAGCTTTTCTTGGTTTTCCTTCGCTCTATGCCCGCTTTTCTTGGATTTCATCAGCTCTAACTTTACTTTTCTTGGTTTACCGCCACTCTAACCCCGTTTTTCTTGGTTTTCCTTTGCACTAACTTGGCTTTTCTTGGTTTTCCTTCGCTCTAACCTTGCTTTTCTTAGTTTTCCTCCGCTCTAAAACCGCTTTTCTTAGTTTTCCTCCACACTAACCCCGCTTTTCATGGTTTTCCTCCACTCTAACTGCGCTTTTCTTGGTGTTCCACTGCTATAACTTATCTTGGTTTTCCTCCGCTCTAACACAGCTTTTCTCGGTTTTCCTCAGCTCCAACCCCGCTTTTCTTGGTTTTCCTCCACTCTAACCCCGCTTTTCATGGTTTTCCTCTGCTGAAAACCTACTTTTCTTGGTTTTCCTCCGCTCTAACTTTGCCTCTCTTGGTTTTCCTCCGTTCTAACCCTGATTTTCTTGGATTTCCTCCGCTCTTACTTCTTTTTTCTTGGTTTTCCTCCACACTAATCCCTCTTTTCTTGGTTTTCCTCTGCTCTAACTTAGCTTATATTGGTTTTCCTCTGCTCTAACTTAGCTTATATTGGTTTTCCTCCGCTCTAACCCAGCTTTTCTCTTTTTTCCTCAGCTCCAACCCTACTTTTCTTGGTTGTCCTCCACTCTCGCCCAGCTTTTCTTGATTTTCCTCTGCTCTAACCTTGTTTTATTGGTTTTCCTCCGCTCTAACCCCGTTTTTCTTGGTTTTCCTCCGCTCCAACCCCGCTTTTCTTGGTTTTCATCCGCTCTAACCCCGTGTTTCTTGGATTTCATCCATTCTAGCCCCGCTTGTCTTGGTTTTTCTCCGCTCTAACTTAGCTTTTCTTAAATTTCCTCCGCTCTAACCCAGCTTTTCTCGGTTTTCCTCAGCTCCAACCCCGCTTTTCTTGGTTTTCCTCTGCTCTAACCCCACTTTCCTTTTTTTTCCTCCGTGCTAACTCCATTTTTCTTGGTTTGCCTCCGCTCTAACCACGTTTTTCTTGGTTTTCGTCCGCTCTGACCCCGCTTTTCTTGTTTTTTCTCTGCTCTAACCCCGCTTTTCTTTGTTTTCCTTCGCTCTATACCTGCTTCTCTTGGTTTTCCTCCGCTCTGACCTCACTTTTCTTGATTTTCCTACGGTCTATCCCCACTTTTCTTTTGATTTCCGCCGCTCTATCCCCTCTTTTCTTGGTTTTCCTGTGCTCTAACCCCACTTTTCTTGGTTTTCCTCCGCTGTAACATAGCTTTTCTTGGTTTTCCTCTGCTCTATCCCCGCTTTTCTTGGTTTTCCTTCGCTCTATGCCCGCTTTTCTTGGATTTCATCCACTCTAACTTTACTTTTCTTGGTTTACCGCCACTCTAACCCCGCCTTTCTTGGTTTTCCTTTGCTCTAACTTGGCTTTTCTTGGTTTTCCTGTGCTCTACCCCGTTTTTCTTGGTTTTCCTTTGCGCTAACTTGGCTTTTCTTGGTTTTCCTTCGCTCTAACCTTGCTTTTCTTAGTTTTCCTCCGCTCTAAACCCGCTTTTCTTACTTTTCCTCCACACTAACCCCGCTTTTCATGGTTTTCCTCCACTCTAACTGCGCTTTTCTTGGTGTTCCTCTGCTATAACTTATCTTGGTTTTCCTCCGCTCTAACACAGCTTTTCTCGGTTTTCCTCAGCTCCAACCCCGCTTTTCTTGGTTTTCCTCCACTCTAACCCCGCTTTTCATGGTTTTCCTCTCCTGTAACCCTAATTTTCTTGGTTTTCCTCTACTCTAACTTCGCCTCTCTTGGTTTTCCTCCGCTCTAACCCCGTCTTCCTTGGTTCTCCTCTGCTCTAACTTCGCTATTCTTTGTTTTTCTCCGCACTAACTTCACTTTTTTTGTTTTTCCTCCACTCTAACCCCTCTTTCCTTGGTTTTCCTCAGCTCTAATCTCTCTTTTCTTGGTTTTCCTCCACTCTAACCCCGCTCTGTTTTTCTCAGCTCTGACCCCGCTTTTCTTGATTTTCCTCCGCTCTACCCTTGTTTTCTTGGTTTTCCTCCGCTCTAACATCGCTTTTCTTGGTTTTCCTCATCTCTAATCTCTCTTTTCTTCGTTTTCCTCTGCTGTAACATAGCTTTTCTTGATTTTCCTTCTCTCTGACCCTGCTTTTCTTGGTTTTCTTCCTCTCTAATCCCACTTTTCTTGGTTTTCCTCTGCTCTAACCCCGCTTTTCTTAGTATTGCTCCAATCTAACCACGCTTTTCTTGATTTTCCTCCGCTCTAACCCCGCTTGTCTTGGTTTTTCTCAGCTTTCCCCCGCTTTCTTGATTTTCCTCCGCTCTAACCTTGTTTTCTTGGTTTTCCTATGCTCTAACCCCTCTTTTCTTGGTTTTCCTCTGCTGTAACATAGCTTTTCTTAGTTTTCCTCTGCTCTATACCAGCTTTTCTTGGTTTTCCTTCGCTCTATGCCCGCTTTGCTTGGTTTTCATCCGCTCTAACTTCACTCTTCTTGGTTTACCTCCGCTCTAACCCCACTTTTCTTGGTTTTCCTCCGTGCTAACTTCACTTTTCTTGGTTTTCCTCTGCTGTAACATAGCTTTTCTTGATTTTCCTCCTCTGTGACCCCGCTTTTCTTGGTTTTCCTTAGCTCTAACCCCTCTTTTCTTGGTTTTCCTGTGCTCTAACCCCACTTTTCTTTGTTTTCCTCTGCTGTAACATAGCTTTTCTTAGTTTTCCTCTGCTCTATACCAGCTTTTCTTGGTTTTCCTTCGCTCTATGCCCGCTTTTCTTGGATTTCATCAGCTCTAACTGTACTTTTCTTAGTTTACCGCCACTCTAACCCCGCCTTTCTTGGTTTTCCTTTGCTCTAACTTGGCTTTTCTTGGTTTTCCTGTGCTCTACCCCGTTTTTCTTGGTTTTCCTTTGCGCTAACTTGGCTTTTCTTGGTTTTCCTTCGCTCTAACCTTGCTTTTCTTAGTTTTCCTCCGCTCTAAACCCGCTTTTCTTAGTTTTCCTCCACACTAACCCCGCTTTTCATGGTTTTCCTCCACTCTAACTGCGCTTTTCTTGGTGTTCCTCTGCTATAACTTATCTTGGTTTTCCTCCGCTCTAACACAGCTTTTCTCGGTTTTCCTCAGCTCCAACCCCGCTTTTCTTGGTTTTCCTCCACTCTAACCCCGCTTTTCATGGTTTTCCTCTCCTGTAACCCTAATTTTCTTGATTTTCCTCTGCTCTAACTTCGCCTCTCCTGGTTTTCCTTTGCTCAAACCCCGCCATTCTTGGTTTTCCTCCGCTCTAACCCCGTCTTCCTTGGTTCTCCTCCGCTCTAACTTCGCTATTCTTTGTTATTCTCCGCACTAACTTCACTTTTTTTGTTTTTCCTCCACTCTAACCCCTCTTTCCTTGGTTTTCCTCAGCTCTAATCTCTCTTTTCTTGGTTTTCCTCCACTCTAACCCCGCTTTTCTTGGTTTTTCTCAGCTCTGACCCCGCTTTTCTTGATTTTCCTCCGCTCTACCCTTGTTTTCTTGGTTTTCCTCCGCGCTAACATCGCTTTTCTTGGTTTTCCTCATCTCTAATCTCTCTTTTCTTCGTTTTCCTCTGCTGTAACATAGCTTTTCTTGATTTTCCTTCTCTCTGACCCTGCTTTTCTTGGTTTTCTTCCTCTCGAATCCCACTTTTCTTGGTTTTCCTCCGCTCTAACCCCGCTTTTCTTAGTATTGCTCCAATCTAACCACGCTTTTCTTGATTTTCCTCCGCTCTAACCCCGCTTGTCTTGGTTTTTCTCAGCTTTCCCCCGCTTTCTTGATTTTCCTCCGCTCTAACCTTGTTTTCTTGGTTTTCCTATGCTCTAACCCCTCTTTTCTTGGTTTTCCTCTGCTGTAACATAGCTTTTCTTAGTTTTCCTCTGCTCTATACCAGCTTTTCTTGGTTTGCCTTCGCTCTATGCCCGCTTTTCTTGGTTTTCATCCGCTCTAACTTCACTCTTCTTGGTTTACCTCCGCTCTAACCCCGTTTTTCTTGGTTTTCCTTTGCGCTAACTTGGCTTTTCTTGGTTTTCCTTCGCTCTAACCTTGCTTTTCTTAGTTTTCCTCCGCTCTAAACCCGCTTTTCTTACTTTTCCTCCACACTAACCCCGCTTTTCATGGTTTTCCTCCACTCTAACTGCGCTTTTCTTGGTGTTCCTCTGCTATAACTTATCTTGGTTTTCCTCCGCTCTAACACAGCTTTTCTCGGTTTTCCTCAGCTCCAACCCCGCTTTTCTTGGTTTTCCTCCACTCTAACCCCGCTTTTCATGGTTTTCCTCTCCTGTAACCCTAATTTTCTTGGTTTTCCTCTACTCTAACTTCGCCTCTCTTGGTTTTCCTCCGCTCAAACCCCGCCATTCTTGGTTTTCCTCCGCTCTAACCCCGTCTTCCTTGGTTCTCCTCCGCTCTAACTTCGCTATTCTTTGTTTTTCTCCGCACTAACTTCACTTTTTTTGTTTTTCCTCCACTCTAACCCCTCTTTCCTTGGTTTTCCTCAGCTCTAATCTCTCTTTTCTTGGTTTTCCTCCACTCTAACCCCGCTCTGTTTTTCTCAGCTCTGACCCCGCTTTTCTTGATTTTCCTCCGCTCTACCCTTGTTTTCTTGGTTTTCCTCCGCTCTAACATCGCTTTTCATGGTTTTCCTCATCTCTAATCTCTCTTTTCTTCGTTTTCCTCTGCTGTAACATAGCTTTTCTTGATTTTCCTTCTCTCTGACCCTGCTTTTCTTGGTTTTCTTCCTCTCTAATCCCGCTTTTGTTGATTTTCCTCCGCTCTAACCCCGCTTGTCTTGGTTTTTCTCAGCTTTCCCCCGCTTCTCTTGATTTTCCTCCGCTCTAACCTTGGTTTCTTGGTTTTCTTATGCTCTAACCCCTCTTTTCTTGGTTTTCCTCTGCTGTAATCCCGCTTTTCTTGCTTTTCCTTCGCTCTAACTTCTCTTTTTTTGGTTTTCGTCCGCTCTAACTTTGCTTTTCTTGGTTTTCCTCCGCTCTAACCCCGCCATTCTTGGTTTTTCTCAGCTCTGACCCCGCTTTTCTTGATTTTCCTCTGCTCTAACCTTGTTTTCTTGGTTTTCCTCCGCTCTAACATCGCTTTTCTTGGTTTTCCTCATCTCTAATCTCACTTTTCAAGGTTTTCCTCTGCTGTAACATAGCTTTTCTTGGTTTTCCTCCGCTCTAACTTCGCCTCTCTTGGTTTTCCTACGCTCTAACCCCGTCTTTCTTGGTTTTCCTCCGTTCTAACTTCGCTATTCTTCGTTTTCCTCCTCACTAACTTCACTTCTTTTGTTTTTCCTCCGCTCTAACCCCTCTTTCCTTGGTTTTCCTCCGCTCTAACTTCGCTTTTCTTGGTTTTCCTCCGCTCTAACCACGCTTTTTTTGGTTTTCCTCCGCTCTAACCCCGCTTATCTTGGTTTTTCTCAGCTCTAACCCCGCTTTTCTTGATTTTCCTCCGCTCTAACCTAGTTTTCTTGGTTTTCCTCCTCTTTAACTTTGCTTTTCTTGGTTTTCCTCCGCTCTAATCCCGCTTTTCCTGCTTTTCCTCCGCTCTAACTTCGCTTTTCTTGGTTTTCCTCCGCTCTAACCCCGCTTTTCTTGGTTTTTCTCAGCTCTGACCCCGCTTTTCTTGATTTTCCTCCGCTCTAACCTTGTTTTCTTGGTTTTCCTCCGCTCTTACATCGCTTTTCTCGGTTTTCCTCATCTCTAATCTCACTTTTCTTGGTTTTCCTCTGCTGTAACATAGCTTTTCTTGATTTTCCTCCTCTCTGACCCCGCTTTTCTTTGTTTTCCTCCGCTCTAACCCCGTTTTTCTTGGATTTCCTTCGCTCTAACTTGATTTTTCTTGGTTTTCCTCCACACTAACCCCGCTTTTCTTGGTTTTCCTCCGCTCTAACTTCGCTTTTCTTGGTTTTCCTCTGCTCTAACTTAGCTTATCTTGGTTTTCCTCCGCACTAACCCAGCTTTTCTCGGTTTTCCTCAGCTCCAACCCCACTTTTCTTGGTTTTCCTCCGCTCTAACTTCGCTTTTCATGGTTTTCCTCTGCTGTAACCCTACTTTTCTTGGTTTTCCTCCACTCTAGCCCAGCTTTTCTTGATTTTCCTCTGCTCTAACCTTGTTTATTTGGTTTTCCTCCGCTCTAGCCCCGTTTTTCTTGGTTTTCCTCCGCTCCAACCCCGCTTTTCTTCATTTTCATTTGCTCTAACCCCGCTTTTCTTGGATTTCATCCATTCTAACCCCGCTTGTCTTGGTTTTCCTCCGCTCTAACTTCGCCTCTCTTGGTTTTCCTCCGCTCTAACCCCGTCTTTCTTGGTACTCCTCCGCTCTAACTTCGCTATTCTTCGTTTTCCTCCACTCTGACTTCACTTTTTTTGTTTTTCCTCCGCTCTAACCCCTCTTTTCTTGGTTTTCCTCCGCTCCAATCCCGCTTTTTTTCCTTTTCCTCCGCTCTAACCATGCTTTTCTTCTTTTTCCTCTGCTATAACCCCGCTTTTCTCGGTTTTCCTCCGCTCTAACCTCGCTTTTCTTGGTTTTTCTCAGCTCTGACCCCGCTTTTCTTGATTTTCCTTCGCTCTAACCTTGTTTTCCTGTTTTTCCTCCGCCCTAACTTTGCTTTTTTTGGTTTTCCTCATCTCTAATCTCACTTTTCTTGGTTTTCCTCTGCTGTAACATAGCTTTTCTTGATTTTCCTCCTCTGTGACCCCGCTTTTCTTGGTTTTCCTTAGCTCTAACCCCTCTTTTCTTGGTTTTCCTGTGCTCTAACCCCACTTTTCTTTGTTTTCCTCTGCTGTAACATAGCTTTTCTTAGTTTTCCTCTGCTCTATACCAGCTTTTCTTGGTTTTCCTTCGCTCTATGCCCGCTTTTCTTGGTTTTCATCCGCTCTAACTTCACTCTTCTTGGTTTACCTCCGCTCTAACCCCACTTTTCTTGGTTTTCCTCCGTGCTAACTTCACTTTTCTTGGTTTTCCTCTGCTGTAACATAGCTTTTCTTGATTTTCCTCCTCTGTGACCCCGCTTTTCTTGGTTTTCCTTAGCTCTAACCCCTCTTTTCTTGGTTTTCCTGTGCTCTAACCCCACTTTTCTTTGTTTTCCTCTGCTGTAACATAGCTTTTCTTAGTTTTCCTCTGCTCTATACCAGCTTTTCTTGGTTTTCCTTCGCTCTATGCCCGCTTTTCTTGGATTTCATCCACTCTAACTTTACTTTTCTTGGTTTACCGCCACTCTAACCCCACCTTTCTTGGTTTTCCTTTGCTCTAACTTGGCTTTTCTTGGTTTTCCTGTGCTCTACCCCGTTTTTCTTGGTTTTCCTTTGCGCTAACTTGGCTTTTCTTGGTTTTCCTTCGCTCTAACCTTGCTTTTCTTAGTTTTCCTCCGCTCTAAACCCGCTTTTCTTTTCCTCCACACTAACCCCGCTTTTCATGGTTTTCCTCCACTCTAACTGCGCTTTTCTTGGTGTTCCTCTGCTATAACTTATCTTGGTTTTCCTCCGCTCTAACACAGCTTTTCTCGGTTTTCCTCAGCTCCAACCCCGCTTTTCTTGGTTTTCCTCCACTCTAACCCCGCTTTTCATGGTTTTCCTCTCCTGTAACCCTAATTTTCTTGGTTTTCCTCTGCTCTAACTTCGCCTCTCCTGGTTTTCCTCCGCTCAAACCCCGCCATTCTTGGTTTTCCTCCGCTCTAACCCCGTCTTCCTTGGTTCTCCTCCGCTCTAACTTCGCTATTCTTTGTTTTTCTCCGCACTAACTTCACTTTTTTTGTTTTTCCTCCACTCTAACCCCTCTTTCCTTGGTTTTCCTCAGCTCTAATCTCTCTTTTCTTGGTTTTCCTCCACTCTAACCCCGCTCTGTTTTTCTCAGCTCTGACCCCGCTTTTCTTGATTTTCCTCCGCTCTACCCTTGTTTTCTTGGTTTTCCTCCGCTCTAACATCGCTTTTCTTGGTTTTCCTCATCTCTAATCTCTCTTTTCTTCGTTTTCCTCTGCTGTAACATAGCTTTTCTTGATTTTCCATCTCTCTGACCCCTCTTTTCTTGGTTTTCTTCCTCTCTAATCCCACTTTTCTTGGTTTTCCTCCGCTCTAACCCCGCGTTTCTTAGTATAGCTCCAATCTAACCACGCTTTTCTTGGTTTTCCTCCGCTCTAACTTCGCTTTTCTTGGTTTTCCTCCGCTCTAACCCCGCTTTTCTTGGTTTTTCTCAGCTCTGACCCCGCTTTTCTTGATTTTCCTCCGCTCTAACCTTGTTTTCTTGGTTTTCCTCCGCTCTAACATCGCTTTTCTCGGTTTTCCTCATCTCTAATCTCACTTTTCATGGTTTTCCTCTGCTGTAACATAGCTTTTCTTGATTTTCCACCTCTCTTACCCCGCTTTTCTTTGTTTTCTTCCGCTCTAACCCCGCTTTTCTTGGATTTCCTTCGCTCTAACTTGATTTTTCTTGGTTTTCCTCTACACTAACCCCGCTTTTCTTGGTTTTCCTCCGCTCTAACTTCGCTTTTCTTGGTTTTCCTCTACACTAACCCCGCTTTTCTTGGTTTTCCTCCGCTCTAACTTCGCTTTTCTTGGTTTTCCTCTGCTCTAACTTAGATTATCTTGGTTTTCCTCTGCACTAACCCAGCTTTTCTCGGTTTTCCTCAGCTCCAACCCCGCTTTTCTTGGTTTTCCTCCGCTCTAACCCCGCTTTTCATGGTTTTCCTCTGCTGTAACCCTACTTTTCTTGGTTTTCCTCCACTCTAGCCCAGCTTTTCTTGATTTTCCTCTGCTCTAACCTTGTTTATTTGGTTTTCCTCCGCTCTAACCCCGTTTTTCTTGGTTTTCCTCTGCTCCAACCCCGCTTTTCTTCGTTTTCATTTGCTCTAACCCCGCTTTACTTGGATTTCATCCACTCTAACCCCGCTTTTTTTCCTTTTCCTCCGCTCTAACCACGCTTTTCTTGGTTTTTCTCAGCTCTGACCCCGCTTTTCTTGATTTTCCTCCGCTCTAACCTTGTTTTCCTGTTTTTCCTCCGCCCTAACATCGCTTTTTTTGGTTTTCCTCATCTCTAATCTCACTTTTCTTGGTTTTCCTCTGCTGTAACATAGCTTTTCTTGACTTTCCTCCTCTGTGACCCTGCTTTTCTTGGTTTTCCTTAGCTCTAACCCCTCTTTTCTTGGTTTTCCTGTGCTCTAACCCCACTTTTCTTTGTTTTCCTCTGCTGTAACATAGCTTTTCTTAGTTTTCCTCTGCTCTATACCAGCTTTTCTTGGTTTTCCTTCGCTCTATGCCCGCTTTTCTTGGTTTCAATCCGCTCTAACTTCACTCTTCTTTGTTTACCTCTACTCTAACCCCACTTTTCTTCGTTTTCCTTTGCTCTAACTTGGCTTTTCTTGGCTTTCCTGCGCTCTATCCCCGTTTTTCTTGGTTTTCCTTTGCGCTAACTTGGCTTTTCTTGGTTTTTCTCCGCTCTAACCTTGCTTTTCTTAGTTTTCCTCCACACTAACCGCGCTTTTCTTGGTTTTCCTCCGCTCTAACTTCGCTTTTCTTGGCTTTCCTCTGCTATAACTTAGCTTATCTTGGTTTTCCTCAGCTCCAACACAGCTTTTCTCAGTTTTCCTCAGCTCCAACCCCGCTTTTCTTGGTTTTCCTCCACTCTAACCCCGCTTTTCTTGGTTTTCCTCTGCTCTAACCCTGCTTTTCTTTGTTTTCCTCCGCTCTATCCCTGCTTCTCTTGGTTTTCCTCCGCTCTGACCTCGCTTTTCTTGGTTTTCATCCGCTCTAACCCCGCTTTTCTTGGATTTCATCCATTCTAACCCCGCTTGTCTTGGTTTTTCTCCGCTCTAACTTAGCATTTCTTGGTTTTCCTGCACTCTAACCCAGCTTTTCTCGGTTTTCCTCAGCACCAACCCCGCTTTTGTTGGTTTTCTTCCACTCTAACCCCGCTTTTCATGGTTTTCCTCTGCTGTAACCCTGCTTTTCTTGGTTTTCCTCCGCTCTAAATTCGCCTCTCTTGGTTTTCCTCCGCTCTAACCCCGTTTTTCTTGGATTTCCTCCGCTCTAACTTGGCTATTCTTCGTTTTCCTCCGCACTAACTACACTTTTTTTGTTTTTCCTCCGCTCTAACCCCTCTTTTCTTGGTTTTCCTCCAATTTAATCCCGCTTTTCTTGCTCTTCTTCCGCTCTAACTTCGCTTTTCTTGGATTTCCTCCGCTCTAACTTCGCTTTTCTTGATTTTCCTCCGCTCTAACCTTGTTTTCTTGGTTTTCCTCCAGTCTAACATCGCTTTTCTTGGTTTTCCTCATCTCTAATCTCACTTTTCTTTGTTTTCCTCTGCTGTAACATAGCTTTTCTTTATTTTCCTCCTCTCTGACCCCGCTTTTCTTGGTTTTCCTCCGCTCTAACCCCTCTTTTCTTGGTTTTCCTCCGCTCTATCCCCAATTTTCTTAGTTTTCCTCTGCAGTAATATAGCTTTTCTTGGTTTTCCTCTGCTCTATCCTTGCTGTTCTTGGTTTTCCGTCGCTCTATGCCCACTTTTCTTGGTTTACATCTGCTCTAACTTCAATTTTATTGGTTTACCTCCACTCTAACCCCGCTTTTCTTGGTTTTCCTTTGCTCTAACTTGACTTTTCTTGGTTTTCCTTCGCTCTAAACCCGCTTTTCTTGGTTTTCCTTTGCTCTGACTTGGCTTTTCTTGTTTTTCCTCCGCTCTAACCTTGCTTTTCTTAGTTTTCCTGCACTCCAACCCCGTTTTTCTTAGTTTTCCTCCACACTAACCTTGCCTTTCATGGTTTTCCTCCGCTCTAACTTCGCTTTTCTCGGTTTTCCTCTGCTCTAACACAGCTTTCCTCGGTTTTCCTCAGATCCAACCCAGCTTTTCTTGGTTTTCCTCCACTGTAACCCCGCTTTTCATGGTTTTCCTCTGCTGTAAACCTACTTTTCTTGGTTTTCCTCCGCTCTAACTTTGCCTCTCTTGGTTTTCCTCCGTTCTAACCCCGCTTTTCTTGGATTTCCTCCGCTCTAACTTCATTTTTCTTGGTTTTCCTCCACACTAACCCCTCTATTCTTGGTTTTCCGTCGCTCTAAATTCGCTTTTCTTGGTTTTCCTCCACTCTAGCCCAGCTTTTCTTGATTTTCCTCTGCTCTAACCTTGTTTTTTTTGTTTTCCTCCGCTCTAACCCCGTTTTTGTTGGTTTTCCTCCGCTCCAACCCCGCTTTTCTTGGTTTTCATCCGCTCTAACCCCGTGTTTCTTGGATTTCATCCATTCTAGCCCCGCTTGTCTTGGTTTTTCTTTGCTCTAATTTAGCTTTTCTTAAATTTCCTCCGCTCTAACCCAGCTTTTCTCGGTTTTCCTCAGCTCCAACCCCGCTTTTCTTGGTTTTCCTCCGCTCTAACCCCACTTTCCTTGGTTTTCCTCCGTGCTAACTTACCTTGTCTTGGTTTTCCTCCGCTCTAACCACGCTTTTCTTGGTTTTCGTCCGCTCTGACCCCGCTTTTCTTGGTTTTCCTCTGCTCTAACCCCACTTTTCTTTGTTTTCCTCCGCTCTATCCCTGCTTCTCTTGGTTTTCCTCCGCTCTGACCTCACTTTTCTTGATTTTCCTCCATTCTATCCCCACTGTTCCTTTGTTTTCCGCCGCTCTATCCCCGCTTTTCTTGGTTTTCCTCCGCTCTATCCCCTCTTTTCTTTGTTTTCCTGTGCTCTTACCCCACTTTTCTTGGTTTTCCTCTGCTGTAACATAGCTTTTCTTGGTTTTCCTCTGCTCTATCCCCGCTTTTCTTGGTTTTCCTTCGCTCTATGCCAGCTTTTCTTGGTTTTCATCAGCTCTAACTTTACTTTTCTTGGTTTACCGCCACTCTAACCCCGCCTTTCTTGGTTTTCCGTTGCTCTAACTTGGCTTTTCTTGGTTTTCCTGCGCTCTAACCCCGTTTTTCTTGGTTTTCCTTTGCGCTAACTTGGCTTTTCTTGGTTTTCCTTCGCTCTAACCTTGCTTTTCTTAGTTTTCCTCCCCTCCAACCCCGCTTTTCTTAGTTTTCCTCCACACTAACCCCGGTTTTCATTATTTTCCTCCGCTCTAACTGCGCTTTTCTTGGTGTTTCTCTGCTATAACTTATCTTGGTTTTCCTCCGCTCTAACACAGCTTTTCTCGGTTTTCCTCAGCTCCAACCCCGCTTTTCTTGGTTTTCCTCCACTCTAGCCCCGCTGTTCATGGTTTTCCTCTCCTGTAACGCTACTTTTCTTGGTTTTCCTCTGCTCTAACTTCGCCTCTCTTGGTTTTCCTCCGCTCAAACCCCGCCATTCTTGGTTTTCCTCCGCTCTAACCCTCTCTTCCTTGGTTCTCCTCCACTCTAACTTCGCTCTTCTTCGTTTCTCTCCGCACTAACTTCGCTTTTTTTGTTTTTCCTCCACTCTAACCCCTCTTTCCTTGGTTTTCCTCAGCTCTAATCTCTCTTTTCTTGGTTTTCTTCCACTCTAACCCCGCTCTGTTTTTCTCAGCTCTGACCCCGCTTTTCTTGATTTTCCTCCGCTCTACCCTTGTTTTCTTGGTTTTCCTCCGCTCTAACATCGCTTTTCTTGGTTTTCCTCATCTCTAATCTCTCTTTTCTTGGTTTTCCTCTGCTGTAACATAGCTTTTCTTGATTTTCCTTCTCTCTGACCCTGCTTTTCTTGGTTTTCTTCCTCTCTAACCCCTCTTTTCTTGGTTTTCCTCCGCTCTAACCCCACTTTTCTTAGTTTTCCTCCACTCTAACCACGCTTTTCTTGGTTTTCCTCCGCTCTAATCCCGCTTTTCTTGGTTTTCCTCCGCTCTAACCCCGCTTTTCTTAGATTTGCTCCACTCTAACCACGCTTTTCTTGATTTTCCTCCGCTCTAACAACGCTTCTCTTGGTTTTCCTCAGCTTTGCCCCGCTTTTCTTGATTTTCCTCCGCTCTAACCTTGTTTTCTTGGTTTTCCTATGCTCTAACCCCTCTTTTCTTGGATTTCCTCTGCTGTAATCCCGCTTTTCTTGCTTTTCCTTCGCTCTAACTTCTCTTTTTTTGGTTTTCCTCCGCTCTAACCACGCTTTTTTTGGTTTTCCTCCGCTCTAACCCCGCTTTTCTTGGTTTTTCTCAGCTCTGACCCCGCTTTTCTTGATTTTCCTCCGCTCTACCCTTGTTTTCTTGGTTTTCCTCCGCTCTAACATCGCTTTTCTTGGTTTTCCTCATCTCTAATCTCTCTTTTCTTGGTTTTCCTCTGCTGTAACATAGCTTTTCTTGATTTTCCTTCTCTCTGACCCTGCTTTTCTTGGTTTTCTTCCTCTCTAACCCCTCTTATCTTGGTTTTCCTCCGCTCTAACCCCACTTTTCTTAGTTTTCCTCCACTCTAACCACGCTTTTCTTGGTTTTCCTCCGCTCTAATCCCGCTTTTCTTGGTTTTCCTCCGCTCTAACCCCGCTTTTCTTAGATTTGCTCCACTCTAACCACGCTTTTCTTGATTTTCCTCCGCTCTAACAACGCTTGTCTTGGTTTTCCTCAGCTTTGCCCCGCTTTTCTTGATTTTCCTCCGCTCTAACCTTGTTTTCTTGGTTTTCCTATGCTCTAACCCCTCTTTTCTTGGTTTTCCTCTGCTGTAATCCCGCTTTTCTTGCTTTTCCTTCGCTCTAACTTCTCTTTTTTTGGTTTTCCTCCGCTCTAACCACGCTTTTTTTGGTTTTCCTCCGCTCTAACCCCGCTTTTCTTGGTTTTTCTCAGCTCTAACCCCGCTTTTCTTGATTTTCCTCCGCTCTAACCTTGTTTTCTTGGTTTTCCTCCTCTCTAACTTCGCTTTTCTTGGTTTTCCTCCGCTCTAACCTTGTTTTCTTGGTTTTCCTCCGCTCTAACATCGCTTTTCTTGGTTTTCCTCATCTCTAATCTCACTTTTCTTGGTTTTCCTCTGCTGTAACATAGCTTTTCTTGATTTTCCTCCTCTCTGACCCCGCTTTTTTTTTTATTTCCTCCGCTCTAACCCCAGTTTTCTTGGTTTTCCTCCGCTCTAACCCCACTTTTCTTGGTTTTCCTCTGCTGTAACATAGCTTTTCTTGGTTTTCCTCTGCTCTATCTCCGCTTTTCTTGGTTTTCCTTCGCTCTATGCCCGCTTTTCTTGCTTTTCATCCGCTCTAAATTCACTTTTCTTGGTTTACCTCCACTCTAACCCCGCTTTTCTTGGTTTTCCTTTGCGCTAACTTGGCTTTTCATGGTTTTCCTCCGCTCTAACTTCGCTTTTCTTGGTTTTCCTCCGCTCTAACCTTGATTTTCTTAGTTTTCCTCCGCTCCAACCCTGCTTTTCTTAGTTTTCCTCCACACTAACCCCGCTTTTCATGGTTTTCCTCCGCTCTAACTTCGCTTTTCTTGGTGTTCCTCTGCTATAACTTAGCTTATCTTGGTTTTCCTCCGGTCTAACACAGCTTTTCTCGGTTTTCCTCAGCTCCAACCCCGCTTTTCTTGGTTTTCCTCCGCTCTAACCCCGCTTTTCATGGATTTGCTCTGTTGTAGCCCTACTTTTCTTGGTTTTCCTCCGCTCTAACTTCGCCTCTCTTGGTTTTCCTCCGTTCTAACCCTGCCATTCTTGGTTTTCCTTTGCTCTAACCCCGTCTTTCTTGGTTCTCCTCCGCTCTAACTTCGCTATTATTCGGTTTCCTCCGCTCTAACTTCACTTTTTTTGTTTTTCCTCCGCTCTAACCCCTCTTTTCTTTTTTATCCTCCGCTCTAATCTCGCTTTTCTTGGTTTTCATCCACTCTAACCCCGCTTGGTTTTTCTCAGCTCTGACCCCGCTTTTCTTGATTTTCCTCCGCTCTAACCTTGTTTTCTTGGTTTTCCTATGCTCTAACCCCTCTTTTCTTGGTTTTCCTCTGCTGTAATCCCGCTTTTCTTGCTTTTCCTCCTCTCTAACTTCTCTTTTTTTGGTTTTCGTCCGCTCTAACTTCGCTTTTCTTGGTTTTCCTCCGCTCTAACCCCGCCATTCTTGGTTTTTCTCAGCTCTGACCCCGCTTTTCTTGATTTTCCTCTGCTCTAACCTTGTTTTCTTGGTTTTCCTCCGCTCTAACATCGCTTTTCTTGGTTTTCCTCATCTCTAATCTCACTTCTCTTGGTTTTCCTCTGCTGTAACATTGCTTTTCTTGATTTTCCTCCTCTCTGACCCGCTTTTCTTGGTTTTCCTCCGCTCTAACCCCACTTTTTTTAGTTTTCCTCCACTCTAACCACGCTTTTCTTGGTTTTCCTCCGCTCTAATCCCGCTTTTCTTGGTTTTCCTCCGCTCTAACCCCGCTTTTCTTAGATTTGCTCCACTCTAACCACGCTTTTCTTGATTTTCCTCCGCTCTAACAACGCTTGTCTTGGTTTTCCTCAGCTTTGCCCCGCTTTTCTTGATTTTCCTCCGCTCTAACCTTGTTTTCTTGGTTTTCCTATGCTCTAACCCCTCTTTTCTTGGTTTTCCTCTGCTGTAATCCCGCTTTTCTTGCTTTTCCTTCGCTCTAACTTCTCTTTTTTTGGTTTTCCTCCGCTCTAACCACGCTTTTTTTGGTTTTCCTCCGCTCTAACCCCGCTTTTCTTGGTTTTTCTCAGCTCTAACCCCGCTTTTCTTGATTTTCCTCCGCTCTAACCTTGTTTTCTTGGTTTTCCTCCTCTCTAACTTCGCTTTTCTTGGTTTTCCTCCGCTCTAACCTTGTTTTCTTGGTTTTCCTCCGCTCTAACATCGCTTTTCTTGGTTTTCCTCATCTCTAATCTCACTTTTCTTGGTTTTCCTCTGCTGTAACATAGCTTTTCTTGATTTTCCTCCTCTCTGACCCCGCTTTTTTTTTTATTTCCTCCGCTCTAACCCCAGTTTTCTTGGTTTTCCTCCGCTCTAACCCCACTTTTCTTGGTTTTCCTCTGCTGTAACATAGCTTTTCTTGGTTTTCCTCTGCTCTATCTCCGCTTTTCTTGGTTTTCCTTCGCTCTATGCCCGCTTTTCTTGCTTTTCATCCGCTCTAAATTCACTTTTCTTGGTTTACCTCCACTCTAACCCCGCTTTTCTTGGTTTTCCTTTGCGCTAACTTGGCTTTTCATGGTTTTCCTCCGCTCTAACTTCGCTTTTCTTGGTTTTCCTCCGCTCTAACCTTGATTTTCTTAGTTTTCCTCCGCTCCAACCCTGCTTTTCTTAGTTTTCCTCCACACTAACCCCGCTTTTCATGGTTTTCCTCCGCTCTAACTTCGCTTTTCTTGGTGTTCCTCTGCTATAACTTAGCTTATCTTGGTTTTCCTCCGGTCTAACACAGCTTTTCTCGGTTTTCCTCAGCTCCAACCCCGCTTTTCTTGGTTTTCCTCCGCTCTAACCCCGCTTTTCATGGATTTGCTCTGTTGTAGCCCTACTTTTCTTGGTTTTCCTCCGCTCTAACTTCGCCTCTCTTGGTTTTCCTCCGTTCTAACCCTGCCATTCTTGGTTTTCCTTTGCTCTAACCCCGTCTTTCTTGGTTCTCCTCCGCTCTAACTTCGCTATTATTCGGTTTCCTCCGCTCTAACTTCACTTTTTTTGTTTTTCCTCCGCTCTAACCCCTCTTTTCTTTTTTATCCTCCGCTCTAATCTCGCTTTTCTTGGTTTTCATCCACTCTAACCCCGCTTGGTTTTTCTCAGCTCTGACCCCGCTTTTCTTGATTTTCCTCCGCTCTAACCTTGTTTTCTTGGTTTTCCTATGCTCTAACCCCTCTTTTCTTGGTTTTCCTCTGCTGTAATCCCGCTTTTCTTGCTTTTCCTCCGCTCTAACTTCTCTTTTTTTGGTTTTCGTCCGCTCTAACTTCGCTTTTCTTGGTTTTCCTCCGCTCTAACCCCGCCATTCTTGGTTTTTCTCAGCTCTGACCCCGCTTTTCTTGATTTTCCTCTGCTCTAACCTTGTTTTCTTGGTTTTCCTCCGCTCTAACATCGCTTTTCTTGGTTTTCCTCATCTCTAATCTCACTTTTCTTGGTTTTCCTCTGCTGTAACATAGCTTTTCTTGGTTTTCCTCCGCTCTAACTTCGCCTCTCTTGGTTTTCCTCCGCTCTAACCCCTTCTTTCTTGGTATTCCTCCGTTCTAACTTCGCTATTCTTCGTTTTCCTCCGCACTAACTTCACTTTTTTTGTTTTTCCTCCGCTCTAACCCCTTTTTCCTTGGTTTTCCTCCGCTCTAACTTCGCTTTTCTTGGTTTTCCTCCGCTCTAACCACGCTTTTTTTGGTTTTCCTCCGCTCTAACCCTGCTTTTCTTGGTTTTTCTCAGCTCTAACCCCGCTTTTCTCGATTTTCCTCCGCTCTAACCTTGTTTTCTTGGTTTTCCTCCTCTCTAACTTCGCTTTTCTTGGTTTTCCTCCGCTCTAACCCGTCTTTTCTTGGTTTTCCTCCGCTCTAACATCGCTTTTCTTGGTTTTCCTCATCTCTAATCTCACTTTTCTTGGTTTTCCTCTGCTGTAACATAGCTTTTCTTTATTTTCCTCCTCTCTGACCCCGCTTTTTTTTTATTTCCTCCGCTCTAACCCCACTTTTCTTGGTTTTCCTCCGCTCTAACCCCACTTTTCTTGGTTTTCCTCTGCTGTAACATAGCTTTTCTTGGTTTTCCTCTGCTCTTTCCTTGCTTTTCTTGGTTTTCCTTCGCTCTTTGCCCGCTTTTCTTGCTTTTCATCCGCTCTAAATTCACTTTTCTTGGTTTACCTCCACTCTAACCCCGCTTTTCTTGGTTTTCCTTTGCGCTAACTTGGCTTTTCATGGTTTTCCTCCGCTCTAACTTCGCTTTCTTGGTTTTCCTCCGCTCTAACCTTGCTTTTCTTAGTTTTCCTCCGCTCCAACCCTGCTTTTCTTAGTTTTCCTCCACACTAACCCCGCTTTTCATGGTTTTCCTCCGCTCTAACTTCGCTTTTCTTGGTGTTCCTCTGCTATAACTTAGCTTATCTTGGTTTTCCTCCGGTCTAACACAGCTTTTCTCGGTTTTCCTCCGCTCTAACCCCGCTTTTCTTGGTTTTCCTCCGCTCTAACCCCGCTTTTCATGGATTTGCTCTGTTGTAACCCTACTTTTCTTGGTTTTCCTCCGCTCTAACTTCGCCTCTCTTGGTTTTCCTCCGTTCTAACCCTGCCATTCTTGCTTTTCCTTTGCTCTAACCCCGTCTTTCTTGGTTCTCCTCCGCTCTAACTTTGCTATTATTCGGTTTCCTCCGCTCTAACTTCACTTTTTTTGTTTTTCCTCCGCTCTAACCCCTCTTTTCTTTTTTTTCCTCCGCTCTAATCTCGCTTTTCTTGGTTTTCATCCACTCTAACCCCGCTTGGTTTTTCTCAGCTCTGACCCCGCTTTTCTTGATTTTCCTCCACTCTAACCTTGTTTTCTTGGTTTTCCTATGCTCTAACCCCTCTTTTCTTGGTTTTCCTCTGCTGTAATCCCGCTTTTCTTGCTTTTCCTTCGCTCTAACTTCTCTTTTTTTGGTTTTCGTCCGCACTAACGTCGCTTTTCTTGGTTTTCCT
This sequence comes from Coturnix japonica, assembly GCF_054131305.1. NCBI lineage: Eukaryota > Metazoa > Chordata > Aves > Galliformes > Phasianidae > Coturnix > Coturnix japonica. Next base: position 3,872,939 of record NC_140666.1, on the reverse strand, counting down.
CCGCTCTAACCCCGCCATTCTTGGTTTTTCTCAGCTCTGACCCCGCTTTTCTTGATTTTCCTCTGCTCTAACTTTGTTTTCTTGGTTTTCCTCCGCTCTAACATCGCTTTTCTTGGTTTTCCTCATCTCTAATCTCACTTTTCAAGGTTTTCCTCTGCTGTAACATAGCTTTTCTTGGTTTTCCTCCGCTCCTACTTCGCCTCTCTTGGTTTTCCTCAGCTCTAACCCCGTCTTTCTTGGTTTTCCTCCGTTCTAACTTCGCTATTCTTCGTTTTCCTCCGCACTAACTTCACTTTTTTTGTTTTTCCTCCGCTCTAACCCCTTTTTCCTTGGTTTTCCTCCGCTCTAACTTCGCTTTTCTTGGTTTTCCTCCGCTCTAACCACGCTTTTTTTGGTTTTCCTCCGCTCTAACCCCGCTTTTCTTGGTTTTTCTCAGCTCTAACCCCGCTTTTCTTGATTTTCCTCCGCTCTAACCTTGTTTTCTTGGTTTTCCTCCTCTCTAACTTCGCTTTTCTTGGTTTTCCTCCGCTCTAACCTTGTTTTCTTGGTTTTCCTCCGCTCTAACATCGCTTTTCTTGGTTTTCCTCATCTCTAATCTCACTTTTCTTGGTTTTACTCTGCTGTAACATAGCTTTTCTTGATTTTTCTCCTCTCTGACCCCGCTTTTCTTTGATTTCCTCCACTCTAACCCCAGTTTTCTTGGTTTTCCTCCGCTCTAACCCCACTTTTCTTGGTTTTCCTCTGCTGTAACATAGCTTTTCTTGGTTTACCTCTGATCTATCTCCGCTTTTCTTGGTTTTCCTTCGCTCTATGCCCGCTTTTCTTGCTTTTCATCCGCTCTAAATTCACTTTTCTTGGTTTACCTCCACTCTAACCCCACTTTTCTTGGTTTTCCTTTGCGCTAACTTGGCTTTTCATGGTTTTCCTCCGCTGTAACTTCGCTTTTCTTGGTTTTCCTCCGCTCTAACCACGCTTTTTTTGGTTTTCCTCCGCTCTATCCCCGCTTTTCTTGGTTTTTCTCTGCTCTAACCCCGCTTTTCTTGATTTTCCTCCGCTCTAACCTTGTTTTCTTGGTTTTCCCCCTCTCTAACTTCGCTTTTCTTGGTTTTCCTCCGCTCTAACCTTGTTTTCTTGGTTTTCCTCCGCTCTAACATCGCTTTTCTTGGTTTTCCTCATCTCTAATCTGACTTTTCTTGGTTTTCCTCTGCTGTAACATAGCTTTTCTTGATTTTCCTCCTCTCTTACCCCGCTTTTCTTTGATTTTCTCCGCTCTAACCCCACTTTTCTTGGTTTTCCTCCGCTCTAACCCCACTTTTCTTGGTTTTCCTCTGCTGTAACATAGCTTTTCTTGGTTTTCCTCTGCTCTATCCTTGCTTTTCTTGGTTTTCCTTCGCTCTATGCCCGCTTTTCTTGCTTTTCATCCGCTCTAAATTCACTTTTCTTGGTTTACCTCCACTCTAACCCCGCTTTTCTTGGTTTTCCTTTGCGCTAACTTGGCTTTTCATGGTTTTCCTCCGCACTAACTTCGCTTTCTTGGTTTTCCTCCGCTCTAACCTTGCTTTTCTTAGTTTTCCTCCGCTCCAACCCTGCTTTTCTTAGTTTTCCTCCACACTAACCCCGCTTTTCATGGTTTTCCTCCGCTCTAACTTCGCTTTTCTTGGTGTTCCTCTGCTATAACTTAGCTTATCTTGGTTTTCCTCCGGTCTAACACAGCTTTTCTCGGTTTTCCTCAGCTCCAACCCCGCTTTTCTTGGTTTTCCTCCGCTCTAACCCCTCTTTTCTTGGTTTTCCTCTGCTGTAATCCCGCTTTTCTTGCTTTTCCTTCGCTCTAACTTCTCTTTTTTTTGGTTTTCGTCCGCTCTAACTTCGTTTTTCTTGGTTTTCCTCCGCTCTAACCCCGCCATTCTTGGTTTTTCTCAGCTCTGACCCCGCTTTTCTTGATTTTCCTCCGCTCTAACCTTTTTTTCTTGGTTTCCCTCCGCTCTAACTTAGCTTTTCTTGGTTTTCCTCATCTCTAATCTCAATTTTCTTGGTTTTCCTCTGCTCTAACATAGCTTTTCTTGATTTTCCTCCTCTCTGACCCCGCTTTTCTTGGATTTCCTCCGCTCTAACCCCACTTTTCTTGGTTTTCCTCCGCTCTAACCCCACTTTTCTTGGTTTTCCTCTGCTGTAACATAGCTTTTCTTAGTTTTCCTCTGCTCTATCTCCGCTTTTCTTGGTTTTCCTTCGCTCTATGCCCGCTTTTCTTGCTTTTCATCCGCTCTAAATTCACTTTTCTTGGTTTACCTCCACCGATTACCCCACTTTTCTTGGTTTTCCTTTGCGCTAACTTGGCTTTTCATGGTTTTCCTCCGCTCTAACTTCGCTTTTCTTGGTTTTCCTCCGCTCTAACCACGCTTTTTTTGGTTTTCCTCTGCTCTAACCCTGCTTTTCTTGGTTTTTCTCTGCTCTAACCCCGCTTTTCTTGATTTTCCTCCGCTCTAACCTTGTTTTCTTGGTTTTCCTCCTCTCTAACTTCGCTTTTCTTGGTTTTCCTCCGCTCTAACCTTGTTTTCTTGGTTTTCCTCCGCTCTAACATCGCTTTTCTTGGTTTTCCTCATCTCTAATCTCACTTTTCTTGGTTTTCCTCTGCTGTAACATAGCTTTTCTTGATTTTCCTCCTCTCTGACCCCGCTTTTCTTTGATTTCCTCCGCTCTAACCCCACTTTTCTTGGTTTTCCTCCGCTCTAACCCCACTTTTCTTGGTTTTCCTCTGCTGTAACATAGCTTTTCTTGGTTTTCCTCTGCTCTATCCCCGCTTTTCTTGGTTTTCCTTCGCTCTATACCCGCTTTTCTTGCTTTTCATCCGCTCTAAATTCACTTTTCTTGGTTTACCTCCACTCTAACCCCGCTTTTCTTGGTTTTCCTTTGCGCTAACATGGCTTTTCATGGTTTTCCTCCGCTCTAACTTCGCTTTTCTTGGTTTTCCTCATCTCTAATCTCACTTTTCTTGGTTTTCCTCTGCTGTAACATAGCTTTTGTTGATTTTCCTCCTCTCTGACCCCGCTTTTCTTTGATTTCCTCCGCTCTAACCCCACTTTTCTTGGTTTTCCTCCGTTCCAACCCTGCTTTTCTTAGTTTTCCTCCACACTAACCCCGCTTTTCATGGTTTTCCTCCGCTCTAACTTCGCTTTTCTTGGTGTTCCTCTGCTATAACTTAGCTTATCTTGGTTTTCCTCCGGTCTAACAGAGCTTTTCTCGGTTTTCCTCAGCTCCAACCCCGCTTTTCTTGGTTTTCCTCCGCTCTAACCCCGCTTTTCATGGATTTGCTCTGTTGTAACCCTACTTTTCTTGGTTTTCCTCCGCTCTAACTTCGCCTCTCTTGGTTTTCCTCCGTTCTAACCCTGCCATTCTTGGTTTTCCTTTGCTCTAACCCCGTCTTTCTTGGTTCTCCTCCGCTCTAACTTTGCTATTATTCGGTTTCCTCCGCTCTAACTTCACTTTTTTTGTTTTTCCTCCGGTCTAACCCCTCTTTTCTTTTTTTTCCTCCGCTCTAATCTCGCTTTCCTTGGTTTTCATCCACTCTAACCCCGCTTGGTTTTTCTCAGCTCTGACCCCGCTTTTCTTGATTTTCCTCTACTCTAACCTTGTTTTCTTGGTTTTCCTATGCTCTAACCCATCTTTTCTTGGTTTTCCTCTGCTGTAATCCCGCTTTTCTTGCTTTTCCTTCGCTCTAACTTCTCTTTTTTTGGTTTTCGTCCGCTCTAACTTCGCTTTTCTTGGTTTTCCTCCGCTCTAACCCCGCCATTCTTGGTTTTTCTCAGCTCTGACCCCACTTTTCTTGATTTTCCTCTGCTCTAACCTTGTTTTCTTAGTTTTCCTCCGCTCTAACATCGCTTTTCTTGGCTTTCCTCATCTCTAATCTCACTTTTCAAGGTTTTCCTCTGCTGTAACATAGCTTTTCTTGGTTTTCCTCCGCTCTAACTTCGCCTCTCTTGGTTTTCCTCCACTCTAACCCCGTCTTTCTTGGTTTTCCTCCGTTCTAACTTCGCTATTCTTCGTTTTCCTCCGCACTAACTTCACTTTTTTTGTTTTTCCTCCGCTCTAACCCCTTTTTCCCTGGTTTTCCTCCGCTCTAACCACGCTTTTCTTGGTTTTCCTCCGCTCTAACCCCGCTTTTCTTGGTTTTTCTCAGCTCTAACCCCGCTTTTCTCGATTTTCCTCTGCTCTAACCCTGTTTTCTTGGTTTTCCTCCTCTCTAACTTTGCTTTTCTTGGTTTTCCTCCGCTCTAACCTTGTTTTCTTGGTTTTCCTCCGCTCTAACATCGCTTTTCTTGGTTTTCCTCATCTCTAATCTCACTTTTCTTGGTTTTCCTCTGCTGTAACATAGCTTTTCTTGTTTTTCCTCCTCTCTGACCCCGCTTTTCTTTGATTTCCTCCGCTCTAACCCCACTTTTCTTGGTTTTCCTCCGCTCTAACCCCACTTTTCTTGGTTTTCCTCTGCTGTAACATAGCTTTTCTTGGTTTTCCTCTGCTCTATCCCCGCTTTTCTTGGTTTTCCTTCGCTCTATGCCCGCTTTTCTTGCTTTTCATCCGCTCTAAATTCACTTTTCTTGGTTTACCTCCACTCTAACCCCGCTTTTCTTGGTTTTCCTTTGCGCTAACTTGGCTTTTCATGGTTTTCCTCCGCTCTAACTTCGCTTTTCTTGGTTTTCCTCCGCTCTAACCTTGCTTTTCTTAGTTTTCCTCCGCTCCAACCCTGCTTTTCTTAGTTTTCCTTCACACTAACCCCGCTTTTCATGGTTTTCCTCCGCTCTAACTTCCATTTTCTTGGTGTTCCTCTGCTATAACTTAGCTTATCTTGGTTTTCCTCCGGTCTAACACAGCTTTTCTCGGTTTTCTTCAGCTCCAACCCCGCTTTTCTTGGTTTTCCTCCGCTCTAACCCCGCTTTTCATGGATTTGCTCTGTTGTAACCCTACTTTTCTTGGTTTTCCTCCGCTCTAACTTCGCCTCTCTTGGTTTTCCTCCGTTCTAACCCTGCCATTCTTGGTTTTCCTTTGCTCTAACCCCGTCTTTCTTGGTTCTCCTCCGCTCTAACTTCGCTATTATTCGGTTTCCTCCGCTCTAACTTCACTTTTTTTGTTTTTCCTCCGCTCTAACCCGTCTTTTCTTGGTTTTCCGTTGCTCTAACTTGGCTTTTCTTGTTTTTCCTCCGCTCTAACCCCACTTTTCTTGGTTTTCCTCCGCTCCAACCCTGCTTTTCTTAGTTTTCCTCCACACTAACCCCGCTTTTCATGATTTTCCTCCGCTCTAACTGCGCTTTTCTTGGTGTTTCTCTGCTATAACTTATCTTGGTTTTCCTCCGCTCTAACACAGCTTTTCTCGGTTTTCCTCAGCTCCAACCCCGCTTTTCTTGGTTTTCCTCCACTCTAGCCCCGCTGTTCATGGTTTTCCTCTCCTGTAACGCTACTTTTCTTGGTTTTCCTCTGCTCTAACTTCGCCTCTCTTGGTTTTCTTCCGCTCAAACCCCGCCATTCTTGGTTTTCCTCCGCTCTAACCCTCTCTTCCTTAGTTCTCCTCCACTCTAACTTCGCTCTTCTTCGTTTCTCTCCGCACTAACTTCGCTTTTTTTGTTTTTCCTCCACTCTAACCCCTCTTTCCTTGGTTTTCCTCAGCTCTAATCTCTCTTTTCTTGGTTTTCTTCCACTCTAACCCCGCTTGGTTTTTCTCAGCTCTGACCCCGCTTTTCTTGATTTTCCTCTACTCTAACCTTGTTTTCTTGGTTTTCCTATGCTCTAACCCATCTTTTCTTGGTTTTCCTCTGCTGTAATCCCGCTTTTCTTGCTTTTCCTTCGCTCTAACTTCTCTTTTTTTGGTTTTCGTCCGCTCTAACTTCGCTTTTCTTGGTTTTCCTCCGCTCTAACCCCGCCATTCTTGGTTTTTCTCAGCTCTGACCCCACTTTTCTTGATTTTCCTCTGCTCTAACCTTGTTTTCTTAGTTTTCCTCCGCTCTAACATCGCTTTTCTTGGCTTTCCTCATCTCTAATCTCACTTTTCAAGGTTTTCCTCTGCTGTAACATAGCTTTTCTTGGTTTTCCTCCGCTCTAACTTCGCCTCTCTTGGTTTTCCTCCACTCTAACCCCGTCTTTCTTGGTTTTCCTCCGTTCTAACTTCGCTATTCTTCGTTTTCCTCCGCACTAACTTCACTTTTTTTGTTTTTCCTCCGCTCTAACCCCTTTTTCCCTGGTTTTCCTCCGCTCTAACCACGCTTTTCTTGGTTTTCCTCCGCTCTAACCCCGCTTTTCTTGGTTTTTCTCAGCTCTAACCCCGCTTTTCTCGATTTTCCTCTGCTCTAACCCTGTTTTCTTGGTTTTCCTCCTCTCTAACTTTGCTTTTCTTGGTTTTCCTCCGCTCTAACCTTGTTTTCTTGGTTTTCCTCCGCTCTAACATCGCTTTTCTTGGTTTTCCTCATCTCTAATCTCACTTTTCTTGGTTTTCCTCTGCTGTAACATAGCTTTTCTTGTTTTTCCTCCTCTCTGACCCCGCTTTTCTTTGATTTCCTCCGCTCTAACCCCACTTTTCTTGGTTTTCCTCCGCTCTAACCCCACTTTTCTTGGTTTTCCTCTGCTGTAACATAGCTTTTCTTGGTTTTCCTCTGCTCTATCCCCGCTTTTCTTGGTTTTCCTTCGCTCTATGCCCGCTTTTCTTGCTTTTCATCCGCTCTAAATTCACTTTTCTTGGTTTACCTCCACTCTAACCCCGCTTTTCTTGGTTTTCCTTTGCGCTAACTTGGCTTTTCATGGTTTTCCTCCGCTCTAACTTCGCTTTTCTTGGTTTTCCTCCGCTCTAACCTTGCTTTTCTTAGTTTTCCTCCGCTCCAACCCTGCTTTTCTTAGTTTTCCTTCACACTAACCCCGCTTTTCATGGTTTTCCTCCGCTCTAACTTCCATTTTCTTGGTGTTCCTCTGCTATAACTTAGCTTATCTTGGTTTTCCTCCGGTCTAACACAGCTTTTCTCGGTTTTCTTCAGCTCCAACCCCGCTTTTCTTGGTTTTCCTCCGCTCTAACCCCGCTTTTCATGGATTTGCTCTGTTGTAACCCTACTTTTCTTGGTTTTCCTCCGCTCTAACTTCGCCTCTCTTGGTTTTCCTCCGTTCTAACCCTGCCATTCTTGGTTTTCCTTTGCTCTAACCCCGTCTTTCTTGGTTCTCCTCCGCTCTAACTTCGCTATTATTCGGTTTCCTCCGCTCTAACTTCACTTTTTTTGTTTTTCCTCCGCTCTAACCCGTCTTTTCTTGGTTTTCCTCCGCTCTAACCTCGCTTTTCTTGCTTTTCCTCAGCTCTGACCCCGCTTTTCTTGATTTTCCTCCACACTAACCCCGCTTTTCTTGGTTTTCCTCCGCTCTAACTTCGCTTTTCTTGGTTTTCCTCCGCTCTAACCACGCTTTTTTTGGTTTTCCTCCGCTCTATCCCCGCTTTTCTTGGTTTTTCTCTGCTCTAACCCCGCTTTTCTTGATTTTCCTCCGCTCTAACCTTGTTTTCTTGGTTTTCCCCCTCTCTAACTTCGCTTTTCTTGGTTTTCCTCCGCTCTAACCTTGTTTTCTTGGTTTTCCTCCGCTCTAACATCGCTTTTCTTGGTTTTCCTCATCTCTAATCTGACTTTTCTTGGTTTTCCTCTGCTGTAACATAGCTTTTGTTGATTTTCCTCCTCTCTTACCCCGCTTTTCTTTGATTTCCTCCGCTCTAACCCCACTTTTCTTGGTTTTCCTCCGCTCTAACCCCACTTTTCTTGGTTTTCCTCTGCTGTAACATAGCTTTTCTTGGTTTTCCTCTGCTCTATCCTTGCTTTTCTTGGTTTTCCTTCGCTCTATGCCCGCTTTTCTTGCTTTTCATCCGCTCTAAATTCACTTTTCTTGGTTTACCTCCACTCTAACCCCGCTTTTCTTGGTTTTCCTTTGCGCTAACTTGGCTTTTCATGGTTTTCCTCCGCACTAACTTCGCTTTCTTGGTTTTCCTCCGCTCTAACCTTGCTTTTCTTGGTTTTCCTTTGCTCCAACCCTGCTTTTCTTAGTTTTCCTCCACACTAACCCCGCTTTTCATGGTTTTCCTCCGCTCTAACTTCGCTTTTCTTGGTGTTCCTCTGCTATAACTTAGCTTATCTTGGTTTTCCTCCGGTCTAACACAGCTTTTCTCGGTTTTCCTCAGCTCCAACCCCGCTTTTCTTGGTTTTCCTCCGCTCTAACCCCGCTTTTCATGGATTTGCTCTGTTGTAACCCTACTTTTCTTGGTTTTCCTCCGCTCTAACTTCGCCTCTCTTGGTTTTCCTCCGTTCTAACCCTGCCATTCTTGGTTTTCCTTTGCTCTAACCCCGTCTTTCTTGGTTCTCCTCCGCTCTAACTTCGCTATTATTCGGTTTCCTCCGCTCTAACTTCACTTTTTTTGTTTTTCCTCCGCTCTAACCCGTCTTTTCTTGGTTTTCCGTTGCTCTAACTTGGCTTTTCTTGTTTTTCCTCCGCTCTAACCCCACTTTTCTTGGTTTTCCTCCGCTCCAACCCTGCTTTTCTTAGTTTTCCTCCACACTAACCCCGCTTTTCATGATTTTCCTCCGCTCTAACTGCGCTTTTCTTGGTGTTTCTCTGCTATAACTTATCTTGGTTTTCCTCCGCTCTAACACAGCTTTTCTCGGTTTTCCTCAGCTCCAACCCCGCTTTTCTTGGTTTTCCTCCACTCTAGCCCCGCTGTTCATGGTTTTCCTCTCCTGTAACGCTACTTTTCTTGGTTTTCCTCTGCTCTAACTTCGCCTCTCTTGGTTTTCTTCCGCTCAAACCCCGCCATTCTTGGTTTTCCTCCGCTCTAACCCTCTCTTCCTTAGTTCTCCTCCACTCTAACTTCGCTCTTCTTCGTTTCTCTCCGCACTAACTTCGCTTTTTTTGTTTTTCCTCCACTCTAACCCCTCTTTCCTTGGTTTTCCTCAGCTCTAATCTCTCTTTTCTTGGTTTTCTTCCACTCTAACCCCGCTCTGTTTTTCTCAGCTCTGACCCCGCTTTTCTTGATTTTCCTCCGCTCTACCCTTGTTTTCTTGGCTTTCCTCCGCTCTAACATCGCTTTTCTTGGTTTTCCTCATCTCTAATCTCTCTTTTCTTGGTTTTCCTCTGCTGTAACATAGCTTTTCTTGATTTTCCTTCTCTCTGACCCTGCTTTTCTTGGTTTTCTTCCTCTCTAACCCCTCTTTTCTTGGTTTTCCTCCGCTCTAACCCCACTTTTCTTAGTTTTCCTCCACTCTAACCACGCTTTTCTTGGTTTTCCTCCGCTCTAATCCCGCTTTTCTTGGTTTTCCTCCGCTCTAACCCCGCTTTTCTTAGATTTGCTCCACTCTAACCACGCTTTTCTTGATTTTCCTCCGCTCTAACAACGCTTGTCTTGGTTTTTCTCAGCTTTGCCCCGCTTTTCTTGATTTTCCTCCGCTCTAACCTTGTTTTCTTGGTTTTCCTATGCTCTAACCCCTCTTTTCTTGGTTTTCCTCTGCTGTAATCCCGCTTTTCTTGCTTTTCCTTCGCTCTAACTTCTCTTTTTTTGGTTTTCCTCCGCTCTAACCACGCTTTTTTTGGTTTTCCTCCGCTCTAACCCCGCTTTTCTTGGTTTTTCTCAGCTCTAACCCCGCTTTTCTTGATTTTCCTCCGCTCTAACCTCGCTTTTCTTGGTTTTCCTCCTCTCTAACTTCGCTTTTCTTGGTTTTCCTCCGCTCTAACCTTGTTTTCTTGGTTTTCCTCCGCTCTAACATCGCTTTTCTTGGTTTTCCTCATCTCTAATCTCACTTTTCTTGGTTTTCCTCTGCTGTAACATAGCTTTTCTTGATTTTCCTCCTCTCTGACCCCGCTTTTTTTTTTATTTCCTCCGCTCTAACCCCAGTTTTCTTGGTTTTCCTCCGCTCTAACCCCACTTTTCTTGGTTTTCCTCTGCTGTAACATAGCTTTTCTTGGTTTTCCTCTGCTCTATCTCCGCTTTTCTTGGTTTTCCTTCGCTCTATGCCCGCTTTTCTTGCTTTTCATCCGCTCTAAATTCACTTTTCTTGGTTTACCTCCACTCTAACCCCGCTTTTCTTGGTTTTCCTTTGCGCTAACTTGGCTTTTCATGGTTTTCCTCCGCTCTAACTTCGCTTTTCTTGGTTTTCCTCCGCTCTAACCTTGATTTTCTTAGTTTTCCTCCGCTCCAACCCTGCTTTTCTTAGTTTTCCTCCACACTAACCCCGCTTTTCATGGTTTTCCTCCGCTCTAACTTCGCTTTTCTTGGTGTTCCTCTGCTATAACTTAGCTTATCTTGGTTTTCCTCCGGTCTAACAGAGCTTTTCTCGGTTTTCCTCAGCTCCAACCCCGCTTTTCTTGGTTTTCCTCCGCTCTAACCCCGCTTTTCATGGATTTGCTCTGTTGTAGCCCTACTTTTCTTGGTTTTCCTCCGCTCTAACTTCGCCTCTCTTGGTTTTCCTCCGTTCTAACCCTGCCATTCTTGGTTTTCCTTTGCTCTAACCCCGTCTTTCTTGGTTCTCCTCCGCTCTTACTTCGCTATTATTCGGTTTCCTCCGCTCTAACTTCACTTTTTTTGTTTTTCCTCCGCTCTAACCCCTCTTTTCTTTTTTTTCCTCCGCTCTAATCTCGCTTTTCTTGGTTTTCATCCACTCTAACCCCGCTTGGTTTTTCTCAGCTCTGACCCCGCTTTTCTTGATTTTCCTCCGCTCTAACCTTGTTTTCTTGGTTTTCCTATGCTCTAACCCCTCTTTTCTTGGTTTTCCTCTGCTGTAATCCCGCTTTTCTTGCTTTTCCTTTGCTCTAACTTCTCTTTTTTTTGGTTTTCCTCCGCTCTAACTTCGCTTTTCTTGGTTTTCCTCCGCTCTAACCACGCTTTTTTTGGTTTTCCTCCGCTCTAACCCCGCTTTTCTTGGTTTTTCTCAGCTCTGACCCCGCTTTTCTTGATTTTCCTCTGCTCTAACCTTGTTTTCTTGGTTTTCCTCCGCTCTAACATCGCTTTTCTTGGTTTTCCTCATCTCTAATCTCACTTTTCAAGGTTTTCCTCTGCTGTAACATAGCTTTTCTTGGTTTTCCTCCGCTCTAACTTCGCCTCTCTTGGTTTTCCTCCGCTCTAACCCCGTCTTTCTTGGTTTTCCTCCGTTCTAACTTCGCTATTCTTCGTTTTCCTCCGCACTAACTTCACTTTTTTTGTTTTTCCTCCGCTCTAACCCCTTTTTCATTGGTTTTCCTCCGCTCTAACTTCGCTTTTCTTGGTTTTCCTCCGCTCTAACCACGCTTTTTTTGGTTTTCCTCCGCTCTAACCCTGCTTTTCTTGGTTTTTCTCAGCTCTAACCCCGCTTTTCTCGATTTTCCTCCGCTCTAACCTTGTTTTCTTGGTTTTCCTCCTCTCTAACTTCGCTTTTCTTGGTTTTCCTCCGCTCTAACCCGTCTTTTCTTGGTTTTCCTCCGCTCTAACATCGCTTTTCTTGGTTTTCCTCATCTCTAATCTCACTTTTCTTGGTTTTCCTCTGCTGTAACATAGCTTTTCTTGATTTTCCTCCTCTCTGACCCCGCTTTTTTTTTATTTCCTCCGCTCTAACCCCACTTTTCTTGGTTTTCCTCCGCTCTAACCCCACTTTTCTTGGTTTTCCTCTGCTGTAACATAGCTTTTCTTGGTTTTCCTCTGCTCTATCCCCGCTTTTCTTGGTTTTCCTTCGCTCTATGCCCGCTTTTCTTGCTTTTCATCCGCTCTAAATTCACTTTTCTTGGTTTACCTCCACTCTAACCCCGCTTTTCTTGGTTTTCCTTTGCGCTAACTTGGCTTTTCATGGTTTTCCTCCGCTCTAACTTCGCTTTTCTTGGTTTTCCTCCGCTCTAACCTTGCTTTTCTTAGTTTTCCTCCGCTCCAACCCTGCTTTTCTTAGTTTTCCTCCACACTAACCCCGCTTTTCATGGTTTTCCTCCGCTCTAACTTCGCTTTTCTTGGTGTTCCTCTGCTATAACTTAGCTTATCTTGGTTTTCCTCCGGTCTAACACAGCTTTTCTCGGTTTTCCTCCGCTCTAACCCCGCTTTTCTTGGTTTTCCTCCGCTCTAACCCCGCTTTTCATGGATTTGCTCTGTTGTAACCCTACTTTTCTTGGTTTTCCTCCGCTCTAACTTCGCCTCTCTTGGTTTTCCTCCGTTCTAACCCTGCCATTCTTGCTTTTCCTTTGCTCTAACCCCGTCTTTCTTGGTTCTCCTCCGCTCTAACTTTGCTATTATTCGGTTTCCTCCGCTCTAACTTCACTTTTTTTGTTTTTCCTCCGCTCTAACCCCTCTTTTCTTTTTTTTCCTCCGCTCTAATCTCGCTTTTCTTGGTTTTCCTCCGCTCTAACCCCGCTTGGTTTTTCTCAGCTCTGACCCCGCTTTTCTTGATTTTCCTCTACTCTAACCTTGTTTTCTTGGTTTTCCTATGCTCTAACCCCTCTTTTCTTGGTTTTCCTCTGCTGTAATCCCGCTTTTCTTGCTTTTCCTTCGCTCTAACTTCTCTTTTTTTGGTTTTCGTCCGCACTAACGTCGCTTTTCTTGGTTTTCCTCCGCTCTAACCCCGCCATTCTTGGTTTTTCTCAGCTCTGACCCCGCTTTTCTTGATTTTCCTCTGCTCTAACTTTGTTTTCTTGGTTTTCCTCCGCTCTAACATCGCTTTTCTTGGTTTTCCTCATTTCTAATCTCACTTTTCAAGGTTTTCCTCTGCTGTAACATAGCTTTTCTTGGTTTTCCTCCGCTCCTACTTCGCCTCTCTTGGTTTTCCTCCGCTCTAACTTCGCTTTTCTTGGTTTTCCTCCGCTCTAACCACGCTTTTTTTGGTTTTCCTCCGCTCTAACCCCGCTTTTCTTGGTTTTTCTCAGCTCTAACCCCGCTTTTCTTGATTTTCCTCCGCTCTAACCTTGTTTTCTTGGTTTTCCTCCTCTCTAACTTCGCTTTTCTTGGTTTTCCTCCGCTCTAACCCCAGTTTTCTTGGTTTTCCTCCGCTCTAACCCCACTTTTCCTGTTTTCCTCTGCTGTAACATAGCTTTTCTTGGTTTACCTCTGATCTATCTCCGCTTTTCTTGGTTTTCCTTCGCTCTATGCCCGCTTTTCTTGCTTTTCATCCGCTCTAAGTTCACTTTTCTTGGTTTACCTCCACTCTAACCCCACTTTTCTTGGTTTTCCTTTGCGCTAACTTGGCTTTTCATGGTTTTCCTCCGCTCTAACTTCGCTTTTCTTGGTTTTCCTCCGCTCTAACCACGCTTTTTTTGGTTTTCCTCCGCTCTATCCCCGCTTTTCTTGGTTTTTCTCTGCTCTAACCCCGCTTTTCTTGATTTTCCTCCGCTCTAACCTTGTTTTCTTGGTTTTCCCCCTCTCTAACTTCGCTTTTCTTGGTTTTCCTCCGCTCTAACCTTGTTTTCTTGGTTTTCCTCCGCTCTAACATCGCTTTTCTTGGTTTTCCTCATCTCTAATCTGACTTTTCTTGGTTTTCCTCTGCTGTAACATAGCTTTTGTTGATTTTCCTCCTCTCTTACCCCGCTTTTCTTTGATTTCCTCCGCTCTAACCCCACTTTTCTTGGTTTTCCTCCGCTCTAACCCCACTTTTCTTGGTTTTCCTCTGCTGTAACATAGCTTTTCTTGGTTTTCCTCTGCTCTATCCTTGCTTTTCTTGGTTTTCCTTCGCTCTATGCCCGCTTTTCTTGCTTTTCATCCGCTCTAAATTCACTTTTCTTGGTTTACCTCCACTCTAACCCCGCTTTTCTTGGTTTTCCTTTGCGCTAACTTGGCTTTTCATGGTTTTCCTCCGCACTAACTTCGCTTTCTTGGTTTTCCTCCGCTCTAACCTTGCTTTTCTTGGTTTTCCTCCGCTCCAACCCTGCTTTTCTTAGTTTTCCTCCACACTAACCCCGCTTTTCATGGTTTTCCTCCGCTCTAACTTCGCTTTTCTTGGTGTTCCTCTGCTATAACTTAGCTTATCTTGGTTTTCCTCCGGTCTAACACAGCTTTTCTCGGTTTTCCTCAGCTCCAACCCCGCTTTTCTTGGTTTTCCTCCGCTCTAACCCCGCTTTTCATGGATTTGCTCTGTTGTAACCCTACTTTTCTTGGTTTTCCTCCGCTCTAACTTCGCCTCTCTTGGTTTTCCTCCGTTCTAACCCTGCCATTCTTGGTTTTCCTTTGCTCTAACCCCGTCTTTCTTGGTTCTCCTCCGCTCTAACTTCGCTATTATTCGGTTTCCTCCGCTCTAACTTCACTTTTTTTGTTTTTCCTCCGCTCTAACCCGTCTTTTCTTGGTTTTCCGTTGCTCTAACTTGGCTTTTCTTTTTTTTCCTCCGCTCTAACCCCACTTTTCTTGGTTTTCCTCCGCTCCAACCCTGCTTTTCTTAGTTTTCCTCCACACTAACCCCGCTTTTCATGATTTTCCTCCGCTCTAACTGCGCTTTTCTTGGTGTTTCTCTGCTATAACTTATCTTGGTTTTCCTCCGCTCTAACACAGCTTTTCTCGGTTTTCCTCAGCTCCAACCCCGCTTTTCTTGGTTTTCCTCCACTCTAGCCCCGCTGTTCATGGTTTTCCTCTCCTGTAACGCTACTTTTCTTGGTTTTCCTCTGCTCTAACTTCGCCTCTCTTGGTTTTCCTCCGCTCAAACCCAGCCATTCTTGGTTTTCCTCCGCTCTAACCCTCTCTTCCTTAGTTCTCCTCCACTCTAACTTCGCTCTTCTTCGTTTCTCTCCGCACTAACTTCGCTTTTTTTGTTTTTCCTCCACTCTAACCCCTCTTTCCTTGGTTTTCCTCAGCTCTAATCTCTCTTTTCTTGGTTTTCTTCCACTCTAACCCCGCTCTGTTTTTCTCAGCTCTGACCCCGCTTTTCTTGATTTTCCTCCGCTCTACCCTTGTTTTCTTGGTTTTCCTCCGCTCTAACATCGCTTTTCTTGGTTTTCCTCATCTCTAATCTCTCTTTTCTTGGTTTTCCTCTGCTGTAACATAGCTTTTCTTGATTTTCCTTCTCTCTGACCCTGCTTTTCTTGGTTTTCTTCCTCTCTAACCCCTCTTTTCTTGGTTTTCCTCCGCTCTAACCCCACTTTTCTTAGTTTTCCTCCACTCTAACCACGCTTTTCTAGGTTTTCCTCCGCTCTAATCCCGCTTTTCTTGATTTTCCTCCGCTCTAACAACGCTTGTCTTGGTTTTTCTCAGCTTTGCCCCGCTTTTCTTGATTTTCCTCCGCTCTAACCTTGTTTTTTTGGTTTTCCTATGCTCTAACCCCTCATTTCTTGGTTTTCCTCTGCTGTAATCCCGCTTTTCTTGCTTTTCCTTCGCTCTAACTTCTCTTTTTTTGGTTTTCCTCCGCTCTAACCACGCTTTTTTTGGTTTTCCTCCGCTCTAACCTCGCTTTTCTTGGTTTTTCTCAGCTCTAACCCCGCTTTTCTTGATTTTCCTCCGCTCTAACCTTGTTTTCTTGGTTTTCCTCCTCTCTAACTTCGCTTTTCTTGGTTTTCCTCCGCTCTAACCTTGTTTTCTTGGTTTTCCTCCGCTCTAATATCGCTTTTCTTGGTTTTCCTCATCTCTAATCTCACTTTTCTTGGTTTTCCTCTGCTGTAACATAGCTTTTCTTGATTTTCCTCCTCTCTGACCCCGCTTTTTTTTTTATTTCCTCCGCTCTAACCCCACTTTTCTTGGTTTTCCTCCGCTCTAACCCCACTTTTCTTGGTTTTCCTCTGCTGTAACATAGCTTTTCTTGGTTTTCCTCTGCTCTATCTCCGCTTTTCTTGGTTTTCCTTCGCTCTATGCCCGCTTTTCTTGCTTTTCATCCGCTCTAAATTCACTTTTCTTGGTTTACCTCCACTCTAACCCCGCTTTTCTTGGTTTTCCTTTGCGCTAACTTGGCTTTTCATGGTTTTCCTCCGCTCTAACTTCGCTTTTCTTGGTTTTCCTCCGCTCTAACCTTGATTTTCTTAGTTTTCCTCCGCTCCAACCCTGCTTTTCTTAGTTTTCCTCCACACTAACCCCGCTTTTCATGGTTTTCCTCCGCTCTAACTTCGCTTTTCTTGGTGTTCCTCTGCTATAACTTAGCTTATCTTGGTTTTCCTCCGGTCTAACACAGCTTTTCTCGGTTTTCCTCAGCTCCAACCCCGCTTTTCTTGGTTTTCTTCCGCTCTAACCCCGCTTTTCATGGATTTGCTCTGTTGTAGCCCTACTTTTCTTGGTTTTCCTCCGCTCTAACTTCGCCTCTCTTGGTTTTCCTCCGTTCTAACCCTGCCATTCTTGGTTTTCCTTTGCTCTAACCCCGTCTTTCTTGGTTCTCCTCCGCTCTTACTTCGCTATTATTCGGTTTCCTCCGCTCTAACTTCACTTTTTTTGTTTTTCCTCCGCTCTAACCCCTCTTTTCTTTTTTATCCTCCGCTCTAATCTCGCTTTTCTTGGTTTTCATCCACTCTAACCCCGCCATTCTTGGTTTTTCTCAGCTCTGACCCCGCTTTTCTTGATTTTCCTCTGCTCTAACCTTGTTTTCTTGATTTTCCTCTGCTCTAACATCGCTTTTCTTGGTTTTCCTCATCTCTAATCTCACTTTTCAAGGTTTTCCTCTGCTGTAACATAGCTTTTCTTGGTTTTCCTCCGCTCTAACTTCGCCTCTCTTGGTTTTCCTCCGCTCTAACCCCGTCTTTCTTGGTTTTCCTCCGTTCTAACTTCGCTATTCTTCGTTTTCCTCCGCACTAACTTCACTTTTTTTGTTTTTCCTCCGCTCTAACCCCTTTTTCCTTGGTTTTCCTCCGCTCTAACTTCGCTTTTCTTGGTTTTCCTCCGCTCTAACCACGCTTTTTTTGGTTTTCCTCCGCTCTAACCCTGCTTTTCTTGGTTTTTCTCAGCTCTAACCCCGCTTTTCTCGATTTTCCTCCGCTCTAACCTTGTTTTCTTGGTTTTCCTCCTCTCTAACTTCGCTTTTCTTGGTTTTCCTCCGCTCTAAGCCGTCTTTTCTTGGTTTTCCTCCGCTCTAACATCGCTTTTCTTGGTTTTCCTCATCTCTAATCTCACTTTTCTTGGTTTTCCTCTGCTGTAACATAGCTTTTCTTGATTTTCCTCCTCTCTGACCCCGCTTTTTTTTTATTTCCTCCGCTCTAACCCCACTTTTCTTGGTTTTCCTCTGCTCTAACCCCACTTTTCTTGGTTTTCCTCTGCTGTAACATAGCTTTTCTTGGTTTTCCTCTGCTCTATCCCCGCTTTTCTTGGTTTTCCTTCGCTCTATGCCCTCTTTTCTTGCTTTTCATCCGCTCTAAGATCACTTTTCTTGGTTTACCTCCACTCTAACCCCGCTTTTCTTGGTTTTCCTTTGCGCTAACTTGGCTTTTCATGGTTTTCCTCCGCTCTAACTTCGCTTTCTTGGTTTTCCTCCGCTCTAACCTTGCTTTTCTTAGTTTTCCTCCGCTCCAACCCTGCTTTTCTTAGTTTTCCTCCACACTAACCCCGCTTTTCATGGTTTTCCTCCGCTCTAACTTCGCTTTTCTTGGTGTTCCTCTGCTATAACTTAGCTTATCTTGGTTTTCCTCCGGTCTAACACAGCTTTTCTCGGTTTTCCTCCGCTCTAACCCCGCTTTTCTTGGTTTTCCTCCGCTCTAACCCCGCTTTTCATGGATTTGCTCTGTTGTAACCCTACTTTTCTTGGTTTTCCTCCGCTCTAACTTCGCCTCTCTTGGTTTTCCTCCGTTCTAACCCTGCCATTCTTGGTTTTCCTTTGCTCTAACCCCGTCTTTCTTGGTTCTCCTCCGCTCTAACTTTGCTATTATTCGGTTTCCTCCGCTCTAACTTCACTTTTTTTGTTTTTCCTCCGCTCTAACCCCTCTTTTCTTTTTTTTCCTCCGCTCTAATCTCGCTTTTCTTGGTTTTCATCCACTCTAACCCCGCTTGGCTTTTCTCAGCTCTGACCCCGCTTTTCTTGATTTTCCTCCACTCTAACCTTGTTTTCTTGGTTTTCCTATGCTCTAACCCCTCTTTTCTTGGTTTTCCTCTGCTGTAATCCCGCTTTTCTTGCTTTTCCTTCGCTCTAACTTCTCTTTTTTTGGTTTTCGTCCGCACTAACGTCGCTTTTCTTGGTTTTCCTCCGCTCTAACCCCGCCATTCTTGGTTTTTCTCAGCTCTGACCCCGCTTTTCTTGATTTTCCTCTGCTCTAACTTTGTTTTCTTGGTTTTCCTCCGCTCTAACATCGCTTTTCTTGGTTTTCCTCATCTCTAATCTCACTTTTCAAGGTTTTCCTCTGCTGTAACATAGCTTTTCTTGGTTTTCCTCCGCTCCTACTTCGCCTCTCTTGGTTTTCCTCCGCTCTAACCCCGTCTTTCTTGGTTTTCCTCCGTTCTAACTTCGCTATTCTTCGTTTTCCTCCGCACTAACTTCACTTTTTTTGTTTTTCCTCCGCTCTAACCCCTTTTTCCTTGGTTTTCCTCCGCTCTAACTTCGCTTTTCTTGGTTTTCCTCCGCTCTAACCACGCTTTTTTTGGTTTTCCTCCGCTCTAACCCCGCTTTTCTTGGTTTTTCTCAGCTCTAACCCCGCTTTTCTTGATTTTCCTCCGCTCTAACCTTGTTTTCTTGGTTTTCCTCCTCTCTAACTTCGCTTTTCTTGATTTTCCTCCTCTCTAACCCCAGTTTTCTTGGTTTTCCTCCGCTCTAACCCCACTTTTCAAGGTTTTCCTCTGCTGTAACATAGCTTTTCTTGGTTTACCTCTGATCTATCTCTGCTTTACTTGGTTTTCCTTCGCTCTATGCCCGCTTTTCTTGCTTTTCATCCGCTCTAAATTCACTTTTCTTGGTTTACCTCCACTCTAACCCCACTTTTCTTGGTTTTCCTTTGCGCTAACTTGGCTTTTCATGGTTTTCCTCCGCTCTAACTTCGCTTTTCTTGGTTTTCCTCCGCTCTAACCACGCTTTTTTTGGTTTTCCTCCGCTCTATCCCCGCTTTTCTTGGTTTTTCTCTGCTCTAACCCCGCTTTTCTTGATTTTCCTCCGCTCTAACCTTGTTTTCTTGGTTTTCCCCCTCTCTAACTTCGCTTTTCTTGGTTTTCCTCCGCTCTAACCTTGTTTTCTTGGTTTTCCTCCGCTCTAACATCGCTTTTCTTGGTTTCCCTCATCTCTAATCTGACTTTTCTTGGTTTTCCTCTGCTGTAACATAGCTTTTGTTGATTTTCCTCCTCTCTGACCCCGCTTTTCTTTGATTTCCTCCGCTCTAACCCCACTTTTCTTGGTTTTCCTCCGCTCTAACCCCACTTTTCTTGGTTTTCCTCTGCTGTAACATAGCGTTTCTTAGTTTTCCTCTGCTCTATCTCCGCTTTTCTTGGTTTTCCTTCGCTCTATGCCCGCTTTTCTTGCTTTTCATCCGCTCTAAATTCACTTTTCTTGGTTTACCTCCACCGATTACCCCACTTTTCTTGGTTTTCCTTTGCGCTAACTTGGCTTTTCATGGTTTTCCTCCGCTCTAACTTCGCTTTTCTTGGTTTTCCTCCGCTCTAACCACGCTTTTTTTGGTTTTCCTCTGCTCTAACCCCGCTTTTCTTGGTTTTTCTCTGCTCTAACCCCGCTTTTCTTGATTTTCCTTCGCTCTAACCTTGTTTTCTTGGTTTTCCTCCTCTCTAACTTCGCTTTTCTTGGTTTTCCTCCGCTCTAACCTTGTTTTCTTGGTTTTCCTCCGCTCTAACATCGCTTTTCTTGGTTTTCCTCATCTCTAATCTCACTTTTCTTGGTTTTCCTCTGCTGTAACATAGCTTTTCTTGATTTTCCTCCTCTCTGACCCCGCTTTTCTTTGATTTCCTCCGCTCTAACCCCACTTTTCTTGGTTTTCCTCTGCTGTAACATAGCTTTTCTTGGTTTTCCTCTGCTCTATCCCCGCTTTTCTTGGTTTTCCTTCGCTCTATACCCGCTTTTCTTGCTTTTCATCCGCTCTAAATTCACTTTTCTTGGTTTACCTCCACTCTAACCCCGCTTTTCTTGGTTTTCCTTTGCGCTAACTTGGCTTTTCATGGTTTTCCTCCGCTCTAACTTCGCTTTCTTGGTTTTCCTCCGCTCCAACCTTGCTTTTCTAAGTTTTCCTCCGCTCCAACCCTGCTTTTCTTAGTTTTCCTCCACACTAACCCCGCTTTTCATGGTTTTCCTCCGCTCTAACTTCGCTTTTCTTGGTGTTCCTCTGCTATAACTTAGCTTATCTTGGTTTTCCTCCGGTCTAACACAGCTTTTCTCGGTTTTCCTCAGCTCCAACCCCGCTTTTCTTGGTTTTCCTCCGCTCTAACCCCGCTTTTCATGGATTTGCTCTGTTGTAACCCTACTTTTCTTGGTTTTCCTCCGCTCTAACTTCGCCTCTCTTGGTTTTCCTCCGTTCTAACCCTGCCATTCTTAGTTTTCCTTTGCTCTAACCCCGTCTTTCTTGGTTCTCCTCCTTTCTAACTTTGCTATTATTCGGTTTCCTCCGCTCTAACTTCACTTTTTTTTGTTTTTCCTCCGCTCTAACCCCTCTTTTCTTTTTTTTCCTCCGCTCTAATCTCGCTTTCCTTGGTTTTCATCCACTCTAACCCCGCTTGGTTTTTCTCAGCTCTGACCCCGCTTTTCTTGATTTTCCTCCGCTCTAACCTTGTTTTCTTGGTTTTCCTATGCTCTAACCCCTCTTTTCTGGGTTTTCCTCTGCTGTAATCCCGCTTTTCTTGCTTTTCCTTCGCTCTAACTTCTCTTTTTTTGGTTTTCGTCCGCTCTAACTTCGCTTTTCTTGGATTTCCTCCGCTCTAACCCCGCCATTCTTGGTTTTTCTCAGCTCTGACCCCGCTTTTCTTGATTTTCCTCTGCTCTAACCTTGTTTTCTTAGTTTTCCTCCGCTCTAACATCGCTTTTCTTGGCTTTCCTCATCTCTAATCTCACTTTTCAAGGTTTTCCTCTGCTGTAACATAGCTTTTCTTGGATTTCCTCCGCTCTAACTTCGCCTCTCTTGGTTTTCCTCCGCTCTAACCCCGTCTTTCTTGGTTTTCCTCCGTTCTAACTTCGCTATTCTTCGTTTTCCTCCGCACTAACTTCACTTTTTTTGTTTTTCCTCCGCTCTAACCCCTTTTTCCCTGGTTTTCCTCCGCTCTAACCACGCTTTTCTTGGTTTTCCTCCGCTCTAACCCCGCTTTTCTTGGTTTTTCTCAGCTCTAACCCCGCTTTTCTCGATTTTCCTCCGCTCTAACCCTGTTTTCTTGGTTTTCCTCCTCTCTAACTTTGCTTTTCTTGGTTTTCCTCCGCTCTAACCTTGTTTTCTTGGTTTTCCTCCGCTCTAACATCGCTTTTCTTGGTTTTCCTCATATCTAATCTCACTTTTCTTGGTTTTCCTCTGCTGTAACATAGCTTTTCTTGTTTTTCCTCCTCTATGACCCCGCTTTTCTTTGATTTCCTCCGCTCTAACCCCACTTTTCTTGGTTTTCCTCCGCTCTAACCCCACTTTTCTTGGTTTTCCTCTGCTGTAACATAGCTTTTCTTGGTTTTCCTCTGCTCTATCCCCGCTTTTCTTTGTTTTCCTTCGCTCTATGCCCGCTTTTCTTGCTTTTCATCCGCTCTAAATTCACTTTTCTTGGTTTACCTCCACTCTAACCCCGCTTTTCTTGGTTTTCCTTTGCGCTAACTTGGCTTTTCATGGTTTTCCTCCGCTCTAACTTCGCTTTTCTTGGTTTTCCTCCGCTCTAACCTTGCTTTTCTTAGTTTTCCTCCGCTCCAACCCTGCTTTTCTTAGTTTTCCTTCACACTAACCCCACTTTTCATGGTTTTCCTCCGCTCTAACTTCCATTTTCTTGGTGTTCCTCTGCTATAACTTAGCTTATCTTGGTTTTCCTCCGGTCTAACACAGCTTTTCTCGGTTTTCCTCAGCTCCAACCCCGCTTTTCTTGGTTTTCCTCCGCTCTAACCCCGCTTTTCATGGATTTGCTCTGTTGTAACCCTACTTTTCTTGGTTTTCCTCCGCTCTAACTTCGCCTCTCTTGGTTTTCCTCCGTTCTAACCCTGCCATTCTTGGTTTTCCTTTGCTCTAACCCCGTCTTTCTTGGTTCTCCTCCGCTCTAACTTTGCTATTATTCGGTTTCCTCCGCTCTAACTTCACTTTTTTTGTTTTTCCTCCGCTCTAACCCCTCTTTTCTTTTTTTTCCTCCGCTCTAATCTCGCTTTTCTTGGTTTTCATCCACTCTAACCCCGCTTGGTTTTTGTCAGCTCTGACCCCGCTTTTCTTGATTTTCCTCCGCTCTAACCTTGTTTTCTTGGTTTTCCTATGCTCTAACCCCTCTTTTCTTGGTTTTCCTCTGCTGTAATCCCGCTTTTCTTGCTTTTCCTTTGCTCTAACTTCTCTTTTTTTGGTTTTCGTCCGCTCTAACTTCGCTTTTCTTGGTTTTCCTCCGCTCTAACCCCGCCATTCTTGGTTTTTCTCAGCTCTGACCCCGCTTTTCTTGATTTTCCTCTGCTCTAACCTTGTTTTCTTGGTTTTCCTCCGCTCTAACATCGCTTTTCTTGGTTTTCCTCATCTCTAATCTCACTTTTCAAGGTTTTCCTCTGCTGTAACATAGCTTTTCTTGGTTTTCCTCCGCTCTACCCCCGTCTTTCTTGGTTTTCCTCCGTTCTAACTTCGCTATTCTTCGTTTTCCTCCGCACTAACTTCACTTTTTTTGTTTTTCCTCCGCTCTAACCCCTTTTTCCTTGGTTTTCCTCCGCTCTAACTTCGCTTTTCTTGGTTTTCCTCCGCTCTAACCACGCTTTTTTTGGTTTTCCTCCGCTCTAACCCCGCTTTTCTTGGTTTTTCTCAGCTCTAACCCCGCTTTTCTCGATTTTCCTCCGCTCTAACATTGTTTTCTTGGTTTTCCTCCTCTCTAACTTCGCTTTTCTTGGTTTTCCTCTGCTCTAACCTTGTTTTCTTGGTTTTCCTCCGCTCTAACATCGCTTTTCTTGGTTTTCCTCATCTCTAATCTCACTTTTCTTGGTTTTCCTCTGCTGTAACATAGCTTTTCTTGATTTTCCTCCTCTCTGACCCCGTTTTCTTTGATTTCCTCCGCTCTAACCCCACTTTTCTTGGTTTTCCTCCGCTCTAACCCCACTTTTCTTGGTTTTCCTCTGCTGTAACATAGCTTTTCTTGGTTTTCCTCTGCTCTATCCCTGCTTTTCTTGGTTTTCCTTCGCTCTATGCCCGCTTTTCTTGCTTTTCATCCGCTCTAAATTCACTTTTCTTGGTTTACCTCCACTCTAACCCCGCTTTTCTTGGTTTTCCTTTGCGCTAACTTGGCTTTTCATGGTTTTCCTCCGCTCTAACTTCGCTTTTCTTGGTTTTCCTCCGCTCTAACCTTGCTTTTCTTAGTTTTCCTCCGCTCCAACCCTGCTTTTCTTAGTTTTCCTCCACACTAACCCCGCTTTTCATGGTTTTCCTCCGCTCTAACATCGCTTTTCTTGGTTTTCCTCATCTCTAATCTCACTTTTCAAGGTTTTCCTCTGCTGTAACATAGCTTTTCTTGGTTTTCCTCCGCTCTAACTTCGCCTCTCTTGGTTTTCCTCCGCTCTAACCCCGTCTTTCTTGGTTTTCCTCCGTTCTAACTTCGCTATTCTTCGTTTTCCTCCGCACTAACTTCACTTTTTTTGTGTTTCCTCCGCTCTAACCCCTTTTTCCTTGGTTTTCCTCCGCTCTAACCCGCTTTTCTTGGTTATCGTCCGCTCTGACCCCGCTTTTCTTGGTTTTCCTTAGCTCTAACTTCGCTTTTCTTGGTTTTCCTGCGTTCTTACCCCATTTTTCTTTGTTTTCCTCCGCTCTAAGCCCGCTTTTCTTGGTTTTCCTCCGTGCTAACTTCACTTTTCTTGGTTTTCCTCCGATCTGACCCCACTTTTCTTTGTTTTCCTATGCTCTATCCCCGCCATTCTTTGTTTTCCTCCGCTCTATCCCCGCTTTTCTTGGTTTTCCTCCGCTCTAACTTCTCTTTTCTCGGTTTTCCTCTGTTCCTACCCCACTTTTCTTAGATTTCCTCCGATCTAACCCTGCTTCTCTTGGTTTTCCTCTAATCTAACTTCACTTTTCTTGGATTTCCTCAGCTCTAACTCCGCTTTTCTTGGTTTTCCTCCGCTCTACCTTCGCTTTTCTTGGTTTTCCTCTGATCCAACCCCGCTTTTCTTATTTTTCCTCCACTCTAACCACACTCTTCATGGTTTTCCTCTGCTCTAACCCTGCTTTTCTTGGTTTTCCTCTGCTCTAACCTTGCTTTTCTTAGTTTTCCTCCGCTCCAACCCTGCTTTTCTTAGTTTTCCTCCACACTAACCCCGCTTTTCATGGTTTTCCTCCGCTCTAACTTCGCTTTTCTTGGTGTTCCTCTGCTATAACTTAGCTTATCTTGGTTTTCCTCCGGTCTAACACAGCTTTTCTCGGTTTTCCTCAGCTCCAACCCCGCTTTTCTTGGTTTTCCTCCGCTCTAACCCCGCTTTTCATGGATTTGCTCTGTTGTAACCCTACTTTTCTTGGTTTTCCTCCGCTCTAACTTCACCTCTCTTGGTTTTCCTCCGTTCTAACCCTGCCATTCTTGGTTTTCCTTTGCTCTAACCCCGTCTTTCTTGGTTCTCCTCCGCTCTAACTTCGCTATTATTCGGTTTCCTCCGCTCTAACTTCACTTTTTTTGTTTTTCCTCCGCTCTAACCCCTCTTTTCTTTTTTATCCTCCGCTCTAATCTCGCTTTTCTTGGTTTTCATCCACTCTAACCCCGCTTGGTTTTTCTCAGATCTGACCCCGCTTTTCTTGATTTTCCTCCGCTCTAACCTTGTTTTCTTGGTTTTCCTATGCTCTAACCCCTCTTTTCTTGGTTTTCCTCTGCTGTAATCCCGCTTTTCTTGCTTTCCCTTTGCTCTAACATCTCTTTTTTTGGTTTTCGTCCGCTCTAACTTCGCTTTTCTTGGTTTTCCTCCGCTCTAACCCCGCCATTCTTGGTTTTTCTCAGCTCTGACCCCGCTTTTCTTGATTTTCCTCTGCTCTAACCTTGTTTTCTTGGTTTTCCTCCGCTCTAACATCGCTTTTCTTGGTTTTCCTCATCTCTAATCTCACTTTTCAAGGTTTTCCTCTGCTGTAACATAGCTTTTCTTGGTTTTCCTCCGCTCCTACTTCGCCTCTCATGGTTTTCCTCCGCTCTAACCCCGTCTTTCTTGGTTTTCCTCCGTTCTAACTTCGCTATTCTTCGTTTTCCTCCGCACTAACTTCACTTTTTTTTGTTTTTCCTACGCTCTAACCCCTTTTTCCTTGGTTTTCCTCCGCTCTAACTTCGCTTTTCTTGGTTTTCCTCCGCTCTAACCACGCTTTTTTTGGTTTTCCTCCGCTCTAACCCCGCTTTTCTTGGTTTTTCTCAGCTCTAACCCCGCTTTTCTCGATTTTCCTCCGCTCTAACATTGTTTTCTTGGTTTTCCTCCTCTCTAACTTCGCTTTTCTTGGTTTTCCTCCGCTCTAACCTTGTTTTCTTGGTTTTCCTCCGCTCTAACATCGCTTTTCTTGGTTTTCCTCATCTCTAATCTCACTTTTCTTGGTTTACCTCTGCTGTAACATAGCTTTTCTTGATTTTCATCCTCTCTGACCCCGCTTTTCTTTGATTTCCTCCGCTCTAACCCCACTTTTCTTGGTTTTCCTCCGCTCTTACCCCACTTTTCTTGGTTTTCCTCTGCTGTAACATAGCTTTTCTTGGTTTTCCTCTGCTCTATCCCCGCTTTTCTTGGTTTTCCTTCGCTCTATGCCCGCTTTTCTTGCTTTTCATCCGCTCTAAATTCACTTTTCTTGGTTTACCTCCACTCTAACCCCGCTTTTCTTGGTTTTCCTTTGCGCTAACTTGGCTTTTCATGGTTTTCCTCCGCTCTAACTTCGCTTTTCTTGGTTTTCCTCCGCTCTAACCTTGCTTTTCTTAGTTTTCCTCCGCTCCAACCCTGCTTTTCTTAGTTTTCCTCCACACTAACCCCGCTTTTCATGGTTTTCCTTCGCTCTAACTTCGCTTTTCTTGGTGTTCCTCTGCTATAACTTAGCTTATCTTGGTTTTCCTCCGGTCTAACACAGCTTTTCTCGGTTTTCCTCAGCTCCAGCCCCGCTTTTCTTGGTTTTCCTCCGCTCTAACCCCGCTTTTCATGGATTTGCTCTGTTGTAACCCTACTTTTCTTGGTTTTCCTCCGCTCTTACTTCGCCTCTCTTGGTTTTCCTCCGTTCTAACCCTGCCATTCTTGGTTTTCCTTTGTTCTAACCCCGTCTTTCTTGGTTCTCCTCCGCTCTAACTTCGCTATTATTCGGTTTCCTCCGCTCTAACTTCACTTTTTTTTGTTTTTCCTCCGCTCTAACCCCTCTTTTCTTTTTTTTTCCTCCGCTCTAATCTCGCTTTTCTTGGTTTTCATCCGCTCTAACCCCGCTTGGTTTTTCTCAGCTCTGACCCCGCTTTTCTTGATTTTCCTCCGCTCTAACCTTGTTTTCTTGGTTTTCCTATGCTCTAACCCCTCTTTTCTTGGTTTTCCTCTGCTGTAATCCCGTTTTTCTTGCTTTTCCTTCGCTCTAACTTCTCTTTTTTTGGTTTTCGTCCGCTCTAACTTCGCTTTTCTTGGTTTTCCTCCGCTCTAACATTGTTTTCTTGGTTTTCCTCCTCTCTAACTTCGCTTTTCTTGGTTTTCCTCCGCTCTAACCTTGTTTTCTTGGTTTTCCTCCGCTCTAACATCGCTTTTCTTGGTTTTCCTCATCTCTAATCTCACTTTTCTTGGTTTTCCTCTGCTGTAACATAGCTTTTCTTGATTTTCCTCCTCTCTGACCCCGCTTTTCTTTGATTTCCTCCGCTCTAACCCCACTTTTCTTGGTTTTCCTCCGCTCTAACCCCACTTTTCTTGGTTTTCCTCTGCTGTAACATAGCTTTTCTTGGTTTTCCTCTGCTCTATCCCCGCTTTTCTTGGTTTTCCTTCGCTCTATGCCCGCTTTTCTTGCTTTTCATCCGCTCTAAATTCACTTTTCTTGGTTTACCTCCACTCTAACCCCGCTTTTCTTGGTTTTCCTTTGCGCTAACTTGGCTTTTCATGGTTTTCCTCCGCTCTAACTTCGCTTTTCTTGGTTTTCCTCCGCTCTAACCTTGCTTTTCTTAGTTTTCCTCCGCTCCAACCCTGCTTTTCTTAGTTTTCCTCCACACTAACCCCGCTTTTCATGGTTTTCCTCCGCTCTAACATCGCTTTTCTTGGTTTTCCTCATCTCTAATCTCACTTTTCAAGGTTTTCCTCTGCTGTAACATAGCTTTTCTTGGTTTTCCTCCGCTCTAACTTCGCCTCTCTTGGTTTTCCTCCGCTCTAACCCCGTCTTTCTTGGTTTTCCTCCGTTCTAACTTCGCTATTCTTCGTTTTCCTCCGCACTAACTTCACTTTTTTTGTGTTTCCTCCGCTCTAACCCCTTTTTCCTTGGTTTTCCTCCGCTCTAACCCGCTTTTCTTGGTTATCGTCCGCTCTGACCCCGCTTTTCTTGGTTTTCCTTAGCTCTAACTTCGCTTTTCTTGGTTTTCCTGCGTTCTTACCCCATTTTTCTTTGTTTTCCTCCGCTCTAAGCCCGCTTTTCTTGGTTTTCCTCCGTGCTAACTTCACTTTTCTTGGTTTTCCTCCGATCTGACCCCACTTTTCTTTGTTTTCCTATGCTCTATCCCCGCTTTTCTTTGTTTTCCTCCGCTCTATCCCCGCTTTTCTTGGTTTTCCTCCGCTCTAACTTCTCTTTTCTCGGTTTTCCTCTGTTCCAACCCCACTTTTCTTAGATTTCCTCCGATCTAACCCTGCTTCTCTTGGTTTTCCTCTAATCTAACTTCACTTTTCTTGGATTTCCTCAGCTCTAACTCCGCTTTTCTTGGTTTTCCTCCGCTCTACCTTCGCTTTTCTTGGTTTTCCTCTGATCCAACCCCGCTTTTCTTATTTTTCCTCCACTCTAACCACACTCTTCATGGTTTTCCTCTGCTCTAACCCTGCTTTTCTTGGTTTTCCTCTGCTCTAACCTTGCTTTTCTTAGTTTTCCTCCGCTCCAACCCTGCTTTTCTTAGTTTTCCTCCACACTAACCCCGCTTTTCATGGTTTTCCTCCGCTCTAACTTCGCTTTTCTTGGTGTTCCTCTGCTATAACTTAGCTTATCTTGGTTTTCCTCCGGTCTAACACAGCTTTTCTCGGTTTTCCTCAGCTCCAACCCCGCTTTTCTTGGTTTTCCTCCGCTCTAACCCCGCTTTTCATGGATTTGCTCTGTTGTAACCCTACTTTTCTTGGTTTTCCTCCGCTCTAACTTCACCTCTCTTGGTTTTCCTCCGTTCTAACCCTGCCATTCTTGGTTTTCCTTTGCTCTAACCCCGTCTTTCTTGGTTCTCCTCCGCTCTAACTTCGCTATTATTCGGTTTCCTCCGCTCTAACTTCACTTTTTTTGTTTTTCCTCCGCTCTAACCCCTCTTTTCTTTTTTATCCTCCGCTCTAATCTCGCTTTTCTTGGTTTTCATCCACTCTAACCCCGCTTGGTTTTTCTCAGATCTGACCCCGCTTTTCTTGATTTTCCTCCGCTCTAACCTTGTTTTCTTGGTTTTCCTATGCTCTAACCCCTCTTTTCTTGGTTTTCCTCTGCTGTAATCCCGCTTTTCTTGCTTTCCCTTTGCTCTAACTTCTCTTTTTTTGGTTTTCGTCCGCTCTAACTTCGCTTTTCTTGGTTTTCCTCCGCTCTAACCCCGCCATTCTTGGTTTTTCTCAGCTCTGACCCCGCTTTTCTTGATTTTCCTCTGCTCTAACCTTGTTTTCTTGGTTTTCCTCCGCTCTAACATCGCTTTTCTTGGTTTTCCTCATCTCTAATCTCACTTTTCAAGGTTTTCCTCTGCTGTAACATAGCTTTTCTTGGTTTTCCTCCGCTCCTACTTCGCCTCTCTTGGTTTTCCTCCGCTCTAACCCCGTCTTTCTTGGTTTTCCTCCGTTCTAACTTCGCTATTCTTCGTTTTCCTCCGCACTAACTTCACTTTTTTTTGTTTTTCCTCCGCTCTAACCCCTTTTTCCTTGGTTTTCCTCCGCTCTAACTTCGCTTTTCTTGGTTTTCCTCCGCTCTAACCACGCTTTTTTTGGTTTTCCTCCGCTCTAACCCCGCTTTTCTTGGTTTTTCTCAGCTCTAACCCCGCTTTTCTCGATTTTCCTCCGCTCTAACATTGTTTTCTTGGTTTTCCTCCTCTCTAACTTCGCTTTTCTTGGTTTTCCTCCGCTCTAACCTTGTTTTCTTGGTTTTCCTCCGCTCTAACATCGCTTTTCTTGGTTTTCCTCATCTCTAATCTCACTTTTCTTGGTTTACCTCTGCTGTAACATAGCTTTTCTTGATTTTCATCCTCTCTGACCCCGCTTTTCTTTGATTTCCTCCGCTCTAACCCCACTTTTCTTGGTTTTCCTCCGCTCTTACCCCACTTTTCTTGGTTTTCCTCTGCTGTAACATAGCTTTTCTTGGTTTTCCTCTGCTCTATCCCCGC
Source organism: Coturnix japonica (assembly GCF_054131305.1). Taxonomy (NCBI): domain Eukaryota; kingdom Metazoa; phylum Chordata; class Aves; order Galliformes; family Phasianidae; genus Coturnix; species Coturnix japonica. The sequence continues at coordinate 3,843,486 of NC_140666.1, read as the reverse complement.
TTTTCTTGGTTTTCCTTCGCTCTATGCCCGCTTTTCTTGCTTTTCATCCGCTCTAAATTCACTTTTCTTGGTTTACCTCCACTCTAACCCCGCTTTTCTTGGTTTTCCTTTGCGCTAACTTGGCTTTTCATGGTTTTCCTCCGCTCTAACTTCGCTTTTCTTGGTTTTCCTCTGATCCAACCCCGCTTTTCTTATTTTTCCTCCACTCTAACCACACTCTTCATGGTTTTCCTCTGCTCTAACCCTGCTTTTCTTGGTTTTCCTCTGCTCTAACCTTGCTTTTCTTAGTTTTCCTCCGCTCCAACCCTGCTTTTCTTAGTTTTCCTCCACACTAACCCCGCTTTTCATGGTTTTCCTCCGCTCTAACTTCGCTTTTCTTGGTGTTCCTCTGCTATAACTTAGCTTATCTTGGTTTTCCTCCGGTCTAACACAGCTTTTCTCGGTTTTCCTCAGCTCCAACCCCGCTTTTCTTGGTTTTCCTCCGCTCTAACCCCGCTTTTCATGGATTTGCTCTGTTGTAACCCTACTTTTCTTGGTTTTCCTCCGCTCTAACTTCACCTCTCTTGGTTTTCCTCCGTTCTAACCCTGCCATTCTTGGTTTTCCTTTGCTCTAACCCCGTCTTTCTTGGTTCTCCTCCGCTCTAACTTCGCTATTATTCGGTTTCCTCCGCTCTAACTTCACTTTTTTTGTTTTTCCTCCGCTCTAACCCCTCTTTTCTTTTTTATCCTCCGCTCTAATCTCGCTTTTCTTGGTTTTCATCCACTCTAACCCCGCTTGGTTTTTCTCAGATCTGACCCCGCTTTTCTTGATTTTCCTCCGCTCTAACCTTGTTTTCTTGGTTTTCCTATGCTCTAACCCCTCTTTTCTTGGTTTTCCTCTGCTGTAATCCCGCTTTTCTTGCTTTCCCTTTGCTCTAACTTCTCTTTTTTTGGTTTTCGTCCGCTCTAACTTCGCTTTTCTTGGTTTTCCTCCGCTCTAACCCCGCCATTCTTGGTTTTTCTCAGCTCTGACCCCGCTTTTCTTGATTTTCCTCTGCTCTAACCTTGTTTTCTTGGTTTTCCTCCGCTCTAACATCGCTTTTCTTGGTTTTCCTCATCTCTAATCTCACTTTTCAAGGTTTTCCTCTGCTGTAACATAGCTTTTCTTGGTTTTCCTCCGCTCCTACTTCGCCTCTCTTGGTTTTCCTCCGCTCTAACCCCGTCTTTCTTGGTTTTCCTCCGTTCTAACTTCGCTATTCTTCGTTTTCCTCCGCACTAACTTCACTTTTTTTTGTTTTTCCTCCGCTCTAACCCCTTTTTCCTTGGTTTTCCTCCGCTCTAACTTCGCTTTTCTTGGTTTTCCTCCGCTCTAACCACGCTTTTTTTGGTTTTCCTCCGCTCTAACCCCGCTTTTCTTGGTTTTTCTCAGCTCTAACCCCGCTTTTCTCGATTTTCCTCCGCTCTAACATTGTTTTCTTGGTTTTCCTCCTCTCTAACTTCGCTTTTCTTGGTTTTCCTCCGCTCTAACCTTGTTTTCTTGGTTTTCCTCCGCTCTAACATCGCTTTTCTTGGTTTTCCTCATCTCTAATCTCACTTTTCTTGGTTTACCTCTGCTGTAACATAGCTTTTCTTGATTTTCATCCTCTCTGACCCCGCTTTTCTTTGATTTCCTCCGCTCTAACCCCACTTTTCTTGGTTTTCCTCCGCTCTTACCCCACTTTTCTTGGTTTTCCTCTGCTGTAACATAGCTTTTCTTGGTTTTCCTCTGCTCTATCCCCGCTTTTCTTGGTTTTCCTTCGCTCTATGCCCGCTTTTCTTGCTTTTCATCCGCTCTAAATTCACTTTTCTTGGTTTACCTCCACTCTAACCCCGCTTTTCTTGGTTTTCCTTTGCGCTAACTTGGCTTTTCATGGTTTTCCTCCGCTCTAACTTCGCTTTTCTTGGTTTTCCTCCGCTCTAACCTTGCTTTTCTTAGTTTTCCTCCGCTCCAACCCTGCTTTTCTTAGTTTTCCTCCACACTAACCCCGCTTTTCATGGTTTTCCTCCGCTCTAACTTCGCTTTTCTTGGTGTTCCTCTGCTATAACTTAGCTTATCTTGGTTTTCCTCCGGTCTAACACAGCTTTTCTCGGTTTTCCTCAGCTCCAGCCCCGCTTTTCTTGGTTTTCCTCCGCTCTAACCCCGCTTTTCATGGATTTGCTCTGTTGTAACCCTACTTTTCTTGGTTTTCCTCCGCTCTTACTTCGCCTCTCTTGGTTTTCCTCCGTTCTAACCCTGCCATTCTTGGTTTTCCTTTGTTCTAACCCCGTCTTTATTGGTTCTCCTCCGCTCTAACTTCGCTATTATTCGGTTTCCTCCGCTCTAACTTCACTTTTTTTTGTTTTTCCTCCGCTCTAACCCCTCTTTTCTTTTTTTTTCCTCCGCTCTAATCTCGCTTTTCTTGGTTTTCATCCGCTCTAACCCCGCTTGGTTTTTCTCAGCTCTGACCCCGCTTTTCTTGATTTTCCTCCGCTCTAACCTTGTTTTCTTGGTTTTCCTATGCTCTAACCCCTCTTTTCTTGGTTTTCCTCTGCTGTAATCCCGTTTTTCTTGCTTTTCCTTCGCTCTAACTTCTTTTTTTTTGGTTTTCGTCCGCTCTAACTTCGCTTTTCTTGGTTTTCCTCCGCTCTAACCCCGCCATTCTTGGATTTTCTCAGCTCTGACCCCGCTTTTCTTGATTTTCCTCTTCTCTAACCTTGTTTTCTTGGTTTCCCTCCGCTCTAACATCGCTTTTCTTGGTTTTCCTCATCTCTAATCTCACTTTTCAAGGTTTTCCTCTGCTGTAACATAGCTTTTCTTGGTTTTCCTCCGCTCTAACTTCGCCTCTCTTGGTTTTCCTCCGCTCTAACCCCGTCTTTCTTGGTTTTCCTCCGTTCTAACTTCGCTATTCTTCGTTTTTCTCCGCACTAACTTCACTTTTTTTTGTTTTTCCTCCGCTCTAACCCCTCTTTCCTTGGTTTTCCTCCGCTCTAACTTCGCTTTTCTCGATTTTCCTCCGCTCTAACCTTGTTTTCTTGGTTTTCCTCCTCTCTAACTTCGCTTTTCTTAGTTTTCCTCATCTCTAATCTCACTTTTCTTGGTTTTCCTCTGCAGTAACATAGCTTTTCTTGATTTTCCTCCTCTCTGACCCCGCTTTTCTTGGTTTTCCTCCGCTCTAACCTTGCTTTTCTTAGTTTTCCTCCGCTCCAACCCTGCTTTTCTTAGTTTTCCTCCACACTAACCCCGCTTTTCATGGTTTTCCTCCGCTCTAACTTCGCTTTTCTTGGTGTTCCTCTGCTATAACTTAGCTTATCTTGGTTTTCCTCCGGTCTAACACAGCTTTTCTCGGTTTTCCTCAGCTCCAACCCCGCTTTTCTTGGTTTTCCTCCGCTCTAACCCCGCTTTTCATGGATTTGCTCTGTTGTAACCCTACTTTTCTTGGTTTTCCTCCGCTCTAACTTCGCCTCTCTTGGTTTTCCTCCGTTCTAACCCTGCCATTCTTGGTTTTCCTCCACTCTAACCCCGTCTTTCTTGGTTCTCCTCCGCTCTAACTTCGCTATTCTTCGTTTTCCTCCGCTCTAACTTCATATTTTTTTGTTTTTCCTCCACTCTAACCCCTCTTTTCTTGGTTTTCCTCCGCTCTAATCTCGCTTTTCTTGGTTTTCCTCCGCTCTAACCCTGCTTTTCTTGGTTTTTCTCGGCTCTGACCCCGCTTTTCTTGATTTTCCTCTGCTCTAACCTTGTTTTCTTGGTTTACCTCTGCTCTAACATCGCTTTTCTTGGTTTTCCTCCGCTCTAACCCCTCTTTTCTTGGTTTTCCTCTGCTGTAACATAGCTTTTCTTGGTTTTCCTCTGCTCTATCCCTGCTTTTCTTGGTTTTCTTCCGCCCTAATCCCGCTTTTCCTCGTTTTCCTCCGCTCTAACCCCGCTTTTCTTAGTTTTCCTCCGCTCGAACCCCGCTTTTTTTGGTTTTTCTCAGCTCTGCCCCGCTTTTCTTGATTTTCCTCCGCTCTAACCTTGTTTTCTTGGTTTTCCTCTGCTCTAACATCGCTTTTCTTGATTTTCCTCATCACTGACCCCGCTTTTCTTGGTTTTCCTCTGCTCTAACCCTGCTTTTCTTGGCTTTCCTCCACTCTAACCCAGCTTTTCTTGATTTTCCTCTGCTCTAACCTTGTTTTTTTGGTTTTCCTCCGCTCTAACCCCGTTTTTCTTGGTTTTCCTCCGCCCCAACTCAGCTTTTCTCGGTTTTCCTCAGCACCAACCCCGCTTTTCTTCGTTTTCCTCCGCTCTAACCCCGCTTTTCATGGTTTTCCTCTGCTGTAACCCTACGTTTCTTGGTTTTCCTCCGCTCTAACTTCGCCTCTCTTTGTTTTCCTCCGCTCTAACCCCGTCCTTCTTGGTTATTCTTCCGCTCTAACTTGGCTATTCTTCGTTTTCCTCCACACAAACATCACTTTTTTTGTTTTTCCTCCGCTCTAACCCCTCTTTTCTTGGTTTTCCTCCGCTCTGACTTCGCTTTTCTTGGTTTTCCTCCGCTCTAACCACGCTTTTTTTGGTTTTCCTCAGCTCTAACCCTGCTTTTCTTGGTTTTTCTCAGCTCTGACCCTGCTTTTCTTGATTTTCCTCCGCTATAACCCTGTTTTCTTGGTTTTCCTCCGCTCTAATATCGCTTTTCTTGGTTTTCCTCGTCAAAAATCTCACTTTTCTTGGTTTTCCTCTGCTGTAACATAGCTTTTCTTGATTTTCCTCCTTTCTGACACCGCTTTTCTTGGTTTTCCTGTGCTCTAACCCCACTTTTCTTGGTTTTCCTCTGCTGTAACATAGCTTTTCTTGGTTTTCCTCTGCTCTATCCTCGCTTTTCTTGGTTTTCCTTCGCTCTATGCCCGCTTTTCTTGGTTTTCATCCGCTCTAACTTTACTTTTCTTGGTTTACCGCCACTCTAACCCCCCCTTTCTTGGTTTTCCTTTGCTCTAACTTAGCTTTTCTTGGTTTTCCTGCGCTCTAACCCCGTTTTTCTTGGTTTTCCTTTGCGCTAACTTGGCTTTTCTTGGTTTTCCTCCCCTGTAACTTTGCTTTTCTTAGTTTTCCTCCGCTCCAACCCCGCTTTTCCTAGTTTTCCTCCACACTAACCCCGCTTTTCATGGTTTTCCTCCGCTCTAACTTCGCTTTTCTTGGTGTTCCTCTGCTATAACTTAGCTTATCTTGGTTTTCCTCCGGTCTAACACAGCTTTTCTCGGTTTTCCTCAGCTCCAACCCCGCTTTTCTTGGTTTTCCTCCGCTCTAACCCCGCTTTTCATGGATTTGCTCTGTTGTAACCCTACTTTTCTTGGTTTTCCTCCGCTCTAACTTCGCCTCTCTTGGTTTTCCTCCGTTCTAACCCTGCCATTCTTGGTTTTCCTCCACTCTAACCCCGTCTTTCTTGGTTCTCCTCCTCTCTAACTTCGCTATTCTTCGTTTTCCTCCGCTCTAACTTCATTTTTTTTGTTTTTCCTCCACTCTAACCCCTCTTTTCTTGGTTTTCCTCCGCTCTAATCTCGCTTTTCTTGGTTTTGCTCCGCTCTAACCCTGCTTTTCTTGGTTTTTCTCGGCTCTGACCCCGCTTTTCTTGATTTTCCTCTGCTCTAACCTTGTTTTCTTGGTTTTCCTCTGCTGTAACATCGCTTTTCTTGGTTTTCCTCCGCTCTAACCCCTCTTTTCTTGGTTTTCCTCTGCTGTAGCATAGCTTTTCTTGGTTTTCCTCTGCTCTATCCCTGCTTTTCTTGGTCTTCTTCCGCCCTAATCCCGCTTTTCCTTGTTTTCCTCCGCTCTAACCCCGCTTTTCTTAGTTTTCCTCCGCTCGAACCCCGCTTTTTTTGGTTTTTCTCAGCTCTGCCCCGCTTTTCTTGATTTTCCTCCGCTCTAACCTTGTTTTCTTGGTTTTCATTCACTCTAATATTGCTTTTATTCGTTTTCCTCATCTCTAATCTCACTTTTCTTGGTTTTCCTCTGCTGTAACATAGCGTTTCTTGATTTTCCTCCTCACTGACCCCGCTTTTCTTGGTTTTCCTCTGCTCTAACCCTGCTTTTCTTGGCTTTCCTCCACTCTAACCCAGCTTTTCTTGATTTTCCTCTGCTCTAACCTTGTTTTTTTGGTTTTCCTCCGCTCTAACCCCGTTTTTCTTGGTTTTCCTCCGCCCCAACTCAGCTTTTCTCGGTTTTCCTCAGCACCAACCCCGCTTTTCTTCGTTTTCCTCCACACTAACCCCGCTTTTCATGGTTTTCCTCTGCTGTAACCCTACGTTTCTTGGTTTTCCTCCGCTCTAACTTCGCCTCTCTTTGTTTTCCTCCGCTCTAACCCCGTCCTTCTTGGTTATTCTTCCGCTCTAACTTGGCTATTCTTCGTTTTCCTCCACACAAACATCACTTTTTTTGTTTTTCCTCCGCTCTAACCCCTCTTTTCTTGGTTTTCCTCCGCTCTGACTTCGCTTTTCTTGGTTTTCCTCCGCTCTAACCACGCTTTTTTTGGTTTTCCTCTGCTCTAACCCTGCTTTTCTTGGTTTTTCTCAGCTCTGACCCTGCTTTTCTTGATTTTCCTCCGCTATAACCCTGTTTTCTTGGTTTTCCTCCGCTCTAATATCGCTTTTCTTGGTTTTCCTCATCAAAAATCTCACTTTTCTTGGTTTTCCTCTGCTGTAACATAGCTTTTCTTGATTTTCCTCCTTTCTGACACCGCTTTTCTTGGTTTTCCTGTGCTCTAACCCCACTTTTCTTGGTTTTCCTCTGCTGTAACATAGCTTTTCTTGGTTTTCCTCTGCTCTATCCTCGCTTTTCTTGGTTTTCCTTCGCTCTATGCCCGCTTTTCTTGGTTTTCATCCGCTCTAACTTTACTTTTCTTGGTTTACCGCCACTCTAACCCCCCCTTTCTTGGTTTTCCTTTGCTCTAACTTAGCTTTTCTTGGTTTTCCTGCGCTCTAACCCCGTTTTTCTTGGTTTTCCTTTGCGCTAACTTGGCTTTTCTTGGTTTTCCTCCGCTCTAACCTTGCTTTTCTTAGTTTTCCTCCGCTCCAACCCCGCTTTTCTTAGTTTTCCTCCACTCTAACCACGCTTTTCATGGTTTTCCTCCACTCTAACTGCGCTTTTCTTGGTGTTCCACTGCTATAACTTAGCTTATCTTGGTTTTCCTCCGCTCTAACACAGCTTTTCTCGGTTTTCCTCAGCTCCAACCCCGCTTTTCTCGGTTTTCCTCCACTCTAACCCCGCTTTACATGGTTTTCCTCTGCTGTAACCCTACTTTTCTTGGTTTTCCTCTGCTCTAACTTCGCCTCTCTTGGCTTTCCTCCGCTCAAACCCCGCCATTCTTGGTTTTCCTCCGCTCTAACCCCGTCTTCCTTGGTTCTCCTCCGCTCTAACTTCGCTATTCTTCGTTTTTCTTCGCACTAACTTCACTTTTCTTGTTTTTCCTCCACTCTAACCCCTCTTTTCTTGGTTTTCCTCCGCTCTAATCTCGCTTTTCTTGGTTTTCATCCACTCTAACCCTGCTCGGTTTTTCTCAGCTCTGACCCCGCTTTTCTTGATTTTCCTCCGCTCAACCCTTGTTTTCTTGGTTTTCCTCCGCTCTAACATCGCTTTTCTTGGTTTTCCTCATCTCTAATCTCTCTTTTCTTGGTTTTCCTCTGCTGTAACATAGCTTTTCTTGATTTTCCTTCTCTCTCAATCGTTTTTCTTGGTTTTCTTCCTCTCTAATACCACTTTACTTAGTTTTCCTCCACTCTAACCACGCTTTTCTTGGTTTTCCTCCGCTCTAATCCTGCTTTTCTTGGTTTTCCTCCGTTCTAACCCCGCTTTTCTTAGTTTTGCTCCACTCTAACCACGCTTTTCTTGATTTTCCTCCGCTCTAACCCCGCTTGCCTTGGTTTTTCTCAGCTTTGCCCCGCTTTTCTTGATTTTCCTCCACTCTAACCTTGTTTTCTTGGTTTTCCTCCGCTCTAACATCGCTTTTCTTGGTTTTCCTCATCTCTAATCTCACTTTTCATGGTTTTCCTCTGCTGTAACATAGCTTTTCTTGATTTTCCTCCGCTCTAACCTTACTTGTCTTGGTTTTTCTCAGCTTTACCCCGCTTTTCTTGATTTTCCTCCGCTCTAACCTTGTTTTCTTGGTTTTCCTCCGCTCTAACCCCATCTTTCTTGGTTTTCCTCTCTTCTAACTTCGCTATTCTTCGTTTTCCTCCGCTCTAACTTTACTTTTTTTGTTTTTCCTCCACTCTAACCCCTCTTTTCTTGGTTTTCCTCCACTCTAACCCCGCTCTGTTTTTCTCAGGTCTGACCCCGCTTTTCTTGATTTTCCTTTGCTCTACCCTTGTTTTCTTGGTTTTCTTCTGCTCTAACATTGCTTTTCTTGGTTTTCGTCATCTCTAATCTCACTTTTCTTGGTTTTCCTCTGATGTAACGTAGCTTTTCTTGATTTTCCTTCTGTCTGACCCAGCTTGTCTTGGTTTTCCTCCGCTCTAATCCCGCTTTGCTTTTTTTTACTCTGCTCTAACCCCGCTTTTCTTAGTTTTACTCCACTCTAACCACGCTTATCTTGATTTTCCTCCGCTGTAACGTAGCTTTTCTTGATTTTCCTCCTCTCTGACCCCGCTTTTCTTGGTTTTTCTCTGCTCTAACCCTGCTTTTCTTGGTTTTCCTCCACTCTAGCCAGCTTTTCTTGATTTTCCTCTGCTCTAACCTTGTTTTTTTTGTTTTCCTCTTCTCTAACCCCGTTTTTCTTCGTTTTCCTCTGCTCCAACCCCGCTTTGCTTCGTTTTCCTCCGCTCTAACCCTGCTTTTCTTGGTTTTCCTCAGCTCCAACCTTGCTTTTCTTGGTTTTCCTCCGCTCTAACCCCGCTTTTCTTGGTTTTCCTCTGGTATTACTTAGCTTTTCTTGGTTTTCCTGCGCTCTAACCCAGCTTTTCTCGGTTTTCCTCAGCGCCAACCCCGCTTTTCTTGGTTTTCCTCCACTCTAACCTCAGTTTCATTGTTTTCCTCTGCTGTAACCCTAATTTTCTTGGTTTTCCTCCGCTCTAACTTCGCCTCTCTTGGTTTTCCTCCGCTCTAACCCCGTCTTTCTTGGTTTTCCTCCGCTCTAACTTCGCTATTCTTCGTTTTCCTCCGCACTAACTTCACTTTTTTTGTTTTTCCGCCGCTCTAACCCCTCTTTTCTTGGTTTTCCTCCGCTCTAATCCCGCTTTTCTTGCTTTTCCTTCGCTCTAACTTCGCTTTTCTTGGTTTTCCTCCGCTCTAACTTCGCTTTTTTTGGTTTTCCTCCGCTCTAACCCCGCTTTTCTTGGTTTTTCTCAGCTCTGACCCCGCTTTTCTTGATTTTCCTCCGCTCTAACCTTGTTTTGTTGGTTTTCCTCCACTGTAATTGTTACCTCGATCTGGTAACCTTTAAAGTCAAGTCCCTTTGTGAATTTGTATTGACGGCCCCGACCAAGTCACAGCTGTTTGTTACACCATTATGGTGAGCTGTAAAATGGCGTTTATTGGAATGTGAGGGTCCCTTATATAGGTATCCAGTTTCATCCTTATCTTTTATACATATGCATGACCCAGCAGGGGAGGGCCTATCACGTTACATCCCGAGGGTCCGATTTCGCCTAATACAACATCTCCCTCTCCCCATGCTTAACAAAACCATGCCCCGTTACTACGCAAGCTCCAATCCTAATCCTAGTATATAAAAGTGTTAGTACTTATATAAATTTTTGTGGTGAGTTATTTAAAAAGTGATGTAAACATGCAGAGGTATGTGGTGCAGTGTGTAATAATGTTAGTGCTTCTTTAGTTAGTATTTTCAAAGCATCTTGGGCTATATTATACAGTTCATCCTTCTGCTCAAAGCTTCTTGTATATCCGCTGGAACTCCATTTTCTCATTCAAAGTCCTTGCACCTGTGCCTCTTGAGCCAGCAGCAGGAAATCTATTGCAGCTCTATTCTGTAAAACAGTATGCCTGAAAGAAAAGTACTCAGCTTTCGATTAGTTTTCCGTTTCTCCCAGACCGCCCTTTTGGGTGATCACTGCATCAGGTTTTACTTTTCTCGATGGGACCCATAAAATTTTTCCCGATTCTCTGTTTTTTACTGTGGCATAACCTTATCGTTCAAAATGATTGATTGCATAATGTGCTGTGCCAATACTTCTGCCTGCTGGGCTACCAGGATCCTACCTCTGTGACCTTCCCGCTCCCCAAGGACACCTATCTTGTCCTTCAGGAGATGGTTGGTCCTTTCCACAATTGCTTGTCCCTGGGAATTCCCAGGGATGCCTGTAGAGTGAGATATTCCCCAATGCTCCTTGAGTAGATCTCGAGATGAAGCATGAGCCATTGTCTGTCTTGATGTGTCGCAGCACACCAAGGACCACGATGGCAGTGGCCCAGTGTCACTGAGCTGCAGGGGACTTAAATGTTAACATAACCATCACTCAATCAAAACCTTGACTGATAATACACTAAACAGAAGATTACATGTAACGTCATAATTTTTTGAGTTGACATATACACACTCATTCAAGCATTCATTTTAGACAATTCTATAAATGAAAATTCCTAAGCTAATGTATTATTACTTATCGATAACTATGAGGTGGCAAACCACCAAAAGGAGAGAGAAGGAATACAATAGCGGTGAATGCGATAGGCAGTGCCTGCAGGGCGTCCCCTGCTTCAAAGTACACTTTGCCTTTCTCACCCATCACAGATTCTCTCCTGTTTTAATTCTTGCTTAGAGATTGCAAGGTTTTTTCACATGTGCTCCATACATGCATGGCCAGTGCATGATACAGAGCCCAGGTGGAACACCTGCTCTTAAAAGATAACAAACCACTATATTAGATCTCTCTACAATACAAACTACTCAGAAAAGTTATTAACAGCTATAGTCACTAATTTCTATTGTTACTTGCTTCACCCTTAGCTCCCCCCCCCCTTTTTTCTTTTAATTGGTAAGCTTTTTCTTGTTGACCTACTCCTACTATAGTTACAAAAATCATCTATGGGTAATAATTCTTGATGCAGTACAGAGTGAGATGCACCTGAAACTGTCAGAAAACAAATATCTTTGCACTGCTGTGAGCACATTGCATTCAGCCCACTAGGGCAAAACTCATCCTGGGATCTTCAGATCCTGCTCTAGTAAAGCTGCCACCGTTCCATCCAACTCCACCACTACAATTCCCCTTCCATACAATTTCCAAGCTCCATCAACAAATTTGTCCAAGTACCCTACCCTAGTTCCCTAAATGTGTATATTATTGGGAGAAAATGAGGACATTCTTGCTCGACTAGCAAGAGATACTTCTAATGTCTTGCTTTTGTCCCCATTCGGAAGTAACGATTTGTTTACTTTCACAAGCGGCGGAGGAGAGAGGCGGGGGGGGGGGGGGGGGGGGGAAGCAGTGAGGGGGGGCAGCGCGGGGGTTTGCGTTCTCTTGCTGGCACTTAAACTTCTCTGGCTAGAGCAGATCACATTCAATATTTTAACTCACTGTTCTTCTATAATCTTTTTCCCGTTTTTTTTGTTTTTCACAATTCCACTACTCGAACCCTCAATTACACTTCCATGTAACATTAATAATTCCACTTCCATATAGCATTCATGTTTACACATCCCTATAACATTAACAGTTCCATACACCATTTGCATTTATACTTTCACATACCATAAACATTTAACAATCACAAAGACAGTGACTATATGACAATAATCAATACAGTTTATCCTAAGTATTCTTCCTCTCCTCCAAGTTGTCAGCAGGAGTTTAACCGACACCAACTCGGGCTAAAGTAGCTCACTCGTCAGCTGATCTTGTTTCAGCTTCAGAGGCTCCACTCGAGCCCGGGGCCCCCTGACCGGGCCCCCAATTAACGATAAAAAGGAATGCCTCCCTTATCTTTGACCAATCCGAGATTTGGTCGCTCTTGTTCTCCCCTCTCCCTCCCCCCAGGTAGAGCCGAACCAGCAGCCCACCCTCTTGGGGAAGGGTTATGATGACTAGGAACGCCTCCGCCTCCGCTCCCGCTGATGCGGATTGGCTTCTATCTTGGTTAGTCTTATCCACCCCGCCCCACGGGGCGGAACCACACCCACAACACATCCCATCTCGAGGAAGGGACCCATCCTCCCGCCCCTGCTCACTCCCCTTCCCCACCCCCAAGGATGGGCGAAGGAGTGCAGAAGATACCGGTTGCTTTGGATACCAATATGGGGCCTCAGAGGAAGGCTTCTCCTGGTCAAGAGATAAGGATGTGGAATGTGTGGAATGCTGCTGGACGGGGCTATCTGCTCGTTGTTCAGCCGGAGTGATGGGTGCGGTCTGGATGGCTCCCGCCACCTTGTCTTTGTCTTTCAAATCCTCACATCTGCAAGAGAAAAGGTCTCCCGACCCAATTCCCAAAGCAGCCCCAAGCCGAGTCTTCCCTTCTTTCCGAGCCGCTTTCAGCGCCCCAAGCACCAACCCCCACGTTTTGAACTCAGCATCTTTCTGCTCATTCATTGCGTGCTCACAGAGCGAAAAAGTTAAAGAGTCCCACTTATTGTGATCCAAAATCACCCGAGGAGAGGAAAGCTCCCTCTCCTTTTCAAGACAACTAATGACGACTGCAATGTCCTTCTTAGAAGGCGTAGCTTTCCTACCATAGTAGGTTTTACAAAGTTGCAATACTACTCTAATGACGGAATACATTTACCCAGAGACCTGAAGTCTTCCTGGTCTTCTACGAACTATCGGCCGTAGGATAGGCGCAGCGCTGCATTCCCCTTTGCACCCCACCGAGAGTGCTTCCACGGGCTCGAACCGTGGATACCGCGTCCGTCAGCGCGGTTTTAGCCGTCGCACACTCACCTCCAGGACTTTTCCTCACACGGGGCACCATTTGTTACCTCGATCTGGTAACCTGGAAAGTCAAGTCCCTTTGTGAATGTGTATCGACGGCCCCGACCAAGTCACAGCTGTTTGTTACACCATTATGGTGAGCTGTAAAATGGCGTTTATTGGAATGTGAGGGTCCCTTATATAGGTATCCAGTTTCATCCTTATCTTTTATACATATGCATGACCCAGCAGGGGAGGGCCTATCACGTTACATCCCGAGGGTCTGATTTCGCCTAATACAACATCTAATATCGCTTTTCTTGGTTTTCCTCATCTCTAATCTCACTTTTCTTGGTTTTCCTCTGCTGTAACATAGCTTTTCTTGATTTTCCTCCGCTCTAGCCTTGTTTTCTTGGTTTTCCTCCGCTCTAACCCCGTCTTTCTTGGTTTTCCTCCGCTCTAACTTCGCTATTCTTCGTTTTCCTCCGCACTAACTTCACTTTTTTTGTTTTTCCTCCGCTCTAACCCGTATTTTCTTGCTTTTCCTCTGCTCTAACTTCGCTTGTTTTGTTTTTCCTCCATTCTAACCCCTCTTTTCTTGGTTTTCCTCCGATCTAATCTCGCTTTTCTTGGTTTTCCTCCGCTCTAACCCCGCTTTTCTTGGTTTTTCTCAACTCTGACCCCGCTTTTCTTGATTTTCCTCCGCTCTAACCTTGTTTTATGGTTTTCCTCTGCTCTAACATCGCTTTTCTTGGTTTTCCTCCGCTCTAACCCGTCTTTTCATGGTTTTCCTCTGCTGTAACATAGCTTTTCTTGGTTTACCTCTGCTCTATCCCTGCTTTTCTTGGTTTTCCTCCGCCCTAATCCCGCTTTTCCTCGTTTTCCTCCGCTCTAACCCCGCTTTTCTTAGTTTTCCTCCACTCTAACCCCGCTTTTCTTGGTTTTTCTGAGCTCTGCCCCGCTTTTCTTGATTTTCCTCCACTCTAACCTTGTTTTCTTGGTTTTCCTCCGCACTAACATCGCTTTTCTTGGTTTTCCTCATCTCTAATCTCACTTTTCTTGGTTTTCATCTGCTGTAACATAGCTTTTCTTGATTTTCCTCCTCTCTAACCCTGCTTTTCATGGTTTTCCTCTGCTCTAACCCTGCTTTTCTTGGTTTTCCTCCACTCTAACCCAGCTTTTCTTGATTTTCCTCTGCTCTAACCTTGATTTTTTGGTTTTCCTCCTCTCTAACCCCGTATTTCTTGGTTTTCCTCCGCCCCAACTCAGCTTTTCTCGGTTTTCCTCAGCACCAACCCCGCTTTTCTTGGTTTTCCTCCACTCTAACCCCGCTATTCATGGTTTTCCTCTGCTGTAACTCTACTTTTCTTGGTTTTCCTCCGCTCTAACTTCGCCTCTCTTGGTTTTCCTCCGCTCTAACCCCGTCTTTCTTGGTTTTCCTACCGCTCTAACTTGGCTATTCTTCGTTTTCCTCCACACAAACTTCACTTTTTTTGTTTTTCCTCCGCTCTAACCCCTCTTTTCTTGGTTTTCCTCCGCTCTAACTTCGCTTTTCTTGGTTTTCCTCCGCTCTAACCACGCTTTTTTTGGTTTTCCTCCGCTCTAACCCCGCTTTTCTTGGTTTTTCTCAGCTCTGACCCCGCTTTTCTTGACTTTCCTCCGCTCTAACCCTGTTTTCTTGGTTTTCCTCCGCTCTAATATCGCTTTTCTTGGTTTTCCTCGTCTCTAATCTCACTTTTCTTGGTTTTCCTCTGCTGTAACATAGCTTTTCTTGATTTTCCTCCGCTCTAACCTTGTTTTCTTGGTTTTCCTCCGCTCTATCCCCTCTTTTCTTGGTTTTCCTGTGCTCTAACCCCGCTTTTCTTAGTTTTCCTCCACTCTAACCCCGCTATTCATGGTTTTCCTCTGCTGTAACTCTACTTTTCTTGGTTTTCCTCCGCTCTAACTTCGCCTCTCTTGGTTTTCTTCCGCTCTAACCCCGTCTTTCTCGGTTTTCCTACCGCTCTAACTTGGCTATTCTTCGTTTTCCTCCACACAAACTTCACTTTTTTTGTTTTTCCTCCGCTCTAACCCCTCTTTTCTTGGTTTTCCTCCGCTCTAACTTCGCTTTTCTTGGTTTTCCTCCGCTCTAACCACGCTTTTTTTGGTTTTCCTCCGCTCTAACCCCGCTTTTCTTGGTTTTTCTCAGCTCTGACCCCGCTTTTCTTGACTTTCCTCCGCTCTAACCCTGTTTTCTTGGTTTTCCTCCGCTCTAATATCGCTTTTCTTGGTTTTCCTCGTCTCTAATCTCACTTTTCTTGGTTTTCCTCTGCTGTAACATAGCTTTTCTTGATTTTCCTCCTTTCTGACACTGCTTTTCTTGGTTTTCCTCCGCTCTATCCCCTCTTTTCTTGGTTTTCCTGTGCTCTAACCCCGCTTTTCTTGGTTTTCCTCCACTCTAACCCCGCTATTCATGGTTTTCCTCTGCTGTAACTCTACTTTTCTTGGTTTTCCTCCGCTCTAACTTCGCCTCTCTTGGTTTTCCTCCGCTCTAACCCCGTCTTTCTTGGTTTTCCTACCGCTCTAACTTGGCTATTCTTCGTTTTCCTCCACACAAACTTCACTTTTTTTGTTTTTCCTCCGCTCTAACCCCTCTTTTCTTGGTTTTCCTCCGCTCTAACTTCGCTTTTCTTGGTTTTCCTCCGCTCTAACCACACTTTTTTTGGTTTTCCTCCGCTCTAACCCCGCTTTTCTTGGTTTTTCTCAGCTCTGACCCCGCTTTTCTTGACTTTCCTCCGCTCTAACCCTGTTTTCTTGGTTTTCCTCCGCTCTAATATCGCTTTTCTTGGTTTTCCTCGTCTCTAATCTCACTTTTCTTGGTTTTCCTCTGCTGTAACATAGCTTTTCTTGATTTTCCTCCTTTCTGACACTGCTTTTCTTGGTTTTCCTCCGCTCTATCCCCTCTTTTCTTGGTTTTCCTGTGCTCTAACCCCACTTTTCTTGGTTTTCCTCTGCTGTAACATAGCTTTTCTTGGTTTTCCTCTGCTCTATCCCCGCTTTTCTTGGTTTTCCTTCGCTCTATGCCCGCTTTTCTTGGTTTTCATCCGCTCTAACTTTACTTTTCTTGGTTTTCCGCCACTCTAACCCACTTTTCTTGGTTTTCCTTTGCTCTAACTTGGCTTTTCTTGGTTTTCCTGCGCTCTAACCCCGTTTTTCTTGGTTTTCCTTTGCGCTAACTTGGCTTTTCTTGGTTTTCCTCCGCTCTAACCTTGCTTTTCTTAGTTTTCCTCCGTTCCAACCCTGCTTTTCTTAGTTTTCCTCCACACTAACCCCGCTTTTCATGGTTTTCCTCCGTTCTAACTGCGCTTTTCTTGGTGTTCCTCTGCTATAACTTAGCTTATCTTGGTTTTCCTCCGCTCTAACACAGCTTTTCTCGGTTTTCCTCAGCTCCAACCCCGCTTTTCTTGGTTTTCCTCCACTCTAACCTCGCTTTTCATGGTCTTCCTCTGCTGTAACCCTACATTTCTTGGTTATCCTCTGCTCTAACTTCGCCTCTCATGGTTTTCCTCTGTTCTAACCCTGCCATTCTTGGTTTTCCTTTGCTCTAACCTCGTCTTTCTTGGTTCTCCTCCGCTCTTACTTCGCTATTATTCGGTTTCCTCCGCACTAACTTCACTTTTTTTGTTTTTCCTCCGCTCTAACCCCTCTTTCCTTGGTTTTCCTCAGCTCTAATCTCGCTTTTCTTGGTTTTCATCCACTCTAACCCCGCTCTGTTTTTCTCAGCTCTGACCCCACTTTTCTTGATTTTCCTCCGCTCTACCCTTGTTTTCTTGGTTTTCCTCCGCTCTAACATCGCTGTTTTTGGTTTTCCTCATCTCTAATCTCACTTTTCTTGGTTTTCCTCTGCTGTAACATAGCTTTTCTTGATTTTCCTTCTCTCTCACCCCGCTTTTCTTGGTTTTCTTCCTCTCTAACCCCTCTTTTCCTGGTTTTCCTTCTCTCTAACCCCACTTTTCTTAGTTTTCCTCCACTCTAACCACGCTTTTCTTGGTTTTCCTCCGCTCTAATCCAGCTTTTCTTGGTTTTCCTCCGCTCTAACCTTGATTTTCTCAGTTTTGCTCCACTCTAACCACGCTTTTTTTGATTTTCCTCCGCTCTAACACCGCTTGTCTTGGTTTTTCTCAGCTTTGCCCCGCTTTTCTTGATTTTCCTCCTCTCTAACCTTGTTTTCTTGGTTTTCCTGCGCTCTAACATCGCTTTTCTTGGTTTTCCTCATCTCTAATCTCACTTTTCTTGGTTTTCCTCTGCTGTAACATAGCTTTTCTTGATTTTCCTTCTCTCTGACCCCGCTTTTCTTGGTTTTCCTCCACTCTAACCCCACTTTTCTTGGTTTTCCTCTGCTGTAACATAGCTTTTCTTGGTTTTCCTCTGCTCTATACCTGCTTTTCTCGGTTTTCCTTCGCTCTATGCCCGCTTTTCTTGGTTTTCATCCGCTCTAAATTCACTTTTCTTGGTTTACCTCCTCTCTAACCTCGCTTTTCTTGGTTTTCTTTTGCGCTAACTTGGCTTTTCATGGTTTTCCTCCGCTCTAACTTCGCTTTTCTTGGATTTCCTCCGCTCTAACCTTGCTTTTCTTAGTTTTCCTCCGCTCCAACCCGGCTTTTCTTAGTTTTCATCCACACTAACCCCGCTTTTCATGGTTTTCCTACGCTCTAACCCCACTTTTCTTGGTGTTCCGTTGCTATAACTTAGCTTATCTTGGTTTTCCTCCAGTCTAACAAAGCTTTTCTCGGTTTTCCTCAGCTCCAACCCCGCTTTTCTTGGTTTTCTTCCGCTCTAACCCCGCTTTTCATGGATTTGCTCTGTTGTAACCCTACTTTTCTTGGTTTTCCTCCGCTCTAACTTCGCCTCTCTTGGTTTTCCTCCGTTCTAACCCTGCCATTCTTGGTTTTCCTTTGCTCTAACCGCGTCTTTCTTGGTTCTCCTCCGCTCTAACTTCACTTTTTTTGTTTTTCCTCCGCTCTAACCCCTCTTTTCTTTTTTTTCCTCCGCTCTAATCTCGCTTTTCTTGGTTTTCATCCACTCTATCCCCGCTCTGTTTATCTCAGCTCTGACCCCGCTTTTCTTGATTTTCCTCCGCGCTAACCTTGTTTTCTTGGTTTTCCTCCGCTCTAACATCGCTTTTCTTGGTTTTCCTCGTCTCTAATCTCACTTATCTTGGTTTTCCTCTGCTGTAACATAGCTTTTCTTGATTTTCCTCCGCTATAACTTCGCCTCTCTTGGTTTTCCTCCGCTCAACCCCGTCTTTCTTGGTTTTCCTCCACTTTAACTTCGCTATTCTTGGTTTTCCTCCACACAAACTTCGCTTTTCTTGTTTTTCCTCCGCTCTAACCCCTTTTCTTGGTTTTCCTCCGCTCTAACTTCGCTTTTCTTGGTTTTCCTCCGCTCTAACTTTGCTGTTCTTGGTTTTCCTCCGCTCTAACCCCGCTTTTCTTGGTTTTTCTCAGCTCTGACCCCGCCATTCTTGGTTTTCCTCCGCTCTAACCTTGTTTTCTTGGTTTTCCTCTGCTCTTACATCGCTTTTCTTGGATTTCCTCGTTTCTAATCTCACTTTTCTTGGTTTTCCTCTGCTGTATCATAGCTTTTCTTGATTTTCCTCCTCTCTAACACCGCTTTTCTTAGTTTTCCTCCGTTCTATCCCCTCTTTTCTTTGTTTTCCTGTGCTCTAACCCCACTTTTCTTGGTTTTCCTCTGCTGTAAGATAGCTTTTCTTGGTTTTCCTCTGCTCTATCCTTGCTTTTCTTGCTTTTCCTTCGCTCTATGCCTGCTTTTCTTGGTTTTCATCCGCTCTAACTTTGCTTTTCTTGGTTTACCTCCACTCTAACCCCGCCTTTCTTGGTTTTCCTTTGCTCTAACTTGGCTTTTCTTGGTTTTCCTGCACTCTAATCCCGTTTTTCTTGGTTTTCCTTTGCGCTAACTTGGCTTTTCTTGGTTTTCCTCCGCTCTAACCTTGCTTTTCTTAGTTTTCCTCCACACTAACCCCGATTTTCATGGTTTTCCTCCGCTCTAACTGCGCTTTTCTTGGTGTTCCTCTGCTATAACTTAGCTTATCTTGGTTTTCCCTCCCTCTAACACAGCTTTTCTCGGTTTTCCTCAGCTCCAACCGCGCTTTTCTTGGTTTTCCTCCACTCTAACCCCGCTTTTCATGGTTTTCCTCTGCTGTAACCATACTTTTCTTGGTTTTCCTCTGCTCTAACTTCGCCTCTCTTGGTTTTCCTCCGCTCTAACCCCGCCATTCTTGGTTTTCCTCAGCTCTAACCCCGCTCTGTTTTTCTCAGCTCTGACCCCGCTTTTCTTGATTTTCCTCCACTCTACCCTTGTTTTCTTGGTTTTCTTCTGCTCTAACATCGCTTTTCTTGGTTTTCGTCATCTCTAATCTCACTTTTCTTGGTGTTCCTCTGATGTAACGTAGCTTTTCTTGATTTTCCTTCTCTCTGACCCCGCTTTTCTTGGTTTTCCTCCACTCTAATCCCGCTTTTCTTGGTTTTCCTCCGCTCTAACCCCGCTTTTCTTAGTTTTACTCCACTCTAACCACGCTTATCTTGATTTTCCTCCGCTGTAACGTAGCTTTTCTTGATTTTCCTCCTCTCTGACCCCGCTTTTCTTGGTTTTCCTCCGCTCTAACCCCAGTTTCATTGATTTCCTCTGCTGTAACCCTACTTTTCTTGGTTTTCCTCCGCTCTAATTTCGCTTTTCTTGGTTTTCCTCCGCTCTAACTTCGCTTTTCTTGGATTTCCTCCGCTCTAACCCCGCTTTTCTTGGTTTTTCTCAGCTCTGACCCCGCTTTTCTTGATTTTCCTCCGCTCTAACCTTGTTTTCTTGGTTTTCCTCAACTCTAATATCGCTTTTCTTGGTTTTCCTCATCTCTAATCTCACTTTTCTTGGTTTTCCTCTGCTATAACATTGCTTTTCTTGATTTTCCTCAGCTCTAACCTTGTTTTCTTGGTTTTCTACCGCTCCAACCCCGCTTTTCTTCGTTTTCCTCCGCTCTAACCCCGCTTTTCTTGGTTTTCCTGCGCTCTAACCTTGCTTTTCTTGGTTTTCCTACGCTCTAACCCCGCTTTTCTTGGTTTTCCTCCACTCTAACCCCAGTTTCATTGTTTTCCTCTGCTGTAACCCTACTTTTTTTGGTTTTCCTCCACTCTAACTTCGCCTCTCTTGTTTTTCCTCCGCTCTAACCCCTCTTTTCTTGGTTTTCCTCCGCTCTAACTTCGCTTTTCTTGGGTTTCCTCCGCTCTAACTTTGCTGTTCTTGGTTTTCCTCTCCTCTAACCCCGCTTTTCTTGGTTTTTCTCAGCTCTGACCCCGCTTTTCTTGATTTTCCTCCGCTCTAACCTTGTTTTCTTGGTTTTCCTCTGCTCTAACATCGCTTTTCTTGGTTTTCCTCGTCTCTAATCTCACTTTTCTTGGTTTTTCTCTGCTGTAACATAGCTTTTCTTGATTTTCCTCCTCTCTGACACCGCTTTTCTTGGTTTTCCTCCGCTCTATCCCCACTTTTCTTTGTTTTCCTGTGCTCTAACCCCACTTTTCTTGGTTTTCCTCTGCTGTAAGATAGCTTTTCTTGGTTTTCCTCTGCTCTATCCTTGCTTTTCTTGGTTTTCCTCCGCTCTATCCCCACTTTTCTTTGTTTTCCTGTGCTCTAACCCCACTTTTCTTGGTTTTCCTCTGCTGTAAGATAGCTTTTCTTGGTTTTCCTCTCCTCTATCCTTGCTTTTCTTGCTTTTCCTCCGCTCTATCCCCACTTTTCTTTGTTTTCCTGTGCTCTAACCCCACTTTTCTTGGTTTTCCTCTGCTGTAAGATAGCTTTTCTTGGTTTTCCTCTGCTCTATCCTTGCTTTTCTTGCTTTTCCTTCGCTCTATGCCTGCTTTTCTTGGTTTTCCTCCGCTCTAACATCGCTTTTCTTGGTTTTCCTCATCTCTAATCTCACTTTTCTTGGTTTTCCTCTGCTGTAACATAGCTTTTCTTGATTTTCCTCCTCTCTGACCCCGCTTTTCTTGGTTTTCCTCCGCTCTTTCCCCGCTATTCTTGGTTTTCCTTCGCTCTATGCCCGCTTTTCTTGGTTTACATCCGCTCTAACTTCACTTTTCTTGGTTTACCTCCACTCTAACCCCGCCTTTCTTGGTTTTCCTTTGCTCTAACTTGGCTTTTCTTGGTTTTCCTGCACTCTAATCCCGTTTTTCTTGGTTTTCCTTTGCGCTAACTTGGCTTTTCTTGGTTTTCCTCCGCTCTAACCTTGCTTTTCTTAGTTTTCCTCCACACTAACCCCGCTTTTCATGGTTTTCCTCCGCTCTAACTGCGCTTTTCTTGGTGTTCCTCTGCTCTAACTTAGCTTATCTTGGTTTTCCCTCGCTCTAACACTGCTTTTCTCGGTTTTCCTCAGCTCCAACCGCGCTTTTCTTGGTTTTCCTCCACTCTAACCTTGCTTTTCATGGTTTTCCTCTGCTGTAACCCTACTTTTCTTGGTTTTCCTCTGCTCTAACTTCGCCTCTCTTGGTTACCCTCCGCTCTAACCCTGCCATTCTTGGTTTTCCTCCGCTCTAACCCCGTCTTCCTTGGTTCTCCTCTGATCTAACTTCGCTATTCTTCGTTTTCCTCCGCTCTAACTTCACTTTTTTTGTTTTTCCTCCACTCTATCCCCTCTTTTCTTGGTTTTCCTCCCCTCTAACACCGCTCTGTTTTTCTCAGCTCTGACCCCGCTTTTCTTGATTTTCCTCCGCTCTACCCTTGTTTTCTTGGTTTTCTTCTGCTCTAATATCGCTTTTCTTGGTTTTCCTCATCTCTAATCTCACTTTTCTTGGTTTTCCTCTGCTATAACATTGCTTTTCTTGATTTTCCTCAGCTCTAACCTTGTTTTCTTGGTTTTCTACCGCTCCAACCCCGCTTTTCTTCGTTTTCCTCCGCTCTAACCCCGCTTTTCTTGGTTTTCCTGCGCTCTAACCTTGCTTTTCTTGGTTTTCCTACGCTCTAACCCCGCTTTTCTTGGTTTTCCTCCACTCTAACCCCAGTTTCATTGTTTTCCTCTGCTGTAACCCTACTTTTTTTGGTTTTTCTCTGCTGTAACATAGCTTTTCTTGATTTTCCTCCTCTCTGACACCGCTTTTCTTGGTTTTCCTCCGCTCTATCCCCACTTTTCTTTGTTTTCCTGTGCTCTAACCCCACTTTTCTTGGTTTTCCTCTGCTGTAAGATAGCTTTTCTTGGTTTTCCTCTGCTCTATCCTTGCTTTTCTTGGTTTTCCTCCGCTCTATCCCCACTTTTCTTTGTTTTCCTGTGCTCTAACCCCACTTTTCTTGGTTTTCCTCTGCTGTAAGATAGCTTTTCTTGGTTTTCCTCTCCTCTATCCTTGCTTTTCTTGCTTTTCCTCCGCTCTATCCCCACTTTTCTTTGTTTTCCTGTGCTCTAACCCCACTTTTCTTGGTTTTCCTCTGCTGTAAGATAGCTTTTCTTGGTTTTCCTCTGCTCTATCCTTGCTTTTCTTGCTTTTCCTTCGCTCTATGCCTGCTTTTCTTGGTTTTCCTCCGCTCTAACATCGCTTTTCTTGGTTTTCCTCATCTCTAATCTCACTTTTCTTGGTTTTCCTCTGCTGTAACATAGCTTTTCTTGATTTTCCTCCTCTGTGACCCCGCTTTTCTTGGTTTTCCTCCGCTCTTTCCCCGCTATTCTTGGTTTTCCTTCGCTCTATGCCCGCTTTTCTTGGTTTACATCCGCTCTAACTTCGCTTTTCTTGGTTTACCTCCACTCTAACCCCGCCTTTCTTGGTTTTCCTTTGCTCTAACTTGGCTTTTCTTGGTTTTCCTGCACTCTAATCCCGTTTTTCTTGGTTTTCCTTTGCGCTAACTTGGCTTTTCTTGGTTTTCCTCCGCTCTAACCTTGCTTTTCTTAGTTTTCCTCCACACTAACCCCGCTTTTCATGGTTTTCCTCCGCTCTAACTGCGCTTTTCTTGGTGTTCCTCTGCTCTAACTTAGCTTATCTTGGTTTTCCCTCGCTCTAACACTGCTTTTCTCGGTTTTCCTCAGCTCCAACCGCGCTTTTCTTGGTTTTCCTCCACTCTAACCTTGCTTTTCATGGTTTTCCTCTGCTGTAACCCTACTTTTCTTGGTTTTCCTCTGCTCTAACTTCGCCTCTCTTGGTTACCCTCCGCTCTAACCCTGCCATTCTTGGTTTTCCTCCGCTCTAACCCCGTCTTCCTTGGTTCTCCTCTGATCTAACTTCGCTATTCTTCGTTTTCCTCCGCTCTAACTTCACTTTTTTTGTTTTTCCTCCACTCTATCCCCTCTTTTCTTGGTTTTCCTCCACTCTAACCCCGCTCTGTTTTTCTCAGCTCTGACCCCGCTTTTCTTGATTTTCCTCCGCTCTACCCTTGTTTTCTTGGTTTTCTTCTGCTCTAACATCGCTTTTCTTGGTTTTCGTCATCTCTAATCTCACTTTTCTTGGTGTTCCTCTGATGTAACGTAGCTTTTCTTGATTTTCCTTCTCTCTGACCCCGCTTTTCTTGGTTTTCCTCCGCTCTAACCCTGCTTTTCTTGGTTTTCCTCCACTCTAGCCCAGGTTTTCTTGATTTACCTCTGCTCTAACCTTGTTTGTTTTTTTTTCTTCCACTCTAACCCCGTTTTTCTTGGTTTTCCTCCGCTCTAACTTCGCTATTCTTCGTTTTCCTCCGCACTAACTTCACTTTTTTTGTTTTTCCGCCGCTCTAACCCCTCTTTTCTTGGTTTTCCTCCGCTCTAACTTCGCTTTTCTTGGTTTTCCTCCGCTCTAACTTCGCTTTTCTTGGTTTTCCTCCGCTCTAACCCCGCTTTTCTTGGTTTTTCTCAGCTCTGACCCCGCTTTTCTTGATTTTCCTCCGCTCTAACCTTGTTTTCTTGGTTTTCCTCCACTCTAATATCGCTTTTATTCGTTTTCCTCATCTCTAATCTCACTTTTCTTGGTTTTCCTCTGCTGTAACATAGCTTTTCTTGATTTTCCTCCGCTCTAACCTTGTTTTCTTGGTTTTCCTCCGCTCTAACCCCGTCTTTCTTGGTTTTCCTCCGCTCTAACTTCGCTATTCTTCGTTTTCCTCCGCACTAACTTCACTTTTTTTCTTTTTCCTCCGCTCTAACCCGTCTTTTCTTGGTTTTCCTCCGCTCTAACTTCGCTTTTCTTGGTTTTCCTCCGCTCTAACTTCGCTTTTCTTGGTTTTCCTCCGCTCTAACCCCGCTTTTCTTGGTTTTTCTCAGCTCTGACCCCGCTTTTCTTGATTTTCCTCCACACTAACCCCGCTTTTCTTGGTTTTCCTCCGCTCTAACTTCGCTTTTCTTGGTTTTCCTCATCTCTAATCTCACTTTTCTTGGTTTTCCTTTGCTGTAACATAATTTTTCTTGATTTTCCTCCTCTCTGATACCGCTTTTCTTGGATTTCCTCCGCTCGAATCACGCTTTTCTTGGTTTTCCTCCGCTCTAACCCCATTTATCTTGTTTTTCCTCTGCTGTAACATAGCTTTTCTTGGTTTTCTTTTGCTCTATCCCCGCTTTTCTAGGTTTTCCTTCGCTCTATGCCCGTTTTTTTTGGTTTTCAACCGCTCTAACTTCACTTTTCTTGGTTTTCCTCTGCTATAACTTAGCTTTTCTTGGTTTTCCTCCGCTCTAACACAGCTTTTCTCGGTTTTCCTCAGCTCCAACCCCGCTTTTCTTGGTTTTCCTCCACTCTAACCCCAGAATCATTGTTTTCCTCTGCTGTAACCCTACTTTTCTTGGTTTTCCTCCGCTCTAACTTCGCCTCTCTTGGTTTTCCTCCGCTCTAACCCCGTCTTTCTTGGTTTTTCTCAGCTCTAACTTCGCTATTCTTTGTTTTCCTCCGCACTAACTTCACTTTTTTTGTTTTTCCGCCGCTCTAACCCCTCTTTTCTTGGTTTTCCTCCGCTCTAACTTCGCTTTTCTTGGTTTTCCTCCGCTCTAACTTCGCTTTTCTTGGTTTTCCTCCGCTCTAACCCCGCTTTTCTTGGTTTTTCTCAGCTCTGTCCCCGCTTTTCTTGATTTTCCTCCGCTCTAACCTTGTTTTCTTGGTTTTCCTCCACTCTAATATCGCTTTTATTCGTTTTCCTCATCTCTAATCTCACTTTTCTTGGTTTTCCTCTGCTGTAACATAGCTTTTCTTGATTTTCCTCCGCTCTAACCTTGTTTTCTTGGTTTTCCTCCGCTCTAACCCCGTCTTTCTTGGTTTTCCTCTTCTCTAACTTCGCTATTCCTCGTTTTCCTCCGCACTAACTTCACTTTTTTTGTTTTTCTTCCGCTCTAACCCGTCTTTTCTTGGTTTTCCTCCGCTCTAACTTCGCTTTTCTTGGTTTTCCTCCGCTCTAACCCCGCTATTCTTGGTTTTTCTCAGCTCTGACCCCGCTTTTCTTGATTTTCCTCCACACTAACCCCGCTTTTCTTGGTTTTCCTCCACTCTAACTTCGCTTTTCTTGGTTTTCCTCATCTCTAATCTCACTTTTCTTGGTTTTCCTTTGCTGTGACATAATTTTTCTTGATTTTCCTCCTCTCTGACACCGCTTTTCTTGGTTTTCCTCCGCTCGAATTCCGCTTTTCTTGGTTTTCCTCCGCTCTAACCCCATTTATCTTGTTTTTCCTCTGATGTAACATAGCCTTTCTTGGTTTTCTTCTGCTCTATCCCCGCTTTTCTAGGTTTTCCTTCGCTCTATGCCCGTTTTTCTTGGTTTTCAACCGCTCTAACTTCACTTTTCTTGGTTTTCCTACGCTATAACTTAGCTTATCTTGGTTTTCCTCCGCTCTAACACAGCTTTTCTCGGTTTTCCTCAGCTCCAACTCCGCTTTTCTTGGTTTTCCTCCACTCTAACCCCGCTTTTCATGGTTTTCCTCTGCTGTAACCCTAATTTTCTTGGTTTTCCTCTGCTCTAATTTAGCCTCTCTTGGTTTTCCTCCGCTCTTTCCCCTCTTTTCTTGGTTTTCCTCCGCTCTAACTTCGCTTTTCTTGGGTTTCCTCCGCTCTAACTTTGCTGTTCTTGGTTTTCCTCCGCTCTATCCCCGCTTTTCTTGGTTTTTCTCAGCTCTGACCCCGCTTTTCTTGATTTTCCTCCGCTCTAACCTTGTTTTCTTGGTTTTCCTCTGCTCTAACATCGCTTTTCTTGGTTTTCCTCGTCTCTAATCTCACTTTTCTTGGTTTTTCTCTGCTGTAACATAGCTTTTCTTGATTTTCCTCCTCTCTGACACCGCTTTTCTAGGTTTTCCTCCGCTCTATCCCCACTTTTCTTTGTTTTCCTGTGATCTAACCCCACTTTTCTTGGTTTTCCTCTGCTGTAAGATAGCTTTTCTTGGTTTTCCTCTGCTCTATCCTTTCTTTTCTTGCTTTTCCTTCGCTCTATGCCTGCTTTTCTTGGTTTTCATCCGCTCTAACTTTGCTTTTCTTGGTTTACCTCCACTCTAACCCTGCCTTTCTTGGTTTTCCTTTGCTATAACTTGGCTTTTCTTGGTTTTCCTGCACTCTAATCCCGTTTTTCTTGGTTTTCCTTTGCGCTAACTTGGCTTTTCTTGGTTTTCCTCCGCTCTAAGCTTGCTTTTCTTAGTTTTCCTCCGCACTAACCCCGCTTTTCATGGTTTTCCTCCGCTCTAACTGCGCTTTTCTTGGTGTTCCTCTGCTCTAACTTAGCTTATCTTGGTTTTCCCTCGCTCTAACACTGCTTTTCTCGGTTTTCCTCAGCTCCAACCGCGCTTTTCTTGGTTTTCCTCCACTCTAACCCCGCTTTTCATGGTTTTCCTCTGCTGTAACCATACTTTTCTTGGTTTTCCTATGCTCTAACTTCGCCTCTCTTTGTTATCCTCCGCTCTAACCCTGCCATTCTTGGTTTTCCTCCGCTCTAACCCCGTCTTCCTTGGTTCTCCTCTGATCTAACTTCGCTATTCTTCGTTTTCCTCCGCTCTAACTTCACTTTTTTTGTTTTTCCTCCACTCTAACCCCGCTCTGTTTTTCTCAGCTCTGACCCCGCTTTTCTTGATTTTCCTCCGCTCTACCCTTGTTTTCTTGGTTTTCTTCTGCTCTAACATCGCTTTTCTTGGTTTTCGTCATCTCTAATCTCACTTTTCTTGGTGTTCCTCTGATGTAACGTAGCTTTTCTTGATTTTCCTTCTCTCTGACCCCGCTTTTCTTGGTTTTCCTCCGCTCTAACCCTGCTTTTCTTGGTTTTCCTCCACTCTAGCCCAGGTTTTCTTGATTTACCTCTGCTCTAACCTTGTTTGTTTTTTTTTCTTCCACTCTAACCCCGTTTTTCTTGGTTTTCCTCCGCTCTAACCCCGCTTTTCTTGGTTTTCCTCAGCTCCAACCTTGCTTTTCTTGGTTTTCCTACGCTCTATCCCCACTTTTCTTGGTTTTCCTCTGCTATAACTTAGCTTTTCTTGGTTTTCCTGCGCTCTAACCCAGCTTTTCTCAGTTTTCCTCAGCGCCAACCCCGGTTTTCTTGGTTTTCCTCCACTCTAACCCCAGTTTCATTGTTTTCCTCTGCTGTAACCCTACTTTTCTTGGTTTTCCTCCGCTCTAACTTCGCCACTCTTGGTTTTCCTCCGCTCTAACCCCGTCTTTCTTGGTTTTCCTCCGCTCTAACTTCGCTATTCTTCGTTTTCCTCCGCACTAACTTCGCTATTCTCCGTTTTCCTCCGCACTAACTTCACTTTTTTTGTTTTTCCGCCGCTCTAACCCCTCTTTTCTTGGTTTTCCTCCGCTCTAACTTCGCTTTTCTTGGCTTTCCTCCGCTCTAACTTCGCTTTTCTTGGCTTTCCTCCGCTCTAACTTCGCTTTTCTTGGTTTTTGCTCCGCTCTAACCCCGCTTTTCTTGGTTTTTCTCAGCTCTGACCCCGCTTTTCTTGATTTTCCTCCGCTCTAACCTTGTTTTCTTGGTTTTCCTCCGCTCTAACATCGCTTTTCTTGGTTTTCCTCATCTCTAATCTCACTTTTCTTGGTTTTCCTCTGCTGTAACATAGCTTTTCTTGATTTTCTTCCTCTCTGACACTGCTTTTCTTGGATTTCCTCCGCTCTAACATCGCTTTTCTTGGTTTTCCTCATCTCTAATCTCACTTTTCTTGGTTTTCCTCTGCTGTAACATAGCTTTTCTTGGTTTTCCTCTGCTCTATCCCCGCTTTTCTTGGTTTTCCTTCGCTCTATGCCCGCTTTTCTTGGTTTTCATCCGCTCTAAATTCACTTTTCTTGGTTTACCTTCACTCTAACCCCGCTTTTCTTGGTTTTCCTTTGCGCTAACTTGGCTTTTCATGGTTTTCCTCCGCTCTAACTTCGCTTTTCTTGGATTTCCTCCACTCTAACCTTGCTTTTCTTAGTTTTCCTCCGCTCCAACCCCGCTTTTCCTAGTTTTCCTCCACACTAACCCCGCTTTTCATGGTTTTCCTCCGCTCTAACTTCGCTTTTCTTGTTTTTCCTCGGCTATAACTTAGCTTATCTTGGTTTTCCTCCACTCTAACACAGCTTTTCTCGGTTTTCCTCAGCTCCAACCCCGCTTTTCTTGGTTTTCCTCCACTCTAACTCCTCTTTTCATGGTTTTCCTCTGCTGTAACCCCTCTTTTCTTGGTTTTCCTCCGCTCTAACTTCGCCTCTCTTGGTTTTCCTCCACTCTAACCCCTCTTTTCTTGGTTTTCCTCCGCTCTAATCTCGCTTTTCTTGGTTTTCCTCCGCTCTAACCCCGCTTTTCTTGGTTTTTCTCAGCTCTGATTCTGCTTTTCTTGATTTTCCTCCGCTCTAACCTTGTTTTCTTGGTTATCCTCCGCTCTAACATCGCTTTTCTTGGTTTTCCTCCGCTCTAATTCCTCTTTTCTTGGTTTTCCTCTGCTGTAACATAGCTTTTCTTGGATTTCCTCTGCTCTATACATGATTTTCTTGGTTTTCCTCCGCCCTAATCCCGCTTTTCCTCGTTTTCCTCCACTCTAACCACGCTTTTCTTGATTTTTCTCCCCTCTAACCCCGCTTTTCTTGGTTTTTCTCAGCTCTGACCCCGCTTTTCTTGATTTTCCTCCGCTCTAACCTTGTTTTCTTGGTTTTCCTCCACTCTAATATCGCTTTTCTTGGTTTTCCTCGTCTCTAATCTCACTTTTCTTGGTTTTCCTCTGCTGTAACATAGCTTTTCTTGATTTTCCTCCGCTCTAACCTTGTTTTCTTGGTTTTCCTCCGCTCTAACCCCGTCTTTCTTTGTTTTCCTCTGCTCTAACTTCGCTATTCTTCGTTTTCCTTTGCACTAACTTCAATTTTTTGTTTTTCCTCCGCTCTAACCCATCTTTTCTTGGTTTTCCTCCGCTCTAACTTCGCTTTTCTTGGTTTTCATCCGCTCTAACCTCGCTTTTCTTGCTTTTCCTCAGCTCTGACCCCGCTTTTCTTGATTTTCCTCCACACTAACCCCGCTTTTCTTGGTTTTCCTCCGCTCTAACTTCGCTTTTCTTGGTTTTCCTCATCTCTAATCTCACTTTTCTTGGTTTTCCTTTGCTGTAACATAATTTTTCTTGATTTTCCTCCTCTCTGACACCGCTTTTCTTGGTTTTCCTCCGCTCGAATCCCGCTTTTCTTGGTTTTCCTCCGCTCTAACCCCATTTATCTTGTTTTTCCTCTGCTGTAACATAGCTTTTCTTGGTTTTCTTCTGCTCTATCCCCGCTTTTCTAGGTTTTCCTTCGCTCTATGCCCGTTTTTCTTGGTTTTCAACCGCTCTAACTTCACTTTTCTTGGTTTTCCTACGCTATAACTTAGTTATCTTGGTTTTCCTCCGCTCTAACACAGCTTTTCTCGGTTTTCCTCAGCTTCAACCCCGCTTTTCTTGGTTTTCCTCCACTCTAACCCCGCTTTTCATGGTTTTCCTCTGCTGTAACCCTAATTTTCTTGTTTTTCCTCTGCTCTAACTTAGCCTCTCTTGGTTTTCCTCCGCTCTATCCCCGCCATTCTTGGTTTTCCTCCACTCTAACCCCGTCTTTCTTGGTACTCCTCCGCTCTAACTTCGCTATTCTTCGTTTTCCTCCGCTCTAACTTCATTTTTTTTGTATTTCCTCTACTCAAACCCCTCTTTTCTTGGTTTTCCTCCGCCCCAACTCAGCTTTTCTCGGTTTTCCTCAGCACCAACCCCGCTTTTCTTGGTTTTCCTCCACTCTAACCCCGCTTTTCATGGTTTTCCTCTGCTGTAACCCTAATTTTCTTGGTTTTCCTCTGCTCTAACTTAGCCTCTCTTCGTTTTCCTCCGCTCTATCCCCGCCATTCTTGGTTTTCCTCCACTCTAACCCCGTCTTTCTTGGTTCTCCTCCGCTCTAACTTCGCTATTCTTCGTTTTCCTCCGCTCTAAGTTCATTTTTTGTTTTTCCTCCGCTCTAACCCCTCTTTTCTTGGTTTTCCTCCGCTCTAAGTTCGCTTTTCTTGGTTTTCCTCCGCTCTAACTTCGCATTTCTTGGTTTTCCTCCGCTTTAACCCCGCTTTTCTTGTTTTTTCTCAGCTCTGACCCTGCTTTTCTTGATTTTCCTCCGCTCTAACCTTGTTTTCTTGGTTTTCCTCCGCTCTAACATCGCTTTTCTTGGTTTTCCTCATCTCTAATCTCACTTTTCTTGGTTTTCCTCTGCTGTAACATAGCTTTTCTTGATTTTCCTCCTCTCTGACCCCGCTTTTCTTAGATTTCCTCCGCTCTAACCCCTCTTTTCTTGGTTTTCCTCCGCTCTAACCCCACTTTTCTTGGTTTTCCTCTGCTGTAACATAGCTTTTCTTGGTTTTCCTCTGCTCTATCCCCGCTTTTCTTGGTTTTCCTTCGCTCTATGCCCGCTTTTCTTGGTTTTCATCCGCTCTAAATTCACTTTTCTTGGTTTACCTCCACTCTAACCCTGCTTTTCTTGGTTTTCCTTTGCGCTAACTTGGCTTTTCATGGTTTTCCTCCGCTCTAACTTCGCTTTTCTTGGATTTCCTCCGCTCTAACCTTGCTTTTCTTAGTTTTCCTCCGCTCCAACCCCGCTTTTCCTAGTTTTCCTCCACACTAACCCCGCTTTTCATGGTTTTCCTCCGCTCTAACTTCGCTTTTCTTGTTTTTCCTCGGCTATAACTTAGCTTATCTTGGTTTTCCTCCACTCTAACACAGCTTTTCTCGGTTTTCCTCAGCTCCAACCCCGCTTTTCTTGGTTTTCCTCCACTCTAACTCCTCTTTTCATGGTTTTCCTCTGCTGTAACCCTTCTTTTCTTGGTTTTCCACCGCTCTAACTTCGCCTCTCTTGGTTTTCCTCCACTCTAACCCCTCTTTTCTTGGTTTTCCTCCGCTCTAATCTCGCTTTTCTTGGTTTTCCTCCGCTCTAACCCCGCTTTTCTTGGTTTTTCTCAGCTCTGATTCCGCTTTTCTTGATTTTCCTCCGCTCTAACCTTGTTTTCTTGGTTATCCTCCGCTCTAACATCGCTTTTCTTGGTTTTCCTCCGCTCTATACATGATTTTCTTGTTTTTCCTCCGCCCTAATCCCGCTTTTCCTCGTTTTCCTCCACTCTAACCACGCTTATCTTGATTTTTCTCCGCTCTAACCCCGCTTTTCTTCGATTTCTCAGCTCTGACCCCGCTTTTCTTGATTTTCCTCCGCTCTAACCTTGTTTTCTTGGTTTTCCTCCACTCTAATATCGCTTTTCTTGGTTTTCCTCGTCTCTAATCTCACTTTTCTTGGTTTTCCTCTGCTGTAACATAGCTTTTCTTGATTTTCCTCCGCTCTAACCTTGTTTTCTTGGTTTTCCTCCGCTCTAACCCCGTCTTTCTTGGTTTTCCTCTGCTCTAACTTCGCTATTCTTCGTTTTCCTCCGCACTAACTTCACTTTTTTTGTTTTTCCTCCGCTCTAACCCGTCTTTTCTTGGTTTTCCTCCGCTCTAACTTCGCTTTTCTTGGTTTTCATCCGCTCTAACCTCGCTTTTCTTGCTTTTCCTCAGCTCTGACCCCGCTTTTCTTGATTTTCCTCCACAGTAACCCCGCTTTTCTTGGTTTTCCTCCGCTCTAACTTCGCTTTTCTTGGTTTTCCTCATCTCTAATCTCACTTTTCTTGGTTTTCCTTTGCTGTAACATAATTTTTCTTGATTTTCCTCCTCTCTGACACCGCTTTTCTTGGTTTTCCTCCGCTCGAATCCCGCTTTTCTTGGTTTTCCTCCGCTCTAACCCCATTTATCTTGTTTTTCCTCTGCTGTAACATAGCTTTTCTTGGTTTTCTTCTGCTCTATCCCCGCTTTTCTAGGTTTTCCTTCGCTCTATGCCCGTTTTTCTTGGTTTTCAACCGCTCTAACTTCACTTTTCTTGGTTTTCCTACGCTATAACTTAGTTATCTTGGTTTTCCTCCGCTCTAACACAGCTTTTCTCGGTTTTCCTCAGCTTCAACCCCGCTTTTCTTGGTTTTCCTCCACTCTAACCCCGCTTTTCATGGTTTTCCTCTGCTGTAACCCTAATTTTCTTGTTTTTCCTCTGCTCTAACTTAGCCTCTCTTGGTTTTCCTCCGCTCTATCCCCGCCATTCTTGGTTTTCCTCCACTCTAACCCCGTCTTTCTTGGTACTCCTCCGCTCTAACTTCGCTATTCTTCGTTTTCCTCCGCTCTAACTTCATTTTTTTTGTATTTCCTCTACTCAAACCCCTCTTTTCTTGGTTTTCCTCCGCCCCAACTCAGCTTTTCTCGGTTTTCCTCAGCACCAACCCCGCTTTTCTTGGTTTTCCTCCACTCTAACCCCGCTTTTCATGGTTTTCCTCTGCTGTAACCCTAATTTTCTTGGTTTTCCTCTGCTCTAACTTAGCCTCTCTTCGTTTTCCTCCGCTCTATCCCCGCCATTCTTGGTTTTCCTCCACTCTAACCCCGTCTTTCTTGGTTCTCCTCCGCTCTAACTTCGCTATTCTTCGTTTTCCTCCGCTCTAAGTTCATTTTTTGTTTTTCCTCCGCTCTAACCCCTCTTTTCTTGGTTTTCCTCCGCTCTAAGTTCGCTTTTCTTTGTTTTCCTCCGCTCTAACTTCGCATTTCTTGGTTTTCCTCCGCTTTAACCCCGCTTTTCTTGTTTTTTCTCAGCTCTGACCCTGCTTTTCTTGATTTTCCTCCGCTCGAATCCCGCTTTTCTTGGTTTTCCTCCGCTCTAACATCGCTTTTCTTGGTTTTCCTCATCTCTAATCTCACTTTTCTTGGTTTTCCTCTGCTGTAACATAGCTTTTCTTGATTTTCCTCCTCTCTGACCCCGCTTTTCTTAGATTTCCTCCGCTCTAACCCCTCTTTTCTTGGTTTTCCTCCGCTCTAACCCCACTTTTCTTGGTTTTCCTCTGCTGTAACATAGCTTTTCTTGGTTTTCCTCTGCTCTATCCCCGCTTTTCTTGGTTTTCCTTCGCTCTATGCCCGCTTTTCTTGGTTTTCATCCGCTCTAAATTCACTTTTCTTGGTTTACCTTCACTCTAACCCCGCTTTTCTTGGTTTTCCTTTGCGCTAACTTGGCTTTTCATGGTTTTCCTCCGCTCTAACTTCGCTTTTCTTGGATTTCCTCCACTCTAACCTTGCTTTTCTTAGTTTTCCTCCGCTCCAACCCCGCTTTTCCTAGTTTTCCTCCACACTAACCCCGCTTTTCATGGTTTTCCTCCGCTCTAACTTCGCTTTTCTTGTTTTTCCTCGGCTATAACTTAGCTTATCTTGGTTTTCCTCCACTCTAACACAGCTTTTCTCGGTTTTCCTCTGCTGTAACCCCTCTTTTCTTGGTTTTCCTCCACTCTAACTTCGCCTCTCTTGGTTTTCCTCCACTCTAACCCCTCTTTTCTTGGTTTTCCTCCGCTCTAATCTCGCTTTTCTTGGTTTTCCTCCGCTCTAACCCCGCTTTTCTTGGTTTTTCTCAGCTCTGATTCTGCTTTTCTTGATTTTCCTCCGCTCTAACCTTGTTTTCTTGGTTATCCTCCGCTCTAACATCGCTTTTCTTGGTTTTCCTCCGCTCTAATTCCTCTTTTCTTGGTTTTCCTCTGCTGTAACATAGCTTTTCTTGGATTTCCTCTGCTCTATACAAGATTTTCTTGGTTTTCCTCCGCCCTAATCCCGCTTTTCCTCGTTTTCCTCCACTCTAACCACGCTTTTCTTGATTTTTCTCCCCTCTAACCCCGCTTTTCTTGGTTTTTCTCAGCTCTGACCCCGCTTTTCTTGATTTTCCTCCGCTCTAACCTTGTTTTCTTGGTTTTCCTCCACTCTAATATCGCTTTTCTTGGTTTTCCTCGTCTCTAATCTCACTTTTCTTGGTTTTCCTCTGCTGTAACATAGCTTTTCTTGATTTCCTCCGCTCTAACCTTGTTTTCTTGGTTTTCCTCCGCTCTAACCCCGTCTTTCTTTGTTTTCCTCTGCTCTAACTTCGCTATTCTTCGTTTTCCTTTGCACTAACTTCAATTTTTTGTTTTTCCTCCGCTCTAACCCATCTTTTCTTGGTTTTCCTCCGCTCTAACTTCGCTTTTCTTGGTTTTCATCCGCTCTAACCTCGCTTTTCTTGCTTTTCCTCAGCTCTGACCCCGCTTTTCTTGATTTTCCTCCACACTAACCCCGCTTTTCTTGGTTTTCCTCCGCTCTAACTTCGCTTTTCTTGGTTTTCCTCATCTCTAATCTCACTTTTCTTGGTTTTCCTTTGCTGTAACATAATTTTTCTTGATTTTCCTCCTCTCTGACACCGCTTTTCTTGGTTTTCCTCCGCTCGAATCCCGCTTTTCTTGGTTTTCCTCCGCTCTAACCCCATTTATCTTGTTTTTCCTCTGCTGTAACATAGCTTTTCTTGGTTTTCTTCTGCTCTATCCCCGCTTTTCTAGGTTTTCCTTCGCTCTATGCCCGTTTTTCTTGGTTTTCAACCGCTCTAACTTCACTTTTCTTGGTTTTCCTACGCTATAACTTAGTTATCTTGGTTTTCCTCCGCTCTAACACAGCTTTTCTCGGTTTTCCTCAGCTTCAACCCCGCTTTTCTTGGTTTTCCTCCACTCTAACCCCGCTTTTCATGGTTTTCCTCTGCTGTAACCCTAATTTTCTTGTTTTTCCTCTGCTCTAACTTAGCCTCTCTTGGTTTTCCTCCGCTCTATCCCCGCCATTCTTGGTTTTCCTCCACTCTAACCCCGTCTTTCTTGGTACTCCTCCGCTCTAACTTCGCTATTCTTCGTTTTCCTCCGCTCTAACTTCATTTTTTTTGTATTTCCTCTACTCAAACCCCTCTTTTCTTGGTTTTCCTCCGCCCCAACTCAGCTTTTCTCGGTTTTCCTCAGCACCAACCCCGCTTTTCTTGGTTTTCCTCCACTCTAACCCCGCTTTTCATGGTTTTCCTCTGCTGTAACCCTAATTTTCTTGGTTTTCCTCTGCTCTAACTTAGCCTCTCTTCGTTTTCCTCCGCTCTATCCCCGCCATTCTTGGTTTTCCTCCACTCTAACCCCGTCTTTCTTGGTTCTCCTCCGCTCTAACTTCGCTATTCTTCGTTTTCCTCCGCTCTAAGTTCATTTTTTGTTTTTCCTCCGCTCTAACCCCTCTTTTCTTGGTTTTCCTCCGCTCTAAGTTCGCTTTTCTTGGTTTTCCTCCGCTCTAACTTCGCATTTCTTGGTTTTCCTCCGCTTTAACCCCGCTTTTCTTGTTTTTTCTCAGCTCTGACCCTGCTTTTCTTGATTTTCCTCCGCTCTAACCTTGTTTTCTTGGTTTTCCTCCGCTCTAACATCGCTTTTCTTGGTTTTCCTCATCTCTAATCTCACTTTTCTTGGTTTTCCTCTGCTGTAACATAGCTTTTCTTGATTTTCCTCCTCTCTGACCCCGCTTTTCTTAGATTTCCTCCGCTCTAACCCCTCTTTTCTTGGTTTTCCTCCGCTCTAACCCCACTTTTCTTGGTTTTCCTCTGCTGTAACATAGCTTTTCTTGGTTTTCCTCTGCTCTATCCCCGCTTTTCTTGGTTTTCCTTCGCTCTATGCCCGCTTTTCTTGGTTTTCATCCGCTCTAAATTCACTTTTCTTGGTTTACCTCCACTCTAACCCTGCTTTTCTTGGTTTTCCTTTGCGCTAACTTGGCTTTTCATGGTTTTCCTCCGCTCTAACTTCGCTTTTCTTGGATTTCCTCCGCTCTAACCTTGCTTTTCTTAGTTTTCCTCCGCTCCAACCCCGCTTTTCCTAGTTTTCCTCCACACTAACCCCGCTTTTCATGGTTTTCCTCCGCTCTAACTTCGCTTTTCTTGTTTTTCCTCGGCTATAACTTAGCTTATCTTGGTTTTCCTCCACTCTAACACAGCTTTTCTCGGTTTTCCTCAGCTCCAACTCCGCTTTTCTTGGTTTTCCTCCACTCTAACTCCTCTTTTCATGGTTTTCCTCTGCTGTAACCCTTCTTTTCTTGGTTTTCCACCGCTCTAACTTCGCCTCTCTTGGTTTTCCTCCACTCTAACCCCTCTTTTCTTGGTTTTCCTCCGCTCTAATCTCGCTTTTCTTGGTTTTCCTCCGCTCTAACCCCGCTTTTCTTGGTTTTTCTCAGCTCTGATTCCGCTTTTCTTGATTTTCCTCCGCTCTAACCTTGTTTTCTTGGTTATCCTCCGCTCTAACATCGCTTTTCTTGGTTTTCCTCCGCTCTATACATGATTTTCTTGTTTTTCCTCCGCCCTAATCCCGCTTTTCCTCGTTTTCCTCCACTCTAACCACGCTTATCTTGATTTTTCTCCGCTCTAACCCCGCTTTTCTTCGATTTCTCAGCTCTGACCCCGCTTTTCTTGATTTTCCTCCGCTCTAACCTTGTTTTCTTGGTTTTCCTCCACTCTAATATCGCTTTTCTTGGTTTTCCTCGTCTCTAATCTCACTTTTCTTGGTTTTCCTCTGCTGTAACATAGCTTTTCTTGATTTTCCTCCGCTCTAACCTTGTTTTCTTGGTTTTCCTCCGCTCTAACCCCGTCTTTCTTGGTTTTCCTCTGCTCTAACTTCGCTATTCTTCGTTTTCCTCCGCACTAACTTCACTTTTTTTGTTTTTCCTCCGCTCTAACCCGTCTTTTCTTGGTTTTCCTCCGCTCTAACTTCGCTTTTCTTGGTTTTCATCCGCTCTAACCTCGCTTTTCTTGCTTTTCCTCAGCTCTGACCCCGCTTTTCTTGATTTTCCTCCACAGTAACCCCGCTTTTCTTGGTTTTCCTCCGCTCTAACTTCGCTTTTCTTGGTTTTCCTCATCTCTAATCTCACTTTTCTTGGTTTTCCTTTGCTGTAACATAATTTTTCTTGATTTTCCTCCTCTCTGACACCGCTTTTCTTGGTTTTCCTCCGCTCGAATCCCGCTTTTCTTGGTTTTCCTCCGCTCTAACCCCATTTATCTTGTTTTTCCTCTGCTGTAACATAGCTTTTCTTGGTTTTCTTCTGCTCTATCCCCGCTTTTCTAGGTTTTCCATCGCTCTATGCCCGTTTTTCTTGGTTTTCAACCGCTCTAACTTCACTTTTCTTGGTTTTCCTACGCTATAACTTAGCTTATCTTGGTTTTCCTCCGCTCTAACACAGCTTTTCTCGGTTTTCCTCAGCTCCAACCCCGCTTTTCTTGGTTTTCCTCCACTCTAACCCCGCTTTTCATGGTTTTCCTCTGCTGAAACCCTAATTTTCTTGGTTTTCCTCTGCTCTAACTTAGCCTCTCTTGGTTTTCCTCCGCTCTATCCCCGCCATTCTTGGTTTTCCTCCACTCTAACCCCGTCTTTCTTGGTTCTCCTCCGCTCTAACTTCGCTATTCTTCGTTTTCCTCCGCTCTAACTTCATTTTTTTGTATTTCCTCCACTCAAACCCCTCTTTTCTTGGTTTTCCTCCGCCCCAAGTCAGCTTTTCTCGGTTTTCCTCAGCACCAACCCCGCTTTTCATGGTTTTCCTCTGCTGTAACCCTACTTTTCTTGGTTTTCCTCCGCTCTAACTTCTCCTCTCCTGGTTTTCCTCCGCTCTAACCCCGTCTTTCTTAATTTTCCTACCGCTCTAACTTGGCTATTCTTCGTTTTCCTCCACACAAACTTCACTTTTTTTGTATTTCCTCCGCTCTAACCCCGCTTTTCTTGGTTTTCCTCAGCTCCAAACTTGCTTTTCTTGGTTTTCCTACGCTCTAACCCCGCTTCTCTTGGTTTTCCTCTGCTATAACTTAGCTTTTCTTGGTTTTCCTGCGCTCTAACCCAGCTTTTCTCAGTTTTCCTCATCGCCAACCCCGCTTTTCTTGGTTTTCCTCCACTCTAACCCCAGTTTCATTGTTTTCCTCTGCTGTAACCCTACTTTTCTTGGTTTTCCTCCGCTCTAACTTCGCCTCTCTTGGTTTTCCTCCGCTCTAACCCCGTCTTTCTTGGTTTTCCTCCTCTCTAACTTCGCTATTCTTCGTTTTCCTCCGCACTAACTTCACTTTTTTTGTTTTTCCGCCGCTCTAACCCCTCTTTTCTTGGTTTTCCTCCGCTCTAACTTCGCTTTTCTTGGTTTTCCTCCGCTCTAACTTCGCTTTTCTTGATTTTCCTCCGCTCTAACCTTGTTTTCTTGGTTTTCCTCCACTCTAATATCGCTTTTCTTGGTTTTCCTCATCTCTAATCTCACTTTTCTTGGTTTTCCTCTGCTGTAACATAGCTTTTCTTGATTTTCCTCCACTCTAACCTTGTTTTCTTGGTTTTCCTCCGCTCTAACCCCGTCTTTCTTGGTTTTCCTCCGCTCTAACTTCGCTATTCTTCGTTTTCCTCCGCACTAACTTCACTTTTTTTGTTTTTCCACCGCTGCTAACCCCTCTTTCCTTCGTTTTCCTCCGCTCTAAATTCGCTTTTCTTGGTTTTCCTCCTATCTAACCCCGCTTTTCTTGGTTTCTCTCAGCTCTGACCCCGCTTTTCTTGATTTTCTTCTGCTCTAACCTTGTTTTCTTGGTTTTCCCCCGCTCTAACATCGCTTTTCATGGTTTTCCTCATCTCTAATCTCACTGTTCTTGGTTTTCCTCTGCTGTAACATAGCTTTTCTTGATTTTCCTCCGCTCTAACTTCGCCTCTCTTGGTTTGCTCCTCTCTAACCCCGTCTTTCTTAATTTACCTCCGTTCTAACTTCACTATTCTTCGTTTTCCTCCGCACTAACTTCATTTTTATTGTTTTTCCTCCGCTCTAACCCCTCTTTTCTTGGTTTTCCTCCGCTCTAATTTCGCATTTCTTGGTTTTCCTCCGCTCTAACTTCGCATTTCTTAGTTTTCCTCTGCTTTAACCCCGCTTTTCTTGTTTTTTCTCAGTTCTGACCCCGCTTTTCTTGATTTTCCTCCGCTCTAACCTTGTTTTCTTGGTTTTCCTCCGCTCTAACATCGCTTTTCTTGGTTTTCCTCATCTCTAATCTCACTTTTCTTGGTTTTCCTCTGCTGTAACATAGCTTTTCTTGGTTTTCCTCTGCTCTATCCCCGCTTTTCTTGGTTTTCCTTCGCACTATTCTCGCTTTTCTTGGTTTTCATCCGCTCTAAATTCACTTTTCTTGGTTTACCTTCACTCTAACCCCGCTTTTCTTGGTTTTCCTTTGCGCTAACTTGGCTTTTCATGGTTTTCCTCCGCTCTAACTTCGCTTTTCTTGGATTTCCTCCGCTCTAACCTTGCTTTTCTTAGTTTTCCTCCGCTCCAACCCCGCTTTTCCTAGTTTTCCTCCACACTAACCCCGCTTTTCATGGTTTTCCTCCGCTCTAACTTCGCTTTTCTTGTTTTTCCTCGGCTATAACTTAGCTTATCTTGGTTTTCCTCCACTCTAACACAGCTTTTCTCGGTTTTCCTCAGCTCCAACCCCGCTTTTCTTGGTTTTCCTCCACTCTAACTCCTCTTTTCATGGTTTTGCTCTGCTGTAACCCTAATTTTCTTGGTTTTCCTCTGCTCTAACTTCGCTATTCTTCGTTTTCCTCCGCACTAACTTCACTTTTTTTGTTTTTCCTCCGCTCTAACCCGTCTTTTCTTGGTTTTCCTCCGCTCTAACCTCGCTTTTCTTGCTTTTCCTCAGCTCTGACCCCGCTTTTCTTGATTTTCCTCCACACTAACCCCGCTTTTCTTGGTTTTCCTCCGCTCTAACTTCGCTTTTCTTGGTTTTCCTCATCTCTAATCTCACTTTTCATTGTTTTCCTTTGCTGTAACATAATTTTTCTTGATTTTCCTCCTCTCTGACACCGCTTTTCTTGGTTTTCCTCCGCTCGAATCCCGCTTTTCTTGGTTTTCCTCCGCTCTAACCCCATTTATCTTGTTTTTCCTCTGCTGTAACATAGCTTTTCTTGGTTTTCTTCTGCTCTATCCCCGCTTTTCTAGGTTTTCCTTCGCTCTATGCCCGTTTTTCTTGGTTTTCAACCGCTCTAACTTCACTTTTCTTGGTTTTCCTACGCTATAACTTAGTTATCTTGGTTTTCCTCCGCTCTAACACAGCTTTTCTCGGTTTTCCTCAGCTCCAACCACGCTTTTCTTGGTTTTCCTCCACTCTAACCCCGCTTTTCATGGTTTTCCTCTGCTGTAACCCTAATTTTCTTGGTTTTCCTCTGCTCCAACTTAGCCTCTCTTGGTTTTCCTCCGCTCTATCCCCGCCATTCTTGGTTTTCCTCCACTCTAACCCCGTCTTTCTTGGTTCTCCTCCGCTCTAACTTCGCTATTCTTCGTTTTCCTCCGCTCTAACTTCATTTTTTTTGTATTTCCTCCACTCAAACCCCTCTTTTCTTGGTTTTCCTCCGCCCCAACTCAGCTTTTCTCGGTTTTCCTCAGCACCAACCCCGCTTTTCTTGGTTTTCCTCCACTCTAACCCCGCTTTTCATGGTTTTCCTCTGCTGTAACCCTAATTTTCTTGGTTTTCCTCTGCTCTAACTTAGCCTCTCTTCGTTTTCCTCCGCTCTATCCCCGCCATTCTTGGTTTTCCTCCACTCTAACCCCGTCTTTCTTGGTTCTCCTCCGCTCTAACTTCGCTATTCTTCGTTTTCCTCCGCTCTAAGTTCATTTTTTGTTTTTCCTCCGCTCTAACCCCTCTTTTCTTGGTTTTCCTCCGCTCTAAGTTCGCTTTTCTTGGTTTTCCTCCGCTCTAACTTCGCATTTCTTGGTTTTCCTCCGCTTTAACCCCGCTTTTCTTGTTTTTTCTCAGCTCTGACCCTGCTTTTCTTGATTTTCCTCCGCTCTAACCTTGTTTTCTTGGTTTTCCTCCGCTCTAACATCGCTTTTCTTGGTTTTCCTCATCTCTAATCTCACTTTTCTTGGTTTTCCTCTGCTGTAACATAGCTTTTCTTGATTTTCCTCCTCTCTGACCCCGCTTTTCTTGGATTTCCTCCGCTCTAACCCCTCTTTTCTTGGTTTTCCTCCGCTCTAACCCCACTTTTCTTGGTTTTCCTCTGCTGTAACATAGCTTTTCTTGGTTTTCCTCTGCTCTATCCCCGCTTTTCTTGGTTTTCCTTCGCTCTATGCCCGCTTTTCTTGGTTTTCATCCGCTCTAAATTCACTTTTCTTGGTTTACCTCCACTCTAACCCCGCTTTTCTTGGTTTTCCTTTGCGCTAACTTGGCTTTTCATGGTTTTCCTCCGCTCTAACTTCGCTTTTCTTGTATTTCCTCCGCTCTAACCTTGCTTTTCTTAGTTTTCCTCCGCTCCAACCCCGCTTTTCCTAGTTTTCCTCCACACTAACCCCGCTTTTCATGGTTTTCCTCCGCTCTAACTTCGCTTTTCTTGTTTTTCCTCGGCTATAACTTAGCTTATCTTGGTTTTCCTCCACTCTAACACAGCTTTTCTCGGTTTTCCTCAGCTCCAACCCCGCTTTTCTTGGTTTTCCTCCACTCTAACTCCTCTTTTCATGGTTTTCCTCTGCTGTAACCCTTCTTTTCTTGGTTTTCCACCGCTCTAACTTCGCCTCTCTTGGTTTTCCTCCACTCTAACCCCTCTTTTCTTGGTTTTCCTCCGCTCTAATCTCGCTTTTCTTGGTTTTCCTCCGCTCTAACCCCGCTTTTCTTGGTTTTTCTCAGCTCTGATTCCGCTTTTCTTGATTTTCCTCCGCTCTAACCTTGTTTTCTTGGTTATCCTCCGCTCTAACATCGCTTTTCTTGGTTTTCCTCCGCTCTAATTCCTCTTTTCTTGGTTTTCCTCTGCTGTAACATAGCTTTTCTTGGATTTCCTCTGCTCTATACATGATTTTCTTGTTTTTCCTCCGCCCTAATCCCGCTTTTCCTCGTTTTCCTCCACTCTAACCACGCTTATCTTGATTTTTCTCCGCTCTAACCCCGCTTTTCTTCGATTTCTCAGCTCTGACCCCGCTTTTCTTGATTTTCCTCCGCTCTAACCTTGTTTTCTTGGTTTTCCTCCACTCTAATATCGCTTTTCTTGGTTTTCCTCGTCTCTAATCTCACTTTTCTTGGTTTTCCTCTGCTGTAACATAGCTTTTCTTGATTTTCCTCCGCTCTAACCTTGTTTTCTTGGTTTTCCTCCGCTCTAACCCCGTCTTTCTTGGTTTTCCTCTGCTCTAACTTCGCTATTCTTCGTTTTCCTCCGCACTAACTTCACTTTTTTTGTTTTTCCTCCGCTCTAACCCCTCTTTTCTTGGTTTTCCTCCGCTCTAAGTTCGCTTTTCTTGGTTTTCCTCCGCTCTAACTTCGCATTTCTTGGTTTTCCTCCGCTTTAACCCCGCTTTTCTTGTTTTTTCTCAGCTCTGACCCTGCTTTTCTTGATTTTCCTCCGCTCTAACCTTGTTTTCTTGGTTTTCCTCCGCTCTAACATCGCTTTTCTTGGTTTTCCTCATCTCTAATCTCACTTTTCTTGGTTTTCCTCTGCTGTAACATAGCTTTTCTTGATTTTCCTCCTCTCTGACCCCGCTTTTCTTGGATTTCCTCCGCTC
The DNA here is from genome assembly GCF_054131305.1 of Coturnix japonica. Lineage (NCBI taxonomy): Eukaryota > Metazoa > Chordata > Aves > Galliformes > Phasianidae > Coturnix > Coturnix japonica. The sequence goes on along the minus strand of NC_140666.1, from coordinate 3,800,858 downwards.
TAACCCCTCTTTTCTTGGTTTTCCTCTGCTGTAACATAGCTTTTCTTGGTTTTCCTGTGCTCTATCCCCGCTTTTCTTGGTTTTCCTTCGCTCTATGCCCGCTTTTCTTGGTTTTCATCCGCTCTAAATTCACTTTTCTTGGTTTACCTCCACTCTAACCCCGCTTTTCTTGGTTTTCCTTTGCGCTAACTTGGCTTTTCATGGTTTTCCTCCGCTCTAACTTCGCTTTTCTTGGATTTCCTCCGCTCTAACCTTGCTTTTCTTAGTTTTCCTCCGCTCCAACCCCGCTTTTCCTAGTTTTCCTCCACACTAACCCCGCTTTTCATGGTTTTCCTCCGCTCTAACTTCGCTTTTCTTGTTTTTCCTCGGCTATAACTTAGCTTATCTTGGTTTTCCTCCACTCTAACACAGCTTTTCTCGGTTTTCCTCAGCTCCAACCCCGCTTTTCTTGGTTTTCCTCCACTCTAACTCCTCTTTTCATGGTTTTCCTCTGCTGTAACCCTTCTTTTCTTGGTTTTCCACCGCTCTAACTTCGCCTCTCTTGGTTTTCCTCCACTCTAACCCCTCTTTTCTTGGTTTTCCTCCGCTCTAATCTCGCTTTTCTTGGTTTTCCTCCGCTCTAACCCCGCTTTTCTTGGTTTTTCTCAGCTCTGATTCCGCTTTTCTTGATTTTCCTCCGCTCTAACCTTGTTTTCTTGGTTATCCTCCGCTCTAACATCGCTTTTCTTGGTTTTCCTCCGCTCTAATTCCTCTTTTCTTGGTTTTCCTCTGCTGTAACATAGCTTTTCTTGATTTTCCTCCGCTCTAACCTTGTTTTCTTGGTTTTCCTCCGCTCTAACCCCGTCTTTCTTGGTTTTCCTCTGCTCTAACTTCGCTATTCTTCGTTTTCCTCCGCACGAACTTCACTTTTTTTGTTTTTCCTCCTCTCTAACCCGTCTTTTCTTGGTTTTCCTCCGCTCTAACTTCGCTTTTCTTGGTTTTCATCCGCTCTAACCTCGCTTTTCTTGCTTTTCCTCAGCTCTGACCCCGCTTTTCTTGATTTTCCTCCACACTAACCCCGCTTTTCTTGGTTTTCCTCCGCTCTAACTTCGCTTTTCTTGGTTTTCCTCATCTCTAATCTCACTTTTCTTGGTTTTCCTTTGCTGTAACATAATTTTTCTTGATTTTCCTCCTCTCTGACACCGCTTTTCTTGGTTTTCCTCCGCTCGAATCCCGCTTTTCTTGGTTTTCCTCCGCACTAACCCCATTTATCTTGTTTTTCCTCTGCTGTAACATAGCTTTTCTTGGTTTTCTTCTGCTCTATCCCCGCTTTTCTAGGTTTTCCATCGCTCTATGCCCGTTTTTCTTGGTTTTCAACCGCTCTAACTTCACTTTTCTTGGTTTTCCTACGCTATAACTTAGCTTATCTTGGTTTTCCTCCGCTCTAACACAGCTTTTCTCGGTTTTCCTCAGCTCCAACCCCGCTTTTCTTGGTTTTCCTCCACTCTAACCCCGCTTTTCATGGTTTTCCTATGCTGAAACCCTAATTTTCTTGGTTTTCCTCTGCTCTAACTTAGCCTCTCTTGGTTTTCCTCCGCTCTATCCCCGCCATTCTTGGTTTTCCTCCACTCTAACCCCGTCTTTCTTGGTTCTCCTCCGCTCTAACTTCGCTATTCTTCGTTTTCCTCCGCTCTAACTTCATTTTTTTGTTTTTCCTCCACTCAAACCCCTCTTTTCTTGGTTTTCCTCCGCCCCAACTCAGCTTTTCTCGGTTTTCCTCAGCACCAACCCCGCTTTTCATGGTTTTCCTCTGCTGTAACCCTACTTTTCTTGGTTTTCCTCCGCTCTAACTTCGCCTCTCTTGGTTTTTCTCCGCTCTAACCCCGTCTTTCTTAATTTTCCTACCGCTCTAACTTGGCTATTCTTCGTTTTCCTCCATACAAACTTCACTTTTTTTGTTTTTCCTCCGCTCTAACCCCGCTTTTCTTGGTTTTCCTCAGCTCCAAACTTGCTTTTCTTGGTTTTCCTACGCTCTAACCCCGCTTTTCTTGGTTTTCCTCTGCTATAAGTTAGCTTTTCTTGGTTTTCCTGCGCTCTAACCCAGCTTTTCTCAGTTTTCCTCATCGCCAACCCCGCTTTTCTTGGTTTTCCTCCACTCTAACCCCAGTTTCATTGTTTTCCTCTGCTGTAACCCTACTTTTCTTGGTTTTCCTCCGCTCTAACTTCGCCTCTCTTGGTTTTCCTCCGCTCTAACCCCGTCTTTCTTGGTTTTCCTCCTCTCTAACTTCGCTATTCTTCGTTTTCCTCCGCACTAACTTCACTTTTTTTGTTTTTCCGCCGCTCTAACCCCTCTTTTCTTGGTTTTCCTCCGCTCTAACTTCGCTTTTCTTGGTTTTCCTCCGCTCTAACTTCGCTTTTCTTGATTTTCCTCCGCTCTAACCTTGTTTTCTTGGTTTTCCTCCACTCTAATATCGCTTTTCTTAGTTTTCCTCATCTCTAATCTCACTTTTCTTGGTTTTCCTCTGCTGTAACATAGCTTTTCTTGATTTTCCTCCGCTCTAACCTTGTTTTCTTGGTTTTCCTCCGCTCTAACCTTGTCTTTCTTGGTTTTCCTCCGCTCTAACTTCGCTATTCTTCGTTTTCCTCCGCTCTAACCCCGTCTTTCTTGGTTTTCCTCTGCTCTAACTTCGCTATTCTTCGTTTTCCTCCGCACTAACTTCACTTTTTTTGTTTTTCCTCCTCTCTAACCCGTCTTTTCTTGGTTTTCCTCCGCTCTAACTTCGCTTTTCTTGGTTTTCATCCGCTCTAACCTCGCTTTTCTTGCTTTTCCTCAGCTCTGACCCCGCTTTTCTTGATTTTCCTCCACACTAACCCCGCTTTTCTTGGTTTTCCTCCGCTCTAACTTCGCTTTTCTTGGTTTTCCTCATCTCTAATCTCACTTTTCTTGGTTTTCCTTTGCTGTAACATAATTTTTCTTGATTTTCCTCCTCTCTGACACCGCTTTTCTTGGTTTTCCTCCGCTCGAATCCCGCTTTTCTTGGTTTTCCTCCGCACTAACCCCATTTATCTTGTTTTTCCTCTGCTGTAACATAGCTTTTCTTGGTTTTCTTCTGCTCTATCCCCGCTTTTCTAGGTTTTCCATCGCTCTATGCCCGTTTTTCTTGGTTTTCAATCGCTCTAACTTCACTTTTCTTGGTTTTCCTACGCTATAACTTAGCTTATCTTGGTTTTCCTCCGCCCCAACTCAGCTTTTCTCGGTTTTCCTCAGCACCAACCCCGCTTTTCATGGTTTTCCTCTGCTGTAACCCTACTTTTCTTGGTTTTCCTCCGCTCTAACTTCGCCTCTCTTGGTTTTCCTCCGCTCTAACCCCGTCTTTCTTAATTTTCCTACCGCTCTAACTTGGCTATTCTTCGTTTTCCTCCACACAAACTTCACTTTTTTTGTATTTCCTCCGCTCTAACCCCGCTTTTCTTGGTTTTCCTCAGCTCCAAACTTGCTTTTCTTGGTTTTCCTACGCTCTAACCCCGCTTCTCTTGGTTTTCCTCTGCTATAACTTAGCTTTTCTTGGTTTTCCTGCGCTCTAACCCAGCTTTTCTCAGTTTTCCTCATCGCCAACCCCGCTTTTCTTGGTTTTCCTCCACTCTAACCCCAGTTTCATTGTTTTCCTCTGCTGTAACCCTACTTTTCTTGGTTTTCCTCCGCTCTAACTTCGCCTCTCTTGGTTTTCCTCCGCTCTAACCCCGTCTTTCTTGGTTTTCCTCCTCTCTAACTTCGCTATTCTTCGTTTTCCTCCGCACTAACTTCACTTTTTTTGTTTTTCCGCCGCTCTAACCCCTCTTTTCTTGGTTTTCCTCCGCTCTAACTTCGCTTTTCTTGGTTTTCCTCCGCTCTAACTTCGCTTTTCTTGATTTTCCTCCGCTCTAACCTTGTTTTCTTGGTTTTCCTCCACTCTAATATCGCTTTTCTTAGTTTTCCTCATCTCTAATCTCACTTTTCTTGGTTTTCCTCTGCTGTAACATAGCTTTTCTTGATTTTCCTCCGCTCTAACCTTGTTTTCTTGGTTTTCCTCCGCTCTAACCTTGTCTTTCTTGGTTTTCCTCCGCTCTAACTTCGCTATTCTTCGTTTTCCTCCGCTCTAACCCCATCTTTCTTGGTTTTCCTCTGCTCTAACTTCGCTATTCTTCGTTTTCCTCCGCACTAACTTCACTTTTTTTGTTTTTCCTCCTCTCTAACCCGTCTTTTCTTGGTTTTCCTCCGCTCTAACTTCGCTTTTCTTGGTTTTCATCCGCTCTAACCTCGCTTTTCTTGCTTTTCCTCAGCTCTGACCCCGCTTTTCTTGATTTTCCTCCACACTAACCCCGCTTTTCTTGGTTTTCCTCCGCTCTAACTTCGCTTTTCTTGGTTTTCCTCATCTCTAATCTCACTTTTCTTGGTTTTCCTTTGCTGTAACATAATTTTTCTTGATTTTCCTCCTCTCTGACACCGCTTTTCTTGGTTTTCCTCCGCTCGAATCCCGCTTTTCTTGGTTTTCCTCCGCACTAACCCCATTTATCTTGTTTTTCCTCTGCTGTAACATAGCTTTTCTTGGTTTTCTTCTGCTCTATCCCCGCTTTTCTAGGTTTTCCATCGCTCTATGCCCGTTTTTCTTGGTTTTCAACCGCTCTAACTTCACTTTTCTTGGTTTTCCTACGCTATAACTTAGCTTATCTTGGTTTTCCTCCGCCCCAACTCAGCTTTTCTCGGTTTTCCTCAGCACCAACCCCGCTTTTCATGGTTTTCCTCTGCTGTAACCCTACTTTTCTTGGTTTTCCTCCGCTCTAACTTCGCCTCTCTTGGTTTTCCTCCGCTCTAACCCCGTCTTTCTTAATTTTCCTACCGCTCTAACTTGGCTATTCTTCGTTTTCCTCCACACAAACTTCACTTTTTTTGTATTTCCTCCGCTCTAACCCCGCTTTTCTTGGTTTTCCTCAGCTCCAAACTTGCTTTTCTTGGTTTTCCTACGCTCTAACCCCGCTTCTCTTGGTTTTCCTCTGCTATAACTTAGCTTTTCTTGGTTTTCCTGCGCTCTAACCCAGCTTTTCTCAGTTTTCCTCATCGCCAACCCCGCTTTTCTTGGTTTTCCTCCACTCTAACCCCAGTTTCATTGTTTTCCTCTGCTGTAACCCTACTTTTCTTGGTTTTCCTCCGCTCTAACTTCGCCTCTCTTGGTTTTCCTCCGCTCTAACCCCGTCTTTCTTGGTTTTCCTCCTCTCTAACTTCGCTATTCTTCGTTTTCCTCCGCACTAACTTCACTTTTTTTGTTTTTCCGCCGCTCTAACCCCTCTTTTCTTGGTTTTCCTCCGCTCTAACTTCGCTTTTCTTGGTTTTCCTCCGCTCTAACTTCGCTTTTCTTGATTTTCCTCCGCTCTAACCTTGTTTTCTTGGTTTTCCTCCACTCTAATATCGCTTTTCTTGGTTTTCCTCATCTCTAATCTCACTTTTCTTGGTTTTCCTCTGCTGTAACATAGCTTTTCTTGATTTTCCTCCACTCTAACCTTGTTTTCTTGGTTTTCCTCCGCTCTAACCCCGTCTTTCTTGGTTTTCCTCCGCTCTAACTTCGCTATTCTTCGTTTTCCTCCGCACTAACTTCACTTTTTTTGTTTTTCCACCGCTGCTAACCCCTCTTTCCTTCGTTTTCCTCCGCTCTAAATTCGCTTTTCTTGGTTTTCCTCCTATCTAACCCCGCTTTTCTTGGTTTCTCTCAGCTCTGACCCCGCTTTTCTTGATTTTCTTCTGCTCTAACCTTGTTTTCTTGGTTTTCCCCCGCTCTAACATCGCTTTTCATGGTTTTCCTCATCTCTAATCTCACTGTTCTTGGTTTTCCTCTGCTGTAACATAGCTTTTCTTGATTTTCCTCCGCTCTAACTTCGCCTCTCTTGGTTTGCTCCTCTCTAACCCCGTCTTTCTTAATTTACCTCCGTTCTAACTTCACTATTCTTCGTTTTCCTCCGCACTAACTTCATTTTTATTGTTTTTCCTCCGCTCTAACCCCTCTTTTCTTGGTTTTCCTCCGCTCTAATTTCGCATTTCTTGGTTTTCCTCCGCTCTAACTTCGCATTTCTTGGTTTTCCTCCGCTTTAACCCCGCTTTTCTTGTTTTTTCTCAGCTCTGACCCCGCTTTTCTTGATTTTCCTCCGCTCTAACCTTGTTTTCTTGGTTTTCCTCCGCTCTAACATCGCTTTTCTTGGTTTTCCTCATCTCTAATCTCACTTTTCTTGGTTTTCCTCTGCTGTAACATAGCTTTTCTTGGTTTTCCTCTGCTCTATCCCCGCTTTTCTTGGTTTTCCTTCGCACTATTCTCGCTTTTCTTGGTTTTCATCCGCTCTAAATTCACTTTTCTTGGTTTACCTTCACTCTAACCCCGCTTTTCTTGGTTTTCCTTTGCGCTAACTTGGCTTTTCATGGTTTTCCTCCGCTCTAACTTCGCTTTTCTTGGATTTCCTCCGCTCTAACCTTGCTTTTCTTAGTTTTCCTCCGCTCCAACCCCGCTTTTCCTAGTTTTCCTCCACACTAACCCCGCTTTTCATGGTTTTCCTCCGCTCTAACTTCGCTTTTCTTGTTTTTCCTCGGCTATAACTTAGCTTATCTTGGTTTTCCTCCACTCTAACACAGCTTTTCTCGGTTTTCCTCAGCTCCAACCCCGCTTTTCTTGGTTTTCCTCCACTCTAACTCCTCTTTTCATGGTTTTGCTCTGCTGTAACCCTAATTTTCTTGGTTTTCCTCTGCTCTAACTTCGCTATTCTTCGTTTTCCTCCGCACTAACTTCACTTTTTTTGTTTTTCCTCCGCTCTAACCCGTCTTTTCTTGGTTTTCCTCCGCTCTAACCTCGCTTTTCTTGCTTTTCCTCAGCTCTGACCCCGCTTTTCTTGATTTTCCTCCACACTAACCCCGCTTTTCTTGGTTTTCCTCCGCTCTAACTTCGCTTTTCTTGGTTTTCCTCATCTCTAATCTCACTTTTCATTGTTTTCCTTTGCTGTAACATAATTTTTCTTGATTTTCCTCCTCTCTGACACCGCTTTTCTTGGTTTTCCTCCGCTCGAATCCCGCTTTTCTTGGTTTTCCTCCGCTCTAACCCCATTTATCTTGTTTTTCCTCTGCTGTAACATAGCTTTTCTTGGTTTTCTTCTGCTCTATCCCCGCTTTTCTAGGTTTTCCTTCGCTCTATGCCCGTTTTTCTTGGTTTTCAACCGCTCTAACTTCACTTTTCTTGGTTTTCCTACGCTATAACTTAGTTATCTTGGTTTTCCTCCGCTCTAACACAGCTTTTCTCGGTTTTCCTCAGCTCCAACCACGCTTTTCTTGGTTTTCCTCCACTCTAACCCCGCTTTTCATGGTTTTCCTCTGCTGTAATTCTAATTTTCTTGGTTTTCCTCTGCTCCAACTTAGCCTCTCTTGGTTTTCCTCCGCTCTATCCCCGCCATTCTTGGTTTTCCTCCACTCTAACCCCGTCTTTCTTGGTTCTCCTCCGCTCTAACTTCGCTATTCTTCGTTTTCCTCCGCTCTAACTTCATTTTTTTTGTATTTCCTCCACTCAAACCCCTCTTTTCTTGGTTTTCCTCCGCCCCAACTCAGCTTTTCTCGGTTTTCCTCAGCACCAACCCCGCTTTTCTTGGTTTTCCTCCACTCTAACCCCGCTTTTCATGGTTTTCCTCTGCTGTAACCCTAATTTTCTTGGTTTTCCTCTGCTCTAACTTAGCCTCTCTTCGTTTTCCTCCGCTCTATCCCCGCCATTCTTGGTTTTCCTCCACTCTAACCCCGTCTTTCTTGGTTCTCCTCCGCTCTAACTTCGCTATTCTTCGTTTTCCTCCGCTCTAAGTTCATTTTTTGTTTTTCCTCCGCTCTAACCCCTCTTTTCTTGGTTTTCCTCCGCTCTAAGTTCGCTTTTCTTGGTTTTCCTCCGCTCTAACTTCGCATTTCTTGGTTTTCCTCCGCTTTAACCCCGCTTTTCTTGTTTTTTCTCAGCTCTGACCCTGCTTTTCTTGATTTTCCTCCGCTCTAACCTTGTTTTCTTGGTTTTCCTCCGCTCTAACATCGCTTTTCTTGGTTTTCCTCATCTCTAATCTCACTTTTCTTGGTTTTCCTCTGCTGTAACATAGCTTTTCTTGATTTTCCTCCTCTCTGACCCCGCTTTTCTTGGATTTCCTCCGCTCTAACCCCTCTTTTCTTGGTTTTCCTCCGCTCTAACCCCACTTTTCTTGGTTTTCCTCTGCTGTAACATAGCTTTTCTTGGTTTTCCTCTGCTCTATCCCCGCTTTTCTTGGTTTTCCTTCGCTCTATGCCCGCTTTTCTTGGTTTTCATCCGCTCTAAATTCACTTTTCTTGGTTTACCTCCACTCTAACCCCGCTTTTCTTGGTTTTCCTTTGCGCTAACTTGGCTTTTCATGGTTTTCCTCCGCTCTAACTTCGCTTTTCTTGGATTTCCTCCGCTCTAACCTTGCTTTTCTTAGTTTTCCTCCGCTCCAACCCCGCTTTTCCTAGTTTTCCTCCACACTAACCCCGCTTTTCATGGTTTTCCTCCGCTCTAACTTCGCTTTTCTTGTTTTTCCTCGGCTATAACTTAGCTTATCTTGGTTTTCCTCCACTCTAACACAGCTTTTCTCGGTTTTCCTCAGCTCCAACCCCGCTTTTCTTGGTTTTCCTCCACTCTAACTCCTCTTTTCATGGTTTTCCTCTGCTGTAACCCTTCTTTTCTTGGTTTTCCACCGCTCTAACTTCGCCTCTCTTGGTTTTCCTCCACTCTAACCCCTCTTTTCTTGGTTTTCCTCCGCTCTAATCTCGCTTTTCTTGGTTTTCCTCCGCTCTAACCCCGCTTTTCTTGGTTTTTCTCAGCTCTGATTCCGCTTTTCTTGATTTTCCTCCGCTCTAACCTTGTTTTCTTGGTTATCCTCCGCTCTAACATCGCTTTTCTTGGTTTTCCTCCGCTCTAATTCCTCTTTTCTTGGTTTTCCTCTGCTGTAACATAGCTTTTCTTGGATTTCCTCTGCTCTATACATGATTTTCTTGTTTTTCCTCCGCCCTAATCCCGCTTTTCCTCGTTTTCCTCCACTCTAACCACGCTTATCTTGATTTTTCTCCGCTCTAACCCCGCTTTTCTTCGATTTCTCAGCTCTGACCCCGCTTTTCTTGATTTTCCTCCGCTCTAACCTTGTTTTCTTGGTTTTCCTCCACTCTAATATCGCTTTTCTTGGTTTTCCTCGTCTCTAATCTCACTTTTCTTGGTTTTCCTCTGCTGTAACATAGCTTTTCTTGATTTTCCTCCGCTCTAACCTTGTTTTCTTGGTTTTCCTCCGCTCTAACCCCGTCTTTCTTGGTTTTCCTCTGCTCTAACTTCGCTATTCTTCGTTTTCCTCCGCACTAACTTCACTTTTTTTGTTTTTCCTCCGCTCTAACCCCTCTTTTCTTGGTTTTCCTCCGCTCTAAGTTCGCTTTTCTTGGTTTTCCTCCGCTCTAACTTCGCATTTCTTGGTTTTCCTTCGCTTTAACCCCGCTTTTCTTGTTTTTTCTCAGCTCTGACCCTGCTTTTCTTGATTTTCCTCCGCTCTAACCTTGTTTTCTTGGTTTTCCTCCGCTCTAACATCGCTTTTCTTGGTTTTCCTCATCTCTAATCTCACTTTTCTTGGTTTTCCTCTGCTGTAACATAGCTTTTCTTGATTTTCCTCCTCTCTGACCCCGCTTTTCTTGGATTTCCTCCGCTCTAACCCCTCTTTTCTTGGTTTTCCTCTGCTGTAACATAGCTTTTCTTGGTTTTCCTGTGCTCTATCCCCGCTTTTCTTGGTTTTCCTTCGCTCTATGCCCGCTTTTCTTGGTTTTCATCCGCTCTAAATTCACTTTTCTTGGTTTACCTCCACTCTAACCCCGCTTTTCTTGGTTTTCCTTTGCGCTAACTTGGCTTTTCATGGTTTTCCTCCGCTCTAACTTCGCTTTTCTTGGATTTCCTCCGCTCTAACCTTGCTTTTCTTAGTTTTCCTCCGCTCCAACCCCGCTTTTCCTAGTTTTCCTCCACACTAACCCCGCTTTTCATGGTTTTCCTCCGCTCTAACTTCGCTTTTCTTGTTTTTCCTCGGCTATAACTTAGCTTATCTTGGTTTTCCTCCACTCTAACACAGCTTTTCTCGGTTTTCCTCAGCTCCAACCCCGCTTTTCTTGGTTTTCCTCCACTCTAACTCCTCTTTTCATGGTTTTCCTCTGCTGTAACCCTTCTTTTCTTGGTTTTCCACCGCTCTAACTTCGCCTCTCTTGGTTTTCCTCCACTCTAACCCCTCTTTTCTTGGTTTTCCTCCGCTCTAATCTCGCTTTTCTTGGTTTTCCTCCGCTCTAACCCCGCTTTTCTTGGTTTTTCTCAGCTCTGATTCCGCTTTTCTTGATTTTCCTCCGCTCTAACCTTGTTTTCTTGGTTATCCTCCGCTCTAACATCGCTTTTCTTGGTTTTCCTCCGCTCTAATTCCTCTTTTCTTGGTTTTCCTCTGCTGTAACATAGCTTTTCTTGGATTTCCTCTGCTCTATACATGATTTTCTTGGTTTTCCTCCGCCCTAATCCCGCTTTTCCTCGTTTTCCTCCACTCTAACCACGCTTATCTTGATTTTTCTCCGCTCTAACCCCGCTTTTCTTGGTTTTTCTCAGCTCTGACCCCGCTTTTCTTGATTTTCCTCCGCTCTAACCTTGTTTTCTTGGTTTTCCTCCACTCTAATATCGCTTTTCTTGGTTTTCCTCGTCTCTAATCTCACTTTTCTTGGTTTTCCTCTGCTGTAACATAGCTTTTCTTGATTTTCCTCCGCTCTAACCTTGTTTTCTTGGTTTTCCTCCGCTCTAACCCCGTCTTTCTTGGTTTTCCTCTGCTCTAACTTCGCTATTCTTCGTTTTCCTCCGCACGAACTTCACTTTTTTTGTTTTTCCTCCTCTCTAACCCGTCTTTTCTTGGTTTTCCTCCGCTCTAACTTCGCTTTTCTTGGTTTTCATCCGCTCTAACCTCGCTTTTCTTGCTTTTCCTCAGCTCTGACCCCGCTTTTCTTGATTTTCCTCCACACTAACCCCGCTTTTCTTGGTTTTCCTCCGCTCTAACTTCGCTTTTCTTGGTTTTCCTCATCTCTAATCTCACTTTTCTTGGTTTTCCTTTGCTGTAACATAATTTTTCTTGATTTTCCTCCTCTCTGACACCGCTTTTCTTGGTTTTCCTCCGCTCGAATCCCGCTTTTCTTGGTTTTCCTCCGCACTAACCCCATTTATCTTGTTTTTCCTCTGCTGTAACATAGCTTTTCTTGGTTTTCTTCTGCTCTATCCCCGCTTTTCTAGGTTTTCCATCGCTCTATGCCCGTTTTTCTTGGTTTTCAACCGCTCTAACTTCACTTTTCTTGGTTTTCCTACGCTATAACTTAGCTTATCTTGGTTTTCCTCCGCTCTAACACAGCTTTTCTCGGTTTTCCTCAGCTCCAACCCCGCTTTTCTTGGTTTTCCTCCACTCTAACCCCGCTTTTCATGGTTTTCCTATGCTGAAACCCTAATTTTCTTGGTTTTCCTCTGCTCTAACTTAGCCTCTCTTGGTTTTCCTCCGCTCTATCCCCGCCATTCTTGGTTTTCCTCCACTCTAACCCCGTCTTTCTTGGTTCTCCTCCGCTCTAACTTCGCTATTCTTCGTTTTCCTCCGCTCTAATATCATTTTTTTGTTTTTCCTCCACTCAAACCCCTCTTTTCTTGGTTTTCCTCCGCCCCAACTCAGCTTTTCTCGGTTTTCCTCAGCACCAACCCCGCTTTTCATGGTTTTCCTCTGCTGTAACCCTACTTTTCTTGGTTTTCCTCCGCTCTAACTTCGCCTCTCTTGGTTTTCCTCCGCTCTAACCCCGTCTTTCTTAATTTTCCTACCGCTCTAACTTGGCTATTCTTCGTTTTCCTCCATACAAACTTCACTTTTTTTGTTTTTCCTCCGCTCTAACCCCGCTTTTCTTGGTTTTCCTCAGCTCCAAACTTGCTTTTCTTGGTTTTCCTACGCTCTAACCCCGCTTTTCTTGGTTTTCCTCTGCTATAAGTTAGCTTTTCTTGGTTTTCCTGCGCTCTAACCCAGCTTTTCTCAGTTTTCCTCATCGCCAACCCCGCTTTTCTTGGTTTTCCTCCACTCTAACCCCAGTTTCATTGTTTTCCTCTGCTGTAACCCTACTTTTCTTGGTTTTCCTCCGCTCTAACTTCGCCTCTCTTGGTTTTCCTCCGCTCTAACCCCGTCTTTCTTGGTTTTCCTCCTCTCTAACTTCGCTATTCTTCGTTTTCCTCCGCACTAACTTCACTTTTTTTGTTTTTCCGCCGCTCTAACCCCTCTTTTCTTGGTTTTCCTCCGCTCTAACTTCGCTTTTCTTGGTTTTCCTCCGCTCTAACTTCGCTTTTCTTGATTTTCCTCCGCTCTAACCTTGTTTTCTTGGTTTTCCTCCACTCTAATATCGCTTTTCTTAGTTTTCCTCATCTCTAATCTCACTTTTCTTGGTTTTCCTCTGCTGTAACATAGCTTTTCTTGATTTTCCTCCGCTCTAACCTTGTTTTCTTGGTTTTCCTCCGCTCTAACCTTGTCTTTCTTGGTTTTCCTCCGCTCTAACTTCGCTATTCTTCGTTTTCCTCCGCTCTAACCCCGTCTTTCTTGGTTTTCCTCTGCTCTAACTTCGCTATTCTTCGTTTTCCTCCGCACTAACTTCACTTTTTTTGTTTTTCCTCCTCTCTAACCCGTCTTTTCTTGGTTTTCCTCCGCTCTAACTTCGCTTTTCTTGGTTTTCATCCGCTCTAACCTCGCTTTTCTTGCTTTTCCTCAGCTCTGACCCCGCTTTTCTTGATTTTCCTCCACACTAACCCCGCTTTTCTTGGTTTTCCTCCGCTCTAACTTCGCTTTTCTTGGTTTTCCTCATCTCTAATCTCACTTTTCTTGGTTTTCCTTTGCTGTAACATAATTTTTCTTGATTTTCCTCCTCTCTGACACCGCTTTTCTTGGTTTTCCTCCGCTCGAATCCCGCTTTTCTTGGTTTTCCTCCGCACTAACCCCATTTATCTTGTTTTTCCTCTGCTGTAACATAGCTTTTCTTGGTTTTCTTCTGCTCTATCCCCGCTTTTCTAGGTTTTCCATCGCTCTATGCCCGTTTTTCTTGGTTTTCAATCGCTCTAACTTCACTTTTCTTGGTTTTCCTACGCTATAACTTAGCTTATCTTGGTTTTCCTCCGCCCCAACTCAGCTTTTCTCGGTTTTCCTCAGCACCAACCCCGCTTTTCATGGTTTTCCTCTGCTGTAACCCTACTTTTCTTGGTTTTCCTCCGCTCTAACTTCGCCTCTCTTGGTTTTCCTCCGCTCTAACCCCGTCTTTCTTAATTTTCCTACCGCTCTAACTTGGCTATTCTTCGTTTTCCTCCACACAAACTTCACTTTTTTTGTATTTCCTCCGCTCTAACCCCGCTTTTCTTGGTTTTCCTCAGCTCCAAACTTGCTTTTCTTGGTTTTCCTACGCTCTAACCCCGCTTCTCTTGGTTTTCCTCTGCTATAACTTAGCTTTTCTTGGTTTTCCTGCGCTCTAACCCAGCTTTTCTCAGTTTTCCTCATCGCCAACCCCGCTTTTCTTGGTTTTCCTCCACTCTAACCCCAGTTTCATTGTTTTCCTCTGCTGTAACCCTACTTTTCTTGGTTTTCCTCCGCTCTAACTTCGCCTCTCTTGGTTTTCCTCCGCTCTAACCCCGTCTTTCTTGGTTTTCCTCCTCTCTAACTTCGCTATTCTTCGTTTTCCTCCGCACTAACTTCACTTTTTTTGTTTTTCCGCCGCTCTAACCCCTCTTTTCTTGGTTTTCCTCCGCTCTAACTTCGCTTTTCTTGGTTTTCCTCCGCTCTAACTTCGCTTTTCTTGATTTTCCTCCGCTCTAACCTTGTTTTCTTGGTTTTCCTCCACTCTAATATCGCTTTTCTTAGTTTTCCTCATCTCTAATCTCACTTTTCTTGGTTTTCCTCTGCTGTAACATAGCTTTTCTTGATTTTCCTCCGCTCTAACCTTGTTTTCTTGGTTTTCCTCCGCTCTAACCTTGTCTTTCTTGGTTTTCCTCCGCTCTAACTTCGCTATTCTTCGTTTTCCTCCGCTCTAACCCCGTCTTTCTTGGTTTTCCTCTGCTCTAACTTCGCTATTCTTCGTTTTCCTCCGCACTAACTTCACTTTTTTTGTTTTTCCTCCTCTCTAACCCGTCTTTTCTTGGTTTTCCTCCGCTCTAACTTCGCTTTTCTTGGTTTTCATCCGCTCTAACCTCGCTTTTCTTGCTTTTCCTCAGCTCTGACCCCGCTTTTCTTGATTTTCCTCCACACTAACCCCGCTTTTCTTGGTTTTCCTCCGCTCTAACTTCGCTTTTCTTGGTTTTCCTCATCTCTAATCTCACTTTTCTTGGTTTTCCTTTGCTGTAACATAATTTTTCTTGATTTTCCTCCTCTCTGACACCGCTTTTCTTGGTTTTCCTCCGCTCGAATCCCGCTTTTCTTGGTTTTCCTCCGCACTAACCCCATTTATCTTGTTTTTCCTCTGCTGTAACATAGCTTTTCTTGGTTTTCTTCTGCTCTATCCCCGCTTTTCTAGGTTTTCCATCGCTCTATGCCCGTTTTTCTTGGTTTTCAACCGCTCTAACTTCACTTTTCTTGGTTTTCCTACGCTATAACTTAGCTTATCTTGGTTTTCCTCCGCCCCAACTCAGCTTTTCTCGGTTTTCCTCAGCACCAACCCCGCTTTTCATGGTTTTCCTCTGCTGTAACCCTACTTTTCTTGGTTTTCCTCCGCTCTAACTTCGCCTCTCTTGGTTTTCCTCCGCTCTAACCCCGTCTTTCTTAATTTTCCTACCGCTCTAACTTGGCTATTCTTCGTTTTCCTCCACACAAACTTCACTTTTTTTGTATTTCCTCCGCTCTAACCCCGCTTTTCTTGGTTTTCCTCAGCTCCAAACTTGCTTTTCTTGGTTTTCCTACGCTCTAACCCCGCTTCTCTTGGTTTTCCTCTGCTATAACTTAGCTTTTCTTGGTTTTCCTGCGCTCTAACCCAGCTTTTCTCAGTTTTCCTCATCGCCAACCCCGCTTTTCTTGGTTTTCCTCCACTCTAACCCCAGTTTCATTGTTTTCCTCTGCTGTAACCCTACTTTTCTTGGTTTTCCTCCGCTCTAACTTCGCCTCTCTTGGTTTTCCTCCGCTCTAACCCCGTCTTTCTTGGTTTTCCTCCTCTCTAACTTCGCTATTCTTCGTTTTCCTCCGCACTAACTTCACTTTTTTTGTTTTTCCGCCGCTCTAACCCCTCTTTTCTTGGTTTTCCTCCGCTCTAACTTCGCTTTTCTTGGTTTTCCTCCGCTCTAACTTCGCTTTTCTTGATTTTCCTCCGCTCTAACCTTGTTTTCTTGGTTTTCCTCCACTCTAATATCGCTTTTCTTAGTTTTCCTCATCTCTAATCTCACTTTTCTTGGTTTTCCTCTGCTGTAACATAGCTTTTCTTGATTTTCCTCCGCTCTAACCTTGTTTTCTTGGTTTTCCTCCGCTCTAACCTTGTCTTTCTTGGTTTTCCTCCGCTCTAACTTCGCTATTCTTCGTTTTCCTCCGCTCTAACCCCGTCTTTCTTGGTTTTCCTCTGCTCTAACTTCGCTATTCTTCGTTTTCCTCCGCACTAACTTCACTTTTTTTGTTTTTCCTCCTCTCTAACCCGTCTTTTCTTGGTTTTCCTCCGCTCTAACTTCGCTTTTCTTGGTTTTCATCCGCTCTAACCTCGCTTTTCTTGCTTTTCCTCAGCTCTGACCCCGCTTTTCTTGATTTTCCTCCACACTAACCCCGCTTTTCTTGGTTTTCCTCCGCTCTAACTTCGCTTTTCTTGGTTTTCCTCATCTCTAATCTCACTTTTCTTGGTTTTCCTTTGCTGTAACATAATTTTTCTTGATTTTCCTCCTCTCTGACACCGCTTTTCTTGGTTTTCCTCCGCTCGAATCCCGCTTTTCTTGGTTTTCCTCCGCACTAACCCCATTTATCTTGTTTTTCCTCTGCTGTAACATAGCTTTTCTTGGTTTTCTTCTGCTCTATCCCCGCTTTTCTAGGTTTTCCATCGCTCTATGCCCGTTTTTCTTGGTTTTCAACCGCTCTAACTTCACTTTTCTTGGTTTTCCTACGCTATAACTTAGCTTATCTTGGTTTTCCTCCGCCCCAACTCAGCTTTTCTCGGTTTTCCTCAGCACCAACCCCGCTTTTCATGGTTTTCCTCTGCTGTAACCCTACTTTTCTTGGTTTTCCTCCGCTCTAACTTCGCCTCTCTTGGTTTTCCTCCGCTCTAACCCCGTCTTTCTTAATTTTCCTACCGCTCTAACTTGGCTATTCTTCGTTTTCCTCCACACAAACTTCACTTTTTTTGTATTTCCTCCGCTCTAACCCCGCTTTTCTTGGTTTTCCTCAGCTCCAAACTTGCTTTTCTTGGTTTTCCTACGCTCTAACCCCGCTTCTCTTGGTTTTCCTCTGCTATAACTTAGCTTTTCTTGGTTTTCCTGCGCTCTAACCCAGCTTTTCTCAGTTTTCCTCATCGCCAACCCCGCTTTTCTTGGTTTTCCTCCACTCTAACCCCAGTTTCATTGTTTTCCTCTGCTGTAACCCTACTTTTCTTGGTTTTCCTCCGCTCTAACTTCGCCTCTCTTGGTTTTCCTCCGCTCTAACCCCGTCTTTCTTGGTTTTCCTCCTCTCTAACTTCGCTATTCTTCGTTTTCCTCCGCACTAACTTCACTTTTTTTGTTTTTCCGCCGCTCTAACCCCTCTTTTCTTGGTTTTCCTCCGGTCTAACTTCGCTTTTCTTGGTTTTCCTCCGCTCTAACTTCGCTTTTCTTGATTTTCCTCCGCTCTAACCTTGTTTTCTTGGTTTTCCTCCACTCTAATATCGCTTTTCTTGGTTTTCCTCATCTCTAATCTCACTTTTCTTGGTTTTCCTCTGCTGTAACATAGCTTTTCTTGATTTTCCTCCACTCTAACCTTGTTTTCTTGGTTTTCCTCCGCTCTAACCCCGTCTTTCTTGGTTTTCCTCCGCTCTAACTTCGCTATTCTTCGTTTTCCTCCGCACTAACTTCACTTTTTTTGTTTTTCCACCGCTGCTAACCCCTCTTTCCTTCGTTTTCCTCCGCTCTAAATTCGCTTTTCTTGGTTTTCCTCCTATCTAACCCCGCTTTTCTTGGTTTCTCTCAGCTCTGACCCCGCTTTTCTTGATTTTCTTCTGCTCTAACCTTGTTTTCTTGGTTTTCCCCCGCTCTAACATCGCTTTTCATGGTTTTCCTCATCTCTAATCTCACTGTTCTTGGTTTTCCTCTGCTGTAACATAGCTTTTCTTGATTTTCCTCCGCTCTAACTTCGCCTCTCTTGGTTTGCTCCTCTCTAACCCCGTCTTTCTTAATTTACCTCCGTTCTAACTTCACTATTCTTCGTTTTCCTCCGCACTAACTTCATTTTTATTGTTTTTCCTCCGCTCTAACCCCTCTTTTCTTGGTTTTCCTCCGCTCTAATTTCGCATTTCTTGGTTTTCCTCCGCTCTAACTTCGCATTTCTTGGTTTTCCTCCGCTTTAACCCCGCTTTTCTTGTTTTTTCTCAGCTCTGACCCCGCTTTTCTTGATTTTCCTCCGCTCTAACCTTGTTTTCTTGGTTTTCCTCCGCTCTAACATCGCTTTTCTTGGTTTTCCTCATCTCTAATCTCACTTTTCTTGGTTTTCCTCTGCTGTAACATAGCTTTTCTTGGTTTTCCTCTGCTCTATCCCCGCTTTTCTTGGTTTTCCTTCGCACTATTCTCGCTTTTCTTGGTTTTCATCCGCTCTAAATTCACTTTTCTTGGTTTACCTTCACTCTAACCCCGCTTTTCTTGGTTTTCCTTTGCGCTAACTTGGCTTTTCATGGTTTTCCTCCGCTCTAACTTCGCTTTTCTTGGATTTCCTCCGCTCTAACCTTGCTTTTCTTAGTTTTCCTCCGCTCCAACCCCGCTTTTCCTAGTTTTCCTCCACACTAACCCCGCTTTTCATGGTTTTCCTCCGCTCTAACTTCGCTTTTCTTGTTTTTCCTCGGCTATAACTTAGCTTATCTTGGTTTTCCTCCACTCTAACACAGCTTTTCTCGGTTTTCCTCAGCTCCAACCCCGCTTTTCTTGGTTTTCCTCCACTCTAACTCCTCTTTTCATGGTTTTGCTCTGCTGTAACCCTAATTTTCTTGGTTTTCCTCTGCTCTAACTTCGCTATTCTTCGTTTTCCTCCGCACTAACTTCACTTTTTTTGTTTTTCCTCCGCTCTAACCCGTCTTTTCTTGGTTTTCCTCCGCTCTAACCTCGCTTTTCTTGCTTTTCCTCAGCTCTGACCCCGCTTTTCTTGATTTTCCTCCACACTAACCCCGCTTTTCTTGGTTTTCCTCCGCTCTAACTTCGCTTTTCTTGGTTTTCCTCATCTCTAATCTCACTTTTCATTGTTTTCCTTTGCTGTAACATAATTTTTCTTGATTTTCCTCCTCTCTGACACCGCTTTTCTTGGTTTTCCTCCGCTCGAATCCCGCTTTTCTTGGTTTTCCTCCGCTCTAACCCCATTTATCTTGTTTTTCCTCTGCTGTAACATAGCTTTTCTTGGTTTTCTTCTGCTCTATCCCCGCTTTTCTAGGTTTTCCTTCGCTCTATGCCCGTTTTTCTTGGTTTTCAACCGCTCTAACTTCACTTTTCTTGGTTTTCCTACGCTATAACTTAGTTATCTTGGTTTTCCTCCGCTCTAACACAGCTTTTCTCGGTTTTCCTCAGCTCCAACCACGCTTTTCTTGGTTTTCCTCCACTCTAACCCCGCTTTTCATGGTTTTCCTCTGCTGTAACCCTAATTTTCTTGGTTTTCCTCTGCTCCAACTTAGCCTCTCTTCGTTTTCCTCCGCTCTATCCCCGCCATTCTTGGTTTTCCTCCACTCTAACCCCGTCTTTCTTGGTTCTCCTCCGCTCTAACTTCGCTATTCTTCGTTTTCCTCCGCTCTAACTTCATTTTTTTTGTATTTCCTCCACTCAAACCCCTCTTTTCTTGGTTTTCCTCCGCCCCAACTCAGCTTTTCTCGGTTTTCCTCAGCACCAACCCCGCTTTTCTTGGTTTTCCTCCACTCTAACCCCGCTTTTCATGGTTTTCCTCTGCTGTAACCCTAATTTTCTTGGTTTTCCTCTGCTCTAACTTAGCCTCTCTTCGTTTTCCTCCGCTCTATCCCCGCCATTCTTGGTTTTCCTCCACTCTAACCCCGTCTTTCTTGGTTCTCCTCCGCTCTAACTTCGCTATTCTTCGTTTTCCTCCGCTCTAAGTTCATTTTTTGTTTTTCCTCCGCTCTAACCCCTCTTTTCTTGGTTTTCCTCCGCTCTAAGTTCGCTTTTCTTGGTTTTCCTCCGCTCTAACTTTGCATTTCTTGGTTTTCCTCCGCTTTAACCCCGCTTTTCTTGTTTTTTCTCAGCTCTGACCCTGCTTTTCTTGATTTTCCTCCGCTCTAACCTTGTTTTCTTGGTTTTCCTCTGCTGTAACATAGCTTTTCTTGGTTTTCCTCTGCTCTATCCCCGCTTTTCTTGGTTTTCCTTCGCTCTATGCCCGCTTTTCTTGGTTTTCATCCGCTCTAAATTCACTTTTCTTGGTTTACCTCCACTCTAACCCCGCTTTTCTTGGTTTTCCTTTGCGCTAACTTGGCTTTTCATGGTTTTCCTCCGCTCTAACTTCGCTTTTCTTGGATTTCCTCCGCTCTAACCTTGCTTTTCTTAGTTTTCCTCCACTCCAACCCCGCTTTTCCTAGTTTTCCTCCACACTAACCCCGCTTTTCATGGTTTTCCTCCGCTCTAACTTCGCTTTTCTTGTTTTTCCTCGGCTATAACTTAGCTTATCTTGGTTTTCCTCCACTCTAACACAGCTTTTCTCGGTTTTCCTCAGCTCCAACCCCGCTTTTCTTGGTTTTCCTCCACTCTAACTCCTCTTTTCATGGTTTTCCTCTGCTGTAACCCTTCTTTTCTTGGTTTTCCACCGCTCTAACTTCGCCTCTCTTGGTTTTCCTCCACTCTAACCCCTCTTTTCTTGGTTTTCCTCCGCTCTAATCTCGCTTTTCTTGGTTTTCCTCCGCTCTAACCCCGCTTTTCTTGGTTTTTCTCAGCTCTGATTCCGCTTTTCTTGATTTTCCTCCGCTCTAACCTTGTTTTCTTGGTTATCCTCCGCTCTAACATCGCTTTTCTTGGTTTTCCTCCGCTCTAATTCCTCTTTTCTTGGTTTTCCTCTGCTGTAACATAGCTTTTCTTGGATTTCCTCTGCTCTATACATGATTTTCTTGTTTTTCCTCCGCCCTAATCCCGCTTTTCCTCGTTTTCCTCCACTCTAACCACGCTTATCTTGATTTTTCTCCGCTCTAACCCCGCTTTTCTTCGATTTCTCAGCTCTGCCCCGCTTTTCTTGATTTTCCTCCGCTCTAACCTTGTTTTCTTGGTTTTCCTCCACTCTAATATCGCTTTTCTTGGTTTTCCTCGTCTCTAATCTCACTTTTCTTGGTTTTCCTCTGCTGTAACATAGCTTTTCTTGATTTTCCTCCGCTCTAACCTTGTTTTATTGGTTTTCCTCCGCTCTAACCCCGTCTTTCTTGGTTTTCCTCTGCTCTAACTTCGCTATTCTTCGTTTTCCTCCGCACTAACTTCAATTTTTTTGTTTTTCCTCCGCTCTAACCCCTCTTTTCTTGGTTTTCCTCCGCTCTAAGTTCGCTTTTCTTGGTTTTCCTCCGCTCTAACTTCGCATTTCTTGGTTTTCCTCCGCTTTAACCCCGCTTTTCTTGTTTTTTCTCAGCTCTGACCCTGCTTTTCTTGATTTTCCTCCGCTCTAACCTTGTTTTCTTGGTTTTCCTCCGCTCTAACATCGCTTTTCTTGGTTTTCCTCATCTCTAATCTCACTTTTCTTGGTTTTCCTCTGCTGTAACATAGCTTTTCTTGATTTTCCTCCTCTCTGACCCCGCTTTTCTTGGATTTCCTCCGCTCTAACCCCTCTTTTCTTGGTTTTCCTCTGCTGTAACATAGCTTTTCTTGGTTTTCCTGTGCTCTATCCCCGCTTTTCTTGGTTTTCCTTCGCTCTATGCCCGCTTTTCTTGGTTTTCATCCGCTCTAAATTCACTTTTCTTGGTTTACCTCCACTCTAACCCCGCTTTTCTTGGTTTTCCTTTGCGCTAACTTGGCTTTTCATGGTTTTCCTCCGCTCTAACTTCGCTTTTCTTGGATTTCCTCCGCTCTAACCTTGCTTTTCTTAGTTTTCCTCCGCTCCAACCCCGCTTTTCCTAGTTTTCCTCCACACTAACCCCGCTTTTCATGGTTTTCCTCCGCTCTAACTTCGCTTTTCTTGTTTTTCCTCGGCTATAACTTAGCTTATCTTGGTTTTCCTCCACTCTAACACAGCTTTTCTCGGTTTTCCTCAGCTCCAACCCCGCTTTTCTTGGTTTTCCTCCACTCTAACTCCTCTTTTCATGGTTTTCCTCTGCTGTAACCCTTCTTTTCTTGGTTTTCCACCGCTCTAACTTCGCCTCTCTTGGTTTTCCTCCACTCTAACCCCTCTTTTCTTGGTTTTCCTCCGCTCTAATCTCGCTTTTCTTGGTTTTCCTCCGCTCTAACCCCGCTTTTCTTGGTTTTTCTCAGCTCTGATTCCGCTTTTCTTGATTTTCCTCCGCTCTAACCTTGTTTTCTTGGTTATCCTCCGCTCTAACATCGCTTTTCTTGGTTTTCCTCCGCTCTAATTCCTCTTTTCTTGGTTTTCCTCTGCTGTAACATAGCTTTTCTTGGATTTCCTCTGCTCTATACATGATTTTCTTGGTTTTCCTCCGCCCTAATCCCGCTTTTCCTCGTTTTCCTCCACTCTAACCACGCTTATCTTGATTTTTCTCCGCTCTAACCCCGCTTTTCTTGGTTTTTCTCAGCTCTGACCCCGCTTTTCTTGATTTTCCTCCGCTCTAACCTTGTTTTCTTGGTTTTCCTCCACTCTAATATCGCTTTTCTTGGTTTTCCTCGTCTCTAATCTCACTTTTCTTGGTTTTCCTCTGCTGTAACATAGCTTTTCTTGATTTTCCTCCGCTCTAACCTTGTTTTCTTGGTTTTCCTCCGCTCTAACCCCGTCTTTCTTGGTTTTCCTCTGCTCTAACTTCGCTATTCTTCGTTTTCCTCCGCACGAACTTCACTTTTTTTGTTTTTCCTCCTCTCTAACCCGTCTTTTCTTGGTTTTCCTCCGCTCTAACTTCGCTTTTCTTGGTTTTCATCCGCTCTAACCTCGCTTTTCTTGCTTTTCCTCAGCTCTGACCCCGCTTTTCTTGATTTTCCTCCACACTAACCCCGCTTTTCTTGGTTTTCCTCCGCTCTAACTTCGCTTTTCTTGGTTTTCCTCATCTCTAATCTCACTTTTCTTGGTTTTCCTTTGCTGTAACATAATTTTTCTTGATTTTCCTCCTCTCTGACACCGCTTTTCTTGGTTTTCCTCCGCTCGAATCCCGCTTTTCTTGGTTTTCCTCCGCACTAACCCCATTTATCTTGTTTTTCCTCTGCTGTAACATAGCTTTTCTTGGTTTTCTTCTGCTCTATCCCCGCTTTTCTAGGTTTTCCATCGCTCTATGCCCGTTTTTCTTGGTTTTCAACCGCTCTAACTTCACTTTTCTTGGTTTTCCTACGCTATAACTTAGCTTATCTTGGTTTTCCTCCGCTCTAACACAGCTTTTCTCGGTTTTCCTCAGCTCCAACCCCGCTTTTCTTGGTTTTCCTCCACTCTAACCCCGCTTTTCATGGTTTTCCTCTGCTGAAACCCTAATTTTCTTGGTTTTCCTCTGCTCTAACTTAGCCTCTCTTGGTTTTCCTCCGCTCTATCCCCGCCATTCTTGGTTTTCCTCCACTCTAACCCCGTCTTTCTTGGTTCTCCTCCGCTCTAACTTCGCTATTCTTCGTTTTCCTCCGCTCTAATATCATTTTTTTGTTTTTCCTCCACTCAAACCCCTCTTTTCTTGGTTTTCCTCCGCCCCAACTCAGCTTTTCTCGGTTTTCCTCAGCACCAACCCCGCTTTTCATGGTTTTCCTCTGCTGTAACCCTACTTTTCTTGGTTTTCCTCCGCTCTAACTTCGCCTCTCTTGGTTTTCCTCCGCTCTAACCCCGTCTTTCTTAATTTTCCTACCGCTCTAACTTGGCTATTCTTCGTTTTCCTCCACACAAACTTCACTTTTTTTGTTTTTCCTCTGCTCTAACCCCGCTTTTCTTGGTTTTCCTCAGCTCCAAACTTGCTTTTCTTGGTTTTCCTACGCTCTAACCCCGCTTTTCTTGGTTTTCCTCTGCTATAACTTAGCTTTTCTTGGTTTTCCTGCGCTCTAACCCAGCTTTTCTCAGTTTTCCTCATCGCCAACCCCGCTTTTCTTGGTTTTCCTCCACTCTAACCCCAGTTTCATTGTTTTCCTCTGCTGTAACCCTACTTTTCTTGGTTTTCCTCCGCTCTAACTTCGCCTCTCTTGGTTTTCCTCCGCTCTAACCCCGTCTTTCTTGGTTTTCCTCCTCTCTAACTTCGCTATTCTTCGTTTTCCTCCGCACTAACTTCACTTTTTTTGTTTTTCCGCCGCTCTAACCCCATTTTCTTGGTTTTCCTCCGCTCTAACTTCGCTTTTCTTGGTTTTCCTCCGCTCTAACTTCGCTTTTCTTGATTTTCCTCCCCTCTAACCTTGTTTTCTTGGTTTTCCTCCACTCTAATATCGCTTTTCTTGGTTTTCCTCATCTCTAATCTCACTTTTCTTGGTTTTCCTCTGCTGTAACATAGCTTTTCTTGATTTTCCTCCGCTCTAACCTTGTTTTCTTGGTTTTCCTCCGCTCTAACCCCGTCTTTCTTGGTTTTCCTCCGCTCTAACTTCGCTATTCTTCGTTTTCCTCCGCACTAACTTCACTTTTTTTGTTTTTCCTCCGCTCTAACCCGTCTTTTCTTGGTTTTCCTCCGCTCTAACTTCGCTTTTCTTGGTTTTCCTCCGCTCTAACCTCGCTTTTCTTGGTTTTCCTCAGCTCTGACCCCGCTTTTCTTGATTTTCCTCCACACTAACCCCGCTTTTCTTGGTTTTCCTCCACTCTAACTTCGCTTTTCTTGGTTTTCCTCATCTCTAATCTCACTTTTCTTGGTTTTCCTTTGCTGTAACATAATTTTTCTTGATTTTCCTCCTCTCTGACACCGCTTTTCTTGGTTTTCCTCCGGTCGAATCCCGCTTTTCTTGGTTTTCCTCCGCTCTAACCCCATTTATCTTGTTTTTCCTCTGCTGTAACATAGCTTTTCTTGGTTTTCTTCTGCTCTATCCTCGCTTTTCTAGGTTTTCCTTCACTCTATGCCTGTTTTTCTTGGTTTTGAACCGCTCTAACTTCACTTTCCTTGGTTTTCCTCCGCTATAACTTAGCTTATCTTGGTTTTCCTCCGCTCTAACACAGCTTTTCTCGGTTTTCCTCAGCTCCAACCCCGCTTTTCTTGGTTTTCCTCCACTCTAACCCCGCTTTTCATGGTTTTCCTCTGCTGTAACCCTAATTTTCTTGGTTTTCCTCTGCTCTAACCTTGTTTTCTTGGTTTTCCTCCGCTCTAACATCGCTTTTCTTGGTTTTCCTCATCTCTAATCTCACTGTTCTTGGTTTTCCTCTGCTTTAACATAGCTTTTCATGATTTTCCTCCGCTCTAACTTCGTCTCTCTTCGTTTGCTCCTCTCTAACCCCGTCTTTCTTAATTTTCCTCCGCTCTAACTTCACTATTCTTCGTTTTCCTCCGCACTAACTTCACTTTTTTTGTTTTTCCTCCGCTCTAACCCCTATTTTCTTGGTTTTCCTCCGCTCTAACTTCAATTTTCTTGGTTTTCCTCCACTCTAACTTCGCTTTTCTTGGTTTTCCTCCGCTTTAACCCCGCTTTTCATGGTTTTCCTCTGCTGTAACCCTAATTTCTTGGTTTTCCTCTGCTCTAACTTCGCCTCTCTTGGTTTTACTCCGCTCAAACCCCGCTTTTCATGGTTTTCCTCTGCTGTAACCCTAATTTCTTGGTTTTCCTCTGCTCTAACTTCGCCTCTCTTGGTTTTACTCCGCTCAAACCCCCCATTCTTGGTTTTCCTCCGCTCTAACCCCGTCTTCCTTGGTTCTCCTCCGCTCTAACTTCGCTATTCTTCGTTTTTCTCCACAGTAACTTCACTTTTTTTGTTTTTCCTCCACTCTAACCCCTCTTTCCTTGGTTTTCCTCAGCTCTAACCTCTCTTTTCTTGGTTTTCCTCCACTCTAACCCCGCTCTGTTTTTCTCAGCTCTGACCCGTCTTTTCTTGATTTTCCTTTGCTCTACCCTTGTTTTCTTGGTTTTCCTCCGCTCTAACATCGCTTTTCTTGGTTTTCCTCATCTCTAATCTCTCTTTTCTTGGTTTTCCTCTGCTGTAACATAGCTTTTCTTGATTTTCCTTCTCTCTGACCCGCCTTTTCTTGGTTTTCTTCCTCTCTAACCCCTCTTTTCTTGGTTTTCCTCCGCTCTAACCCCACTTTTCTTAGTTTTCCTCCACTCTAACCACGCTTTTCTTGGTTTTCCTCCGCTCTAATCCCGCTTTTCTTGGTTTTCCTCCGCTCTAACACCGCTTTTCTTAGTTTTGCTCCACTCTAACCATGCTTTTCTTGATTTTCCTCCACTCTAACCCCTCTTGTCTTGCTTTTCCTCCGCTCTAACCCCTTTTTTCTTGGTTTTCCTCTGCTGTAATCCCGCTTTTCTTGCTTTTCCTTCGCTCTAACTTCCCTTTTTTTGGTTTTTGTCCGCTCTAACTTCGCTTTTCTTGGTTTTCCTCCGCTCTAACCCCGCCATTCTTTGTTTTTCTCAGCTCTGACCCTGCTTTTCTTGATTTTCCTTCGCTCTAACCTTGTTTTCTTGGTTTTCCTCCGCTCTAAAATCACTTTAATTGGTTTTCCTCATCTCTAATCTCACTTTAATTGGTTTTCCTCTGCTGTACCATAGCTTTTCTTGGTTTTCCTCTGCTCTAACTTCGCCTCTCTTGGTTTTCCTCTGCTGTAACCCCGTCTTCCTTGGTTTTCCTCCGATCTAACTTCGCTATTCTCTGTTTTCCTCCGAACTAACTTCACTTTTTTTGTTTTTCCACCGCTGCTAACCCCTCTTTCCTTCGTTTTCCTCCGCTCTAAATTCGCTTTTCTTGGTTTTCCTCCTATCTAACCCTGCTTTTCTTGGTTTCTCTCAGCTCTGACCCCGCTTTTCTTGATTTTCTTCTGCTCTAACCTTGTTTTCTTGGTTTTCCCCCGCTCTAACATCGCTTTTCATGGTTTTCC
Source organism: Coturnix japonica (assembly GCF_054131305.1). Classification (NCBI taxonomy): domain Eukaryota; kingdom Metazoa; phylum Chordata; class Aves; order Galliformes; family Phasianidae; genus Coturnix; species Coturnix japonica. Next base: position 3,774,547 of record NC_140666.1, on the reverse strand, counting down.
TCATCTCTAATCTCACTGTTCTTGGTTTTCCTCTGCTGTAACATAGCTTTTCTTGATTTTCCTCCGCTCTAACTTCGCCTCTCTTGGTTTGCTCCTGTCTAACCCCGTCTTTCTTAATTTACCTCCGTTCTAACTTCACTATTCTTCGTTTTCCTCCGCACTAACTTCATTTTTATTGTTTTTCCTCCGCTCTAACCCGTCTTTTCTTGGTTTTCCTCCGCTCTAACCCCGCTTTTCTTGGTTTTTCTCAGCTCTGACCCCGCTTTTCTTGATTTTCCTCCACACTAACCCCGCTTTTCTTGGTTTTCCTCCGCTCTAACTTCGCTTTTCTTGGTTTTCCTCATCTCTAATCTCAATTTTCTTGGTTTTCCTCTGCTCTAACATAGCTTTTTTTGAGTTTCCTCCTCTCTGACCCCGCTTTTCTTGGATTTCCTCCGCTCTAACCCCTCTTTTCTTGGTTTTCCTCCGCTCTAACCCCACTTTTCTTGGTTTTCCTCTGCTGTAACATAGCTTTTCTTGGTTTTCCTCTGCTCTATCCCCGCTTTTCTTGGTTTTCCTTCGCTCTATGCCCGCTTTTCTTGGTTTTCATCCGCTCTAAATTCACTTTTCTTGGTTTACCTCCACTCTAACCCCGCTTTTCTTGGTTTTCCTTTGCGCTAACTTGGCTTTTCATGGTTTTCCTCCGCTCTAACTTCGCTTTTCTTGGATTTCCTCCGCTCTAACCTTGCTTTTCTTAGTTTTCCTCTGCTCCAACCCCGCTTTTCCTAGTTTTCCTCCACACTAACCCTGCTTTTCATGGTTTTCCTCCGCTCTAACTTCGCTTTTCTTGTTTTTCCTCGGCTATAACTTAGCTTATCTTGGTTTTCCTCCACTCTAACACAGCTTTTCTCGGTTTTCCTCAGCTCCAACCCCGCTTTTCTTGGTTTTCCTCCGCTCTAACTCCTCTTTTCATGGTTTTGCTCTGCTGTAACCCTAATTTTCTTGGTTTTCCTCCGCTCTAACTTCGCCTCTCTTGGTTTTCCTCCACTCTAACCCCTCTTTTCTTGGTTTTCCTCCGCTCTAATCTCGCTTTTCTTGGTTTTCCTCCGCTCTAACCCCGCTTTTCTTGGTTTTTCTCAGCTCTGATTCCGCTTTTCTTGATTTTCCTCCGCTCTAACCTTGTTTTCTTGGTTATCCTCCGCTCTAACATCGCTTTTCTTGGTTTTCCTCCGCTCTAATTCCTCTTTTCTTGGTTTTCCTCTGCTGTAACATAGCTTTTCTTGATTTTCCTCCGCTCTAACCTTGTTTTCTTGGTTTTCCTCCGCTCTAACCCCGTCTTTCTTGGTTTTCCTCCGCTCTAACCTTGTTTTCTTGGTTTTCCTCCGCTCTAACCCCGTCTTTCTTGGTTTTCCTCTGCTCTAACTTCGCTATTCTTCGTTTTCCTCCGCACGAACTTCACTTTTTTTGTTTTTCCTCCTCTCTAACCCGTCTTTTCTTGGTTTTCCTCCGCTCTAACTTCGCTTTTCTTGGTTTTCATCCGCTCTAACCTCGCTTTTCTTGCTTTTCCTCAGCTCTGACCCCGCTTTTCTTGATTTTCCTCCACACTAACCCCGCTTTTCTTGGTTTTCCTCCGCTCTAACTTCGCTTTTCTTGGTTTTCCTCATCTCTAATCTCACTTTTCTTGGTTTTCCTTTGCTGTAACATAATTTTTCTTGATTTTCCTCCTCTCTGACACCGCTTTTCTTGGTTTTCCTCCGCTCGAATCCCGCTTTTCTTGGTTTTCCTCCGCTCTAACCCCATTTATCTTGTTTTTCCTCTGCTGTAACATAGCTTTTCTTGGTTTTCTTCTGCTCTATCCCCGCTTTTCTAGGTTTTCCATCGCTCTATGCCCGTTTTTCTTGGTTTTCAACCGCTCTAACTTCACTTTTCTTGGTTTTCCTACGCTATAACTTAGCTTATCTTGGTTTTCCTCCGCTCTAACACGGCTTTTCTCGGTTTTCCTCAGCTCCAACCCCGCTTTTCTTGGTTTTCCTCCACTCTAACCCCGTTTTCATGGTTTTCCTCTGCTGAAACCCTAATTTTCTTGGTTTTCCTCTGCTCTAACTTAGCCTCTCTTGGTTTTCCTCCGCTCTATCCCCGCCATTCTTGGTTTTCCTCCACTCTAACCCCGTCTTTCTTGGTTCTCCTCCGCTCTAACTTCGCTATTCTTCGTTTTCCTCCGCTCTAATATCATTTTTTTGTTTTTCCTCCACTCAAACCCCTCTTTTCTTGGTTTTCCTCCGCCCCAACTCAGCTTTTCTCGGTTTTCCTCAGCACCAACCCCGCTTTTCATGGTTTTCCTCTGCTGTAACCCTACTTTTCTTGGTTTTCCTCCGCTCTAACTTCGCCTCTCTTGGTTTTCCTCCGCTCTAACCCCGTCTTTCTTAATTTTCCTACCGCTCTAACTTGGCTATTCTTCGTTTTCCTCCACACTAACTTCACTTTTTTTGTTTTTCCTCCGCTCTAACCCCGCTTTTCTTGGTTTTCCTCAGCTCCAAACTTGCTTTTCTTGGTTTTCCTACGCTCTAACCCCGCTTTTCTTGGTTTTCCTCTGCTATAACTTAGCTTTTCTTGGTTTTCCTGCGCTCTAACCCAGCTTTTCTCAGTTTTCCTCATCGCCAACCCCGCTTTTCTTGGTTTTCCTCCACTCTAACCCCAGTTTCATTGTTTTCCTCTGCTGTAACCCTACTTTTCTTGGTTTTCCTCCGCTCTAACTTCGCCTCTCTTGGTTTTCTTCCGCTCTAACCCCGTCTTTCTTGGTTTTCCTCCTCTCTAACTTCGCTATTCTTCGTTTTCCTCCGCACTAACTTCACTTTTTTTGTTTTTCCGCCGCTCTAACCCCATTTTCTTGGTTTTCCTCCGCTCTAACTTCGCTTTTCTCGGTTTTCCTCCGCTCTAACTTCGCTTTTCTTGATTTTCCTCCGCTCTAACCTTGTTTTCTTGGTTTTCCTCCACTCTAATATCGCTTTTCTTGGTTTTCCTCATCTCTAATCTCACTTTTCTTGGTTTTCCTCTGCTGTAACATAGCTTTTCTTGATTTTCCTCCGCTCTAACCTTGTTTTCTTGGTTTTCCTCCGCTCTAACCCCGTCTTTCTTGGTTTTCCTCCGCTCTAACTTCGCTATTCTTCGTTTTCCTCCGCACTAACTTCACTTTTTTTGTTTTTCCTCCGCTCTAACCCGTCTTTTCTTGGTTTTCCTCCGCTATAACTTAGCTTATCTTGGTTTTCCTCCGCTCTAACACAGCTTTTCTCGGTTTTCCTCAGCTCCAACCCCGCTTTTCTTGGTTTTCCTCCACTCTAACCCCGCTTTTCATGGTTTTCCTCTGCTGTAACCCTAATTTTCTTGGTTTTCCTCTGCTCTAACCTTGTTTTCTTGGTTTTCCTCCGCTCTAACATCGCTTTTCTTGGTTTTCCTCATCTCTAATCTCACTGTTCTTGGTTTTCCTCTGCTTTAACATAGCTTTTCATGATTTTCCTCCGCTCTAACTTCGTCTCTCTTTGTTTGCTCCTCTCTAACCCCGTCTTTCTTAATTTTCCTCCGCTCTAACTTCACTATTCTTCGTTTTCCTCCGCACTAACTTCACTTTTTTTGTTTTTCCTCCGCTCTAACCCCTATTTTCTTGGTTTTCCTCCGCTCTAACTTCAATTTTCTTGGTTTTCCTCCACTCTAACTTCGCTTTTCTTGGTTTTCCTCCGCTTTAACCCCGCTTTTCATGGTTTTCCTCTGCTGTAACCCTAATTTCTTGGTTTTCCTCTGCTCTAACTTCGCCTCTCTTGGTTTTACTCCGCTCAAACCCCGCTTTTCATGGTTTTCCTCTGCTGTAACCCTAATTTCTTGGTTTTCCTCTGCTCTAACTTCGCCTCTCTTGGTTTTACTCCGCTCAAACCCCCCATTCTTGGTTTTCCTCCGCTCTAACCCCGTCTTCCTTGGTTCTCCTCCGCTCTAACTTCGCTATTCTTCGTTTTTCTCCACAGTAACTTCACTTTTTTTGTTTTTCCTCCACTCTAACCCCTCTTTCCTTGGTTTTCCTCAGCTCTAATCTCTCTTTTCTTGGTTTTCCTCCACTCTATCCCCGCTCTGTTTTTCTCAGCTCTGACCCGTCTTTTCTTGATTTTCCTTTGCTCTACCCTTGTTTTCTTGGTTTTCCTCCGCTCTAACATCGCTTTTCTTGGTTTTCCTCATCTCTAATCTCTCTTTTCTTGGTTTTCCTCTGCTGTAACATAGCTTTTCTTGATTTTCCTTCTCTCTGACCCCGCTTTTCTTGGTTTTCTTCCTCTCTAACCCCTCTTTTCTTGGTTTTCCTCCGCTCTAACCCCACTTTTCTTAGTTTTCCTCCACTCTAACCACGCTTTTCTTGGTTTTCCTCCGCTCTAATCCCGCTTTTCTTGGTTTTCCTCCGCTCTAACACCGCTTTTCTTAGTTTTGCTCCACTCTAACCATGCTTTTCTTGATTTTCCTCCACTCTAACCCCTCTTGTCTTGCTTTTCCTCCGCTCTAACCCCTCTTTTCTTGGTTTTCCTCTGCTGTAATCCCGCTTTTCTTGCTTTTCCTTCGCTCTAACTTCCCTTTTTTTGGTTTTTGTCCGCTCTAACTTCGCTTTTCTTGGTTTTCCTCCGCTCTAACCCCGCCATTCTTTGTTTTTCTCAGCTCTGACCCTGCTTTTCTTGATTTTCCTTCGCTCTAACCTTGTTTTCTTGGTTTTCCTCCGCTCTAAAATCACTTTAATTGGTTTTCCTCATCTCTAATCTCACTTTAATTGGTTTTCCTCTGCTGTACCATAGCTTTTCTTGGTTTTCCTCTGCTCTAACTTCGCCTCTCTTGGTTTCCCTCTGCTGTAACCCCGTCTTCCTTGGTTTTCCTCCGATCTAACTTCGCTATTCTCTGTTTTCCTCCGAACTAACTTCACTTTTTTTGTTTTTCCACCGCTGCTAACCCCTCTTTCCTTCGTTTTCCTCCGCTCTAAATTCGCTTTTCTTGGTTTTCCTCCTATCTAACCCTGCTTTTCTTGGTTTCTCTCAGCTCTGACCCCGCTTTTCTTGATTTTCTTCTGCTCTAACCTTGTTTTCTTGGTTTTCCCCCGCTCTAACATCGCTTTTCATGGTTTTCCTCATCTCTAATCTCACTGTTCTTGGTTTTCCTCTGCTGTAACATAGCTTTTCTTGATTTTCCTCCGCTCTAACTTCGCCTCTCTTGGTTTGCTCCTGTCTAACCCCGTCTTTCTTAATTTACCTCCGTTCTAACTTCACTATTCTTCGTTTTCCTCCGCACTAACTTCATTTTTATTGTTTTTCCTCCGCTCTAACCCGTCTTTTCTTGGTTTTCCTCCGCTCTAACTTCGCTTTTCTTGGTTTTCCTCCGCTCTAACTTCGCTTTTCTTGGTTTTCCTCCGCTCTAACCCCGCTTTTCTTGGTTTTTCTCAGCTCTGACCCCGCTTTTCTTGATTTTCCTCCACACTAACCCCGCTTTTCTTGGTTTTCCTCCACTCTAACTTCGCTTTTCTTGGTTTTCCTCATCTCTAATCTCAATTTTCTTGGTTTTCCTCTGCTGTAACATAGCTTTTCTTGATTTTCCTCCTCTCTGACCCCGCTTTTCTTGGATTTCCTCCGCTCTAACCCCTCTTTTCTTGGTTTTCCTCCGCTCTAACCCCACTTTTCTTGGTTTTCCTCTGCTGTAACATAGCTTTTCTTGGTTTTCCTCTGCTCTATCCCCGCTTTTCTTGGTTTTCCTTCGCTCTATGCCCGCTTTTCTTGGTTTTCATCCGCTCTAAATTCACTTTTCTTGGTTTACCTTCACTCTAACCCCGCTTTTCTTGGTTTTCCTTTGCGCTAACTTGGCTTTTCATGGTTTTCCTCCGCTCTAACTTCGCTTTTCTTGGATTTCCTCCGCTCTAACCATGCTTTTCTTAGTTTTCCTCCGCTCCAACCCCGCTTTTCCTAGTTTTCCTCCACACTAACCCTGCTTTTCATGGTTTTCCTCCGCTCTAACTTCGCTTTTCTTGTTTTTCCTCGGCTATAACTTAGCTTATCTTGGTTTTCCTCCACTCTAACACAGCTTTTCTTGGTTTTCCTCAGCTCCAACCCCGCTTTTCCTGGTTTTCCTCCACTCTAACTCCTCTTTTCATGGTTTTGCTCTGCTGTAACCCTAATTTTCTTGGTTTTCCTCTGCTCTAACTTCGCCTCTCTTGGTTTTCCTCCACTCTAACCCCTCTTTTCTTTGTTTTCCTCCGCTCTAATCTCGCTTTTCTTGGTTTTCCTCCGCTCTAACCCCGCTTTTCTTGGTTTTTCTCAGCTCTGATTCCGCTTTTCTTGATTTTCCTCCGCTCTAACCTTGTTTTCTTGGTTATCCTCCGCTCTAACATCGCTTTTCTTGGTTTTCCTCCGCTCTAATTCCTCTTTTCTTGGTTTTCCTCTGCTGTAACATAGCTTTTCTTGGATTTCCTCTGCTCTATACATGATTTTCTTGGTTTTCCTCCGCCCTAATCCCGCTTTTCCTCGTTTTCCTCCACTCTAACCACGCTTATCTTGATTTTTCTCCGCTCTAACCCCGCTTTTCTTGGTTTATCTCAGCTCTGCCCCGCTTTTCTTGATTTTCCTCCGCTCTAACCTTGTTTTCTTGGTTTTGCTCCGGTCTAACATCGCTTTTCTTGGTTTTCTTCATCTCTAATCTCACTTTTCTTGGTTTTCCTCTGCTGTAACATAGCTTTTCTTGATTTTCCTCCTCTCTGACCCCACTTTTCTTGGTTTTCCTCTGCTCTAACCCTGCTTTTCTTGGTTTTCCTCCACTCTAACCCAGCTTTTCTTGATTTTCCTCTGCTCTAACCTTGTTTTTTTGGTTTTCCTCCGCTCTAACCCCGTTTTCCTTGGTTTTCCTCCGCCCCAACTCCGCTTTTCTCGGTTTTCCTCAGCACCAACCCCGTTTTTCTTGGTTTTCCTCCACTGTAACCCCGCTTTTCATGGTTTTCCTCTGCTGTAACCCTACTTTTCTTGGTTTTCCTCCGCTCTAACTTCGCCTCTCTTGGTTTTCCTCCGCTCTAACCCCATTTATCTTGTTTTTCCTCTGCTGTAACATAGCTTTTCTTGGTTTTCTTCTGCTCTATCCCCGCTTTTCTAGGTTTTCCTTCACTCTATGCCCGTTTTTCTTGGTTTTCAACCGCTCTAACTTCACTTTTCTTGGTTTTCCTCTGCTATAACTTAGCTTTTCTTGGTTTTCCTCCGCTCTAACACAGCTTTTCTCGGTTTTCCTCAGCTCCAACCCCGCTTTTCTTGGTTTTCCTCCACTCTAACCCCAGTTTCATTGTTTTCGTCTGCTGTAACCCTACTTTTCTTGGTTTTCCTCCGCTCTAACCCCGTCTTTCTTGGTTTTCCTCCGCTCTAACTTCGCTATTCTTCGTTTTCCTCCGCACTAACTTCACTTTTTTTGTATTTCCGCCGCTCTAACCCCTCTTTTCTTGATTTTCCTCTACTCTAACCTTGTTTTCTTGGTTTTCCTCCACTCTAATATCGCTTTTCTTGGTTTTCCTCATCTCTAATCTCACTTTTCTTGGTTTTCATCTGCTGTAACATAGCTTTTCTTGATTTTCCTCCGCTCTAACCTTGTTTTCTTGGTTTTCCTCCACTCTAACCCCGTCTTTCTTGGTTGTCCTCCGCTCTAACTTCGCTATTCTTCGTTTTCCTCCGCACTAACTTCACTTTTTTTGTTTTTCCTCCGCTCTATCCCGTCTTTTCTTGGTTTTCCTCCGCTCTAACTTCGCTTTTCTTGGTTTTCCTCCGCTCTAACCTCGCTTTTCTTGCTTTTCCTCAGCTCTGACCCCGCTTTTCTTGATTTTCCTCCACACTAACCCCGCTTTTCTTTGTTTTCCTCCGCTCTAACTTCCCTTTTCTTGGTTTTCCTCATCTCTAATCTCACTTTTCTTGGTTTTCCTCTGCTATAACTTAGCTTTTCTTGGTTTTCCTCCGCTCTAACACAGCTTTTCTCGGTTTTCCTCAGCTCCAACCCCGCTTTTCTTGGTTTTCCTCCACTCTAACCCCAGTTTCATTTTTTTTAGTCTGCTGTAACCCTACTTTTCTTGGTTTTCCTCCGCTCTAACCCCGTCTTTCTTGGTTTTCCTCCGCTCTAACTTCGCTATTCTTCGTTTTCCTCCGCACTAACTTCACTTTTTTTGTATTTCCGCCGCTCTAACCCCTCTTTTCTTGATTTTCCTCTACTCTAACCTTGTTTTCTTGGTTTTCCTCCACTCTAATATCGCTTTTCTTGGTTTTCCTCATCTCTAATCTCACTTTTCTTGGTTTTCATCTGCTGTAACATAGCTTTTCTTGATTTTCCTCCGCTCTAACCTTGTTTTCTTGGTTTTCCTCCACTCTAACCCCGTCTTTCTTGGTTGTCCTCCGCTCTAACTTCGCTATTCTTCGTTTTCCTCCGCACTAACTTCACTTTTTTTGTTTTTCCTCCGCTCTATCCCGTCTTTTCTTGGTTTTCCTCCGCTCTAACTCTGCTTTTCTTGGTTTTCCTCCGCTCTAACCTCGCTTTTCTTGCTTTTCCTCAGCTCTGACCCCGCTTTTCTTGATTTTCCTCCGCTCGAATCCCGCTTTTCTTGGTTTTCCTCCGCTCTAACTTCGCTTTTCTTGGTTTTCCTCATCTCTAATCTCACTTTTCTTGGTTTTCCTTTGCTGTAACATAATTTTTCTTGATTTTCCTCCTCTCTGACACCGCTTTTCTTGGTTTTCCTCCGCTCGAATCCCGCTTTTCTTGGTTTTCCTCCGCTCTAACCCCATTTATCTTGTTTTTCCTCTGCTGTAACATAGCTTTTCTTGGTTTTCTTCTGCTCTATCCCCGCTTTTCTAGGTTTTCCATAGCTCTATGCCCGTTTTTCTTGGTTTTCAACCGCTCTAACTTCACTTTTCTTGGTTTTCCTACGCTATAACTTAGCTTATCTTGGTTTTCCTCCGCTCTAACACAGCTTTTCTCGGTTTTCCTCAGCTCCAACCCCGCTTTTCCTCGTTTTCCTCCACTCTAACCACGCTTATCTTGATTTTTCTCCGCTCTAACCCCGCTTTTCTTGGTTTATCTCAGCTCTGCCCCGCTTTTCTTGATTTTCCTCCGCTCTAACCTTGTTTTCTTGGTTTTGCTCCAGTCTAACATCGCTTTTCTTGGTTTTCTTCATCTCTAATCTCACTTTTCTTGGTTTTCCTCTGCTGTAACATAGCTTTTCTTGATTTTCCTCCTCTCTGACCCCACTTTTCTTGGTTTTCCTCTGCTCTAACCCAGCTTTTCTTGGTTTTCCTCCACTCTAACCCAGCTTTTCTTGATTTTCCTCTGCTCTAACCTTGTGTTTTTGTTTTTCCTCCGCTCTAACCCCGTTTTCCTTGGTTTTCCTCCGCCCCAACTCCGCTTTTCTCGGTTTTCCTCAGCACCAACCCCGTTTTTCTTGGTTTTCCTCCACTGTAACCCCGCTTTTCATGGTTTTCCTCTGCTGTAACCCTACTTTTCTTGGTTTTCCTCCGCTCTAACTTCGCCTCTCTTGGTTTTCCTCCGCTCTAACCCCATTTATCTTGTTTTTCCTCTGCTGTAACATAGCTTTTCTTGGTTTTCTTCTGCTCTTTCCCCTCTTTTCTAGGTTTTCCTTCACTCTATGCCCGTTTTTCTTGGTTTTCAACCGCTCTAACTTCACTTTTCTTGGTTTTCCTCTGCTATAACTTAGCTTTTCTTGGTTTTCCTCCGCTCTAACACAGCTTTTCTCGGTTTTCCTCAGCTCCAACCCCGCTTTTCTTGGTTTTCCTCCACTCTAACCCCAGTTTCATTGTTTTCGTCTGCTGTAACCCTACTTTTCTTGGTTTTCCTCCGCTCTAACCCCGTCTTTCTTGGTTTTCCTCCGCTCTAACTTCGCTATTCTTCGTTTTCCTCCGCACTAACTTCACTTTTTTTGTATTTCCGCCGCTCTAACCCCTCTTTTCTTGATTTTCCTCTACTCTAACCTTGTTTTCTTGGTTTTCCTCCACTCTAATATCGCTTTTCTTGGTTTTCCTCATCTCTAATCTCACTTTTCTTGGTTTTCATCTGCTGTAACATAGCTTTTCTTGATTTTCCTCCGCTCTAACCTTGTTTTCTTGGTTTTCCTCCACTCTAACCCCGTCTTTCTTGGTTGTCCTCCGCTCTAACTTCGCTATTCTTCGTTTTCCTCCGCACTAACTTCACTTTTTTTGTTTTTCCTCCGCTCTATCCCGTCTTTTCTTGGTTTTCCTCTGCTCTAACTCTGCTTTTCTTGGTTTTCCTCCGCTCTAACCTCGCTTTTCTTGCTTTTCCTCAGCTCTGACCCCGCTTTTCTTGATTTTCCTCCGCTCGAATCCCGCTTTTCTTGGTTTTCCTCCGCTCTAACTTCGCTTTTCTTGGTTTTCCTCATCTCTAATCTCACTTTTCTTGGTTTTCCTTTGCTGTAACATAATTTTTCTTGATTTTCCTCCTCTCTGACACCGCTTTTCTTGGTTTTCCTCCGCTCGAATCCCGCTTTTCTTGGTTTTCCTCCGCTCTAACCCCATTTATCTTGTTTTTCCTCTGCTGTAACATAGCTTTTCTTGGTTTTCTTCTGCTCTATCCCCGCTTTTCTAGGTTTTCCATAGCTCTATGCCCGTTTTTCTTGGTTTTCAACCGCTCTAACTTCACTTTTCTTGGTTTTCCTACGCTATAACTTAGCTTATCTTGGTTTTCCTCCGCTCTAACACAGCTTTTCTCGGTTTTCCTCAGCTCCAACCCCGCTTTTCCTCGTTTTCCTCCACTCTAACAACGCTTATCTTGATTTTTCTCCGCTCTAACCCCGCTTTTCTTGGTTTATCTCAGCTCTGCCCCGCTTTTCTTGATTTTCCTCCGCTCTAACCTTGTTTTCTTGGTTTTGCTCCAGTCTAACATCGCTTTTCTTGGTTTTCTTCATCTCTAATCTCACTTTTCTTGGTTTTCCTCTGCTGTAACATAGCTTTTCTTGATTTTCCTCCTCTCTGACCCCACTTTTCTTGGTTTTCCTCTGCTCTAACCCAGCTTTTCTTGGTTTTCCTCCACTCTAACCCAGCTTTTCTTGATTTTCCTCTGCTCTAACCTTGTGTTTTTGTTTTTCCTCCGCTCTAACCCCGTTTTCCTTGGTTTTCCTCCGCCCCAACTCCGCTTTTCTCGGTTTTCCTCAGCACCAACCCCGTTTTTCTTGGTTTTCCTCCACTGTAACCCCGCTTTTCATGGTTTTCCTCTGCTGTAACCCTACTTTTCTTGGTTTTCCTCCGCTCTAACTTCGCCTCTCTTGGTTTTCCTCCGCTCTAACCCCATTTATCTTGTTTTTCCTCTGCTGTAACATAGCTTTTCTTGGTTTTCTTCTGCTCTTTCCCCTCTTTTCTAGGTTTTCCTTCACTCTATGCCCGTTTTTCTTGGTTTTCAACCGCTCTAACTTCACTTTTCTTGGTTTTCCTCTGCTATAACTTAGCTTTTCTTGGTTTTCCTCCGCTCTAACACAGCTTTTCTCGGTTTTCCTCAGCTCCAACCCCGCTTTTCTTGGTTTTCCTCCACTCTAACCCCAGTTTCATTGTTTTCGTCTGCTGTAACCCTACTTTTCTTGGTTTTCCTCCGCTCTAACCCCGTCTTTCTTGGTTTTCCTCCGCTCTAACTTCGCTATTCTTCGTTTTCCTCCGCACTAACTTCACTTTTTTTGTATTTCCGCCGCTCTAACCCCTCTTTTCTTGATTTTCCTCTACTCTAACCTTGTTTTCTTGGTTTTCCTCCACTCTAATATCGCTTTTCTTGGTTTTCCTCATCTCTAATCTCACTTTTCTTGGTTTTCATCTGCTGTAACATAGCTTTTCTTGATTTTCCTCCGCTCTAACCTTGTTTTCTTGGTTTTCCTCCACTCTAACCCCGTCTTTCTTGGTTGTCTTCCGCTCTAACTTCGCTATTCTTCGTTTTCCTCCGCACTAACTTCACTTTTTTTGTTTTTCCTCCGCTCTATCCCGTCTTTTCTTGGTTTTCCTCCGCTCTAACTTCGCTTTTCTTGGTTTTCCTCCGCTCTAACCTCGCTTTTCTTGCTTTTCCTCAGCTCTGACCCCGCTTTTCTTGATTTTCCTCCACACTAACCCCGCTTTTCTTTGTTTTCCTCCGCTCTAACTTCCCTTTTCTTGGTTTTCCTCATCTCTAATCTCACTTTTCTTGGTTTTCCTCTGCTATAACTTAGCTTTTCTTGGTTTTCCTCCGCTCTAACACAGCTTTTCTCGGTTTTCCTCAGCTCCAACCCCGCTTTTCTTGGTTTTCCTCCACTCTAACCCCAGTTTCATTGTTTTCGTCTGCTGTAACCCTACTTTTCTTGGTTTTCCTCCGCTCTAACCCCGTCTTTCTTGGTTTTCCTCCGCTCTAACTTCGCTATTCTTCGTTTTCCTCCGCACTAACTTCACTTTTTTTGTATTTCCGCCGCTCTAACCCCTCTTTTCTTGATTTTCCTCTACTCTAACCTTGTTTTCTTGGTTTTCCTCCACTCTAATATCGCTTTTCTTGGTTTTCCTCATCTCTAATCTCACTTTTCTTGGTTTTCATCTGCTGTAACATAGCTTTTCTTGATTTTCCTCCGCTCTAACCTTGTTTTCTTGGTTTTCCTCCACTCTAACCCCGTCTTTCTTGGTTGTCCTCCGCTCTAACTTCGCTATTCTTCGTTTTCCTCCGCACTAACTTCACTTTTTTTGTTTTTCCTCCGCTCTATCCCGTCTTTTCTTGGTTTTCCTCCGCTCTAACTCTGCTTTTCTTGGTTTTCCTCCGCTCTAACCTCGCTTTTCTTGCTTTTCCTCAGCTCTGACCCCGCTTTTCTTGATTTTCCTCCGCTCGAATCCCGCTTTTCTTGGTTTTCCTCCGCTCTAACTTCGCTTTTCTTGGTTTTCCTCATCTCTAATCTCAATTTTCTTGGTTTTCCTCTGCTCTAACATAGCTTTTCTTGAGTTTCCTCCTCTCTGACCCCGCTTTTCTTGGATTTCCTCCGCTCTAACCCCTCTTTTCTTGGTTTTCCTCCGCTCTAACCCCACTTTTCTTGGTTTTCCTCTGCTGTAACATAGCTTTTCTTGGTTTTCCTCTGCTCTATCCCCGCTTTTCTTGGTTTTCCTTCGCTCTATGCCCGCTTTTCTTGGTTTTCATCCGCTCTAAATTCACTTTTCTTGGTTTACCTCCACTCTAACCCCGCTTTTCTTGGTTTTCCTTTGCGCTAACTTCGCTTTTCATGGTTTTCCTCCGCTCTAACTTCGCTTTTCTTGGATTTCCTCCGCTCTAACCTTGCTTTTCTTAGTTTTCCTCCGCTCCAACCCCGCTTTTCCTAGTTTTCTTCTACACTAACCCTGCTTTTCATGGTTTTCCTCCGCTCTAACTTCGCTTTTCTTGTTTTTCCTCGGCTATAACTTAGCTTATCTTGGTTTTCCTCCACTCTAACACAGCTTTTCTCGGTTTTCCTCCGCTCCAACCCCGCTTTTCTTGGTTTTCCTCCACTCTAACTCCTCTTTTCATGGTTTTGCTCTGCTGTAACCCTAATTTTCTTGGTTTTCCTCCGCTCTAACTTCGCCTCTCTTGGTTTTCCTCCACTCTAACCCCTCTTTTCTTGGTTTTCCTCCGCTCTAATCTCGCTTTTCTTGGTTTTCCTCCGCTCTAACCCCGCTTTTCTTGGTTTTTCTCAGCTCTGATTCCGCTTTTCTTGATTTTCCTCCGCTCTAACCTTGTTTTCTTGGTTATCCTCCGCTCTAACATCGCTTTTCTTGGTTTTCCTCCGCTCTAATTCCTCTTTTCTTGGTTTTCCTCTGCTGTAACATAGCTTTTCTTGGATTTCCTCTGCTCTATACATGATTTTCTTGGTTTTCCTTCGCCCTAATCCCGCTTTTCCTCGTTTTCCTCCACTCTAACCACGCTTATCTTGATTTTTCTCCGCTCTAACCCCGCTTTTCTTGGTTTATCTCAGCTCTGCCCCGCTTTTCTTGATTTTCCTCCGCTCTAACCTTGTTTTCTTGGTTTTGCTCCGGTCTAACATCGCTTTTCTTGGTTTTCTTCATCTCTAATCTCACTTTTCTTGGTTTTCCTCTGTTGTAACATAGCTTTTCTTGATTTTCCTCCTCTCTGACCCCACTTTTCTTGGTTTTCCTCTGCTCTAACCCTGCTTTTCTTGGTTTTCCTCCACTCTAACCCAGCTTTTCTTGATTTTCCTCTGCTGTAACCTTGTTTTTTTGGTTTTCCTCCGCTCTAACCCCGTTTTCCTTGGTTTTCCTCCGCCCCAACTCCGCTTTTCTCGGTTTTCCTCAGCACCAACCCCGTTTTTCTTGGTTTTCCTCCACTGTAACCCCGCTTTTCATGGTTTTCCTCTGCTGTAACCCTACTTTTCTTGGTTTTCCTCCGCTCTAACTTCGCCTCTCTTGGTTTTCCTCCGCTCTAACCCCATTTATCTTGTTTTTCCTCTGCTGTAACATAGCTTTTCTTGGTTTTCTTCTGCTCTATCCCCGCTTTTCTAGGTTTTCCTTCACTCTATGCCCGTTTTTCTTGGTTTTCAACCGCTCTAACTTCACTTTTCTTGGTTTTCCTCTGCTATAACTTAGCTTTTCTTGGTTTTCCTCCGCTCTAACACAGCTTTTCTCGGTTTTCCTCAGCTCCAACCCCGCTTTTCTTGGTTTTCCTCCACTCTAACCCCAGTTTCATTGTTTTCGTCTGCTGTAACCCTACTTTTCTTGGTTTTCCTCCGCTCTAACCCCGTCTTTCTTGGTTTTCCTCCGCTCTAACTTCGCTATTCTTCGTTTTCCTCCGCACTAACTTCACTTTTTTTGTATTTCCGCCGCTCTAACCCCTCTTTTCTTGATTTTCCTCTACTCTAACCTTGTTTTCTTGGTTTTCCTCCACTCTAATATCGCTTTTCTTGGTATTCCTCATCTCTAATCTCACTTTTCTTGGTTTTCCTCTGCTGTAACATAGCTTTTCTTGATTTTCCTGCTCTGACCCCGCTTTTCTTGGTGTTCCTCCGCTCTAACCCCTCTTTTCTTGGTTTTCCTCCACTCTAACCCCGCTTTTCTTGGTTTTCCTTCGCACTAAGCCCGCTTTTCTTGGTTGTCCTCCGCTCTAACTTCGATTTTCTTGGTTTTCCTCCGCTCTATCCCCGCTTTTCTTGGTTTTCCTCCGCTCTAACCCCATTTTTCTTGGTTTTCCTCCACTCTAACCCCGATTTTCTTGGTTTTCCTCCGCTCTAACTTCGCTTTTCTTGGTTTTCCTCTGCTCTATCTTCGCTTTTCTTGGTTTACCTTTGCTCTAACCCCGCTTTTCTTGGCTTTTCTTTGCTCTAACTTGGCTTTTCTTGGTTTTCCTGCGCTCTCACCCCATTTTTCTTGGTTTTCCTTCGCTCTATTCCCGCTTTTCTTTGTTTTCCTCCGCTCTAACTTCACTTTTCTTGGTTTCCCTCCACTCTAGCCCAGCTTTTCTTGATTTTCCTCCGCTCTAACCCCGTTTTTCTTGGTTTTCCTCCGCTCCAACCCTGCTTTTCTTGGTTTTCTTCCGCTCTAACCCCGCTTTTCTTGGATTTCATCCATCCTAATTCCACTTGTCTTGGTTTTCCTTCTCTCTAACTTCACTTTTCTTGCTTTTCCTCTGCTCTATCCCCGATTTTCTTGGTTTTCCTCCGCTCTTACTTCGCTTTTCTTGGTTTTCCTCCGCTCTATCTTCGCTTTTCTTGGTTTACCTTTGCTCTAACCCCGCTTTTCTTGGCTTTCCTTTGCTCTAACTTGGCTTTTCTTGGTTTTCCTGCGCTCTAACCCCATTTTTCTTGGTTTTCCTTCGCTCTATGCCCGCTTTTCTTTGTTTTCCTCCGCTCTAACTTCACTTTTCTTGGTTTCCCTCCACTCTAGCCCAGCTTTTCTTGATTTTCCTCCACTCTAACCCTGCTTTTCTTGGTTTTCATCCGCTCTAACCTCTCTTTTCTTGGTTTTCTTCCGCTCTAACCCCGCTTTTCTTGGATTTCATCCATCCTAACCCCACTTGTCTTGGTTTTTCTCCGCTCTAACTTAGATTTTCTTGGTTTTCATCCGCTCTAACTTCGCTTTTCTTGGTTTTCCTCCGCTCTAACTTGGCTTTTCTTGGTTTTCCTTTGCTCTAATTTCTCTTTTCTTGGTTATCCTGCGCTTTAACCTTGTTTTCATGCTATTCCTCCACTCATGGTTTTCCTCTGCTGTAACCCTACTTTTCTTGGTTTTCCTCCGCTCTTACTTCGTCTCTCTTGGTTTTCTTCCGAACTAACCGCTCTTTTCTTAGTTTTCCTCCACTCTAACCACGCTTTTCTTGCTTTTCCTCCGCTCTAACCCCGCTTTTCATGGTTTTCCTCCGCTGTAACCCTACTTTTCTTGGTTTTCCTCCGCTCTAACTTCGTCACTCTTGGTTTTCCCCTGATCTAACCCTGCCATTCTTGGTTTTCCTCCGCTCTAACCCCGTCTTTCTTGGTTTTCCTCCGCTCTAACTTCGCTATTCTTCGTTTTCCTCCGCTCTTACTTCACTTTTTTTGTTTTTCGTCCGCTCTAACCCCTCTTTTCTTGGTTTTTCTCCACTCTAAGCCTGCTTTTCTTGGTTTTCCTCCGCTCTAACTTTGCTTTTCTTGGTTTTCCTCCACTCTAACCCCTCTGTTCTTGATTTTCCTTCTCTCAAAGCCCGCTTTTCTTGGTTTTCATCCGCTCTAACGTCTTTTTTCTTGGTTTATCTCCGCTCTAACCCCGCTTTTCTTGGTTTTCCTCTGCTCTAACTTCGCTTTTTTTTTGTTTTCTTCTTCTCTATCCTCGCTTTTCTTGGTTTTCCTCCGCTCTAACTTCGCTTTTCTTGGTTTTCCTCCGCTCTAACTTCGCTTTTCATGGTTTTCCTCCGCTCTAACCCCGTCTTTCTTTGTTACCCTCTACTCTAACTTCGCTATTCTTCGTTTTCTTCCTCTCTAACTTCACTTTTTTTGTTTTTCCTCCGCTCTAACCCCTCTTTTCTTGTTTTCCTCCGCTCTAATCCCGCTTTTCTTGGTTTTCCTCCGCTCTAACTGCGCTTTTCTTGGTTTTTCTCAGCTCTGACCCCGCTTTTCTTGATTTTCCTCTGCTCTAACCCCTATTTCTTGGTTTTCCTCCGCTCTAACATTGCTTTTCTTGGTTTTCCTCATCTCTAATCTCATTATTCCTGTTTTTCCTCTGCTGTAACATAGCTTTTCTTGATTTTCCTCCGCTCTAACCTTGTTTTCTTGGTTTTCCTCCACTCTAACCCCGTCTTTCTTGGTTGTCCTCCGCTCTAACTTCGCTATTCTTCGTTTTCCTCCGCACTAACTTCACTTTTTTTGTTTTTCCTCCGCTCTATCCCGTCTTTTCTTGGTTTTCCTCCGCTCTAACTCTGCTTTTCTTGGTTTTCCTCCGCTCTAACCTCGCTTTTCTTGCTTTTCCTCAGCTCTGACCCCGCTTTTCTTGATTTTCCTCCGCTCGAATCCCGCTTTTCTTGGTTTTCCTCCGCTCTAACTTCGCTTTTCTTGGTTTTCCTCATCTCTAATCTCAATTTTCTTGGTTTTCCTCTGCTCTAACATAGCTTTTCTTGAGTTTCCTCCTCTCTGACCCCGCTTTTCTTGGATTTCCTCCGCTCTAACCCCTCTTTTCTTGGTTTTCCTCCGCTCTAACCCCACTTTTCTTGGTTTTCCTCTGCTGTAACATAGCTTTTCTTGGTTTTCCTCTGCTCTATCCCCGCTTTTCTTGGTTTTCCTTCGCTCTATGCCCGCTTTTCTTGGTTTTCATCCGCTCTAAATTCACTTTTCTTGGTTTACCTCCACTCTAACCCCGCTTTTCTTGGTTTTCCTTTGCGCTAACTTCGCTTTTCATGGTTTTCCTCCGCTCTAACTTCGCTTTTCTTGGATTTCCTCCGCTCTAACCTTGCTTTTCTTAGTTTTCCTCCGCTCCAACCCCGCTTTTCCTAGTTTTCTTCTACACTAACCCTGCTTTTCATGGTTTTCCTCCGCTCTAACTTCGCTTTTCTTGTTTTTCCTCGGCTATAACTTAGCTTATCTTGGTTTTCCTCCACTCTAACACAGCTTTTCTCGGTTTTCCTCAGCTCCAACCCCGCTTTTCTTGGTTTTCCTCCACTCTAACTCCTCTTTTCATGGTTTTGCTCTGCTGTAACCCTAATTTTCTTGGTTTTCCTCCGCTCTAACTTCGCCTCTCTTGGTTTTCCTCCACTCTAACCCCTCTTTTCTTGGTTTTCCTCCGCTCTAATCTCGCTTTTCTTGGTTTTCCTCCGCTCTAACCCCGCTTTTCTTGGTTTTTCTCAGCTCTGATTCCGCTTTTCTTGATTTTCCTCCGCTCTAACCTTGTTTTCTTGGTTATCCTCCGCTCTAACATCGCTTTTCTTGGTTTTCCTCCGCTCTAATTCCTCTTTTCTTGGTTTTCCTCTGCTGTAACATAGCTTTTCTTGGATTTCCTCTGCTCTATACATGATTTTCTTGGTTTTCCTTCGCCCTAATCCCGCTTTTCCTCGTTTTCCTCCACTCTAACCACGCTTATCTTGATTTTTCTCCGCTCTAACCCCGCTTTTCTTGGTTTATCTCAGCTCTGCCCCGCTTTTCTTGATTTTCCTCCGCTCTAACCTTGTTTTCTTGGTTTTGCTCCGGTCTAACATCGCTTTTCTTGGTTTTCTTCATCTCTAATCTCACTTTTCTTGGTTTTCCTCTGTTGTAACATAGCTTTTCTTGATTTTCCTCCTCTCTGACCCCACTTTTCTTGGTTTTCCTCTGCTCTAACCCTGCTTTTCTTGGTTTTCCTCCACTCTAACCCAGCTTTTCTTGATTTTCCTCTGCTCTAACCTTGTTTTTTTGGTTTTCCTCCGCTCTAACCCCGTTTTCCTTGGTTTTCCTCCGCCCCAACTCCGCTTTTCTCGGTTTTCCTCAGCACCAACCCCGTTTTTCTTGGTTTTCCTCCACTGTAACCCCGCTTTTCATGGTTTTCCTCTGCTGTAACCCTACTTTTCTTGGTTTTCCTCCGCTCTAACTTCGCCTCTCTTGGTTTTCCTCCGCTCTAACCCCATTTATCTTGTTTTTCCTCTGCTGTAACATAGCTTTTCTTGGTTTTCTTCTGCTCTATCCCCGCTTTTCTTGGTTTTCCTTCACTCTATGCCCGTTTTTCTTGGTTTTCAACCGCTCTAACTTCACTTTTCTTGGTTTTCCTCTGCTATAACTTAGCTTTTCTTGGTTTTCCTCCGCTCTAACACAGCTTTTCTCGGTTTTCCTCAGCTCCAACCCCGCTTTTCTTGGTTTTCCTCCACTCTAACCCCAGTTTCATTGTTTTCGTCTGCTGTAACCCTACTTTTCTTGGTTTTCCTCCGCTCTAACCCCGTCTTTCTTGGTTTTCCTCCGCTCTAACTTCGCTATTCTTCGTTTTCCTCCGCACTAACTTCACTTTTTTTGTATTTCCGCCGCTCTAACCCCTCTTTTCTTGATTTTCCTCTACTCTAACCTTGTTTTCTTGGTTTTCCTCCACTCTAATATCGCTTTTCTTGGTATTCCTCATCTCTAATCTCACTTTTCTTGGTTTTCCTCTGCTGTAACATAGCTTTTCTTGATTTTCCTGCTCTGACCCCGCTTTTCTTGGTGTTCCTCCGCTCTAACCCCTCTTTTCTTGGTTTTCCTCCACTCTAACCCCGCTTTTCTTGGTTTTCCTTCGCACTAAGCCCGCTTTTCTTGGTTGTCCTCCGCTCTAACTTCGATTTTCTTGGTTTTCCTCCGCTCTATCCCCGCTTTTCTTGGTTTTCCTCCGCTCTAACCCCATTTTTCTTGGTTTTCCTCCACTCTAACCCCGATTTTCTTGGTTTTCCTCCGCTCTAACTTCGCTTTTCTTGGTTTTCCTCTGCTCTATCTTCGCTTTTCTTGGTTTACCTTTGCTCTAACCCCGCTTTTCTTGGCTTTTCTTTGCTCTAACTTGGCTTTTCTTGGTTTTCCTGCGCTCTCACCCCATTTTTCTTGGTTTTCCTTCGCTCTATTCCCGCTTTTCTTTGTTTTCCTCCGCTCTAACTTCACTTTTCTTGGTTTCCCTCCACTCTAGCCCAGCTTTTCTTGATTTTCCTCCGCTCTAACCCCGTTTTTCTTGGTTTTCCTCCGCTCCAACCCTGCTTTTCTTGGTTTTCTTCCGCTCTAACCCCGCTTTTCTTGGATTTCATCCATCCTAATTCCACTTGTCTTGGTTTTCCTTCTCTCTAACTTCACTTTTCTTGCTTTTCCTCTGCTCTATCCCCGATTTTCTTGGTTTTCCTCCGCTCTTACTTCGCTTTTCTTGGTTTTCCTCCGCTCTATCTTCGCTTTTCTTGGTTTACCTTTGCTCTAACCCCGCTTTTCTTGGCTTTCCTTTGCTCTAACTTGGCTTTTCTTGGTTTTCCTGCGCTCTAACCCCATTTTTCTTGGTTTTCCTTCGCTCTATGCCCGCTTTTCTTTGTTTTCCTCCGCTCTAACTTCACTTTTCTTGGTTTCCCTCCACTCTAGCCCAGCTTTTCTTGATTTTCCTCCGCTCTAACCCTGCTTTTCTTGGTTTTCATCCGCTCTAACCTCTCTTTTCTTGGTTTTCTTCCGCTCTAACCCCGCTTTTCTTGGATTTCATCCATCCTAACCCCACTTGTCTTGGTTTTTCTCCGCTCTAACTTAGATTTTCTTGGTTTTCATCCGCTCTAACTTCGCTTTTCTTGGTTTTCCTCCGCTCTAACTTGGCTTTTCTTGGTTTTCCTTTGCTCTAATTTCTCTTTTCTTGGTTATCCTGCGCTTTAACCTTGTTTTCATGCTATTCCTCCACTCATGGTTTTCCTCTGCTGTAACCCTACTTTTCTTGGTTTTCCTCCGCTCTTACTTCGTCTCTCTTGGTTTTCTTCCGAACTAACCCCTCTTTTCTTAGTTTTCCTCCACTCTAACCACGCTTTTCTTGCTTTTCCTCCGCTCTAACCCCGCTTTTCATGGTTTTCCTCCGCTGTAACCCTACTTTTCTTGGTTTTCCTCCGCTCTAACTTCGTCACTCTTGGTTTTCCCCTGATCTAACCCTGCCATTCTTGGTTTTCCTCCGCTCTAACCCCGTCTTTCTTGGTTTTCCTCCGCTCTAACTTCGCTATTCTTCGTTTTCCTCCGCTCTTACTTCACTTTTTTTGTTTTTCGTCCGCTCTAACCCCTCTTTTCTTGGTTTTTCTCCACTCTAAGCCTGCTTTTCTTGGTTTTCCTCCGCTCTAACTTTGCTTTTCTTGGTTTTCCTCCACTCTAACCCCACTTTTCTTGGTTTTCCTCCACTCTAACCCCTCTGTTCTTGATTTTCCTTCTCTCAAAGCCCGCTTTTCTTGGTTTTCATCCGCTCTAACGTCTTTTTTCTTGGTTTATCTCCGCTCTAACCCCGCTTTTCTTGGTTTTCCTCTGCTCTAACTTCGCTTTTTTTTTGTTTTCTTCTTCTCTATCCTCGCTTTTCTTGGTTTTCCTCCGCTCTAACTTCGCTTTTCTTGGTTTTCCTCCGCTCTAACTTCGCTTTTCATGGTTTTCCTCCGCTCTAACCCCGTCTTTCTTTGTTACCCTCTACTCTAACTTCGCTATTCTTCGTTTTCTTCCTCTCTAACTTCACTTTTTTTGTTTTTCCTCCGCTCTAACCCCTCTTTTCTTGTTTTCCTCCGCTCTAATCCCGCTTTTCTTGGTTTTCCTCCGCTCTAACTGCGCTTTTCTTGGTTTTTCTCAGCTCTGACCCCGCTTTTCTTGATTTTCCTCTGCTCTAACCCCTATTTCTTGGTTTTCCTCCGCTCTAACATTGCTTTTCTTGGTTTTCCTCATCTCTAATCTCATTATTCCTGTTTTTCCTCTGCTGTAACATAGCTTTTCTTGATTTTCCTCCTCTCTGACCCAGCTTTTCTTGGTTTTCCTCCGCTCTAACCCCTCTTTTCTTGGTTTTCCTCCGCTCTGACCCCGCTATTCTAGGTTTTCCTCCGCTCTAACTTCGCTTTTTCTTGGTTTTCCTTTGCTCCAACTTTGCTTTTCTTGGTTTACCTGCGCTC